>NC_134267.1:18500306-19201972 GCF_031893055.1 Leptodactylus fuscus | reverse complement strand
AGTATCCTGGCATTTGCAAAGTCTCAACAAGGCCTAGTCCTCAGCCAATATACTTTATTTTGGCAGAAGGATACGCAGCTGCAGGCTCACCCCAGAGTCAGGATCAAAAACATCAACATGGCCCACCTATTGCCCCAAAATTTTAGATATATTAGATTATGGTAGGATCTACTATCAATGAGAACTTTATTTAAAAAAAAAAAAAAAAAAGTTGAATTATTCTATATGGTGGTGGCTCATTGTGGAAGGGGATGTCAAGGACAGGCAGACATCTCAGTCACGATTGGTCACGCAGCGATTCTCATGTGTAGCCGTGTACAGTCATAGCCGTCATGCAATACTCGCACCCATTCACTAAGACTGAGCCACACACGTTACTGCAAGAACACGGGACCAAGACCAAGCTCCAGTTGATACCATGTCCAGTTGTTTCTTGGGGTCTTCTGTGTTTTAGGGATCCCTATTGTTGTATATGGTTTGGCCAATGGAGACATTTTTGGCCAAAATGTCTCCATTGGCCTACCCAAATCTGATGACTGAACGCCGCCATATTTGAGAAGATACATCTTCCCAAAATTCATCAACTTTTACAAAATGTCTCCATTGGCCTACCCAAATCTGATGACTGCGTTCCGCCATATTTGAGAAGACACAGCTACCCAAAATTCATCATGTTTACCAAAATGGTCATGGTAAAGAAATTGGCATCCTAGCCCATGGTTGGCAACTACCCAAATTTGCCAGGACAATCTCAAATGTTTCGCAAATTTACGCAAGTGGCCTATATACCGAATCGATGTTTCCGAGGGCGGGGCTTAAACATCCTAATTTGTATCATGAATATTCATAAGCACAAATTATGCATTAATTGGCTAGAGATTAATTACAATGTGACGAATCAGACATTACGAAGGGTATTTATAGAACCAATAGATAAACTTTTTGGCCCCCATAGCAACCAATCAGGGTGAGGCTTTCACTTTGTATTCTGTACATTATTATTGGTCACTATGGGCAAGACAGATAGTTTTCCTAAATATGTCCCTATGGGCCTCTAGGGGTATTACAAAGGATCCATCATCCAATCAGAATTTAGCTTTCAAAACTGTACTAGGAACATGAAAAGTGGTCACTGAAAGGTTGCAACAAGGGGCAACAAGACAACTTTTTTCACCTGAGGTAGTTTTGATATGAGGTTTAGGGTCGAGTTTTCATGGCAACAATTTGATCATGGGAGGTCCTGATGCTAAGCATTCCCGCCCCCAAGGATCAGCTTTTATAGCTGGCGACTAAAATGAAGTGTTATATACGGCGTCCACACACCATAACAGTCTTCTGACTTCAGTGGACTGTAGAGGACCGATTTCTGGAGCTCACTGCTGTGACTAAGAGGGAGCGGCGATCGGGATGGGAAAAGATCGGATTCCGATCGGCGATCGAGTAAATTTCATGATCGTGATCGGAATTCCAACCCGATCTTTTCCAGCGGGATCGAATTCGGACATTATTTCAAGATCGGCTCAACCCTCAAGTGACTTTTCCTATAGAGAAGCATTGACTAGGATTGAGGATCGGGAAAGATCGGCTGGAAAATGATCGGAAATCGGATTTTGAAATCGATGGTGAAATCTCAAGATCGGCTCAACCCCACTCAGGACCCTTCTCCTATCCCCCGAACAGATGATAATCCTATGCTAAATAACTACATGGTCCATCATTAAAATGTTGACCACCATCTTCATTATAGGAAATATCTTCCGATGGATACTGGCTAAAATGGCCACAAATTGGGCCACAAAAGGGAGAGGGATTATGCAAACTCCTCCCAAATGTTCCCATTTTGGGGCAAGCCTTTCGGTGATAAAAAATATTGGCAACTATGGCTTACGGGGCTAGGAATTGATCTATGTCCGTCAGGTTCACACAATAGAAGCCACAACAATATGGCGGATCAGTCGTAAAACGGATCCAAATGGACTCCATTGGCTTCTAATGGAGTTTGTAGGGTTCTGTCAAAGTTTTTGCCATCTTGACATTAAGAATAGCGCTGCATGCTGTGCCAATCTTGTCGCCAAAAGTGAAGAAACTGCTGTACAAATTTTTATTAATAAAGTTTATTGAAACAAAAACATTAGGGGGCCTTCATGGTAGATTCCATCAGTTATGACGTGAACAATGGGGAGGCACGCATGACAAAACTACAGAATGTAGGTCAATGGGGTCCATCGGTGCCCCTAGTATCTGTTGTACGACTGATCTGGCAATGTGGCGTGGCGGAAACTACAAGGCAAGTGTGAACAGAGGCTTATCACAAATGGTGCAAAGGAAAAGGGGAGCGTTTGCCCCGGAAACCAAACACATTTCTACTTAAAGAGGGGCAACATCTCCACTTTTTGATAAATCTCCCCATATATGGGCTCATAGTTTACGGATTCTGAACCAACTTAGTCTAGAGAAGGTCTTGATAAATTGAGAGCATATGCATTGCTCGTTTCACTTAACTTTATTTAGACAGACCGCAAGGACACTGTCTCGAACTGTTTTTGTGTTTCCCAGATAGCGTTCCATGTCAGACCGCGCAAGTTAGACTTTGTTCACATGTCGTTTTTGCCTTATGTTCAGCACGGGCGTGGGCAAAGCTTCCAATGTACATGCTAAACACATCATAGGCCCTAATGCACACAACCGAGTGTGCAGGCCGATGGTCCTCTACGGGGTCATCCGATGGGCCATTCCGTTCTGATGCACATAGGGCAGGTCTTATCTTGCCCCATGTCATCAGGCCAGATTGGATAAGAAGCCCCCAAAGAGGTAAGTTGACCCTCTTGGCATTGCATGCTTAGACGTGTGAATGGGGCCTAGGATGGAGGATCCATTTGGCACACGCTGGGCCAGTGTCCTTTGGCATACCCATTTTTTGGGGTATAGGATAAACTAGTCTGCCGACACAGTCAAAACCAGTCAACGGCTGAAATATGCTATTGTATGTCTATGTACTAGAATACGGCGATGGCTCCCACTGGAGGAATATGTGGGGGATCCTCCCGGCATAACGAAAACGAGATGTGAACAGAACCTCCGTATTGCTGGTCAATAAAATGGGGCAACTATATCTGTTTGATCGTACATTTGATCATAGACGGTAGCGGGTTCAAAAACCCCAAAAATATCTGCTTTGCGTGTACGGAGAAGCCGGCTGGCTCAGGTAAGCTCCAGTGTATTCGAATATTCACCAGAGGAGTTTCATTTGTTATGATCCACAAGAGTCAAGGTGCAAAAACTCTGGGCCTAAAACCCAACTGAGGCCACCATTGTTGGTCCCCCACCGTCAGAAAAGCAATGAATTCTTGTTACGTGTCCAAGGACGTGGCATTCTGATATCCAGGGTCTTGGGACCGACAACTGTGAACACTAGGGGCCCTTGGGGCCACCATATTTAGCACCCACCCTAAAGCAGCCAAATGAAACTTGCAAAAACTCACATTTAAGATCTATACAATGTGTAAACGTCACACATTATATTACAGACAAAAAAAACCTATGCACAGTAACTAGAACATGATACCCCCTGCCTATGTATCTCACCCCTAGGGGGCATCTTGGTCTTTTACAAAAAAAAAAAAAAAGAGTTTACGGCACAGACTTCAACCATAGCAAAGCAACACAAACGTGGCAATGGGGCCCCTGATGGCTATTCCACCGGCCCGGCCCGGTCTATGATACCAGCTGTGATACCCGTCCCACCAGTATATTGCCTAGCGCCCCCAACAGATTATCGGAGTTGTATTTCATACACATCTCTACCATAGACCACCTTACAATACTGAACATTCCTCACGTATGACGTTTCCAAAAACCATCTGCCAAAAAATTAAAATTAGGAAATTTTTTCAAAAAATTCAAGAACGGAAGTGAATGTAATACATGAAGTGGGCAATAAGGGAGGGGAAAGGGTGCACCCATAACTCTTAACCGAATGAAGCAGTGCAGCATATGGACTTTAAGGAGAAGACATAAGGACCTCCATTTGAGAGCCCCAAAAAATTTACCAATAATTTTGAAATAAAAATATTCTCTGGGTTTTACATAGAATTTCTCAATCACCTTTAACACTGTCATCATAATCGTCTAAACACTGCCAGGTATATCTAGGATACTGTACACATCTTTGGGGTTTAAAGGGTCATCTAGTAGCCCCGAGAGTGGTCACTGCCAAAAAACTAAGGCAGCCCTAATGGATAAACTCTCCGGTGGAGTCGGTGACTCGCCAGGACTTCTTGCAGTCGTGAGGGTGAACCCTGTTTTCTTTGTTGTCGTGGGGGTTTAGAAAAAAAATGGGCATTTATTAAAAAAAAAAATCAAAAAATTGAAAAAAAAAAATTCATCGAAACAAGGAAGAACGTGGTTATCTGAACAAAAACACTGAACATAGACGTCTGTACAGAAAACTAAACCCAGCTATACAAGATCTGCTTTTTCGTAAAGCAATCAATTGTCTATTTTACAATTCTATCCACATAGACCGAGTGGTGAATGTTCGCTAGGATTTGCTGTACAAGCCGCGCGAACGGCCGCGTATTTACGGTAGAAGGGATACGGAATTTCAAAATGTACAATTGATTTGAGATTTCTGTATAACCTTATTGCAGTAAGGGCGTTGTTTGTAACGTAAGGGGAAAGGCGTGCGTGCCAGCCAAGAGACCTAATGCCCGTTACTGGTTGAGAAGCCCGATTCCGCTCCCGGGCAGCGGAGTTTCCAGCAGTACATTCAGATGTTGTACGTGGTGACGAACATTCTCCCCGAAGCGAGATTTTCACAGTTTAAGTTCGTTTGCAATCTTGGACGCAATGTTCTTGAAGGCGATAGAGGTCCCGGATATTCTCTTGAAACGCACCCCGTTGAGGGACAGGCGGGGAAGTTTACACACCTCCATTTCCCACTGTACGAGACTGTCCTGGCGGGCGTCACCGTGCACGCAGAACAGCAGGAACCGTTCCTTCTGTTCGTAGTCGCAGTTGTTGGCATCCAAGACCTTGCGGATCTCTCTCATCATGTCGTTGGGGTCCATGGAACTGGTGGTCTTCATGCTCCAGGTGAAGCGCAGAGAACGGGGCTTGGAATCTTTCGAGTCTTCTTTTTGGCTCTCTCTTGGCTCCCCGGAGGTGCTTCTGAGGAGACAAAAACATGGAGTCATTTCATGCAGCTTTACAAGAATACAGTTCTGCAAATTTTTCCAAAAAGACCAAAGGACTACAGTATAATGGCTGGAGAAATATCCTTTATCAGAACTCAAAAGTTACTTTATAGGTTACTAGAACCTATTTTTGCCTAAAAATAAAATTTCTATTTTATTCAAGCTGAATTTTAACCTCAATTTTCATGTTACAGTGACTAAAAAATTTCAGCAAGGTGGATTAGGGGGAGAAGTCACAGAAGGAGGAGAAAGCCTGCATGTAATATATATCCAAAAGTAAAGGGGTGTTCATATGTTGGAATTTGGCATTGAATTTTGGCCTCAAATTTGCCTGAAATCGGCCTCCCATTCATTTCAATGGGAGGCAGTAGCAGATTTTTTCAGCTAACGGAAAAATAAGTGTTGTATGGATTTGATCTGAGAATGAAGTGAACAGGAGACGGTGAGGAATTTCATACGAAATTTGACACAGAATTTGTGTTCCTGCCCAATAAAGGTAATATATAGTGGCAATTGTCTCCATATTTCACTTCAAAAGCATCAAAATCAGCATCAAAATCCTCGTCAGTTTTGATAAGCAAAATCCGCTTCCAATTCCTGAAGCAGAAATCTTCTATTTGTCAAGTTCAGTGTCAATTTCCTCCATGTGATTAGGGCTTGTTCACACAGGGCAAGAGAGGGAGGATTTTGATGCCAAATCCACCTCAAAATCCGCTCCCTAACAATAGAGGTCTATGTAGACCGCTAGTGTTCTTTTTTGCGCTAGTGGTGTGTTCCTGCTGGAGCAAAAAAGAAGCGAGTGTGCCCTTTCTTCAGGCGGACTCCGCGGCTGCCTCGCGACACCTCCCTCCGGACCAGGCCCATTCATTTGGGCCTAATCCGGAGCGGAAAGCCGCGACAGAATGTGTTCGCGCGGCGCCCCGAGTTCAGATTGGGCTTTTTGGTCTGGAATTGGACGCTCAGATTCCGGACCAAAAAACGGGTAGCCGCGACTGGATACCGATGCAGTGCACTGGCATCCAGTCGTGGGACTTTGCTCCGGGTTAGGCCCAAATGAATGGGCCTAGTTGGGAGAGAGTATCTTCAGGCAGACGTCCACGGCTGAATCTGCCACAAAATCTGCCTGAAAGAGCAGGTCGCTTCTTTTTTTCACGAGTGGGGACAAACTGCTCGTGGAAAAAAGAAATGACCGCCTCCCATTGATTTCAATGGGAGGCGTTTTTTTTGGTCAGGATTTTGACGCCGATTCCGCATCAAAATCCTGACCAAAAAACCCCATCTAAACCCAGCTCTAGGGGGTGCTCACACGTAGGAATTTAATGTTGAATTTGACACAGAATTTACCTCAAATCCTTCCTGAACTCGCCTCCCATTCATTTCAGTGGGAGGTAATAGTTGATTTTTGCAGCTAGCGGACAAAATAAGGCTGGGTTCACACTGAGTATTTTGGAGAGGAAAAAAATCTGCTTCAGGAATTAGGAAATGGTTTTTTGAAGGTTTTTTTTTTACAAGAGGCGTTGTTTGTGGTGTTTTTAGTTGTTTTTTTTTTTCTCCAACACAGTGTATGGACCTTGATAAACCACTAGCGGATTCTACTGTGAAGCAGTTTTTGAAACAGATTCAGCGTCAAATTCCTGATCAAAAAACTCTGTGTGAACCCAGCCTCAGTGTTCTGCTCCTTCTTCAGGCAGATTCCGGCACGGAACTTGACTAAATTTTCTCTGCTCGATTGGAATTTGTCCCTGCCCAATAAAGGCAAAATACAGTGGAACTCAAAATTCAGCATCAAAATCTGCTTCAAATTCAGCATCAAAATCTGCTTCAAATTCAGCAGCAAAATCCTCATCTGTTTTTGGCAAGCCAAAAAAAAGTCTGCTTCAAATTTTTGAAGCAGAAATTTTCGGCTTGACAAATTCAGCGTCAAATTCCACCAGGTGAAGACCCCCTAATGGGTCTTACTGAAGAATAGGCCATAGAGTTCCGGTTCTCTTGGCAACGAAAACCAAACTGTGGGGAAGGGCTTGTGCTGTATCCAGCTGCCTTACGGAAAGAGCCAGGTCTGATCTGAGATTAGGAAGAAGGGTTGGGGCTGATGTTGTTACGTCACATGTCTGACACCAGTAGACAAACTGCTGTCTGTTACTAGGGGCAAACAGCTGAATAACGAAAAACCTATGTATAAGAATGGAGGAGAAACCTAGTACAACAACTTGGGACAAGGACCTCGTGATCAGCTTGTAGGTGGGGATCCCAATATTAGAAAAATACTAAATTATTGGCAGGAAATGGATGAAGGGGTGGGGCTTGACAAGAGAGAGATGAGCAGAAGCTCCGCCCTTATAGGAGACATGAATGGATTCCTCCTGGTGCACATTTAGAAAGTTTTTTTTAAATTATTTTTATTATTTGGATTGTAATTTGGAACAAAACAGACTTGGGGGAAGAGCGAATATTATAGAAATTGGGTCATAAATATATATTTTTAAATTTTTATGTCCCTTTAAATTGCGTAATGTACAATATACCGCAAAGTAGTATGAAACGTTACACTCGTATACATAAGAACACCGGATCCAGTTTTACAACACAACAAGCTGTTAATATATTTTTAATGCACTTGCTGTACGTTATGTTATACGGAACGCATCACCCAAAAACAACGCCATGGTTTATTCCACGTTTTCATGACAATTCATTTGTAGAGTTGATCGATTTAGTTGTCATTTGTCAATAAAGCGCCACTAATAATAAGAATTTCTTTTATCTATTTTTTATGATTTTTTTTTGGTTCCCCATGGAGTTGTTTTTAGGCATCACCGTCCCTTTAAGAGCCATTCTGTGCAGAACAGACTGAGCAGGAATTTGTGTTTAGCATGGACAGAAGGTTTGCACATAGAACACAAATTCTGCTCGTAAAGGTGCAATCCCCTATAAAAACATCGTCAGATGAGGGTATTGTGCAAATTTTAGACTAATACCTGATACTCCAGTTAGGAATTTACCCAAATTATTTGCCAAAATTTCCCATTATAAATTGTATCAACTTTTTAAGAGGTTTTCTATCTATCTATCTATCTATCTATCTATCTATCTATCTATCTATCTATCTATCTATCCACTAATACTAGTTTGGTGGGAGTCTCAGCACTGGGGCCACCTCAATGGGGCCCTTCTGTCCCATGTTTTACCCATTGGCAAGGCTGCAACTAGGGCGGTACAAAGATACATCAAAGCTAGGGAATTGGAGCAGACAAGGGGCGGACAAATAGCTTGTGCAGTCTATTCTTATGCACAAGGGCCGGAGGGGAAGGGGCTAATAAAAATATAGCTTATCATGCTCACACTCTCCATGGTTTTCTCGTACATTACAGTAACCTTATCTTTAGTTCTACTAGATCACCAGGGATGTGATCATTAATTTCACTATACTACCAGGGATGCTCTTATTAATTCTTCTGCTCCACTAGACCACCAGGGATGTTATTATTAATTCTTCTGCTCCACTAGACCACCAGGGATGTTATTATTAATTCTTCTGCTCCACTAGACCACCAGGGATGTTATCATTAATTCCACTAGACTATCAGGGATGTTATTGGTAATTCTACCACTCTCTTAGGCTACCAGGGTTGTAAAAATAAATTCTTCTGATCCATTGGACATCATGGATATTATGAATTATCCCACTGCTCCTCTAGACCACCAGGGATGTTATAATTAATTCCACTGCTCCATTAGACTATCAGGGATGTTATCATTATTCCACTGCTCCACTAGACCACCAGGGATGTTATAATTAATTCCACTGCTCCATTAGACTATCAGGGATGTTATCATTATTCCACTGCTCCACTAGACTACTGGGGATGTAATCATTAATTCCACTAGACCACCAGGGATATTATTATTAATTGAACTGCCCCACCAGACTACCAGGAATGTTATCACTAATTCCAGGTTATAATTAATTCCATTTCTCTATTAGATTGTCAATGATGTTATCATTAATTCCACTAGACTACCAGGGATGTTATTATTAATGCTACTGCTACACTAGACCACCAGGTATTTTATTATTAATTCCACTGCCCCATTAGACTAGACTACCAGGGATGTTATTATTAATCCTACTTCTCCACTAGACCACCAGGGAGCTACAGGAATGTTCTAATTAATCCCCATGCTCCACTAGGCCACCAGAGTTGTTATCATTAATTCCATTGCTCCATTAGACTATTAGGAATGCTATCGTTAATTCCGCTGCTCCACTAGACCACCAGGGATATTCTGATCCATTCCACTGCTCCACTAGACCACTGGGGATGCCACCACTAACCCCTTCACTGCTCTACCCACCAGTAGTGTTTTCCATGAGCCGCCCTAGAGCCCTAGACCTTTGTGTTACTGCTCACGGCACAGAGGTGGACAGAACAGTCACAGCTATTATTTCCAATTAAAAGCATAAATGTGGAATGTGTTGAAATAAGCAGCAGTGTGAATGGGGCTGATAAACCTGGCACTAGTGTCCAGTGCTATTTAAAGGGATTCTATCATTAAAAGTCATTTTTTGTCCCTAACACGTAGGAATAGCCTTAAGAAAGGCTATTCTTCTCCTACCTTTAGATGTTTTCTCCGGGCTGCCGTTGGGTATATAATCCGATTTTTGTCGGTATGCAAATGAGTTCTCTTGCAGCACTGGGGGACGGTCCCTAACACTCAAACAGCACTGGGGGCATCCCCAATGCTGCGAGAGAACTCTCCAGTGCCGCCTCAATCTTCTTCAGGAACGATCTCTCCCTGTGTCTTCTTCCGGCGCTGGCTTCAAACTTCTAGGCCTATGGCAAAACCGACTGCGCTTGCCCGCCAGCCACAAGAAAATGGCCGCTTGCACAGTATTGTAAGCGGACATTTTCTTGTAGCCGGCAGACATGTGCAGATTGGCTTTGCCCTAGACCCGAGGCTTAGAAGTATGAAGCTAGTGCTGGAAGAAGACGCGTGAAGAGCTGGTCCCTGAAGAAGATGGAGGCAGCGCTGGAGAGTTCTCTCGCAGCATTGAGGATGCCCCCAGTGCTGCGAGAGAACTCATTTGCATACCGACGTATACAGGATTATATACCGAACGGTGGTCCAGAGAAGACATCTAAAGGTAGGAGAAGAATAGCCTTCCTTAAGGCTATTCCTATGTGTTAGGGACAAAAAATTGACTTTTAATGATAGGATCCCTTTAATGTGACACCCATACTATTCCAGAACCCAACCACCTGGGTCCCAATAAGCTAAAAATACCACTTTGTTTCTGGTTCTTCTACAATATAAAGTTCCAGGGAGGAATTGCACCTTTAAAGCTGATAAAAAGTTTCATAAAGAAGACAAAAAGCTCGGCCACGTTGTCAAGGCAGTGAATGCGCACACCGAAGAAGAAAACAAGACGGACACTGCAGAATAGCAGCCCAGAGGCAGAGGTAAGTATGACAGCTCCTCACCTTGAGGTGTCTGTTCTGCCACTCGCTTCAACTTCACTCGGATCCCTCAAAACAAAGTCAAGGTTCAGATTCAATGATGAGCCACAAAAATGTATCATAGAGATGTCATGTGCTAGAAGAACGTCACACCCATAGGCAGCAAGCTATAAGGAAGTCTTGGTTTGCAATTATTGAATTGGATACAGATATTCTGTGTTTTTTGCCTGAAATCTTCTGATGATAACTCAAAAGAAAAACTCTTAAAGGGGACCTTTCACCAACTCCAACAACTTTAACTCCTTCCATCTTTTAATAGCTGCCCCTCTACTGATCCTGGCAAAGTTGGAATTTTTTCTCTAACCCTCACCATTCCTGAGCAAGAGTTCTGTTAGTTTCAACACCCAATAAACTAACTAAGCTCTCTACTGCCAGGTGGGCGGTCCTGAGCTACAACCCATAGTCAGGGACACGCCCACCTAACAATATAGAGCTTAATTATCATTGTGGTGCTGATACTATTAGAAATGATTGCTCAGGAACGGTGGAGGCTAGAGAAAAAATTCCAACTGTGCCGGAATCAGTAGAACAGCCCCTACTAAAGGAGGCAAAAAGTTGGAGTTGGTGGGGGTAGCTGCTTCTGGTGGCACTAACCTATCTATCTGCAGGACTGGGGTGATATGCTGGTTCTGGTGACACTAACCTATCTATCTGCAGGGCTGGGGTGATATGCTGGTTCTGGTGACACTAACCTATCTATCTGCAGAGCTTGGGTGATATGCTGGTTCTGGTGACAGTAACCTATCTATCTTCAGGGCTGGGGTAATATGCTGGTTCTGGTGACACTAACCTATCTATCTGCAGGGCTGGGGTGATATGCTGGGTCTGGTGACAGTAACCTATCTATCTGCAGGACTGGGGTGATATGCTGATTCTGGTGACACTAACCTATCTATCTGCAGGACTGGGGTGATATGCTGGGTCTGGTGACAGTAACCTATCTATCTGCAGGACTGGGGTGATATGCTGATTCTGGTGACACTAACCTATCTATCTGCAGGACTGGGGTGATATGCTGGGTCTGGTGACAGTAACCTATCTATCTGCAGGACTGGGGTGATATGCTGATTCTGGTGACACTAACCTATCTATCTGCAGGACTGGGGTGATATGCTGGTTCTGGTGACACTAACCTATCTATCTGCAGGGCTGGGGTAATATGCTGGTTCTGGTGACACTAACCTATCTATCTGCAGGACTGGGGTGATATGCTGGTTCTGGTGACACTAACCTATCTATCTGCAGGGCTGGGGTGATATGCTGGTTCTGGTGACACTAACCTATCTATCTGCAGGGCTGGGGTGATATGCTGGTTCTGGTGACACTAACCTATCTATCTGCAGAGCTCGGGTGATATGCTGGTTCTGGTGACAGTAACCTATCTATCTTCAGGGCTGGGGTAATATGCTGGTTCTGGTGACACTAACCTATCTATCTGCAGGGCTGGGGTGATATGCTGGGTCTGGTGACAGTAACCTATCTATCTGCAGGACTGGGGTGATATGCTGATTCTGGTGACACTAACCTATCTATCTGCAGGACTGGGGTGATATGCTGGGTCTGGTGACAGTAACCTATCTATCTGCAGGACTGGGGTGATATGCTGATTCTGGTGACACTAACCTATCTATCTGCAGGACTGGGGTGATATGCTGGGTCTGGTGACAGTAACCTATCTATCTGCAGGACTGGGGTGATATGCTGGGTCTGGTGACAGTAACCTATCTATCTGCAGGACTGGGGTGATATGCTGATTCTGGTGACACTAACCTATCTATCTGCAGGACTGGGGTGATATGCTGGTTCTGGTGACACTAACCTATCTATCTGCAGGACTGGGGTGATATGCTTGGTCTGGTGACAGTAACCTATCTATCTGCAGGACTGGGGTGATATGCTGATTCTGGTGACACTAACCTATCTATCTGCAGGACTGGGGTGATATGCTGGTTCTGGTGACACTAACCTATCTATCTGCAGGGCTGGGGTAATATGCTGGTTCTGGTGACACTAACCTATCTATCTGCAGAGCTCGGGTGATATGCTGGTTCTGGTGACAGTAACCTATCTATCTTCAGGGCTGGGGTAATATGCTGGTTCTGGTGACACTAACCTATCTATCTGCAGGGCTGGGGTGATATGCTGGTTCTGGTGACACTAACCTATCTATCTGCAGGACTGGGGTGATATGCTGGGTCTGGTGACAGTAACCTATCTATCTGCAGGACTGGGGTGATATGCTGATTCTGGTGACACTAACCTATCTATCTGCAGGACTGGGGTGATATGCTGGGTCTGGTGACAGTAACCTATCTATCTGCAGGACTGGGGTGATATGCTGATTCTGGTGACACTAACCTATCTATCTGCAGGACTGGGGTGATATGCTGATTCTGGTGACACTAACCTATCTATCTGCAGGGCTGGGGTAATATGCTGGTTCTGGTGACACTAACCTATCTATCTGCAGGACTGGGGTGATATGCTGGGTATGGTGACAGTAACCTATCTATCTGCAGGACTGGGGTGATATGCTGATTCTGGTGACACTAACCTATCTATCTGCAGGACTGGGGTGATATGCTGGTTCTGGTGACAGTAACCTATCTATCTGCAGGGCTGGGGTGATATGCTGGTTCTGGTGACACTAACCTATCTATCTGCAGGGCTGGGGTGATATGCTGGGTCTGGTGACAGTAACCTATCTATCTGCAGGGCTGGGGTGATATGCTGGTTCTGGTGATACTCCATTTAAATGGTGCCCTTGTGTGCACATTATTCTTGAAAGTGCAAAATAGCAGATTGCTTCTGAGATTGCAACAGGTAATTTCAGGCAAAATTCCTTGCTCCAGTATAGTGTAGTATCGAGTAAATTGTAACATATCAAACCTTATCATGAGACATGAATTTTCAGTAAAATTATTTATAACAGCCAAATGTGTTTTTCTATATCATGGTCCTCCTTATGCAACTGAACACATATTTGACTAGTTTATATACAGAGCTAAGTAACTATTAGATACTTCAGAGCTGCACTCACTATTCTGCTGGTGCAGTCACTGTGTACATACATTACATTACTTATCCTGTATTATACTCCAGAGCTGCGCTCACTATTCTGCTGGTGCAGTCACTGTGTACATACATTACATTACTTATCCTGTATTATACTGCAGAGCTGCGCTCACTATTCTGCTGGTACAGTCACTGTGTACATACATTACATTACTTATCCTGTATTATACTCCAGAGCTGCGCTCACTATTCTGCTGGTACAGTCACTGTGTACATACATTACATTACTTATCCTGTATTATACTCCAGAGCTGCGCTCACTATTCTGCTGGTACAGTCACTGTGTACATACATTACATTACTTATCCTGTATTATACTGCAGAGCTGCGCTCACTATTCTGCTGGTGCAGTCACTGTGTACATACATTACATTACTTATCCTGTATTATACTCCAGAGCTGCGCTCACTATTCTGCTGGTGCAGTCACTGTGTACATACAATACATTACTTATCCTGTATTATACTCCAGAGCTGCGCTCACTATTCTGCTGGTGCAGTCACTGTGTACATACATTACATTACTTATCCTGTATTATACTCCAGAGCTGCGCTCACTATTCTGCTGGTGCAGTCACTGTGTACATACATTACATTACTTATCCTGTATTATACTCCAGAGCTGCGCTCACTATTCTGCTGGTGCAGTCACTGTGTACATACATTACATTACTTATCCTGTATTATACTCCAGAGCTGCGCTCACTATTCTGCTGGTACAGTCACTGTGTACATACATTACATTGCTTATCCTGTTCTGATCCTGAGTTACATCCTATGTTATACTTCAAAGTTACATGCACTGTTCTGTGAGTCCACCAGCAGAATAGTGAGTGCAGCTCTGGAGTATAATACATGATGTAACTCAGGACAAGGTAAATAATACAATGTACATATTAATTCTATATATAAACTATTAAATTGTGTTCACTGCAGGGCCCATGGTTTAATTGAGGGCCACATATCAAGTGGATGAATTTAGGGGAGGGCCCTCTATAAACTCAAATTAATAGGCTGTACTTGGATGGACAAGAAAATATTTGACAGTAAAATATTACATATTAGACTCCCCCTTCGGACCATCTGACAGTGAGGAGCACGCCGCCATATTTGTGTTTTTTATATCAATCCAAGACTCCACTATGGCAACTGCAATTAGTCCTAATTTTCATTACTGGTGACTACAGATGGGGGCGGCCATTTTATCAGCTGCACCAACAATAATTTAGTTGATTCCTCCTGATCACAGAGGTTATGGTTCAGACTACAAAATGGCCGCCTTCCACCTGACTATTCAGTACGCAGGCTATCTCCATATTTGCCCTTAGTAGTTATTTACCTTCGTACAAACTTGGAGGTAATCTTGCTGATAATACCGGTGGACGTTCCTCTCCTACTGTGGGAGAACTGGGTGGTCTCGTGGGCAGGTGATGCCGGTGGTCCGTTATACGTAGCAGTGCGACGATCCCTGAGCTGCTCTCCGTGGAAAGTGCTCCGACTGGTGCTCCCGCGAGGAAACCGAGTCCGATCTGGTGTAGATGTACTAATACTGTGGGCAGAAGGAGACGTGGCCGGTACTCTCTGGTTTGCACTGCTGTGAAAATCGTGTAAAAAGTGTAAGAGTCAGTCGCCCCTTTATGTCTCAGCTGCGAGTATCCACCCCGTCACTAAACAAAGAAAAACCTCTCATAGATAGCACTGCAGCCTGTGTTAGGACACCCCAGATCCTTAGTTTAAAGGGATTCTACCATTAAAATGACATTTTTTCTCATTCACACGTAGGAATAGCTTTAAGAAAGACTATTCTTCTCCTACCTTTAGATGTCTTCTTCGCGCCAGTATGCAAATGAGTTCTCTCGCAGCACTGGGGGCGGTTCTCAGCACTCAAACAGCACTGGGGGCGTCCACAATTCTGCAAGAGAAATCTCCAGCGCTGCCTCCATCTTCTTCAGGAAAGGCCTCTTCACGCATCTTCTTCCGCAGCTGCGTTCAAACTTCTAGGCCTCGGACAGAGCCGACTGCGCATGCCCGTGGCCACAAGAAAATGGCCGCTTACTTACTGTGTAGTAAGTCTGCGTAGTCTGCTCTGCCCGAGGCCTAAAAGTTTGAACCCAGCCCCGAAAGAAGACGTGTAGAGAGGCCGTTCCTAAAGAAGATGGAGACGTCTCTAGAGATTTCACTCGCAGCATTGGTGCTGTGAGAGAACTCATTTGCATACAGACGAAAACCGGGATTTCTACCGAACGGCGGCGCGGAGAAGACATCTAAAGGTAGAAGTAGAATAGCCTTTCTTAAGGCTACTCCTATGTGTGAACGAGTAAAAATTTGATTTTAATGGTAGAATCCCTTTAAGACCTGGTAAAAGGGGTGTAGTTGTTTTTACGCAATTTTTTTTTTTTTTACAAAGCGACTTTCACTTTTCATCTTTGGTTCTGTGTATCATGTACTGGTATATAGAGATATAGCCAGGGACGTAACTACCGGAGTAGCAGTGGTAGCCACTGTCACAGGGTTCGGATATTACGGGCCCCGTCGGGCCACTGATGGTTTTTTTTAATAAGCGGTTACCTGCTGGGGTAACTTGAGGCCCCGCCATTCCTGGTTACGCCACTGGATATAGCAGCACATTCTTTGCGTTATTAATCATTTTGCAGATTCATTTACAAACAATGAACACCTGACGGATCTCATTATAGTCGATGGGATCTATCAGGTTCCTTATCTGTCTGTTCTTATAGCAGTCTATTAGAACTACAATGGACCAGAACAATGGACAGCCTAACACAAATGTAAACAGAGCATAAGGGTATGGTCATGTAGGAGAAAGTACACTGTAATTTGGGGTGGATTTTTGTCAAATGGACTTGCCCCATGCATCGGACACAGACTCTGTGTCAGGATCGAGCAGGACACTTATATTTTCAGGGTCCTGCTTTGATCTCTGACACCAATTGAATACAATAAGAGGCAGATTCGGAGCAGAGACCAGGCACTGATTCTGAGGCAGAATACACCTCAAAATCAGTGTCAGATTGTGCTGTGTGAACATACTCTGCCGGCTGCTGCCTATGTGTGACAGCTATTGACCGCACCAGCTCGTCTCCCGGGCCTACGCCATCCCCGCGGAGTGAAACATAATATAACATATCCGAAGCAGTGCAAGCAACTACCTTGGCCGGAAGCCTTCTGTACCGTCTTTGATAGTAGGTAAGGTGACTTTAATGGGATGTCCTGAGGCTGACATTGACTTCTGGTGGCGAGGTCGGGTGGAGGGGACTGCGGAGCCTGTAGAGGATGTGCTGCCCGCAGACATCTCTGTTAAGCTGCAAAATAATCATCACTCCTATTATCCTCAATGCACACAAAAAAATAATTAGAGAGTGATTCTGAAGACCCGCCCACTTGTAATATGTTGGAAAGAATGTTGCAATTCAAGTAACTGCTGCAATACCAGACGCAACCTGTGAACAAGAGTGACGCTCTTCCATAAAATAATAATTCCAGTGTTATTTATCCAAGAAGCATGTAAATAATAGGAGATAGGTATGTAGATAGATATGACATTAATAGATAAAAGATAGATAGATAGATAGATAGATAGATAGATAGATAGATAGATAGATAGATAGGAGAGATAGATAGATAGATAGATAGATAGATAGATAGATAGATAGATAGATAGATAGGAGATAGATAGATAGATAGATAGATAGATAGATAGATAGATAGATAGGAGATAGATAGATAGATAGATAGATAGATAGGAGATAGATAGATAGATAGATAGATAGATAGATAGATAGATAGATAGATAGATAGATAGGAGAGATAGATAGATAGATAGATAGATAGATAGATAGATAGATAGATAGGAGATAGATAGATAGATAGATAGATAGATAGATAGATAGGAGATAGATAGATAGATAGATAGATAGATAGATAGATAGGAGATAGATAGATAGATAGATAGATAGATAGGAGATAGATAGATAGATAGATAGATAGATAGGAGATAGATAGATAGATAGATAGATAGATAGGAGATAGATAGATAGATAGATAGATAGATAGGAGATAGATAGATAGATAGATAGATAGATAGGAGATAGATAGATAGATAGATAGGAGATAGATAGATAGATAGATAGATAGATCCATAGATAATTTCCATATAAGATCCCTTCAGCCCCCATGTATGTGCAGTATAAGTGACATGTGTCTAGATAAGAGCTCCTGTCGCTGCCGCTCGTACAGACCAGTCATTATCTATGAGTAATATATAATTGCTTCTATTTTCAGCCGCCATATGACAGCTCAACTACAGGAAGATTCTGGAGAATACTCCGTCTGATGTTCACTGTCAGAGCGACTCCAGGAGCCCCACAGACTGTACCCACCACTGCAGCAGTACTCAGGCTCTATTCACATCACATTTTGTACATCCGTTTAGCCATCCATTGCACAGAGGATGCAAAAAACACAGGAAAAAAAGGAGACTGGACGACGGTCATCAGAGGTACATAGACATCAATATCTAGATGTAAAATACATGATGTGAACAGCGCTTTATCAGGCCTGACTCCAGGTATCACTGCAATCTACCACCTGGCACTGTTCATCCAGAGCCTGCTGCTTCACATATATATATCCTGGAGCAGGGATGGTCCCTGATGGCTACTCACCTGCTGTCTTTCCCATTCTGTACAGCATTGAGTCTATCAGTAGTGCGTTCACAAACATAAGTGTTTCTTCTGGTCATCCCGCTGCCAGGAAACAGGCTATTCTGTAAGAGGAGAGGAGACCGGGAGTGAGGGGTCTGCAGACATGATGGGGCGAGATAGATAGATAGATAGATAGATAGATAGATAGATAGATAGGAGATAGATAGATAGATAGATAGATAGATAGATAGGAGATAGATAGATAGATAGATAGATAGATAGATAGATAGATAGGAGATAGATAGATAGATAGATGATAGATAGATAGATAGATAGATAGATAGATAGATAGATAGATAGATGCCTAGGTTGATAGATCCTATCACTTACACTAGGCCCAGTTGTGGACTTCTTTCTCTCTGGACCTGACAGCGGACTAGCAGTCACCTCTCCCTTAGACCCCACGGTGGCGCTGCTGAGCTTGCGGGAGCCATTTTTGTCCCAGTCTTCTTTCTGCTCACTTTCGACACTGTTTGCCTGTCCTCGCTTTGTGTATGACACAGATGGAGGGATCGAGGGTCCGGCTGCGGAGACATAAACCGTCACATCACTAATATTTCTAACCAGGTGAAAACCAATACGCCTGTCACCCAGCTTTCCCAAGTTATGCAGGGGAACAGCTAGGTCAACATATTTGCCATTCAGAGCTGTGGGAAAGCTGGGTGATACTCCTTTTCCTAGCAATAGATATAACAAAGAATTTTTGGACGGAATCAGCAAAATGAGGAAGATGATGGAAAAGCTATGAATTCCCCGTCTCCAGTGAAGCACATGCAGTCCCAGCTCTTACGCCAATGGAAAGGGTTGGGTATTGATCATCCTAATGGACGCGGCTGATGCTGCGATCAATCCCACCCCACCAGCGCAGCTATTCCTGGCCGCCTCCATTATACTGCACTTACAGATGTTGCTTACTGATGATAATCCCACATTAATAAATATCATCTCATCCAGTTTCACCTTTTCCCTGTCCGACCACAAATCCATAAACTGCAGCATAGGCAGTGAGGAGGAGAATCAGCAGCTTTCTGAGAATGCTGGCTCATGAACGGAATGCCAGAATTACGGTCTATGCTGACACACAGGAGTTAGAAGGCACTAACACAATACTTGGACATAGACTTTAACGGCCTGCTCCAGCGAGTCCATAGGCTGCACCTAGTGTGTGTATATATGTATTGTGGCTCGGGTAGCAATCCTAGACTTTATATATAAAACTGCATGCACCCATTATAAGTCAAGAGGTCATCTACATCATGTGTGCTCTCCTTCATCTGTACACTCATACACAGTCTGTGTGATTTACGCCCTCTGCCGTCACAATGTTGTTTAAACTTTTCCCCCTAAATACAACTTATGTGATCTGCCCTGCCTGATAATGTGGATGCTCCCCACCACTCTATACTCTGGCCTGACATGTACAACATCCTCCTCGACATCCCTGTCTGTCACTGAGACAAAGAAGAAGAGCAGAGACAGATGGCAGAGCCAGAAACAGCATTCTGTCTGATCTATGTTAGACGCCAGCTAGGTGAAGGAACTACACAGACTCTACAGCAGCAAAATAATAGGGAATATTTAATGAAGACTATTTAGAAAGTTGCTTAACTTTGCTTTTAGGAATCAAATGATCAACTTACTCCCCATTCTCCCTATCACTGAGACGAAGGAGGAAAGAAGAGAGAGTCGGGAGAACCAGGATCAGCATTCTGTCTGAGGTATGTGAGAAGCAACAGAAAAGCCACCTAAGTGAAGGAGTTACACAGACTCTAAAGCAGCAAAACCAAAGGGAATTTTTAATGAATATTATTGAGAAAGTTGCTTAAGGGTGCCTTCACACAGAGTATACGCTCATTGATTCTGAACGTGTAACTTGTTCCGAATCAGCGGCGTTAAAACAGATCCCATTGCTTTCTATGGAAGCCAGCATATGTGCGCTCCCCATAGAAATGAATGGGCTGCTTTTTTCCCTATTGTGATACGCGCGTATCACATTGAAAGCAATAGGGGAAAAAAGCAGCCCATTAATTTCTATGGGGAGCGCACGTATGCTGGCTCCCATAGAAAGCAATGGGATCTGTTTTAACGCCACGGATTCGGAACGAGTTACACGTTCAGCATCAGTGAGCGTAAACTCCGTGTGAAGGCACCCTAAGTTTACATTTAGGAACTATATGGACAACCTTGTCCCACTTCTCCATCTCTAATACTGAAACAAAGGAGGGGAAGAGCTGAGAGAGGCAACAGAGCAAGGAGCGGCATGCTTTCTGTTCTGTTAGAAGCAACCAGCTAAGTGAAGGAGTTACACAGACTCTACAGCAGCAAAACGACAAGGAGTTTTTAATGAATATTATTGAGAAAGTTGCTTAAATTTACATTTAGGTTTCCCCCACATTCTCTCTATCTCTAACACTGAAACAAAGGAGTGGGAGAGCTGAGAGAGGCAATAGAGCCAGGAGCGGCATGCTCTCTGTTCTGTTAGAAGCAACCGGCTAAGTGAAGGAGTTACACAGACTATACCGCAACAAAATAATAGGGAATTTTTAATGAAGACTATATAAAAATTTGCTCAGTTTGTATTTAGGAATTAAATGAACTATAAAAGATTTCAGTGCTAAAGTGTCTATAGTCTTTAAAGAGAATTCTACATTAGTACTTCTTATTTCTATGTTCCCTAGGACAGGCATATCCACATCATTGACAGGGGAGATTGATATACCAGAGATCTGCTATGGAAGACTCAGCCTGACCATGTACAATTTCATGGCACTCATATGAATAGACAATATATAATACTACATTTCTACAGCAGAGGGCGCCCTTAGCAAACATCAGGGCTGTTTTTGAATGTTTTGAGAAGAACATCAAATCATGGAGATATTAGCAACGTCCCAGGCCCATAATCCATTGCTGCAAAGAAAGATATCACAATAAGAGTCGCACCGTGATCGCTGAACCGCCGCTGCTTCTGATTGGCTGATATACTTCTCTGGACCTTCATGTGGGCAGGGGATGGCACGGAGCTGTTGTTTAGGTCACTGCTGGGCCGAGACCTCTGACACAGGTTACTATTGGAGAGAGATTCACTGCCTTCAAACTGCAAGAAAAGAGTGTGACCATTACCATCCGGAGGACTGAAGATCTCTACCAACCGCAACGCAGAAAATCAGCACCATGTGAACAGTGCATATGCTTTAGATCACCAGTTTATTCTGATCCGGAAAAACAACCGCAACATACTTCTCTATCAAAGCGTATAACTGCTGCATTACCAGAGATGCAGTACATTGCATTGTCCTGTAGGTGTCACTGTTGTACATTGAAAGATATTCAAATTAAAGTGACAGATGTGCCGCTGATAACACTTTCTGGAAATGGAAAAAAGCTACCGAGCTAGGTAAATACTGTAGCATATAGATGACAGAAAGACAGAGGGATGATGCACAAGTCCCGCTCACCTCTGGAGGTTTTCTTCCCAGCAGAAGGTAGGTAGCCATCACTTCGTCATATTTCTGGCTAACAACAGCCTCAGTGATTTCTTCTCTAGAAAATCCCATTGTGACCATAATGTCTGCAACACGGACAAAAAGACTCAGAACTTCCGCCACAAAAAGATACAAAAACGATGCAACTAGAGATGAGCGAGTACTATTCGAAACTCCCATTTCGAATAGCACGCACCCATAGGAATGAATGGACGCAGGGGGTTAAGCGGCCGGCCACCGGCAAAGTCTGCGTGCCGGCCGCTTCCATCCATTCCTATGGGTGCGTGCTATTCGAAACGGGAGTTTCGAATAGTACTCGCTCATCTCTAGTTGCAAAGAAGTGTCTTTCAAGAAGACTTACAGCACTAAGGATATGAATGGCAACCAACCAAGAAGGTTACAGCAGCCATATTGTTTGCCCACTTATTCCCTTGCCCTAGCGTGTATATATATATATATATATATATATATATATAGCGCCACCTACCTATCCTCTTGGTGTCGTTGTTATCAGGTTCAGGCTCGGTGTACGGCTTCAGCTCATCGTCTTCGTAGCCAACGTTCATCCACCGATCCTTCATTATTTGCTATGGAAGAGGGAGAAAAAATCAAAAATCAAGGAAAGTTCTTTATCTTACTTTTCTTCTGGCTATCTGCAAATCTCCTGACGTTTGCCGCAGTGAACTTACATGCATAAAAGATGTGCAAAAGTTTTAGGCAGGTGTGTTGGGGGGGGAGGGTTTGGTACAATGCTGTGAAGTAAGAATGCTTCCAGAAACAAAAGGGTTAATAGTTTATTTTTTGTCATGAAGGAAGAAAAGAGAAATGTAAATGCCGTCAATATTTGGCGTGACCTTTGCCCTGTTCTTCTCGATATTTGCAGTTTTGGATATTATCAAAGGTCCTTAAGCAACTAGAAATCACAGTACACACATTACACTCCCTCCAGTGGCCAACAGGGGGAAGCATTCAAAAATATTTTATAATTTAAAATAAAAAAAAAAAAAAAAAAAAAAAGGAAAAAAAAATCTAAAATATTTGAACAGTTAGTTTCAAGGTTTTTTTTTGTGTGACACAGGTGACTTACTTCTAAGCTGCCTCGCTTCACGGGGTTCAGGACAAGAAGTTTCTTTAGTAGATTTTCACAGTCCGTGGACATATAGAATGGGATACGGTACTTTCCTCGTAGAACTCGCTCCCGTAATTCCTTTAAAGAAAAAAAAACAAAAAACAAAGTTAAAATCCAATCTGACTTTCTGCTTGAACGAGCCATGGCTAGCTTAAAGGGAGTCGGTCATCTCAGAACCCAGCACGGCAGATAGATAGGTTAGGTGTGGAAGCCAAAACAGGTGACAGGTTCCAAAAGGGAGAGTGTCAGCAGACCCAGCGTATCACCCCAGCCCTGCAGATAGATAGGTTAGTGTCACCAGAACCAGCATATCACCCCAGCCCTGCAGATAGATAGGTTAGGGTCACCAGAACCAGCATATCACCCCAGCCCTGCAGATAGATAGGTTACTGTCACCAGACCCAGCATATCACCCAGCCCTGCAGATAGATAGGTTACTGTCACCAGAACCAGCATATCACCCCAGCCCTGCAGATAGATAGGTTAGGGTCACCAGAACCAGCATATCACCCCAGCCCTGCAGATAGATAGGTTACTGTCACCAGACCCAGCATATCACCCAGCCCTGCAGATAGATAGGTTACTGTCACCAGAACCAGCATATCACCCCAGTCCTGCAGATAGATAGGTTAGTGTCACCAGAACCAGCATATCACCCCAGCCCTGCAGATAGATAGGTTACTGTCACCAGAACCAGCATATCACCCCAGCCCTGCAGATAGATAGGTTACTGTCACCAGACCCAGCATATCACCCCAGCCCTGCAGATAGATAGGTTAGTGTCACCAGAACCAGCATATCACCCCAGCCCTGCAGATAGATAGGTTACTGTCACCAGACCCAGCATATCACCCCAGCCCTGCAGATAGATAGGTTAGTATCACCAGAACCAGCATATCACCCCAGCCCTGCAGATAGATAGGTTAGGGTCACCAGAACCAGCATATCACCCCAGCCCTGCAGATAGATAGGTTAGTGTCACCAAAAACAGTATATCACCCCAGCCCTGCAGATAGATAGGTTAGTATCACCATACATACTAGACCCAGATAGATAATGGGGTGATGTGGGGCTGGGGTCATATACTGTGTTCTGGTGACACTCCCTTTACCTGTCCCTATTGTGACTATATATCTCTATGTGATCACCATAGGACATGTTGGTTACTGATTTGCACGCTTACCTTTAAATTCTGTCCATCAAAGGGTAAGGACCCGCTGACTAAGGTGTAAAGGATAACCCCCAGACTCCACACATCGACCTCGGGGCCATCATACTTCTTCCCCTGAAACAGTTCAGGTGCTGCATATGGAGGGCTCCCGCAGAACGTGTCCAACTTGTTTCCAATGGTAAACTCGTTGCTGAAGCCAAAGTCGGCTATTTTGATGTTCATGTCTGCGTCGAGGAGAAGGTTTTCTGCCTGTTCAGATAAGAGATTACGTCAGCAGATCATGAATTCTTTACATACAGACCCTGCGCATCCCATATTGTGCCGATTATACTATCATCTGAGAGGACACGGGAGCGTCAGTGCTAATGACAGACCCCTGCCGGGAGGGATCATTACAGAGAAGAGACAGAAGACAGGGGAGGCCGAGGACAGCAAGGACAAGTTATGGTGCATAGCCGATATTCTATTAAAGGTTCCCCCCAAACCTAAAATATAACAATAAACTGTTATCAGGGACCCTAGTAGCGGTATCCAACGGAGAGATAAGTGATTTGCAACGTATCTTACTGTTACCTCCCTCGCCCTGTAGTAATAGATGCACGCCCATCCAGAGCAATATGTTCTAGTTATCAATGCATGAAAATAGGGATCCAATCTCTTTTCATACATAGGGCTAGGGATACACGACATGTAGCCGGGTGCCATAACATTGCAGAGTGACCCTATTACATTGCACCTTATGGAAGTGAATGTGCTCACATTGCAACCTGCAAGATGCCAGAACTGTAACCTGGTGCGGGTCACCAAAGAGGTGTATGAAAGGGCTAATTTCTGGGTACCCATGAGCTGTATCGTGTATACCACATGTAGCCGGGTGCCATAAGATTGCAGAGTCACCCTATTATATTGTATTGTATGAAAGTGAATATTCTTGCATTGCAACTTGCAAGGTGCCTTGACTGCAACCTGATATAGGTCACCAGAGATGTTGTAAGATACTGATTTCGGGATACCCATGACATGTATCACATGTGTAGTACATGTAGCCGGGTGCCATAAGATTGCAGAGTCACCCTACTATATTGTATATTGTATTGTATGAAACTGAATATTCTTGCATTGCAACCTGCAAGGTGCCACGATTGCAACCTGATGTAGGTCACCAGAGATGTCAGAAGATGCTGATTTCTGGATACCCATGACATGTATCACATGTGTAGTACATGTAGCCGGGTGCCATAAAATTGCAGAGTCACCCTACTACACTGCACCTAATGAAAGTGAATGTGCTCACATTGCAACCTGCAAGATGCCAGATCTGTAACCTAATACAGGTCACCAAAGAGGTGTACGACAGTGCTGATTTCTGGGTACCCATAACATGTATCTCATGTGTGTACAACATTTAGCTGGGTGCCATAAGATTGCAGTCACCCTATTACATTGCACCTAATGAAAGTGAATATTCTTGCATTGCAACCTGCAAGGTGCCATGATTGCAACCTGATGTAGGTCACCAGAGATGTTGTAGGATGCTGATTTCGGGATACCCCGGGATATCACATGTGTAGTACATGTAGCCGGGTGCCATAATATTTATAGACTCATCCTATTACATTGCACCTAATGAAAGGGAATGTGCTCGCATTGCAACCTGCAAGGTGCCACAACTGAAACCTTGCACAGGTCACTGGAGATATAGGGTGATACTGATTTCTGGATACCCATGATAAGATAAGATAATTCGTTAATAGTCCCACCGTGGGGAATGATGTGTAGGGCAGCACTAACAATCTGCAGCCATCAAGGATTTTTTCCATTCATTGGCCTGAAAGAGGAAAATGTGCTAGAGTAATATTCATATAAGGGACCCCTGCCTTGATGTAAGTCACAGCAGCGCGACTATATGGTGCGCTGCTATGGAAACTGTCATGTAGCTGCAGAACTGGTTACAGCGCTATTAAAGAGCAAAGTAAATAATACAATAAACCAAAGCTGCACGTAGCAGGCAAAGGGGATATCTAATAGTCACACTGTATACGTATAGGGTCAATGGATATTTTGGGACTGAACTTAAAACAAGTAGTCACCAGCAGGGGGAGCGTTGCTATCACTCCTCTATAATAAAAAGATAAAAAAAGCAGATTGTCCCCGGACCGAGACGTAACGCAAAAAAGGAAATAGATGCAAAAATTACAAAGAGAACACTAAACCCGAAAGCGACATCAGAAGTAAATAAATGACATTACCTTTAAGTCTCGATGTACAATACACTTCTGGTGGCAATACTGGACGGCAGACACAATCTGGACAGAGAAAGAACAGGAAACCGTCAGCATGTAGGCATTTATATACTCTACATGAATGTGGTTTTACAGTTATTAGGAGGGAGACTTATTTATACTGGTGCAAATGAAAAGTGGAGCGATATCCTCTATCTCCTATCTATCTATCTATCTATCTATCTATCTATCTATCTATCTATCTGTCTGTCTGTCTGTCTGTCTGTCTGTCTGTCTGTCTGTCTGTCTATCTGTCTATCTATCTATCTATTTATCTATCTGTCTATCTATTTATCTATCAATCTATTTATCTATCAGTCTGTCTGTCTATCTATCTATCTATCTATCTATCTATCTATCTATCTATCTATCTATCTATCTATCTATCTATCTATCTATCTATCTATCTATCTATCTATCATATCTGTCTGTCTATCTATCCATCCCATATCTATCTATCTATCTATCTATCTATCTATCTCCTATCTATCTATCTATCTATCTATCTATCTCATGATAATGAAGACATCTTTATAAGCTATGGACACTTTTGAACGCAAATGTTTTTTTCCCTTCCTATGAAGTATTTCCTATCACTTTGCTGGTGTACAGTCTGTGTAACTCCTTCACATAGTTGGTTGTTGTGTTGTTTCTGATACAGATGCAATAGAACAATTCTTTTGGCTTTGTTGACTTGTTCCTTCACTGCTAAAGGGGTTTTCTGGGCGTATTAACTGATGACCTATATGTACAATAGGTGATCAATTAAGATATATGGGAGTCTGAAAACGTGCACCTTGGCCATTCAGTGGATTGAAGAGATTTGGGTGAGCACTGCAGTCTCTTCTCTACTTTAGTGCAGCCACTATGCTTGGAATTGCAGCTCAGCCCCATTCACTTGTGTAAGACTGAGCTGCAAACAGGTCGTGGGATTGATGACCGTGATGCCACGTGACCTCTTAAGTCAGTAAGCGCCACTGCTGCTTCAAACAACTGATCCACAGACGTTACACCCTACCGATCTTAAGGATAGATCATAAATAACTGGTACTGATACTGCTAATGTAACTTTTTAGGGGCACCTTTGTCCAGCCCTTGGCACCTATAAATAAGGACTCTTGGCCCATTTTCTGTATTACTGTATATTGTGTAAAGTTTCCAAAAATAAAGAGATTCCCCAAAAAAAAGGTCAAAACAGTGGAAGGGGAATGAGAGCATCTGAGTCATCAGAGAGGGCAGATCACAAAGGTTTTCACACAAGGGAGAAGACATCCCTCAGGGACTGTAGATGAAGGAATCAGTCCAAGAATGAAGCTGTGCAGAAGGCTAGTGAAGGCAGCAGATCCGGCGGAGGGATTAGGGGCGGAGGGATTGTTTGTGACATATCCCTTCAATCCAAGGGTATAAATGTAAATGAGGAAGCAATAGAAGATGCCACATCCACGTTAAGGAAGAAGGGATTCTACCACTAAAACACTTTTTTTTCTAGTTACCACGGCGGAATAGCCTTTAAAAAGGCTATTCGTCTCTTACCTGTGGAAGTGCTCTCCGCCGCGCCGTTCGTTCAAAATACCGGTTTGTACCGGTATGCTAATTAGTTCTCTCGCAGCGATGGGGGCGTCCCCATCGCACGAGCAGCGATGGGGGCGTCCCCATTGCAGCTCGAAAACCGACCGCAGCGCCGCCTCTCTGGTCTTCTGTGTCCTCCCCTTGCTTCTTCAGCGTACTGTCGGACGCCTGCGCAGTACGGTCTGTTCGGTGAAGATTGCCGAACGTACTGCACATGCGCGAAATTGCGGTCCCAGCCATAGTGCGGGCATCGCACTTTCGCACATGCGCAGTACGTTCGGCAATCTTCGCCGAACAGAGAGCATACTGCACAGGCGTCCGACAGACGCTGAAGAGGCAAGGGGAGGATACAGAAGACCAGAGAGGCGGCGCTGCGGTCGGTTTTCGAGCTGCAATGGGGACGCCCCCATCGCTGCTCCTGCGATGGGGACGCCCCCATCGCTGCGAGAGAACTAATTAGCATACCGGTACAAACCGGTATTTTGAACGAACGGCGCGGCGGAGAGCACTTCCACAGGTAAGAGACGAATAGCCTTTTTAAAGGCTATTCCGACGTGGTAACTAGAAAAAAAAGTGCTTTAGTGGTAGAATCCCTTTAAGGAAGTTGGCACAACCCAAGGCTCATTAGCTTTCCTCCACCAACAAGACATATGAATGTATTTTCCCTCCTCCAGGACTCTACAAATGAGAGTGTAAGGACCTGGACTCTGTCCAATCTCTAGTAAATGAAGAAATTCTGTGGGCAATAGAAGGGTCTAATGATTGTGCCGATCTGAGAGGTCCCCGTGTGATGGCTATTTATAGTGTTCACCCCTACAGAATGCCAACAGCTGCCTCCGTGCACCAGCCAGCCGAGCAGCAGCGCTGGGATCTAGTGTGAGAACTCAGCTTGCTGGAAAATAATCCACCAGGGGACGGATTTTCCATTTATGGATGGCTGATTTTTCCCACTGGTGTATACTGTGTTAACCACTGAACTGCTAGAAGATTGCGTTATACACCGATGCAGTGACCACTGGCTAAGACCTTGCTCTGTGGCCTGAATTTTTTAAACTAACAATAAACTGCAAGATTTTTCACATATAGGACCTTTTACATAGAATCGATTGGAGCAGGAGCAGTGTCCTGTCAGATCCATGTCAGAAGCAACAGGACAATCAACTATGTGAAGGAGTTAAACAGACTGTACAGCAGCAAAACTGGTATAGTTTTAGTACCACTTTTAAGGTATTTGTTGCTTTTGCGTTAATGTGTTGTTGCCCCATTCACATCCAAAGTTGTTTTCAAAAATTAACTGGTTGCCCTTGAAAAGGGAAATTGTTTGCCTTCAAATCAGATCATCGATTTCAGATTGTTGGGGATCAGACTCCCCAGCTGATCAAAGAGAACGTGGTATTTGCTAGTAGTGATTATCAATCAGGCTGAGCTGTAAAAGCTATTACCAAAAGTATGGATCTGTGTCTGGTAAAGGGGGATGAGGGTGGTCCTTCAATTGGCTGATCAGCAGGGGTGCCAAGAGTTGAAGCCAACTGATCTGACATTGGCGGCCTATCCTAGAGGGCCACATACACCTGCTGACTCTGGTGCTACTGGTGGGCTATCTTTTGTATACAGATGTTGAGGGGAAAAAGGACAGGGCCTGATAAATTTTGTCTTACCCAATACTTTGTTATTCTGGGAAAAAATACTATTCTGCTAGAGATGTCAGGAACTAGTTTTCTCCTCTTTCTCCAAGAAAAGACAAGCACAACCAAGTGTGCATGTGTATGGCAATGTCGGAGGAGATCGCTATCAGCTGAACAAGATGTATGGGCACCTTGACCATAGAATAGACCAGGGGTAAGGAACGTACGGGTCTCCAGCTGTTGCAAAACTACAACTCCCAGCATGCATAACCGCTTTCCTGTAGTATTTAGAAAACCTCATCATAGAGACACTGCACTGCAAGTTGCGGCAGGAGTTATGGTAATTCTGAGATGTTACCAGGGCTAGCAGGCATTGTTGTGTCACCACGGATCAATAACCTAAATGGGATTGCTGACCACGGCAAGCCTCAATATAACTATAGGAATTGTAAAACCAGTTCTGGATGTGATTGGAGTATAACATATACTCTATAGATGCCTATACATAGGGAAAAGTTGTCCAAACCCACCAATTAGCTAATTGTATGGAAGTCTTATGACTCACCCCAACGACAGATTGGAGGAGAGTCATAAGAGAAAGGATTGGGCATGTTGGATTTCATAACCAATCTTGTTTTTCCAGGGACATACTTGTGTAGTAGCAATCAAAAAGGTGCATAAGAACTTTAAAGAGAATCCTTCACCACCTCCACCCATCCCAACTCTTTATATACTTGAATAGTCACCATTCCACTGATTCCGATGCAATTGGAATTTTTTCTCTAGCCCCCACCGTTCCCGAGAAATCAGTACAGTTTGTTTCAGCACCCTATAGGCTCTCTACTGTGAAGTGGGCGGTCCTTGGCTACCTGCTACAGTCCAGGACCACCCACCTGTAGAGAACATAATTAGCATGATGGGTGCTGAAAGTAACAGCAGTGATTGCTCAGGAACGGTAGGAGATAGAGAAAAAATTCCAACTGTGCTGGAATCAGCGGAGCAGTGGCTATCAAAAGACGTATGGAGTTGAAGTTGGTGGGGACTTCTTTAAAGGGGTTGTCACATGAAGGCAATCCCTATGGATGTATCCTACATAGAGGGAACACTCCTCCATGGGTCAAAGTAGCTGTTCTGTGCCAGTGGCCCCCATTGGGGCAGACTCATACAGGGCTTGTATTACATGGATGGCGATTAACCTGAATATGTAATGTTACAGTTTATGAAGCTAAAGGAGATAAGTTGGACCTCTGCACTGATAACCGTTCCAGCTCTGCTACATCTGACTTTGATTGCGTAGTGCGCAGTGATCCAAAATCTCAGGCCAGCCTCCTGTATTTCTTGGAAATGACACGCTGAAGCAATTAGGACGCGTTCTCGACGTCAATGCGGAAGCCAGTCCAGTTATGTTAAGCAGCAGAGGAAGTGGACGGCACAAAAGTGGCTTTTAACACAGGTCTAAAAATAGCACAGACCTTAGAATATCAATAAGAGCCCCCCACCACCGCCACCGCCTCCCCCCCCTACCCCAGCTTAGTGTACATAGCAAGTCATACTGGGAATGTGCGGTGAGCGGAGGTTAATTTAGAGCAGACCACTGGAAAACCTCCACGTGAAAAGACGTCACTGGGACTATAAATAGTCGCTTCTTTCCTTCTTTACCTGCCTAAATTTCGCCCGCGCCTCCTTCTCCTTCATCCTCCCGTGGGCCACTAAATAATCAAACACTTCTCCTGCAAGAAATAAACACATTTATTACACACGGGTCATGACTGGACATGCACAGCATACGTAAATCTATTCATTTGTGCGCCTAGATATGGGATATAGCGTATACCGTATGAGACTGCGGAGGGCGAGCACTGCATTAACCCCTGCACTGCTGCAGCAAATCAACCAATCATATAAAAGCCGAGGATTTAGGAGCATAGTCAGTGTTCAGATGATAAAACATTCTGGAATACTACATGGATGTAATAAAGAGAAGTTGTACAGAAAGTGATGTCTAGATAATGAGAGATGGTTGTTCTGTTATCACTAATTTTCCATTCATCTACGGATCTGAGGAACCCCGAAATACCAATCATCAGACATTTATGGCGCATCCACTTATCATATATGTAATTGTAATATTAAGCAATAAACCAGTAGATAAGTAGAAACTGGATAGATAGATAGATAGATAGATAGATAGGAGATAGATAGATAGGAGATAGATAAATGATAGATAAATAGATAGATAGATAGATAGATAGATAGATAGATAGATAGAGATAGATAGATAGATAGATAGATAGATAGATAGATAGATAGATAAATGATACATAGATAGGAGATAGATAGATGGATAGATAGATAGATAGATAGGAGATAGATAGATAGATAGATAGATAATAGATAGATAGATAGATAGATAGATAGATAGATAGATAGATAGATAGGAGATAGATAAATGATAGGTAGGAGATAGATAGATGGATAGATAGATAGGAGATAGATGATAGATAGATAGATAGATAGATAGATAGATAGATAGATAGATAGATAGATAGATATATAGATAATAGATAAATAGATAGATAATAGATAGATAGATAGATAGATAGATAGATAGATAGGAGATAGATAGATAGATAGATAGATAGGAGATAGATAGATAGCAGATAGATAGATAGATAGATAATAGATAGATAGATAGATAGATAGATAGATAGATAGATAGCAGATAGATAGATAGATAGATAGATAGATAGCAGATAGATAGATAGGAGATAGATAGATAGATAGATAGATAGATAGATAGATAGATAGAAGATAGATAGATAGATAGGAGATAGATAGATAGATAGATAGATAGATAGATAGATAGATAGATAGATAGATAGATAGGAGATAGATAAATGATAGGTAGGAGATAGATAGATGGATAGATAGATAGGAGATAGATAGATAGGAGATAGATAGGAGATAGATAGATAGATAGATAGATAGATAGATAGATAGATAGATAGATAGATAGGAGATAGATAAATGATAGGTAGGAGATAGATAGATGGATAGATAGATAGGAGATAGATGATAGATAGATAGATAGATAGATAGATAGATAGATAGATAGGAGATAGATAGATAGATAGGAGATAGATAGATAGATAGATAGATAGATAGATAGATAGATATATAGATAATAGATAAATAGATAGATAGATAGATAGATAGGAGATAGATAGATAGATAGATAGATAGATAGATAGGAGATAGATAGATAGATAGATAGATAGATAGATAGATAGATAATAGATAAATAGATAGATAGATAGATAGATAGATAGATAGGAGATAGATAGATAGATAGGAGATAGATAGATAGCAGATAGATAGATAGATAGATAGATAGATAGATAATAGATAGATAGATAGATAGATAGCAGATAGATAGATAGATAGATAGATAGATAGATAGCAGATAGATAGATAGGAGATAGATAGATAGATAGATAGATAGATAGATAGATAGATAGATAGGAGATAGATAAATGATAGGTAGGAGATAGATAGATGGATAGATAGATAGGAGATAGATAGATAGGAGATAGATAGATAGATAGATAGATAGATAGATAGATAGATAGATAGATAGGAGATAGATAAATGATAGGTAGGAGATAGATAGATGGATAGATAGATAGGAGATAGATGATAGATAGATAGATAGATAGATAGATAGATAGATAGGAGATAGATAGATAGATAGATAATAGATAGATAGATAGATAGATAGATAGATAGATAGATAGATAGATAGCAGATAGATAGATAGGAGATAGATAAATGATAGATAGGAGATAGATAGATGGATAGATAGGAGATAGATAGATGATAGATAGATAGATAGATAGATAGATAGATAGATAGATAGATAGATAATAGATAGATAGATAGATAGATAGATAGATAAATATTAGATAGACAGACAGACCATACTAGAACAATAGTCAGACACCAGTATCAGACACAATCAGCATGATATTTGAAACCATTTTTGAATAGAACAGTAGAACAGCAGTGCAGACTGACACACAAGCATTGTGGTAAAGCCAAACGAGCAGTAACCTAGACTAACAGCTGGATGATGTGTGACGATCCCTATGGGCACGTTAGTGGCTGCCATGAATGACTCTCTGACATGCATGTACATGACCAGATATAAGAGGCCATCTGCTATGTCTTCCTCTGTTGTGGAGCGTATAGGCATCTATCGCTCCCTGTTATCAGCCATTCTCCTGCCTGTAATGTTCTCCTTTGGGAATTCCAGTAACATTTATAGTAATAGCAGCTTCTTCTATACGTTGCAGCCTTCTGTCCTGGGACATGATGATGATGATGATGACGATGATGACATCATCACATGCAGATGACTCATGAACCATATATCACAGGGACGGTTCTCACGCCGGATTCACCTGTCTCGCACTATAACAAGTATCTGCGTGACCTAATGTGCTGAGCTACGCTGAGGCAGCGGTAACATGATCGGGGATGAAGTGATTGGCTTGGAATCCGACTACTGTCCTGATCCGCAGCTGGAGGACGCCTCTGCCAAAATCACCATTACACTTATACTGGATCATTCCATTAAAACTTTGATGTCTTTCACTTTCCAGAACATTCCTACCGTTTTATAAGCCACTTAAAGGGATTGAGTATTTCCTCTTTAGGATCTGCAGTATAGAGTGGTTATGAAGAGTGTCCTGTCCTGTACAAAGAAAATACTGATTTGATTGGACTCTGTGTAATACCTCATTTGCCCTCTGGAGGCACTGCAGGGAAACTGAACACTTACTGTCAAGTGTCCCACAGATTACAGCTGATCTTCGGGGTCCCACTTTGTACTAAACTTATTGTCAAGGAGGGTAAGCATTAGGAGGATGGGTGAAAAGATGGCCGCCAAGGCGATCAGCAGATCACACTGGGATTAGTTCACGACACGTCTGCTGACAAATGGCCGTCCACTTTTTCTGTGATATGGATGGCCATATAACACAAGAATGGAAGGAGTCCTCCAGAGCTGCTATTCATTCTGGTTCATAGACTGGGGTCCCAAATAAAGGACCCTCCTCTGCTTTATGAGGTCCCCATGTCTTAAAGGGGTTGTCAAAGACCAGGGATAATAGACACTGCATTATACACAATATAGGTCATCCATATAAGATCAGTCAGACTCCACACCAGTCAGCTTTTGGTTGCTGGAAACCATATGCAAAGTATACAGAGGAGAATAGAAGCAGAGCTGCAGTTCCCCAGAACCACCACTACACCATACAGAGCTGGAAGTTGAATACAGATGTGTGCAGATAGATAGGTTAGTGTCACCAGAACCACATATCACCCCAGCCCTGCAGATAGATAGGTTACTGTCACCAGAACCAGCATATCACCCCAGTCCTGCAGACAGATAGGTTACTGTAATCAGAACCAGCATATCACCCCAGCCCTGCAGATAGATAGGTTAGTGTCACCAGAACCAGCATATCACCCCAGCCCTGCAGATAGATAGGTTAGTGTCACCAGGACCAGCATATCACCCCAGCCCTGCAGATAGATAGGTTACTGTCACCAGAACCAGCATATCACCCCAGCCCTGCAGATAGATAGGTTAGTGTCACCAGAACCAGCATATCACCCCAGCCCTGCAGATAGATAGGTTAGTGTCACCAGAACCAGCATATCACCCCAGCCCTGCAGATAGATAGGTTACTGTCACCAGAACCAGCATATCACCCCAGCCCTGCAGATAGATAGGTTAGTGTCACCAGAACCAGCATATCACCCCAGCCCTGCAGATAGATAGGTTACTGTCACCAGACCCAGCATATCACCCCAGCCCTGCAGATAGATAGGTTAGTGTCACCAGAACCACATATCACCCCAGTCCTGCAGATAGATAGGTTAGTGTCACCAGAACCACATATCACCCCAGTCCTGCAGACAGATAGGTTACTGTCACCAGACCCAGCATATCACCCCAGCCCTGCAGATAGATAGGTTACTGTAATCAGAACCAGCATATCACCCCAGTCCTGCAGACAGATAGGTTACTGTAATCAGAACCAGCATATCACCCCAGCCCTGCAGATAGATAGGTTAGTGTCACCAGACCCAGCATATCACTTCAGCCCTGCAGATAGATAAGTTACTGTCACTAGACCCAGCATATCACCCCAGCCCTGCAGATAGATAGGTTACTGTCACTAGACCCAGCATATCACCCCAGCCCTGCAGATAGATAGGTTAGTGTCACCAGACCCAGCATATCACCCCAGCCCTGCAGATAGATAGGTTAGTGTCACCAGAACCAGCATATCACCCCAGCCCTGCAGATAGATAGGTTAGTGTCACCAGACCCAGCATATCACCCCAGCCCTGCAGATAGATAGGTTAGTGTCACCAGAACCAGCATATCACCCCAGCCCTGCAGATAGATAGGTTACTGTCACCAGATCCAGCATATCACCCCAGCCCTGCAGATAGATAGGTTAGTGTCACCAGAACCAGCATATCACCCCAGCCCTGCAGATAGATAGGTTAGTGTCACCAGACCCCAGCATATCACCCCAGTCCTGCAGATAGATAGGTGTCACTGGTGAGGGAGAGTTTTAATAAGAATTTCAACCTTTTCTACACCTAGGGGAAATTTATGGCAAACCCACTTTTGAATCAATATCCGTACCATTTATTGCAGAAAATCAGGAGTGTAACAGTCCCGTGTGGACAATTCCTAAAAGAGCTGCACGAGATTACAAGAACATGGCGGCCGCTGAGCTGCATTCTGCAGGCCGATCTTATAAATCAGGAAGTTTATGAAGACGTAACTCTCCCGGCCTCACATTCCTCAGCTCTATTACTCCTCATCAGCTTCACCTACCGCATTTGTATCGATCCAGACAGAATTGAATTTACATCGCAGGACAAGGTCGGCAAATTCTATCACCCTACGAGAAAATCTCCTTCCTGACTCCAGTGAATGAGCGTCTGTCTGCATCAATAGTGGTGGGAAGCCGCTCAGCGCTCTCCCGTCCCAGGACTTGTCCCTGTCACCGCAGAGGCCGCTGTATGGTCACGTGACTATCCAGCAAATGATTTGTCCGGATTAGAACTATCTGGAAGGTTTGATATGTATTCATTTTATCCAACACTGTCCCTGGTATATGGCTGATCTGTGGGGGGTCTGAGATGTTGGACTGTAACCCATCACATATGACACATCCTAGGGGTAGACCAGGAATATTTAAGTCCCTTTACTCATCCTCTAATACAATCACTGGAAATCTAGGATGAACCATATCACATCCGGTAACCTACAAGACAGGAGGAGCAACTGAGGTCCCATGAATAAGTCATGGCTTTCTTTGATGAAGTCATATGTCTGCGGATTATGGGATCTACTGGAAATGCAAAGTCACCAGTCCGCAGTCCGTCACGGCTGCGGCAGGGAAGGAGACGACCAGTCAATACTTATTATCCCCTGGGGGGCGCTCTCCAGCCAGTCATCAGAAATACTTCACAACCACAGGAGACAGATAATGAGACCAAAGGCAAACGTGCCGGGAGCTACAGACGGAGGCCGCTGACGACATCACTTATATGTCACTACCCAGCAGATCCATCAAGAGAACCGGATCGCCATAATATACTGGATTTTACGTCTTCAATTCTACCAAATTAGAACAATCTCCGTATAAATGAGTAAGTAGAATTTCTTCACCTCCTTATATTATAAGAAACATCTCATTAACAGGCTAAGATGCAGAATGATAAAGTGTGACAAGATGTCATGTTACAGAGACTTGATAATAAAGGAACACGTCTGACTGCTCTGTCTGTGTCAGTCTACACTGCAGTTCTAGACTTCCATTCAGGAATCCGGAAGGTCAAGATCAACGGCACTAAGTTATGAACTACGTAGTCTAAGGGCTTCGTCTAAGTAGACTATACATTCGGTGCACATTTTAGGGTTAGTTCACAAGGGGCACGCGACTGCGTATTTTGGTTCTGATTTTGATGCGGAAAGCTGGGTCAGAATAGGACCAAAATGCGCCTGACGCGACTGTCGCGTCGTTCCGGAGTAGGTCCAAATGAATGGGTCTAGTCCGGAGGGTGCTGTCGCGAGGCGGACACCAGGGCTCAATCAGTCGCGGAATCCGCCTGAAGAAAGGGCAGCTCACTTCTTTTTTCCGTGAGCCAGAACATACCGCACACGGAAAAAAGGAAGCTAGCGGTCTGCATAGACCTCTATTGTGAGGGGGCGGATTCTGAGGTGGATTCGGCGTCAGAATCCGGCCTCTCTTGCCCCGTGTGAACGAGCCCTAAGAATCTGCAGTCATATGCCACTGTATACAATACAAAAGAATATAACATCCATAGACTATCATTATTAAAAAATAAAACTATGTGGTAGTGCAGTTAGTTTTGGTGCCTGATATTCTAACTAGACTCCCTAATTTCAAGTGGGTGGTGTCAGGCAGGAGCAAGCAAGGGGGCGTGTCTCAGAGCTCCAATCAGAAGTTGAGAGTGTCAGAGCTCAGAGTCACGCCCCCTTGCCTCCTCAGGCACCAAAACTAACATCATTAATTGCTTGGGAATGGTCGGGGCTAGAGAGAAAATTCCAACTGTGCCAGAATCATTAAAGGATGAAGAAGACACCTCAAGATAGTGGAGAAGGTGAAAGGTCCTTTTTAATATTATCACCTATAAACTCAAGACTTATCTGTGTTTTAACCCCTTAACAGTTACGATACATTAAAATTGCAAAAACCCTCCCGAAATTGTAACTTTTATATCGCCAATTTCGAATTTAGGTCTGAATTGAATCTTCCTGGCACGTAACTTCAGAATTTTGATCAGTTTTCATTACTTTTTGCTCTTGAGAAGTGAGTTGATCAGAAAACATGAATTCTGGCCTCTGAATTAAAGTCAAACTGTGTGCCTTATTAACTATTTAACGGCCAGAAACTTGTGATGCTACACGCCCGGACACTTTCTATGTGCATGCTCCGGTTTACCAATCTCAACACATTTATTAGCATTTCTGTGCATTGTATATTTTTCCCCTTATTGATATTTTAATGTATAAATTTTTCGGCTCTTGTGAATTGATCAGCTAAGAACTTCTGGCCGAGGAGAAGATCCTGTATCTGCTAATAAACTGAAGCTCGGGAGATCGAAGCCAAATACGATTATGTAACTGCATTATAGAAACCCAATGACATCTAACACTTACAGCAGAGTCACGTGGGGATTAGATTTGCCCCGTCATGCAACTTTTAAAATTTAAAGAACTAGAACCAAAGGAGTCAGAAAACTCTAGATAAACGGCCACAGAAGGGTCATCCAAAGTGTGATGGACAGACTCACCCCCGCTGGCATATTCCATTATTAGGTATAACGTCTTCTCAGTTTCTATGACTTCAAAAAGTTTAACTGAAAGAAAGAGAAGGAAAGTTAATGAAATAGTGATAGGAAGGAAGGAGATAAAGGAGAGAAAGAGGAAGAAAGGAAGGAAGGATTAAGGGAGTGAGAAAGAAAGGAGGCATGGAAGGAAGGAAGGAAGGAAGGAAGGAAGGAAGAAAGAAAGAAAGAAAGAAAGAAAGAAAGAAAGAAAGAAAGAAAGAAAGAAAGAAAGAAAGAAAGAAAGAAAGAAAGAAAGAAAGAAAGAAAGAAAGAAAGAAAGAAAGAAAGAAAGAAAGAAAGAAAGAAAGAAAGAAAGAAAGAAAGAAAGAAAGAAAGAAAAGAAAAGAAAAGAAAGAAAGAAAGAAAGAAAGAAAGAAAGAAAGAAAGAAAGAAAGAAAGAAAGAAAGAAAGAAAAAGAAAGAAAGAAAGAAAAGAAAAGAAAAGAAGGAAGTAGGGAAGAAAGAAAGAAAGAAAGAAAGAAAGAAAGAAAGAAAGAAAGAAAGAAAGAAAGAAAGAAAGAAAGAAAGAAAGAAAGAGGAAGGAAGGAAGGAGAAATGAAAGGAAAGAAGGAAGTAGGGAAGAAAGAAAGAAAAGAAACGAAGGAAGAGAAAAAGAAAAGAATGAAAGAAAGGAAAGGAAAGGAAGGAAGGAAGGAAGGAAGGAAGGAAGGAAAGAAAGAAAGAAAGAAAGAAAGAAAGAAAGAAAGAAAGAAAGAAAGAAAAAAAAAAAAGAAAAGAAGGGAGAAAGAGGAAAGAAATAAAGAAAGAAATAAATAAAGAAAGAAAGAAAGAAAGGAAGGAAGGAAGGAGAAGTGAAAGGAAAGAAGGAAGTAGGGAAGAAAGAAAGAAAAGAAACGAAGGAAGAGAAAAAGAAAAGAAAAGAATGAAAGAAAGGAAAGGAAAGGAAGGAAAGAAAGGAAGGAAGGAAGGAAGGAAGGAAGGAAGGAAGGAAGGAAGGAAGGAAAAAAAAGAAAGAAAGAAAGAAAGAAAGAAAGAAAGAAAGAAAGAAAGATATTATAAAGACAGATATAATATATAGATATTACATATATACATAGATCTAGATATTAGATAGATAGATAGATAGATAGATAGATAGGAGATAGATAGATAGATAGATAGATAGATAGATAGATAGGAGATAGATAGATAGATAGATAGATAGATAGATAGATAGATAGATAGATAGGAGATAGATAGATAATAGATAGGAGATAGATAGATAGATAGATAGATAGATAGATAGATAGATAGATAGGAGATAGATAGATAGATAGATAGATAGATAGTAGATAGATAGATAGATAGATAGATAGTAGATAGATAGATAGATAGATAGATAGATAGGAGATAGATAGATAGATAGTAGATAGATAGATAGATAGATAGGAGATAGATAGATAGATAGATAGATAGATAGATAGATAGATAGATAGGAGATAGATAGATAGATAGATAGATAGATAATAGATAGATAGATAGATAGATAGATAGATAGATAGATAGATAGGAGATAGATAGATAATAGATAGGAGATAGATAGATAGATAGATAGATAGATAGATAGATAGATGATAGATAGATGATAGATAGATAGATAGATAGATAGATAGATAGATAGATAGATGATAGATAGATGATAGATAGATAGATAGATAGATAGATAGATGATAGATAGATAGATAGATAGATAGATAGATAGATAGATAGATAGATAGGAGATTGATAGATAGATAGATAGATAGATAGATAGTAGATAGGAGATTGATAGATAGATAGATAGATAGATAGATAGATAGACATTACATAAATACAGAGACAGATAATATACAGGCAGGTTCTCTTTTTATACTAATAATATAAATGAAAAATTTAACAGAAAAGCAAAAACTATCACGCTACACTTTGCCATCTTACCAATATTTGGGTGATTTAGGATCTTCATTATTCGGACTTCCCGAAATAACTGGAAAAAAATAGAAACACTGCAGTTATAATAAATGAACTAAAGGAGAATTTGGGCACAATCAGGAAGTGGTTGCTGTGAAAAGAACAGTCCGGAGGCTGCACTCAGGTCAGGACCAACTTTATAATAAGCACCCCACTTTCATAACTACAAGCATATTGTCCCCCAACCTTTACCCTATAGGGGGGTGGTTTACAAATTCTAATACGGATCGAGGTAGTCAGAGTATGCCATTCCCTATCTCATCGCATTATTAACCAGATTTTTGTGAAATTAAAGGGAAACTGTCAGCATGACAATGTCGTTTAATGTGGAGAAGGTTATAGAGCAGAAGGAGCTGAGCAGACTTATATATCATTTTATGGGAAAAAGATTCTTTAGAACTTGAGTTATATTCATTTATATTCTTGCTCTTCTTATGTTCATCTTGTTTAGGGGGCGGTCCTACAATGTATGAGATTGCTGTCAATCACTGATAGGACCGCCCCCACAACAAGTCGACCACTTCTAAAAAAGGACAAAAAGGTGAATGCATAAATGATACGTTATACCCAACATATCCCCATAAAGCTATATATCAATCTGCTCAGCTCCTCTCGCTCTATAACATGGTAACCCCAAATTGGACTGGTGAAAGGTTCCCTTTAAATCCAGACTCAGGAATACACAGGCCAGTACCGAGCCTATTGTAAGAGGCATCATCATAAAAGCTCACAAAGATGTAACAGATCTGATATGTATAAGCGGATTTACAACATGGCCGGCACAGCCGCGGAGTTCTGTACAGCTGGACAACCATATGTTGAATAAAGGGCCACTAAGACTGAAACGTAAGATGGTGCGTAAGAAGAAGCTATAAGAAAACTCAAGTGTGGTACTTCAACCAAATACTGTAATAAACCTGTGTAACATAATATGTTATCAGCCATCAGACTGCTTGGAGTGCCATGTATGAGTATAATGGCTGACAATACAGATTTTTGGAGACGGTGGGCAAGGCAGATATACCAATAGGAAGGGTCTGTCTGAGATCAGACTCCTTTATATAACATATCGTATACATCCCCTTACTATTCATTTCTATTTTCAGATGCAGTACGCCCTCCCACCAGTGGGAGCAGTGTATATTTTACACATATAGTTAAAACAGTGCCATCAAATGATGAATGATCTTTAAACTTGATAACTTTTAAACAAAAAATATTAGAGAAGTTTGGCAAAAAATAAAATTGAACATTTATACATTAAAGGAAATAATTTCTAGTATAAATCTAATAAGAATTTATTATTAGTCGAATTATACATAAATACGGATATATATATATATATATATATATATATATATATATATATATATATATATATATAAGCTAGAGTAATGGTGTACAGACCTAAGAGTCTATCTCTGATGTCAAACCTCGCAAGGAAACTTTTTTGGAACATTTTCTTTTATTATTTTTGGAAATGAGATGTTACCTATTGTTTAATGGTTACAGACTACATAGAAATTCTGTGTAGTCTGATCCTGCTCCGCCTACATTCATGTCCCACTCCAGTGATTTTTTTTAGGTATTTTTTTAATAATCCCCACCCCTTTAAAGCAGGGTATAGGTAGTTGCCAGTAGTATAATGGAGGAGGAGCCTCCCCCCAATCCCCACCCCGAAAAAAAAAAAATAGGGCGGTGGAGTGGGGAAAATGTATGAAATCTGGCACAGTCAGACTACACAGGGATTTTTTGTAGTCTGTAACCATGGAGATGGGTATATAAATGTATGTATATAAGCCACAGTGTAGCTTTCAGTAGAGGGATCCTCTCATTAAAACGCAATTTTTTGTGACTAACACGTAGGAATAGCCTTAAGAAAGGCTATTCTTCTCCTACCTTTAGATGTCTTCTCCGCACCGCCGGTCGGTAGAAATCCCGGTTTTCTTCATGATGCAAATGAGTTCTCTCGCACCACTGGGGGCGGGCCCCAGCACTCAAACAGCACTAGGGGCGTCCCCAATGCTGCGAGAGAACTCTCCAGCACCGCCTCCATCTTCGTCTGAAACGGCCTCTTCATGCGTCTTCTTCCGGCGCTGGGGGTCAAACTTCTAGGCCTCGGGTAGAGCCGACTTCGCATGCCCAAAGGCCACAAGAAAATGGCCGCTTACTTACTGTGTTTCTTAAGGCTATTCCTACGTGTTAGTCACAAAAAAATTGCGTTTTAATGATAGGATCCCTTTAAAGGATTAGATGCCACATAAAACCCTATAAGCAAATGAAGAACGGTTACAAAGAGTGTCTCTCGCTCTGGAGGACCCGTCCTGTCCTGCATTACACAGACAACCTACTCATTTTCCTGGACACTTTGTACTACCCAATCTCCCCTGTGGTGGCGCTGCTGGGAAATTGAACACTTTCCTTCCTCAGAAGTTACAGCCGATCGCTGCGGTTTACAGCAATGGAACACTTTGTGACCAGCTTGTTGTCAAGGGATCCTTGTCCAAAGTGGAGACCCCCTTTAATGAGAAGCAGGGAGCAGATATAAGGGAGTAAACACGTTTTTTGGAGCGGCAGATTTGGGCAGGGACGTATCTAAGGGGTATAACAGGTGAATATTTCTTAGTATGATTGATCTGAATAACCCGCTGTTGGTTTTACTTCATATATTTTCATTTTTTATGTATTCCGCTTCATTTCCTAGGACCGTAGAGGTGCTAATAGGTTTCATGATGTGGAGACGTTGCCGGCCCGGCCGCCGCTATTTACCTGCCGCTCATCCATCTTTTTTCCCCCAAAATCCTTTCAAGTGGAATGAATGCAGCAGCGTCCACCGCCGGGCGAGCTGTGATTTGCTGTGTGGCTTGCGCAGATGTCTCGAAGAGCTGAGGCTTTATGGCGGGCAATAAAATGAGTGTCTGGCGGGATATTTATTACACAGGTCTCTCTGTATACGCCATATATACCGCTCCTCAGATAGCAGCGCCGCGGCGGGTTATTCACTTTTACAACTCGCCTAATCATTTCTCCTCTAATGAGAGAGGAAGAAGGAACAAAGACGGCCATAAAGCCCTATTTATAGAAGAAGCGCCGTCTATACAAGGCCATAGGACTGAACGCACTGCCGATTAACCCCTTCAGTGCCAGTCATCAATAGAACAGAAGTCACAGAAGCAGATGTGCGTCATAAATGGGTTATAGGGGGCGCTATAGGGCAATTCATGGGCATCACTATGGCAAAGTTAAAGAGCGGCACTATCGCACAGGTAAAGGGCAGCCCTATGGCAGAGATAAAGGAGAGCATTATGGTGATGTTTCTGGGCAGCACTAGGGTGCAGTTAAAGGGCAGCACTATGACAGAGTTAATGGGTGGCATTATGACGCAGTTAAGGGGCGGCATTATTACATGGATAACGGTCAGAACTATGGTGCAGTTAAAGGGCAGCACTATGGCATAGAGAAGGGCAGCACTATGGCGCAGTGATAGGGTAGCACTATGGTGTAGTTGAAGGGTAGCGCTATGGTGTAGTTAAAGGGCAGCACTATGGCACAGTTAAAGGGCAGCACTATGGCGTAGTTAAAGGGTAGCACTATGGCGTACTTAAAGGGTAGCACTATGGTGTAGTTAAAGGGTAGCACTATGGTGTAAAGGGTAGCACTATGGTGTAAAGGGTAGCACTATGGTGTAAAGGGTAGCACTATGGTGTAAAGGGTAGCACTATGGTGTAAAGGGTAGCACTATGGTGTAAAGGGTAGCACTATGGTGTAAAGGGTAGCACTATGGTGTAAAGGGTAGCACTATGGCATAGTTAAAGGGTAGCGCTATGGTGTAGTTAAAGGGTAGCACTATGGTGTAAAGGGTAGCACTATGGCATAGTTAAAGGGTAGCGCTATGGTGTAGTTAAAGGGTAGCACTATGGCGTAGTTAAAGGGTAGCACTATGGCGTAGTTAAAGGGTAGCGCTATGGTGTAGTTAAAGGGTAGCACTATGGTGTAAAGGGTAGCACTATGGTGTAGTTAAAGGGTAGCACTATGGCGTAGTTAAAGGGTAGCGCTATGGTGTAGTTAAAGGGTAGCACTATGGTGTAAAGGGTAGCACTATGGTGTAGTTAAAGGGTAGCACTATGGCATAGTTAAAGGGTAGCACTATGGTGTAGTTAAAGGGTAGCGCTATAGTGTAGTTAAAGGGCAGCACTATGGTGTAAAGGGTAGCACTATGGTGTAGTTAAAGGGTAGCACTATGGTGTAGTTAAAGGGTAGCATTATGGTGTAGTTAAAGGGTAGCATTATGGCACACTTTACCAGACTGACTAGAACACTTTATGGTCAGTGGTAACACTTTATGTGGGGCACATGGTGGTATGATATAAAGACACAGTTTATGGAGGCCGTTTAATAATGCAGCTAAAGGGCAGCACTATAGCACAGTTTATAGGCAGCACTATGGCGCAGCTTATGGCATCCCCTGACATGCTTGTGAGGACTCTCTGACATTGGTTATGGGGTCCCATGGCTTTGGTTATGCAGTCATCTCAGACAGTGTTTACAGAGGGGCACCCAGAAAGCACATGGCAAGAATTTTAGGGCACATGATTTTCCAAAACTGTTTTAAGGCTTTTCTTAAAAGTTGTCAACTATAGTATACGGGCACATGCAATATATACTATACACAAACATCTGCTCTGTCTATGCCAAGAAGTCCAGAGGGCGGTCCTATACGTGAGTGACAGATATCCCTGTATGTACAGTCACGGAGGGGAGGCGGTCAATCACTGATAGCTCCGCCTCCTGGACTCCTCAGTAGAGATTTCTATGTATAACTCACTTTATCCTGAATAATTTCCCACCAATCTATATATCAATCTGACAACAGCTCCTCCTGCTCTATAACATTCTGCATTCCTTTATGTGGGCACATAGGCCGTATAGGCCAACAGAAATAGGATATGGCGGATGACCCCGCACGGGACTATTCCTGCAATCCGGTGCTGTATATTGTTATCATTTATCAGGCAGCCTGGCACTTAGGAGACTGTAGTAATGCGACATGGCAGCACATGGTGGCCCACAGCCAATACATAAGGGCCAAGAAAGCGTCACCAGCCACATCCACTCTGACAGAAGTTATTTTTATTATAATTGACATGAGGCTTAAAATAATCTTTTCCTGTGAAGTCAAAACCTAAAATCAGCATCATGAGATCCCAAACCGATAGCAGAGCCTTGTCTCCTTGGAGTAGGTGATATCAGCTCATGGCGTTCACCTTGGAGACAGTTTCTGGGGATTAAGACTGGCACGTGCCCCTAAGAATTTGCCTAGGTTTTTGCATTTAGCTTCATATTACCCGGTTATGAAATCTAAGACTCGATTCAGACCACTGTGATGCAAAACATGCCCGTATCACATCCATGGGGTATCCATTTACACGGCTCCCTCATAGACTCTGGTGAGCTGCGGGATCTGGGAAATTGGGCAAAAACAGAACATGTTCGATTTAAAAAAAAAAAAAAAAACAGGTTATGTGAATAGACCAATTGAAATAAATTGCTTTTAAATGCTGTTGTGACAATCGCACATATCGTTTGTGTGAATAGCGCCTAACTCCACATGCAAGAATTCTTAGGGTAAGTTCACACGGGGTTTTTTGGTCCGGAACCTGAGGCGGAGGCCGCCTCAGGTTCCGGATCAAAATACGGGTAGCTGTGACTGAATGCCGATGCAGTGCACAGTCATCCAGTCGCGTGCTCCGCTCCGGATTAGGTCCAAATGGATGGGCGGGAGGAGGGAGTGTCTTCAGGCGGATGTCACGAGGCGACTCCGCCTGAAAGAATGAGCATGTCGCTTTTTTTTTTCTGGGAGCCAGAACTAAACGGTTCCCGGAAAAAAGAACTGACCGGCTCCCATTGATTTCTCTGGGAGCCGTCTTTGTGGTCAGGATTTTGAGGTAGATATGGCCCAAAATCCTGACCAAAAAATCCTGTGTGAACTTACCCTTAAAGGGATTCTACCATTAAACTACCTTTTTTTCTAATGAACACGTCGGAATAGCCTTAAGAAAGGCTATTCGTCTCCTACCTTTAGACGTGGTCTCCGCCGTTCCGTCCTGTAGAAATACCGGTTTTAACCGGTATGCAAATGAGCTCTCCGCAGCAATGAGGGCGGGCCCCAGCGCTGAAAGGCCGATGAGCGCATCCCCATTGCTGTCCGTGAGCTCTTTCCTGCGCCGCCTCCTTCTTCTGCAGCAACTCCGCCTCTTCTGGCTTCTCTTGCTCTTGTAGTTCGATACAGGAGCATAGAGAGGCCACCCCAAAATGGCCGCCGGCCAGCTCCTGTATTGAACTGCAAGAGCGGCTACTCAAAAATGGCCACCGGCCGGCTCCTGTATTGAACTGCAAGAGCGGCTACCCAAAAATGGCCGCTGGCCGGCTCCTGTATTGAACTGCAAGAGCGGCTACCCAAAAATGGCCACCGGCGGCCATTTTTGGGTAGCTGCTCTTGAAGTTCAATACAGGAGCTGGCCGGCGGCCATTTTGGGGTGGCCTCTCTATGCTTTTGTATAGAACTACAAGAGCAAGAGAAGCCAGAAGAGGCGGAGTTGCTGCAGAAGAAGGAGGCGGCGCAGGAAAGAGCTCTCAGGCAGCAATGGGGATGCGCTCATCGGCCTTTCAGCGCTGGGGCCCGCCCTCATTGCTGTGGAGAGCTCATTTGCATACCGGTTAAAACCGGTATTTCTCCGGAACGGCGCAGCGGAGACCACGTCTAAAGGTAGGAGACGAATAGCCTTTCTTAAGGCTATTCCAACGTGGTAATTAGAAAAAAAAAGTAGTTTAATGGTAGAATCCCTTTAAAGGGATTGTCCAAAATTTAGGGCATAGTCAGGGGTGGCTGGGGAGGACATACTCACTTATCCCTGCTTTCTGTTGCCCTATCCTGGACCTCTTTCGACCCCATATCAGAAGTCGCCACGTCAGGCTCATATGACCAATCAGTGTCCTCACTTGAAACGTATCAGTGACGTATAGGAGTGATGTCACCGATCTCTCTCCAGATCTGATCGGTCATGTGAGCCTCTACTTCTGGAGCGGTGAGTTCTAGGAAAGGACAGAAAGGGGATCAGGAAAGGAAGACGGAGCTTCGTGGATACGTGAGTATGTCTTTCCTTATGTTTTGCACCTACCTCAGCTCCCCCCCCCCCCCCCCCTGACTTTCTCCTAAATCCTTGAAACCCAGGATGTGCATTTCTTTAAGGGTGAATTCACACAGGACGAAGCTATTGCATATTTTACCTGCAAATCTGTTCAAGTACGTTTTTCAGATCTCATCCACATGAACCTGACCTGTGGTGCAGACTTCACAATCTATATCAGGGGTCAGCAACCTCCGGCACTCCAGCTGCTGTCAAACTACAACTCCCAGCATGCTCCATTCACTTCCATTGGAGTTTTAAGAACAGCAGAGGAAGTGTGCATGCTGGGAGTTGTAGTATTACAACAGCTGGGGCGCTATAGGTTGCTGACCCCTGAGCTATAGTATATTTTCACCCCTTTCAATCCTACAGGAATGAAACCCGCAATAAATTTGCTTCCAAGCGTATACGTAAATGTCCAAGGGTACGGAAAACCCAGTCGTGTGAATAAGCAATAATATTCTATAAATTCTTTCGGTTCCGTTCCATTTTTTGGAACCAGCTTGTTCAACGGCTTATATTATATATTATACGTGATCGGGATCTTATGGCGCTACTATTTAAAGTGGTGCAGATAGCGGGGTAGTGGGCAGGGTGACATTTCCATGTTTGTTATCAGCCAGAGTCCCCGCTGTCTAATTACATCTCCAGCTCTGACCTAGTAAGAAATGTACACGGCCTGTCAAGTGTCAGCCCGCGTTACGGCACGACCCCTCTGTATACAGGGCACAGCTGTTCCAAGCACATAGGATACGGCACGGTGACCGAGCGGCAATCTCACAATCGGGATTATAAAGACAATTCAGCATCGTGGGATTGTAGAATCTAAAATTAGCAGACGCTATATGTGAGGTACGCCATAGTGCAGGTCTCTGTGCGAGCTGAAGGCTTCACGTCTCCTCACACACACACACCGGAGGCTCTGCATTGTTCTATAAAAAGCCATTACACCTACATACCATCCAATTTAAGAAAGTTACATGTGATCCTGTAGCATGCATGAGGTCCGGGCTCTTTCATGTCACCATCTGCAGCGCCCCTGTGGCTAGGAACCCAACCGTCCCCCGAGAGAATGAATGACTGCTAGGTACGTTCATTACTAGCATTATCCCCGCTATGGTGGCGTTTAACTCAGCAGTGCCAAAAACACATAAAGCTGCGCTATACAGGCTGATAGAAGGCAACAGAAACCGCAGAAATACAAGTTAAACAGAAACTTTCACCGCCTTAACATCTCAAGGATTTCTCATCCTATAATAACCGACTTTCCGACGATTATGACACAGATGGAATTTTTTCTCTAACCCCCATCATTCCTGAGAAATCAGTTAGTTTTGGTGTCTAATATTCTAACTGGACTCTCTAATGTCAAGTGGGTGGTGTCAGATAGGAGAAGACAAGGAGGCGTGACTCAGAGCTATGACACTGTCCAAACAAAGACAAGCATAACACTCCCTTCCCTAAGAATATAATTACAATAATACTGCTCCAATGTACAAGAATATAACTACTATAATACTGCTCCTATGTATAAGAATATAACTACTATAATACTGCTCCTATATACAAGAATATAACTACTATAATACTACTCCTATGTACAAGAATATAACTACTATAATACTACTCCTATGTACAAGAATATAACTACTATAATACTACTCCTATGTACAAGAATATAACTACTATAATACTGCTCCTATGTACAAGAATATAACTACTATAATACTGCTCCTATGTACAAGAATATAACTACTATAATACTGCCCCCTATGTATAAGAATATAACTACTATAACACTGCCCCCTATGTATAAGAATATAACTACTATAATACTGCTCCTATGTACAAGAATATAACTACTATAATACTGCTCCTATGTACAAGAATATAACTACTACAATACTACTCCTATGTACAAGAATATAACTACTATAATACTGCTCCCTATGTATAAGAATATAACTACTATAATACTACTCCTATGTATAAGAATATAACTACTATAATACTGCTCCTATGTACAAGAATATAACTATTATAATACTACCCCCCATGTACAAGAATATAACTACTATAATACTGCTCCTATGTACAAGAATATAACTACTATAATACTACCTCCTATGTACAAGAATATAACTACTATAATACTACCTCCTATGTACAATAATATAACTACTATAATACTACTCCTATGTATAAGAATATTACTACTATAATACTATCTCCTATGTATAAGAATATTACTACTATAATACTGCTCCTATGTACAAGAATATAACTACTATAATACTACCTCCTATGTACAAGAATATAACTACTATAATACTACCTCCTATGTACAAGAATATAACTACTATAATACTACCTCCTATGTACAATAATATAACTACTATAATACTACTCCTATGTATAAGAATATTACTACTATAATACTATCTCCTATGTACAAGAATATAACTACTATAATACTGCTCCTATGTACAAGAATATAACTACTATAATACTGCCCCCTATGTATAAGAATATAACTACTATAATACTGCCCCCTATGTATAAGAATATAACTACTACAATACTACTCCTATGTACAAGAATATAACTACTATAATACTGCTCCCTATGTATAAGAATATAACTACTATAATACTACTATGTATAAGAATATAACTACTATAATACTGCTCCTATGTACAAGAATATAACTACTATAATACTACTCCTATGTACAAGAATATAACTACTATAATACTGCTCCTATGTACAAGAATATAACTACTATAATACTGCTCCTATGTACAAGAATATAACTACTATAATACTGCTCCTATGTACAAGAATATAACTACTATAATACTGCTCCTATGTACAAGAATATAACTACTATAATACTGCCCCCTATGTATAAGAATATAACTACTATAATACTGCCCCCTATGTATAAGAATATAACTACTACAATACTACTCCTATGTACAAGAATATAACTACTATAATACTACTCCTATGTATAAGAATATAACTACTATAATACTGCTCCTATGTACAAGAATATAACTATTATAATACTACCCCCTATGTACAAGAATATAACTACTATAATACTGCTCCTATGTACAAGAATATAACTACTATAATACTACCTCCTATGTACAAGAATATAACTACTATAATACTACCTCCTATGTACAATAATATAACTACTATAATACTACTCCTATGTATAAGAATATTACTACTATAATACTATCTCCTATGTACAAGAATATAACTACTATAATACTGCTCCTATGTACAAGAATATAACTACTATAATACTACCTCCTATGTACAAGAATATAACTACTATAATACTACCTCCTATGTACAAGAATATAACTACTATAATACTACCTCCTATGTACAATAATATAACTACTATAATACTACTCCTATGTATAAGAATATTACTACTATAATACTATCTCCTATGTACAAGAATATAACTACTATAATACTGCTCCTATGTACAAGAATATAACTACTATAATACTGCCCCTATGTACAGGAATATAACTACTATAATACTACTCCTATGTACAAGAATATAACTACTATAATACTGCCCCTATGTACAGGAATATAACTACTATAATACTACTCCTATGTACAAGAATCTAAGTACTATAATACTGCTCCTATGTACAAGAATATAATTACTATAATACTACTCCTATGTACAAGAATATAACTAGTATAATACTGCTCTTATGTATAAGAATATAACTACTATAATACTGCTCCTATATACAAGAATATAACTACTATAATACTACTCCTATGTACAAGAATATAACTACTATAATACTACTCCTATGTACAAGAATATAACTACTATAATACTACTCCTATGTACAAGAATATAACTACTATAATACTGCTCCTATGTACAAGAATATAACTACTATAATACTACTCCTATGTACAAGAATATAACTACTATAATACTGCTCCTATGTACAAGAATATAACTACTATAATACTGCCCCCTATGTATAAGAATATAACTACTATAATACTGCCCCCTATGTATAAGAATATAACTACTACAATACTACTCCTATGTACAAGAATATAACTACTATAATACTGCTCCCTATGTATAAGAATATAACTACTATAATACTACTCCTATGTATAAGAATATAACTACTATAATACTGCTCCTATGTACAAGAATATAACTATTATAATACTACCCCCTATGTACAAGAATATAACTACTATAATACTGCTCCTATGTACAAGAATATAACTACTATAATACTGCTCCTATGTATAAGAATATAACTACTATAATACTGCTCCTATATACAAGAATATAACTACTATAATACTACTCCTATGTACAAGAATATAACTACTATAATACTACTCCTATGTACAAGAATAAAACTACTATAATACTACTCCTATGTACAAGAATATAACTACTATAATACTGCTCCTATGTACAAGAATATAACTACTATAATACTGCTCCTATGTACAAGAATATAACTACTATAATACTGCTCCTATGTACAAGAATATAACTACTATAATACTGCTCCTATGTACAAGAATATAACTACTATAATACTGCCCCCTATGTATAAGAATATAACTACTATAATACTGCCCCCTATGTATAAGAATATAACTACTACAATACTACTCCTATGTACAAGAATATAACTACTATAATACTACTCCTTTGTATAAGAATATAACTACTATAATACTGCTCCTATGTACAAGAATATAACTATTATAATACTACCCCCTATGTACAAGAATATAACTACTATAATACTGCTCCTATGTACAAGAATATAACTACTATAATACTACCTCCTATGTACAAGAATATAACTACTATAATACTACCTCCTATGTACAATAATATAACTACTATAATACTACTCCTATGTATAAGAATATTACTACTATAATACTATCTCCTATGTACAAGAATATAACTACTATAATACTGCTCCTATGTACAAGAATATAACTACTATAATACTACCTCCTATGTACAAGAATATAACTACTATAATACTACCTCCTATGTACAAGAATATAACTACTATAATACTACCTCCTATGTACAATAATATAACTACTATAATACTACTCCTATGTATAAGAATATTACTACTATAATACTATCTCCTATGTACAAGAATATAACTACTATAATACTGCTCCTATGTACAAGAATATAACTACTATAATACTGCCCCTATGTACAGGAATATAACTACTATAATACTACTCCTATGTACAAGAATATAACTACTATAATACTGCCCCTATGTACAGGAATATAACTACTATAATACTACTCCTATGTACAAGAATCTAAGTACTATAATACTGCTCCTATGTACAAGAATATAATTACTATAATACTACTCCTATGTACAAGAATATAACTAGTATAATACTGCTCTTATGTATAAGAATATAACTACTATAATACTGCTCCTATCTACAATAAGCTCCTCTTAGTCATGCCACTGACAACGCCCCCTAGCCTGAAATAACTGATAACAGAGAACAACTGACTGCATTCCACAGCACGATTAGTTCTGTGTATTGTATCCCTATAATAACTATCCATAGTCCTGCATGTACGGTAGTTCTAGTACAGAACATACTAAGCTGAGGGCTCCTCCCGTTCTTCTTGGCCGGACAACCTTGGCTATCTGCAATGTCTTCAAAATAGTTCCCTGGAGCCCATTTAAAACCACTCCACACCGCTCAATATTGCTCCTTCACTAATGGAATCAGAAGACGCTGTGAATAATTTAGCAGGACACAGAAAGCTTCCTTAATTTTATTAGCAATGGCTCTCTTACAGTCCACTATATTCAGTCCAGGCTCGTAAGTGCACAACTGGCCAAACCGAGATAAATGGTGACGTTGTGTGGTCCAGCGCAAACAGCTCTCCTCTAGAAGAACCAATGGTAGGCAGACCATATCGAAAAACTATATGGATGCTTTGGGGCCTTTGAGAGCTGGGTCAGCCGTGATTGGTCCATCCCTTTTAACTCATAGGTGGAAAGAGCCTATGGAAGACGCCTCTCTACGTCAATTGGACAATTTCCTCAAGGATCATGGAATGGATGTGAATAGAAGAACAAACAAGTCTAGGTAAGGTGGCAAAACCTAACCCCATGAAAATGTGGTGGTGGGAAGGGCTGATACTCATCTTGAGGCCTATGCACACCATCGGAAGGTAGAAAAATCTCAGAAAATTTAGAAATACATTGGAGGAAAAAAAATGGCCGAATTTCAACTATTTCCCTCAATTGTTGACCTTTATTAGTCTTCCAAAAGATGACCGGTCAAAATGTTTTATGTCTTGTTTTGACTGGTCGTCGGCCATAATCTGTAGCTGGCCCAATGGACATTATAAAGAAATGTGGGTTTCACTTCTGCTTCATCCAAAGGGTCCTTGGAGACATGGGCCAACCCTCTCTCCAAAGGTCATGGACCTATGGAAGACGCCCCTTTACAGTAAATGGGGAATAACCCGAAGGATCATGGAATGGACACGGAGAAACGAAAGCCAAGTCTGGGTGGGAAATCCCAACCCCATAAAAGTGTGGGGGGAGAGGGCAGGCCGATCTTAGAGCCTAGGAACTCCATCAGACAGAAGAAAAAATTATGTAAATCTAGTAATAGATTAAAGAAAATTTTCATCCAAATTTCAACAGTGTTCCCCATCTGCTGGCCATTTATTGCCCATGTTCTTTAGTGCAGTTTCCAAAAGTTGACTGGTTAAAACTTTTTGATGTCTTTTTTGGTTGGTTGTCAACCATGATCTATAGGTTATGATATGGTCGGACCTTATAATGGGATCGGGTGTGGGAGGGGGGTTTAATTATTTCATCCATTAGGTCTTTCGTGATATGGGCCAATGTGACTGGTCCATATCCTTTGCTCATGGGTGGAAAAAACCTTTACAGGAATTGTGAGATTGTCCCAAGGATCATGGAATGGTTAGAAAAAGTTGAAACAAAAAGCGGCAAAATCAAGATGAAAGTATGAAGAGAGTCTAGCAGTAGCCACAGTGGCCATATCACAACAGTCTATGGTGGCCGTCTACTAGTATCTTACAGAGTTCCTTAGACTTGACCATCAGTCAAAATACTGAAAAGGGATGAGCCATGAGAATTTTTCAATATGAGATTTTTTTCTTAATTTCCTAAGAAAAGTGTTGACTATTTGATTTCTCCAGTCTTAAAAATGCCAAGAATAAAATGAAAAAAACTGAAAAAAAATTAAACAAAAAAGCGGAAAAGAACAGTAAAGAAATGTACAACCGGTATAAGACTCGATGAGGCTTTCATGACTACAGTGGCCTGGGCATTCGGCCCAGATAGATCATAGGCAAATCCCAAAGTAATGAAATTACATTTCGGAGGCTGGAACACGATGGAAAAGCAATGGCTGAGACTGGAAGATTCTATCAGAGCAGATTCTTTACAGATCCTTAGGAAAAAAAAGTTGGCAACAAGAGACTATAAATAGAGAAGGGGGGTGGAAGAAACCTGAGGAGGCCCGAGCTCTATATAGAATGTATTCAATGGGAAAACGACAGATCTCTTTGATACGCCAAATATAGCACCTAGTGATCGGCCCAAAAACTCTTACATGAGGGGTTAAAAGGTTATTTGGTCGCAAATCAAAAAATCCCTTAAAGGGAGTGTCACCAGAACCAGCCCTGCAGATAGATAGGTTAGTGTCACAAGACCCCAGTATTTCACCCCAGCCCTGCAGATAGATAGGTTAGTGTCACCAGAACCAGCATATCACCCCAGCCCCGCAGATAGATAGGTTAGTGTCACCAGAACCAGCATATCACCCCAGCCTTGCAGATAGATAGGTTAATGTGACCAGAACAAGCATATCACCCCAGTCCTGCAGATAGATAGGTTAGTGTCACCAGAACCAGCATATTACCCAGTCCTGCAGATAGATAGGTTAGTGTCACCAGAACCAGCATATCACCCCAGCCCTGCAGATAGATAGGTTAGTGTCACCAGAACCAGCATATCACCCCAGCCCTGCAGATAGATAGGTTAGTGTCACCAGAACCAGCATATCACCCCAGCCCTGCAGATAGATAGGTTAGTGTCACCAGAACCAGCATATCACCCCAGCCCTGCAGATAGATAGGTTAGTGTCACCAGAACTAACATATCACCCCAGCCCTGCAGATAGATAGTTTACTGTCACCAGAACCAGCATATCACCCCAGCCCTGCAGATAGATAGGTTACTGTCACCAGAACTAGCATATCACCCCAGTCCTGCAGATAGATAGGTTAGTGTCACCAGAACCAGCATATCACCCCAGCCCTGCAGATAGATAGGTTAGTGTCACCAGAACCAGCATATCACCCCAGTCCTGCAGATAGATAGGTTACTGTCACCAGAACCAGAAGATCACCCCAGCCCTGCAGATAGATAGGTTAATGTCACCAGACCCCCCATATCACCCCAGCCCTGCAGATAGATAGGTTAGTGTCACCAGACCCCCCATATCACCCCAGCCCTGCAGATAGATAGCTTATGGTCACTGAATCAAATGGCGTCTTCCCATTTTCAATATTGGCCTCTATTTTCAAGATATCATTATTTTTGTCAATATGGAATTTAACTTAGGTACTGAGGCAGTTCGGTGAAACATTGAAGTATATGGGGCAACACTGCAGTACCTACACTCTGCGCTCCAGTTTGTATGACGAGTGAGCATTATGGCTCTCCTGCGCTGCCTTGGTATTGGTGATCTGCAGAGTCTCAGGTGTCAGACCCCTGTAAATATAATATTTGTGGCCTTTCCTAAGTGAAAACAACAGATGACACACAATTACTAATCCCTGTGTGTGAGTTGTGCCACTTTTTACTGACCTGTAGACTGCACACGGTTGTTTGCATGTAGCCTTTGCGGAAAAAAATGAACTACGGAAAAGCTGCGTTTTCAAAAATTTGTACATTTTTGAAAAATGCAGCGTGTTAGTTCTAGCTGTGGAATCGTTGCCGTTTTGGAAATCACAATATGTCAATTATACCTACGGAAACGTTGGTGGTTTCCCTATAGCTATAATGGAAGCAGAAAGTCCGCCAAGAAACCTCTGTGGAGTTTCTGTAAAAAGTGCCACGATGATTTGCCATCAGGATCCACGTAGGGTTAATACGTGGCCGTGGAATGAACATAATAGGTCCACCATGAGAATTTCTCTTTCCCCGAGACCCTAAGGGCTTGATCACACATGAGACGACTGCGACCTGCTCTACATTCCGTGCCGCAAAGTTGTCTAAACTCAAATCATCACGGCCAAAAATAATAACAAAAAAAAATTTCAGGCCTGAAATTTCGGATTGTTCTATTAATACATAGATTACCGTGTACACTCGGCTCGGTGCTGAGAGTGGTCGAGAGTCCTTAGTGTTATTTATAGCCCCGGAGAAATATCACTTCACGCCAAGCTGAGGAAGCGGCTGATTCATCGAGCGCTGAGTTATCTTAGACAGACTGATGAATCAACTCAAACCCCCCCCACACCCGCACGCCGCCCACCGCCGCTCCACCGCTATAAGCCGGCCTGCAGTCCTGACATGACATAGAACAGCCCAAAGTGGGCCTGGAAAGCATGACAAGGGGAAGAAAGGGTCAAAAAAATCAAAAAGGGCAGACAATGGGGCAACTTTATAAAAACTGTGGGGCAACGGTGCAGGAAAGCTGCTCGGTGATTGGTTACTACGGGCAAGAAAGACCAGTTTTTCATTCAGATTTTTATAGGGGCAACACGGTGGCTCAGTGGTTAGCCTGGAAGTCCTGGGTTCGAATCCTGCCAAGGACAACATCTGCAAGGAGTTTGTATGTTCTCCCTGTGTTTGTATGGATTTCCTCCCATACTCCAAAGACTGATAGGGAAAAGTGGAGATTGTGAGTCCTGTATGTGGGGCTCACAATCTGCACTTAAAAAAAAAAAATTAAATAAAAAATCTTTATAAATATTCCCCATCTCAAAAGTCACAAAAATACCCAAATATAGTAATAAAAAAGTAAAATAGCAATAATATTCTAAAAAACACAAGTTATAGCACAAGGGTTGGCCGTAGGTATCACTGGTAGCTTTACAAGTTATTAAAAACTATAGACAGTGCAGTGCAAAAATTTTAGGCAGGGGGGGTAAATGCTGCACAGTAAGAATGCTTTCTGAAATAGAAGCGTGAAAGTTCAATTCAGGACACTAAACACCCACAGGTCCTTATAGATCGGGAGTGCAGTGAACCAGATCACCCTGTTACAACGCAATCCGTGGTTGCACCACGCATACAGTTTTTTTGATTTTTGCCCTGTGCCTTCCATCAGTTCTTCTTGGTACTTGCAGTTTTTGGCAGAACTGGGCAGGGAGGTTGTTTCCGCCGCCATCTTGGAGAACTAAGCACAGATCTTCTGTGGATGTAGGCTTGTCCAATCCATCTGTCTCTTCACGTCATCCCAGACAGACTGGATGATGAGATCAGGGCTATATTTATGGTGGACATATCATCACTTCCAGGACTCCTCCTCCAAAGGGCAAAGGTCATACCAAATGTGAATGAGATACTGAAGGGCCCCATTCACCTGACACATGCCAAAATAGTCGACTTCCCTACGCTATACAGATGTGGCAAAACCAACATATAGCTCCAGCATACACTGAAACTGCAGTGCGAACAGACCCTTAGTAATAGAAAGTGTTAGGATACCTGGCAGTGAGTGTTCCCCTGCAGCACCACCACTGGGGAAACAAAGTATTACACAGTGTCCATTCAAATCAATAGGTTATCTATGTAAAGCAGGACAGGACAGGTCCTCCAGACTGAGAGACACTCCATCTTGAAGACCTGAACCGAAGAGCCTGACATAGAATCTCCTAATAAAATATATGACAAGGGGTTCGAACGAGCTTGGTGAAGACGGCTTCCATCTTACCTTCTGTAGACTTGTAGGATTTAGCTGAGTCTTGTCAATTATTTTCACTGCCACCTGCAGAGTGAAGAAAAAAAATAATCAGAAATCATAAAGATAACATTTATAACGAAGGATAAGGCCCTACGTTGCAAAACGCAAGTGAAAAACGCAGCGGAAATGCATTTTCCTTGCATTTTTGTTGCATATTTCTCTGCCTCTTTTCTTAGAATTCTTCAAAGTATTATCCCTCCGTTACTCCTCCTGGAAATGCATGAACAAATCAGCAACTCTGTGTTACCCTACCATTCCAAGGCGTATAGCGATAATTTTGCATAAATCCCACTTTCTGTTTGCAGTTCAGTTTGCAGGATTTTCAGGGACTGTTAGCGAGTATGCCTATTGACAAGGAATGAGGTAGCGCTAGAGGAATCGAACAAAACTAATTTGCATACGCTTTCCCAGAATTCCTAGGGAAGCACACAGCCCCCCTATCCTGAAACATTGGTATCTTCAATGAGACAAAGACCCCTTCCTGATACTGACAAGGAACTGTAATGCTAAACTCACGTATGAGTTTCCAGGAGGAATAACAGAGGGACACAATTTAAAAAAATGGCTCCAGAATTGTTATATCATAGGGATTGCATGTGTATACTGAAACAGACAGGTCAGGGGAGGTAGCGGGTCCTCTTTAAATTTACAACTAGACAGATGTACCCCTGAAGCTTTGCTACAATGTGACATGCGTGGGCCAAGGAAGTCAACGCATAGAACTCAATTGAAGTGGAGAACAGCTGTTGAGTCCATTAGCTTCATCTGCTGCGGAGCGGACTTGGCTACGCACAGGGAAATTGTTAATAGGCCATAACTCAGTCGCACAATGCGGCTATACAGCATTATACCGCCCTGTAGTATACAGCGCTGTGCAGACAACAATAGGCAGTGAATGGGGCACTGGCTCGGTGCCCTGTCCTCTCTCATTCACAGCCGGCAAACTTTACTAGATCCCTTACGGCGCGTTCCGAGGTGAACAATGGAGGGAAATCTATTTGAGGACTGAATTCTCTTCCGCTGCCCTGACCTCACACCTTATTCACACTCACCTCTCGCCCCGTGAGGACATGTCGGGCCAGTTTCACCTTGGCAAAGTTTCCCTTGCCGATGGTCTTTAGCAGGCGGTAGTTTCCGATGTGCGGCTGCTCGTCGGTAGTGGACGCTATAGAGTTGCGACATCGAGGGAGGCTTTGTCTACTGCTCGACTTTGTGGGAGGGACGTGCGGTTCGGGGTACCCGTCCAGTGATGTATGCTGCAAGGGAAGATGGGAAATGGTCAATAAAAGTACTGAGTACTAGCCAGAGTGACCCCATAATAGTGCTAGCCACACTGACCCCATAACAGTCATAATGCCCCCAGGTGGCCAACTTGTCTTTTTAGGAGCTCCAAGTAAAATGATAGGGGCTCTTCTAATCAAAAGTGTTAGGCCATGCCCATTCTTCAATCAAAAATTTGAACAACATGGTGAAGCATCTTCTCCGGTAAAATGTTAGGCCCCCTGTGCTGCACCCCTCCATATGTTACACAGGACTTCCCCTTTTCGCCTGCCAATCTAACGTCCCTTTTTTTGTTCCCACATAGTATATTGTCTCCTTTTTGCCCCCACTCATTATATTGTCCCACTATGTTCCCACACAGTATAATGTCCCCATTTTTTGTTCTCACACAGTATATTGTCCCCCTTTATGATCCCACCCAATATGTTGTCCCCTTTTTACCCCCACACAATATATTGTCCTCTTTTTTTGGCCCCACACAGTATATTGTCCCCATCTTTCTCATATAGTATATTGTCCACTTTTCTCCTCACACATTATACTGTCCCGCTTTTTTTGTTTTCATGCAGTTTATTGTCCCCTTTTTTGTTCCCACACAGTATATTGTCCTCTTTTTTGTTCCCACACAGTATATTGTCCCCTTTTTTGGCCACACACAGTATATTGTCCCCTATTTGGCCCCACACAGTATACTGTCCCCTTTTTTGGCCAAAAGCAGTATATTATCCCCTTTTTTGGCCACAAGCAGTATACTATCCCCTTTTTTTGGCGACACGCAGTATATTATCCCCTTTTTTGGCCACAAGCAGTATATTGTCCTCTTTTTTGTTCCCACACAGTATATTATCCTCTTTTTTGCCCACAAACAGTATATTGTCCTCTTTTTTTGTTCCCACACAGTTTATTGTCCCCTTTGTTGGCCACACGTAGCATATTATCCCCTTTTTTGACCACACACAGTATATTGTCCTTTTTTTTGGCCACACGCAGTATATTGTCCCCTTTTTTGGCCAAAAGCAGTATATTATCCCCTTTTATTGGCCACAAGCAGTGTATTATCCCCTTTTTTTGGCGACACGCAGTATATTATCCCCTTTTTTGGCCACACGCAGTATATTATCCTCTTTTTTGTTCCCACACAGTATACTGTCCTCTTTTGTGGCCACAAACAGTATATTGTCCTCTTTTTTTGTTCCCACACAGTATATTGTCCTCTTTTTTGTTCCCACGCAGTATATTGTCCCCTTTTTTGGCCACAAATTGTATGCCTACAATTTGTATACATCTTCCAGACTGACCGAGGTTTGTGTGAAGTTACGCACTTGAGAAAGGGCAGGTGTGCCCAAAACGCGGCGATTTTTTAGCGTTGTGCATCATTGTCTTTTTGAATAAAATCCTGTTGTGACCTGAGAGCGCCGTCTTTCCATTTCATTGAAAACGCTATCTTCCCCGGCCTTGGCCGGTGTCCATCAGACGTGCTGCCTCCTCCACCTGACGGTAAACCCCAAACGTAGTTGTGAGCGATTGTCACAACCTCATCAGGTGAGAGGCCATTTGGTCCTTTTAAATCTTCTGGTTATTTCCACCAAAATTTATCAGACATTCTACACTATATAGTGTGCTCGGTGTCTCTTTTGTTTTTTACACACAGTATATTGTCCACTTTTCTCCTCAAACATTATACTGTTCCATTTTTTTTAGCTATCACACAATACACGATCCGCTTTTTTGTTTTCATGCAGTATATTGCCTCCTTTTAGGCCCCCACAAAGTATATTGTCTCCTTTGTTGTTCTCACACAGTATATTGTTCCTTTTTATGTTACCACACAGTATATTGTCCCTTTTTTATTCTCACAGTATATTGTCCCCTTTTTTGGTCCCACACACTATATTGTAACCTTTTTGTTCCCACACAATATATTGTCCCCTTTTTTGGCCCCACATAGTATATTGTCCCCTTTTTTATTCCCACACAGTATATTGTTCCCTTTTTTATTCCCGCACAGTATATTGTCCTCTATTTTGGCCCCACACAGTATATTGTCCAAAAGATAATAGGCAATTTCGAAAAAAACAACAACACAGTGCTGCCGGGACAGTCATTGACTTATAAAATGTATACCTTCCAAAAGGTGGCGCTAGAGACACAGCCTGCAACCAAACACAGTTAACAAACACAGTGCCATATGGACAGATTTTGCCATAGACATCAGCAGAGCTGTGGAGTCAGAGACGGTGTTGTGGAGTTGGAATCAGTTCTATATAAAATGATTAATTATTTTTAATGATATAATTAATTAGATACATAGTTTGTTCCATTATTATTTTCGTAGGAAACAATCACTAGATTTTTGAGGAATTAAAGGATTTGCTTCTGGCTGATCATGAAGGAGTCGAAGGAGGAGTCGGAGTCAGTCGTTTGGCCTACTGACTCTACAGCCCTGGACCTTAGTAAATCAGACTACTACAGCGCCCCCATAAGGGTGCCTGTCATACGATGCCCAAAAAAGTTGTAGTCAGTGACAGCAAAAATGTGAACGAAACAGAGACAGACACAGTAACTCTATCCCGACACCAACCACTGTACAAGAAAACAGAGGAGTCAGAGTTGGTGGTTTGGCCTACTGACTCCATAGCCCTGTATATTAGCCCTATAGTAGTTCCCCCATAATATAGTAAGATATTAGACGTGTTCCGAAGGGCTCATATTGGCAAATCTCCATTCCATTCCATACACAAGGCCCTGGCCGTCTCTATCACAATGCTTAGATGTGTATGAAGGGAATTCTTCAGCACAGATAAGACGTAGAAATCCCCAGGCCCGCTGGTTATCCTGAGCCGAGTGACATTGAGCGGACTTCACCTCATCAGCATCCTGGCGTCCATAATTATATCTCAGATACAGATGATATCCAGAGCTCCGCTGCAGCTGTAATACAATCCCCTCCATAGATAGCAATATTGGGTAGGCCTGCAAGCAATGTGAAAGTCAAGCACACTGCGGAAAAATTACACCACAATCTACACCGCTGAATGAGGGTACCCGAAAGTAAGAGGAACCGAAAATATCACAGGGATTCATTATCTACCAGGTATTCACTGTATCTGATCCTGTGAAAGATGGGTGGCAAGTACCGTTAGCGGCAGTCCTATTGGTTGCCACCCAGCTTTCCTGGGAAAATTGAACAAATTGTACTAATAATTTGACTGAAGACATTTTTAAGTTGCAAATAAGTCCAGGGTTACAGTGGTGGGAAGTAAATATGTAAGGTTACCTTTCAGGGTTCTGGGAAAGATGTTGTTATCCAAATAGAGTCTTATTCACAACTACTACAACAAGAATTTTCCCAGAATCCTAAACATCAAATTTACAAAGAGTAAAACAATGTAGAGATGGGTGACAACTCTGTAGGTATCTAAACGGTGGCCATACTGACGGTCACCCATTTTTAACAGAACAACTACACCAGAACCAGCATATCACCCCAGCCCTGCAGATAGATAGGTTACTGTCACCAGACCCAGCATATCACCCCAGCCCTGCAGATAGATAGGTTACTGTCACCAGACCCAGCATATCACCCCAGCCCTGCAGATAGATAGGTTACTGTCACCAGAACCAGCATATCACCCCAGCCCTGCAGATAGATAGGTTAGTGTCACCAGAACCAGGATATCACCCCAGCCCTGCAGATAGATAGGTTAGTGTCACCAGAACCAGCATATCACCCCAGCCCTGCAGATAGATAGGTTACTGTCACCAGAACCAGCATATCACCCCAGCCCTACAGATAGATAGGTTACTGTCACCAGACCCAGCATATCACCCCAGCCCTGCAGATAGATAGGTTACTGTCACCAGAACCAGCATATCACCCCAGCCCTGCAGATAGATAGGTTACTGTCACCAGAACCAGCATATCACCCCAGCCCTGCAGATAGATAGGTTAGTGTCACCAGACCGAGAATATCACCCCAGTCCTGCAGATAGATAGGTTACTGTCACCAGAACCAGCATATCACCCCAGTCCTGCAGATAGATAGGATAGTGTCACCAGAACCAGCATATCACCCCAGCCCTGCAGATAGATAGGTTAGTGTCACCAGAACCAGCATATCACCCCAGCCCTGCAGATAGATAGGTTAGTGTCACCAGACCGAGCATATCACCCCAGTCCTGCAGATAGATAGGTTAGTTTCACCAGAAAGAGCATATCAACCTAGATCTGCAGATACATAGGTTAGGGCCACCTGAATCAAACACTCTTTTGCCCTTTTGGTGTCTCCATTGCTTAGATATTGCTGTTTATGTCACAATGTAAATGAGTTCTTTGGAGCAACGATGGGTGGTCTGGTTTACAAAACCCATTTAGAGATGTCTGAGCCAAAGGGGTTAACTAGGATTTCTAGGAAGTTATGGCACTGTAAAAATTTCTTTCAAGTGACTGCTACAGCTAACCAATGATAAATCTAGCATGTACCACCAGGGCCAATGATTGTCTACAGCGAAATCCTCACACAACCCCTTCGACAGAGGTGGCTGATCATGTTCAGGACGTCCAGCTTCATGACAAAGCACCAACTCTGACATATACTGTAAAAATCCTCTAATTCACAAAAAAATCTAGTTGTTCATGCCTATGAAGGTAAATATGTAACAAACGAAATATCTAATAGATTACATAATATAGGTGGCACAGTGGTTAGCGCTATTGTCCTTTGTTGGATTTGAACTCACGATCCTAGTGCTGAGGTCCTGGGTTCGAATCCGACCAAAGGCAGCATCTGAATGGATTTGCCCTCAGTCGCCAAAAATATATTGATAGGCAACATTGGCTCCTAATACAAACAACTGTACCCCATGGGTGTTGGAGACGAGCCTGTACCTTTTTTCTGACTCCAAAACGGAAACCACTCCACGACTCCAACCCCATAGCCCTGCTAGATTATGCCCCAAGGCCTCAATAAAGTGTCTCAAAGCGATCTTTGTATAGCAGACTACCCTCGTACAATGCCACAATGACCTAAGGAATCCAGACACTGGAGTAGTACTCGAGGTCTAGGATTTCGCGCTGACAGAATAAAACAGGAAGATACCGAGCCATGCTTGTAATTCTAGAAATATCTTAAACATGCAAAATATTTCCAGAACAACATAATAGTCCGGGACCAACTGCGCTGTGTTTTAGCAGTTTTATTGCTGAGCCAATGGAGGCGGAGGAGAACATATGGAGAAATTCCAAACTGTGCTGTGAGTTCCGGCACCTGCACCTGTCACAGAATACTGCCGCCACGTCCGCCAAACATGATACTCCCCATGTATGCTAAAAGACTGCTCTCACAGTGGTCGGCCCATCACCAAAAACAAGTGAAAGTGTTGCCAGGAAATTTGTTTAAATCAAATTTTCATACTAAACTTATTTTTATAAGAATTTTTGATGATGATTTTTAATTTTTCCAAGTCTGTATTTTAAAAATCCTAAAAATCTAAGGCTAAAATAATTGACCACTTCCTGTCTCCTGCCGATGGCCCATGGACCATAGACACAATGGTCTAGAGCTAGTGACCTCTATGGCAGAGGGAGGGGAGAAGATAAGATGTGACTATGATTGGTGGATTCTGTGTCTTATTTACATAGACATGATAGATGTGATCATCAGTGTGCTGAAAAGTGAGGGACTGCTGCAAAGAAATCATAAAACAGGAAGTATCAGCATAATATTTGGCTTAGTGGCCAGAGTAACAAATGAAGGATTTTTAGGAATTCTTATAAATATATTAAATGACATGGACATCTTTTAAAAATGGCACCAAAAATTCTTTAAAAATATGAAGGGGTTATCCAGCACCAAAGCGTTCCTGCAATAGCATCATTAACATAATGATCCCATCAGCAACATTCCCAAAATGGTCTCATAAAGTTCCTCCCTTCTTCCAGTAACGTCACATATACTTTGGTCTGTCTTCGCACTTCCTCGTCTCCTTGTTGGAGGGGCACTGGCTTGGTGAGAGAATGGGCAGTGTATTTTAATAATGCTCTAGTATGAATTGCGCATGCGCTATTAGCCTCAGAAATACAGGGAGTGGGAGCACATCGTTCTTGAGCTACACATGCATGATCAATTTTGGCAATAAAGAGTGAAGGAGCGCAACAATTTGGGACTGTGTAGGCGTGATGGCAATACAAATACAAAGAGAGAGAGCACAATGATCACGAGATGCGCATGCGCCATCGATCTTAGCACTACAGGGACAGGGAGCACATTGATCGTACATGCGCAGTTAATACTAGTACCATCACACAGTGCAGAGAGGAGATGGCCGAGGATTACCAGCCCACAGAAAGACAAGCAGGTGCTAAATGGAGTGTAGCATAGACCGAAGTGCCTGGTATATGTGACAGGAGGAGGAGAAGAACATCACATGACCACTAATGAAGTCATTGTGGAAATAACATGATATTGCAAAAATGCTTCGGTTAGCAAAACTATATTATTGCTATATTAATCTCAAAAGGGAATGTCCTGGAAAATCCCTTTAACAAAAAACTTGTTTAAAAAATAAGTCAACTTCTGGCGACACATTCCCTTTAAAAGACATTTTACAGTTGTCCTTATTTATCAGTTCGACCAAGATAATGATAGGGTGCCAACACAAAATAACGCCAAATGAGTGTATGTTAGGGCCGATTCACATCTGCATTTAGATTTCCTTTCGGGAAGTCCGCTTGAGGACCCCCCAAACCAAAACCTATACGCATTACAAAGTGGTTACCTAAGAAACCCACAGACCCCATAGACTATAATGGGGTCCGTGTGGTTTCCACACGAAACATGCAGAGAGAAAAGTCCTCCATGCAGCACTTTTCTCTCCACGTATTCAGTGCGGAAACTGAGTGGAAATCACACGGACCCCATTATAGTCTATGGGATCCGCTGGATTCCTTTAGGTAACCGCTTTTACATTCGGGGGATCCTCAAGTGGACGTCCTAAACGGAAACCCGAACTCAGTTGTGTACTGGGCCTTAGCTGGTGCCAAATACAAGCTAAATCTGCAAAATATAAAGAAACAAATACAACCACATCTCCAGTTCAGACAAAGTTTTATTAAAAAAATAATCACAAAAAAATCTAAGAAAAAAAAAAGAAACACCTAATATAAAACTCAAAAAAAGCAAAAAAAAAATTAGAGTACACTCCTCAAGACTGTAACACCGAGAAGGAAAATCTTGGAATTTTTGATCTCGGAATGCCAAAATGGATAGACATGTTCAAAAACATCTTGAATTATTTATCATATATAGAGATGAGCGAGTAGTATTCGATCGAGTAGATATTCGATCGAATACTACTAGCTAATCGCAGTAAATATTTGATTCAGAACCAGCATTGATTGGCCGCATGCTATACAGTGTATAGCATTCGGCAAATCAACGCTGGCTCTGCCGGAGGCTCGTCTGTGAGAAGGCGGAGTCTAAGATCAGACCACAGCAGTCTCCATTGTGGTCCAATCTTAGGGTCCATTCACACGGAGTAACGTGCCGCGTGACCTGGTATGTATACGGCGTGTGAGATTTTGAGCGCCGTAAAAGCTCCCATTGACTTAAATGGGAGGCTGGATCGTATATGCTACGCTATTTAGCGGCGGTGATTTTGCGGCCAATGGGAGCTTTTACGGCGCTCAAAATCTCACACGCCGTATACGTACCAGGTCACGCGGCACGTTACTCCGTGTGAATGGACCCTAAGACTCTGGTTGCTGGTTCTGCAGGGCTGGGGTGATATGCTGGTTCTGGTAACACTAACCTATCTATCTGCAGGGCTGGGGTGATATGCTGGTTCTGGTAACACTAACCTATCTATCTGCAGGGCTGGGGTGATATGCTGGTTCTGGTGACAGTAACCTATCTATCTGCAGGGCTGGGGTGATATGCTGGGTCTGGTGACAGTAACCTATCTATCTGCAGGGCTGGGGTGATATGCTGGTTCTGGTGACAGTAACCTATCTATCTGCAGGGCTGGGGTGATATGTTAGTTCTGGTGACAGTAACCTATCTATCTGCAGGGCTGGGGTGATATGCTGGGTCTGGTGACAGTAACCTATCTATCTGCAGGGCTGGGGTGATATGCTGGTTCTGGTGACAGTAACCTATCTATCTGCAGGGCTGGGGTGATATGTTAGTTCTGGTGACAGTAACCTATCTATCTGCAGGGCTGGGGTGATATGCTGGGTCTGGTGACACTAACCTATCTATCTGCAGGGCTGGGGTGATATGCTGGTTCTGGTGACAGTAACCTATCTATCTGCAGGACTGGGGTGATATGCTGGTTCTGGTGACAGTAACCTATCTATCTGCAGGGCTGGGGTGATATGCTGGTTCTGGTGACACTAACCTATCTATCTGTAGGGCTGGGGTGATTTGCTGGTTCTGGTGACACTAACCTATCTATCTGCAGGGCTGGGGTGATATGCTGGTTCTGGTGACAGTAACCTATCTATCTGCAGGGCTGGGGTGATATGCTGGTTCTGGTGACAGTAACCTATCTATCTGTAGGACTGGGGTGATATGCTGGGTCTGGTGACAGTAACCTATCTATCTGCAGGGCTGGGGTGATATGCTGGGTCTGGTGACACTAACCTATCTATCTGCAGGGCTGAAGTATGAGAAGTATAGGAAGTATAATAAGAATGGTTATTGATGGATGTCAGATATATTTCAGGGCTGTATCACACAAGATTAGATACAGTAGTTGAAGGCCTTCTATTAGTGTTCTGGCAGATATATGCCTTAGTTTTATGATGTATACTGCGTCTTGAGTTGTGAAACTTTCCATAAACATAGCTGGATTCCAGATTTCCCTGCAGGAATAGCTGTGACATGGGAACGTTGCATCTGTCTGGCACTGGCTGAGCCGGAACCGGCGACCTAGAGCTGTTTGTTACTGGTCTCTGACCCTATGTGCCACAAGCAATGGACGACCTCTCATATCTCGGCCTTAGTGACAGGAATGTGCAAAAAAGACGAATACTTCCCCAGTACGATTTGTTTATTTTTGGCTAATGAATGTTCTTGTAGAACGCGGCCTGTAAGAGGTCCAGTACTAAACCCACATCAAAGGAGGCCGATAAAGAGGACCCGTCATTTCTCCAGACATGTTTGTTGTAGATAGTTCAGTTTTAGACAATCTTTTCATCATTAACTTGCGCCTCAGTTATTCCTCCTGGAAATGAGTGGATAATTTGACAGCTGCATGTAAGCATAACTCATATAAGGAATACTACTATGTACTAATACAGTCAGAAGAGTCAACAGATCCTCCATATACTACACCAACAAGAGAGGTGACGGATCCTCTATATACTACACCAACAAGAGAGGTGACGGATCCTCTATATACTACACCAACAAGAGAGGTGACGGATCCTCTACAGTGTTGGCCAAAACTATTGGCCCCCCTGTAATTCTGTCAGATAATACTCGGTGTCTCCCAGAAAATGATTACAAGCACAAACTCTTTGGTAATATCTTCATTTATTTTGCTTGCAATGAAAAAACACAAAAGAGAATGAAAAAAAAGTCACATCATTGATCATTTTACACAAAACTCCAAAAATGGGCCGGACAGAAGTATTGGCGCCCTCAGCCTAATACTTGGTAGCACAACCTTTAGACACAATAACTGCGCACAACCGCTTCCGCTAACCAGCAATGAGTTTCTTACAAGGCTCTGTTGGAATCTTAGACCATTCTTCTTTGGTAAACTGCTCGCGGTCCCCCCTGAGATGTGAAGGGGCCTTCTCCAAACTGCCACCAAGAGATCTCTCCCCCTCCCCCACAGGTGTTCTATGGGATTCAGGGCTGGACTCATTGCTGCCACTTTACAAGTCTCCAGGGCTTTCTCTCACCACCATTTTCTAGTGCTGACCTGAAGTGTGTTTTGGGTCCTTGTCCTGCTGGAAGAGCCCTGACCTCTGAGGGAGACCCCGCTTTCTCACACTGGGCCCTACATTATGCTGCACAATGTGTTGGTCGTCTTCAGACTTCATAATGCCATGCACACGGTCAAGCAGTCCAGTGCCAGAGGCAGAAAAGCAACCCCAAAACATAAGGGAGCCTCTGCCATGTCTGACTGTAGGGGGCGTCTTCTTCTCTTTGACGGCCTCTTTTTTTCCTGTAAACTCTATGTTGAGGCCTTTTCCTACTTTTGTCTCATCTGACCAGAGAACATTCTTCCAGAACGTTTTTGGCTTTCTCAGGTAGGTTTTGGCAAACTCCAGCCCGGCTTTTTTCTGTCTCTGGGTAAGAAGTGGGGTCTTCCTGGGTCTCCTGCCATACAGTCCCTTCTCATTCAGACGCTGACGGATAGTACGGGGTGACACTGTTGTACTCTCGGACTGCAGGGCAGCTTGAACTTGTTTGGATGTTAGCCGAGGTTCTTCATCCACCATCCGCACAATCTTGCGTTGAAATCTCTCATCAATTTTTCTTTTCCATCCACATCTAGGGAGGTTAGCCACAGGGCTATGGGCTTTACACTTCTTGATGACACTGCGCACGGTAGACACAGGAACATTCAGGGCTTTGGAGATGGACTTGTAGCCTTGAGATTGCTCATGCTTCCTCACAATTTTGCTTCTCAAGTCCTCAGACAGTTCTTTGGTCTTCTTTCTTTTCTCCATGCTCAATGTGGTCACACAAGGACACAGGACAGAGGTTGAGTCAACTTTAATCCATTTAAACTGGCTGCAAGTGTGATTTAGTTATTGCCACCACCTGTTAGGTGCCTCAGGTAAGTAACAGGTGCTGTTAATTACACAAATTAGAGAAGCATCACATGATTTTTCAAACAGTGCCAATACTTTTGTCCACCTCCTTTTTTATGTTGGGTGTGGAATTATATCCAATTTGGCTTTTTGACAATTCTTTTTGTGGTTTTCCATTGAAGACAAATTAAATGAAGATAATAATACCAAAGAATTTGTGATTGCAATCATTTTCTGGAAGAACACGAGTATTATCTGACAGAACTGCAGGGGTGCCAATACTTTGGGCCAACACTGTACTACACCGCACATGAGAGAGGACAGATCCTCTATATACTACACCACAAAGGAGAGATCCTCTATATACTACATCACACAGAAAAGCTTGTTTATTTTTATTGCTTGTATGGACGACCATTTATCAGGACAGTCATCTTACACCCCCAGACCCCATTCCACATATGGTTATTTTTGTTACATTCTGTCACAGAGTACAATACACGATACAATACAATACACGAATTACTACCTAGTCACGCGACTCTTCCAAGTTGTTCCTTTCGTCCGGGCATTGTGCGCTGCCACTGTCATAGTAACCGAGCACAAATACACCACTGAGCGCAGGTCTCAGATAAAATGAAATTATTAACACAAAGCAGCAGACAAGGTCATTGAACGACAGCTTCTCCTGGAGAGACCAATTATTACACTACACCGCCGACAAAAACGTAACTATTCCAACCGCCTTAAAGTGCAATTGCAGATACGGCTGATATTAACATCAATGGTACAGATAGAGCTCTCGAGTTAAGCGGTAAGGACATTTCTAGAATGGATTTAGCTAAATAGCTTCTTTTATTCTTAACAGTTCTGCCATCACGCCTGAGGATGAACAGATTTCTTATTGTCTTTACCCTGAGAGATGTCTTGTACTGTGCTCAATACTCATCCATTCCACCATGATTGTCCTACGTCACTGTAGCACAGTACCCCATGAGCACTGGCAATGCTACTCACTATTACCTGCTATTCTATTCTGTCGTGCCTAAAACCTCTGCTATCTCCCCAAGGACATAGTCCCCGCACCTTAGAGTTATTTAGGGTACCTTCCCTCTCTGGAATGTGCCTAGTGTCCCTCTGAAGATGTTTGGCTATTTAGTTTTGTCTGCTCCTTTTCTGATCTCTGTTTACACATATCTGAACCTTCTCTGCCTGTCCTGACCTCTGCCTTGTTACCGTATCTGAATCTGTTCCGCCAGCCCTGACCTCTGCGTCTTGTACTGTTAGTCAAGAACTCTACCCGTGATGACCTTGGCTTATCTACTGACCACATCCCTGCTTATCCCACACCAGTGTCAGTAAATTGGGACAAGTCCTGTGGTAGTGACTTGGTGGCTTTTTGCAGCAATAAAGTCAAGAGTAGCCATAAGTCAAGTCAAAGTTGCACAGTAGATCCACGCATGCTGTGCTACAACTACCTACTGTAATACTAATCCAATAGACAAAAATAAAATCATACAAACAACAATGGGTGAAGACATAAATATGTAGGCATGATGCAGAGAACCTGTAAGGCCAAGTGTAAAGCCAAGACAACCATGGCTATCTGAAATGTCTTCAAAATAGTTCCTCGGAGCCCATTCAACTACTTTAATACTGCTCCTATGTACAAGAATATAACTACTATAATACTACCTCTATGTCCAAGAATATAACTACTATAATACTGCTCCTATGTCCAAGAATATAACTACTATAATACTGCTCCTATGTACAAGAATATACAGTCCTATGAAAAAGTTTGGGCACCCCTATTAATCTTAATCATTTTTAGTTCTAAATATTTTGGTGTTTGCAGCAGCCATTTCAGTTTGATATATCTAATAACTGATGGACACAGTAATATTTCAGGATTGAAATGAGGTTTATTGTACTAACAGGAAATGCGCAATATGCAATAAACCAAAATTTGACTGGTGCAAAAGTATGGGCACCTAAACAGAAAAGTGGCATTAATATTTAGTAGATCCTCCTTTTGCAAAGATAACAGCCTCTAGTTGCTTCCTGTAGCTTTTAATCAGTTCCTGGATCCTGGATAAAGGTATTTGGACCATTTCTTTCTACAAAACAATTCAAGTTCAGTTAAGTTTGATGGTCGCCGAGCATGGACAGCCCGCTCTCAAATGATCTGAAAACAAAGATTGTTCAACATAGTTGTTCAGGGGAAGGATACAAAAAGTTGTCTCAGAGATTTAACCTGTCAGTTTCCACTGTGAGGAACATAGTAAGGAAATGGAAGACAACAAGGACAGTCCTTGTTAAGCCCAGAAGTGGCAGGCCAAGAAAAATATCAGAAAGGCAGAGAAGAAGAATGGTGAGAACAGTCAAGGACAATCCACAGACCACCTCCAAAGAGCTGCAGCATCATCTTGCTGCAGATGGTGTCACTGTGCATCGGCCAACAATACAGCGCACTTTGCACAAGGAGAAGTTGTCAGGGAGAGTGATGAGAAAGAAGCCGTTTCTGCAAACACGCCACAAACAGAGTCGCCTGAGGTATGCAAAAGCACATTTGGACAAGTCAGCTTCATTTTGGAAGAAGGTCCTGTGGACTGATGAAACAAAGATTGAGTTGTTTGGTCATACAAAAAGGTGTTATGCATGGCGTCCAAAAACAGCATTCCAAGTAAAACACTTGCCTACCCACTGTAGAATTTGGTGGAGGTTCCATCATGCTTTGGGGCTGTGTGGCCAATGCCGGCACTGAGAATCTTGTTAAAGTTGAGGGTCGCATGGATTCCACTCCGTATCAGCAGATTCTTGAGAATAATGTTCAAGAATCAGTGACGAAGTTGAAGTTACGCCGGGGATGGATATTTCAGCAAGACAATGATCCAAAACACCGCTCCAAATCGACTCAGGCATTCATGCAGAGGAACAATTACAATGTTCTGGAATGGCCATCCCAGTCCCCAGACCTGAATATCATTGAACATCTGTGGGATGATTTGAAGCGGGCTGTCCATGCTCGTGACCATCAAACTTAACTGAACTTGAATTGTTTTGTAAAGAGGAATGGTCCAAAATCCCTTCATCCAGGATCCAGGAACTGATTAAAAGCTACAGGAAGCGACTAGAGGCTGTTATCTTTGCAAAAGGAGGATCTACTAAATATTAATGTCACTTTTCTGTTGAGGTGCCCATACTTTTGCATCGGTCAAATTTTGGTTTAATGCATATTGCGCATTTTCTGTTAGTACAATAAACCTCATTTCAATCCTGAAATATTACTGTGTCCATCAGTTATTAGATATATCAAACTGAAATGGCTGCTGCAAACACCAAAATATTTAGAACTAAAAATGATTAAGATTAATAGGGGTGCCCAAACTTTTTCATAGGACTGTAACTACTATAATACTATTCCTATGTACAAGAATATAACTACTATAATACTACTCCTATGTACAAGAATATAACTACTATAATACTACTCCTATGTACAAGAATATAACTACTATAATACTGCTCCTATGTACAAGAATATAACTACTATAATACTACTCCTATGTACAAGAATATAACTACTATAATACTACTCCTATGTACAAGAATATAACTACTATAATACTGCTCCTATGTACAAGAATATAACTACTATAATACTACTCCTATGTACAAGAATATAACTACTATAATACTACTCCTATGTACAAGAATATAACTACTATAATACTACTCCTATGTACACGAATATAACTACTATAATACTACCTCCTATGTACAAGAATATAATTACTATAATACTGCTCCTATGTACAAGAATATAACTACTATAATACTACCTCCTATGTATAAGAATATAACTACTATAATACTGCTCCTATGTACAAGAATATAACTACTATAATACTACTCCTATGTACAAGAATATAACTACTATAATACTGCTCCTATGTACAAGAATATAACTACTATAATACTGCTCCTATGTACAAGAATATAACTACTATAATACTGCTCCTATGTACAAGAATATAACTACTATAATACTACTCCTATGAACAAGAATATAACTACTATAATACTGCTCCTATGTACAAGAATATAACTACTATAATACTGCTCCTATGTACAAGAATATAACTACTATAATACTGCTCCTATGTACAAGAATATAACTACTATAATACTGCTCCTATGTACAAGAATATAAATACTACTCCTATGTACAAGAATATAACTACCGTATATACTCGAGTATAAGCCGAATGTTTCAGCCCAGTTTTTGTGCTGAAAAAGCCCCCCTCGGCTTATACTCGAGTCAGCAAAAAAAAATTTTTATTTTATTTTATTTTTTTTTAGGAGGGAGGGTCTATGACCAGCCACAATATTAATGTATAGAATCTCCCATAAAATAGTGCAAAATAAAAAAATAAAAAAAAGATTTTAAAAACATAAAAGTTCTAAAACACTCCTTTTCCTAGAATACATACAAAAGTAGAAAATTACTGTGAAACACATTATACACATTAGGTATCCCTGTGTCTGAAAGTGCCCGGTCTACTGAATATAGGGGATCTGCAGTGCTCCTGTTCTGTCGGGAAGTGGTTAATAGAAGCACTGCAGATACCCTATATTCAGCCAGACTGAATTCCAAGTGGGGGGAAGAAAAAAACAGTCCTCAAGCTCAGGGAAGGGGCAGACAGACAACCAAAACAGCCCCTCCCCTTCCCCAGCATCTACTGTACCCAAAAACTCTGACCATTTTTAATTTTTGAAATTTTCCAGTAGCTGCTGCATTTCCCCCCCCTAGGCTTATACTCGAGTCAATAAGTTTTCCCAGTTTTTTGTGGTAAAATTAGGGGGGGTCGGCTTATACTCGAGTATATACGGTACTATAATACTACCTCCTATGTACTAGAATATAACTACTATAATACTACCCCCTGTGTACAAGAATATAACTACTATAATACTACCTCCTATGTACAAGAATATAACTACTATAATACTACCCCCTGTGTACAAGAATATAACTACTATAATACTGCATCTACGCACAAGAATATAACCACTGTAATACAGTCCTCTAATAAAAAGTACTTAGTTGCTATAAGGCCTTGATGTAATTCCTAGAACACTACATAGGTCCTTGGATCTGATATCTCAGCTTTTTCCTTGACATGACCTGGCAGTAGAATGAGATCCCCCTGATATCAGGTCTCAGCCTGGCTGGTGAATGTCCCACGGCTTCCAGCTAATGGACTGTACATCTTTCCAGGGTTGGCCTGGCACAGCCTCGGCAATATCTACAGTGTATTACATAGCTCCTGCAATGCATGCCAAGCTGCAGCTTCTACAGAAGCGGCTGGGAGAACTCCAAAGTGAACACACATGGGATCATGAGCCGACTGAAAACTCTACAGGGTTAATACAAATGCTGCCAATCAGGAGTGGCGTAACTAAAGACAGACCCATACGGCTAACAAGGGGCTGATTTAGGATGCTACTATAACGCATCGTTTATTACTCCGCTATAAAGTTGTTCCCGGGGACACGTCTCCGGTTGTGTTAGGCTTCCAACTACCAAGTATTACCCTCTGGGGTCATCTCTACTGCAACCTCTAAATGTGGGAGGAGGTGGAGGCAGCCGACTTGCCCCGGATTTCAGTGGAATAATAAAAGATCATAAAACCGAAAACAAATGCGGGTAAAAACATGTGCGAGAGACTGAAACAGTAGCCAAATTAGCTCTCCTCCAGAAGGAAAGCTGTCTCTCCGATGCCACCGTCCACAAGTCAGCTACCTAGAGCCATTAAAGAGACAGTTCTCCTTCTTCAGGATAGGCTAATTTGCATATTTTCCCAAGAAGCATTGCTTAAGCCATTTGAATCTCCATAAGGAAGACAAGTATCCTCAAGACCGGCAGAGAAAATGGGATATAGGGGGTATTCTGGTAACAAGCCTCCTACAATCCAAAAGATAGAGGGGGGTGACTGCTGGAGTGGCAGGTCAAAAATATACGCCACCACTTTTTTAATAGGAACCGCTGGAGCCTGTCGTCCTCAATTTTGGCTTATCTCCGGCATCCCCAACCTGCTGGTCCATTCAAACTGGGGTGTAAAAAACAGCATGGTTTCCACATGGCTGCAAAATTTTTGGTATAAAAATCCCACCAAAGCATTACCCCAAAGGGCCTGTTGGGACGAGGACTCTCACAGTGCTCGGAAAGCCACAGATTTCCTCTCTCCTGGTTCGAGCTATTCAGTCATAATCCTCAGGAGAACCATGGGGGGTATTTTGGGTGTATTCCAGGGAAATAAAGAGCGGGATGTTATAAAAATGTTGTAAAAACAACTCTCACATTGGAGACATAAATCTCTACATAATAAAGTCACAGTACACGAAATCCCATCACAGAACTGTATCCTCGGGGGGAGAAAACACCGTCTATAAGTAGGGTCCTTATAATGGTCTAGGAGTGGTCACTATAGACACTAGACCCCTGGACCTATGCGTGGTTTAATGTCCCAAATTGACCAGAGAAGAATCCTTAACTAGGCTTTCCCATTTTATAAAGCGACTGCATTCAACATTTTAGGACTGATGGAGGTCCACCAACTGCACCAATTCTAGTTTTGTACCACAACTCCTAGACCAGTGATGGCAAACATTTAGGACACCGAGTGCCCAAACTGCAACCCAAAAGCCACTAATTTATTGTAAAGTGCCAACACGGCAATTTAACCTTAATACTGAGGTTTTATTTTGCAGTTATGTATTAAAAGATAAATATACACTGGCCCCCACACAGTATAATATACTCCACAGTGGGCCCCACACAGTATACTATACTCCATAGTGGGCCCCACACAGTATAATATACTCCACAGTGGGCCCCACACAGAATAATATACTCCATAGGGGGTCCCAACACAGTATTATATACTCCACAGTAGGCCACTACACAATGTTATATGCTCCACAGTGGGTCACCACACAGTATTATTTGCTCCACAGTAGGCCACCAAACAATGTTATATGCTCCACATTGGTTCCACACACAATATTATATGCTCTACAGTAGGCCACCACACAATGTTATATGCTCCACAGTGGCCTCCACACAGTATAATATACTCCATAGTGGGCCCCACACAGCATAATATGCCACTTACCGCCCACAAAAAACAGTCAGGCGACTTCTTTCTTCCACCATAGTGAAAGGGCAGATGAATTATGTCATCGTGCCAGGTCACACGGTCAGTGTAAGCTACAGTCCCGCAGACCGGTGGCCTACACTGACAGTTTCCAGCTGTCCTGGATTTCCCATTAGTGAACGATTGGGAAGCCTGGATGGGGTGAAGGCGCATGTGTCAACAGAGAGGGCTCTGAATGTCCCGTCTGGCACGCGTGCTATAGGTTCATCACCATGGTCCTCAACTGTCCTTTGTCTATATAGAGGCGTTTGACCGCCAACCGTGTAAGGAACTGTATCCTGTTCCAATCTAAGCATGATCGGTGGCCGGACCTGTGCAGGGAAAACGTGTAAGGAATTGAAGGGCTGGCGTCATGTTCAGGATCAACCAAGGTCCCAGATCAATCATAAAGTGGTGACAAATCCTGAGGAAGAACCACCTTCCTAGACAATTGGTCACAGTTACTTTACATTCCTTCAAGAGAAGAATCCCATCTCATTTCATAAGGAAATCTGTAGGAGTAAACCGGCCTACATTCAATGAATTCAAAGAGCAAAAATCTCCATAAAAAAAAAAAATAAATAAAAATCCCCTCTTTCTTTTCCAGCATATTTCCAAAACTAGAAGCCCACAACTACAAAGGAAACTGTTTTGAGAAATTGCAGCTCCCATCTGCCGGGAACATCACTGATCCCACACATCATGTAAATGAACAGCCGCCTTGCAAAATCCATTTACATACTGTCACCGAGGTCTCCAAAACACTCATTTATGCCAATCAATGGGGGCACGACTTCCTGACGAGGCTCATGATACTAGCTGCCCGCGCACAATTACTGTGGCAGCAAGGGCACCGCAACGTACAGCCTGAGATACAGCTCTGTCTTCATTTTAACTCTGTTTCGGCTTATTTGTAGACAAATATTAAAGGAGTTCTCTGGGGAACAATAAAGTTTACCAGTACATTCCCTACACTGGTTAAAGGGATCCTATCATTAAAAGTCATTTTTTATTCCCTAACATGTCGGAATAGCCTTAAGAGAGGCTATTCTTCTCCTACCTTTAGATGTCTTCTCCAGGCCGCCGTTCGGTATATAATCCGGTTTTCTTCGATATGCAAATGAGTTCTCTCGCAGCACTGGGGCCGGGCTTCAGTGCTCAAACAGAACTGGGGGCGTCCCCAATGCTGCGAGAGAACTCTCCAGCGCCGCCTCAATCTTGTTCAGGAACGGGGTCTTCACGCGTCTTCTTCTGGGGGTTGGCTTCAAACTTCTAGGCCTCAGGCAAAGCCGTCTGTGCATGCCTGCTGGCCACAAGAAAATGGCCGCTTGCACAGTATTGTAAGCGGCCATTTTCTTGTGGCCGGCAGGCATGAGCAGTCGGCTGCCTGAGGCCTAGAAGTTTGAAGCTACCACCGGATAAGGACGCGTGAAGATCATGTTCCTAAAGAAGATGGAGGCGGAGCTGGAGAGTTCTCTCGCAGCATTGGGGACACCCCCAGTGCTGTTTGAGTGCTGGGGCCCGCCCCCAATACTGTGAGAGAACTCATATGCATACTGACGAAAACCAGATTATAAACCGAACGGCGGCGCAGAGAAGACATCTAAAGGTAGGAGAAGAATAGCCTTTCTTAAGGCTATTCCTACGTGATAGGGACAAAAAAATTGACTTTTAATGATAGGATCCCTTTAAAGGGGTTATCCCATTATGGACACATCCCTTATCCACAAGACAGGAGTTAAGGGTCCTGTCATCACTTTTATGGGGCTGCTAAGACTGTAATCTCTAGCCAGTCAAACAAACACAACCACAAACAGGCCTGAGTGGGACTTTCGGTGGAGACTCGGCGATTGGACCCTTCTCCCCTGTCCAGTAAATAGGGGATAAGTGTCCATACTGGGATAACCACTTATAACAGTGCAGGGAATATACTGGTAAACTATATCATTCCCCAGAGTCCAGCAGCACAATAGAGGTGGGATACCGTCTAATGTATAATGAGATGACTCTGCTCATCCAGTCACAGTCTACACAGCAAAGTGAGGAGTGAGATACAGGAAAAACAAAGCTCCAGTGCTCTGGCGCTCAGTGAACAAATTGGTCTTTGTGGGTAGACACTGAAATATTAAAAAAAGACACATATTTTAAAAAATCTAAAACGGTACCAATTTTTTTTCATGGCTATATAGCAATAATATTCAATTATGTTTTTTGGGGGGATTATTGCTAATGTAATCCCTTTAACTTAGGCTTGGAGAACCTCGTACTAATGCCATGTTCTGTATTTGTCAACGGCAAGCGGTAGATATAACAGTGCCAGTGAATAAATGGGCACAATCACTGACAAACTACATCAGAGACTACAAACAATCCGGGAGGGGGAGAAGAGCAGAGATTCTGGCACGTCACTTTGTATTTACCAAGACGTAGAGCGGAGAATACTGTTCCCGTCAAACACTATGAACCCATAAAATAGACGACATGAGAAGTTCCCTTTGTTCTGCAGACAAGCGCAGGCAATAAAAAAATAAAAAAATTAAAAAAAAGCTCAAAATAATAACTGAAAAATAAATAATAACTGAAAAATAAAATAAAAATTTGGATGTAAAAAATTCTAGTCAGTCTGGCTGTAGACAAATTACTATACATATATTCATAGAAAAAAAGCCCAAAAGCATTGTTACCCATCGCCCTTTAACCCCTTCCTGCCGAGGGCATTTCTTGTTTTTCACTCCCCCCCCCCCCCCTTCCAAACGTTTTTATTTTTCCGCTCTCAGAACCATACGAGGTCTTAATTTTTGTGGGACACATTTTTCTTCATGATGCCGCCATTATTCTGTATAATGTACTGGGAAGCTGGAAAACAAAATTCAGAATGGGGGGAATTGAAAGAAAAAGTGCATTTGTGTGATTTTTTTTACGGGCTTTGTTTTTATGGCGTTCACCAAAATGACATGTCCCCTGTATTCTATGTTTCGTTGTGATTCCAAGGATACCAAATGTACGTGGTTTTATTTATATTTTAACCCCTTAACAAAAATCCAAAACTGTGCCAAAAAGGGATATCTAATGTGTAGGTGCTTCATAGAATTTAAGCATTTCTATATGTGGAAGTAGGCAAACGAACGTATTTTCCTTTTTCCCTTTCCTTATCTCAGTGTACACAATTTCTATATGTGGTCCAGGGAAATGTGGGTGATATGAATTTTTAATACTATTTATTTAGATTTTTTTTTTTTTCCTAAAACTTTTTTTTTTTTTTTGCATTTTTTTAAACCCCAGGGGGTCTGATCACTAATACATGCATTACAATACTAAAGCATTGCAAAAAAAACAACCTAATTTCTTTTGCAGGCTACATAGAGTAGCCTGCAAAAACAAATCATTATAGATAAGCCTAGGAGCCTTCACAAGACAACCGGCTGTCATGCCAATGCTCCAGGTGCAGGTGATCCCCGGCAAAATGGCGGGCACTGATCACAGGCATTAGCGCAAGGTGTCTGCTATATAAAACAGCAGACACTCGACGGCTAAGGCGGCCGCCCGATTCCCGAGTGGCCACCATCTTTATACACCCCATCGGGAAGGGGTTAAAGGGAGTGTGTCACCAGAGCTCAGCATAGTAACCCACCCCTGTAGATAAATAGATAGACATGAGATGAATAGATAGATAGATAGATAGATAGATAGATAGATAGATAGATAGATAGATAGATAGATAGATAGAATAGAGTCACCTAAACCTAATGGTGTTTTCCCCTTGTGTATTGGTGCCTTGGATGCCCAAATATTGCTGTTTTTGCCAATAAAAGCGCACTGCCATTGCTCCAAAGAGCTAAGCGGCAACGGCCTCATTGAACCAAAGAGCTCATTTGAATATTGATAAAAACAGCTGATAAAAATGGTCCCTAGTGTGCCCAGCTTTCACAATTCTTATTAAAGACCTGCCACAAAAAGTCCTCATACTGGTCAACAAGTTGTCTAAAATGTGGTCAAGACTTGGGGTTTTCCTATGAATTCATCTAAGTTTACATTTGTAGACATATAAAATGTTATATAATTTTGCAAATATCAACAAATTAAAAATTTTGCAGTGTTTATAGAATTTTTCAAACCATATTAGTGGTCACATCTGTCACTGGATATGACCATGAATGCAGGAACTTTCTATGGTGTGGGACTTGAAACCCAACCATGATGTCCTTATTGTGTCCGGGTTATCTTCTCAGACATGTAGTGTCCTCCTGATAACAAGCCATGATATCCTTATTGTGGTCAGGTTATCTCATACATGTAGTGTCCTCTTGATAACCAGCCATGATGTCCTTATTGTGGTCAGGTTATCTTCTCATACATGTAGTGTCCTCCTGATAACCAGCCATGATGTCCTTATTGTGGTCAGGTTATCTTCTCATACATGTAGTGTCCTCCTGATAACCAGCCATGATGTCCTTATTGTGGTCGGGTTATCTTCTCATACATGTAGTGTCCTCCTGATAACCAGCCATGATGTCCTTATTGTGGTCGGGTTATCTTCTCATACATGTAGTGTCCTCCTGATAACCAGCCATGATGTCCTTATTGTAGTTGGGTTATCTTCTCATACATGTAGTGTCTTCCTGATAACCAGCCATGATGTCCTTATTGTGGTCAGGTTATCTTCTCATACATGTAGTGTCTTCCTGATAACCAGCCATGATGTCCTTATTGTGGTCAGGTTATCTTCTCATACATGTAGTGTCCTCCTGATAACCAGTCATGATGTCCTTATTGTGGTCAGGTTATCTTCTCATACATGTAGTGTCTTCCTGATAACCAGCCATGATGTCCTTATTGTGGTCGGGTTATCTTCTCATACATGTAGTGTCCTCCTGATAACCAGCCATGATGTCCTTATTGTGGTCGGGTTATCTTCTCATACATATAGTGTCCCTCCTGATAACCAGCCATGATGTCCTTATTGTGGTCAGGTTATCTTCATATACATGTAGTGTCCTCCTGATAACCAGCCATGATGTCCTTATTGTGGTCAGGTTATCTTCTCATACATGTAGTGTCTTCCTGATAACCAGCCATGATGTCCTTATTGTGGTCGGGTTATCTTCTCATACATGTAGTGTCCTCCTGATAACCAGCCATGATGTCCTTATTGTGGTCGGGTTATCTTCTCATACATGTAGTGTCCTCCTGATAACCAGCCATGATGTCCTTATTGTGGTCGGGTTATCTTCTCATACATGTAGTGTCTTCCTGATAACCAGCCATGATGTCCTTATTGTGGTCGGGTTATCTTCTCATACATATAGTGTCCCTCCTGATAACCTGTCTGCAATAAGTACATCATGGCTGGGTTTCTGATAAGTCCCAGACCATAGAAAGTTCCTGGATTCTTGGTTGTATCCATTGGCAAACGATCAAAACAAAAGATGTCCCCACTAGGTGGATAGAGAAAATCTTTACCACTCTGAACACTTATTTCTATGTGTAAAACTTTCTAACTTTTAATTCTCTACAAATGTCTACCTTCATGGGAAACCCCTTAAACTACTTTTTCCAGTTTCTTCAACGGAAACCCCGGTGATGTATCGCTGTAGGATCAGGCAGATTTACCACCCATGTCACAAGCTGTTCAGAGACTTACGGTATATTCACTAGAGAATTTTTGACTTAAAGGGGAAATGTTTTTGAACTGTATTTATAAATACCCCTCAATGCACCGTAACTAAGCCGTCCACCCGATAGGAATCCATCAGCTCCTCTACTCCTTGAACACCTGCCAGATCTTGAGACAGAACTGCATTATGGTATCTTGTTACACAGCCCAAAGCTGACCTTGAAAGCCTTTCAGCTTTTACCCTTCTGCACTGATCCAATTTTTACTGGCCCTTCAGGGGTTACTGTCCTTCCGAGCAATGAAATCGATGCATAACGGAATACGAGGGGGAGGGGAACCTATCATCTCAAATGTTTATGTATGCGACGCAGCATGGCCATAAGGCAATGTCAAAAAGAATTTTCAAAAATATCTATCTGTATATAGTATATACACAGACCGGTATCAGGAACAAACCTGGACTATGGCATTCAAGATATCAGACTGTATCGGCAGGATCTGCACACTGACTAACTTGTATATCCTTTCACAAATCACTGCCAGGGCAAAATTATAAATTTTTTGGGAAAAAAAAACATTTTCTGGTCTGGTCTTCATAAATCTTCCACACTGTTTCCAGTCAAAATGGCAGAACCTAATGGCCCCATTATGTCAATGTTGCCCCCAGTGCCCCCTCTGGGGTCTGACATGTGACATACCTAATCTAAAGCTTCATGTACATCACCGAGTGCACAGCTCGATTAGAAAATATAATATATCGAAACGGAGCAACGGAACACTCTTGGATGCAGAGTGTGCACGAAGCCTGAGGGTGAGTTCAGACGGGGTTTTTGGACCGGAACCTGAAGCGGAGGCCACCTCAGGTTCCGGTCCAAAAGACAGGTAGCCGCGACTGAATGCCGATGCATTGCACCGGCATCCAGTCCCGCACTCCACTCAGGATTAGGCCCAATGAATGGGCCTAGTTGGGAGGAGGGAGTGTCTTCAGGCCAAATCGCGAATCGAAATGGCCTGAAGATTGAGCATCTCACAACTGCACTGGCACATATGGTTTCCATTGATTTCAAAAGGGAGCCATTTTTTTGGTCAGGATTTTGAGGCGAATACGGCCTCAAAATCCTGATCAAAAAACCCCATGTGAAATTACCCTTAACCTAACATCCTTCCCATTTCTCCATTTACACCACGTTTCAACCTTCAGCCAGATATATATGGCGAGTATCTCCTGAGGAATGATGTACGCCACCCATAGAACCCCATGATAAAAAAAAAAAAACATATACCATATGGCACATGATTTGACACTACTACATACAAGGTATCATGACAGATTCAGGACCGGCATACGCCATAAAGACACTCTTAACGTACAAGGAGTCAATGAAGGAACGGTTGTATTCAACGCCCTCACACGGAACTTTCTGGGTACATACACTGAATATACGGTAGTATTAGAATGTAATGTAAACCCAGCCTAATCTGGATACAGAAAACATGTCATGGCAATATCTGTGGTCACTTGGGGAAGGACAAGACGTCTTCATGTTTCCTGACAACGGGAAGTCATGTGGGATCGTGGTGTCCTGTTGGGCTGGAACAGTGCCGAAAAACTAAGAACATTAGAATTATTTTCCAATTTTCCATTTCACCAGGAGGAATAAGATTTCAGGAGTCAGCAACAGACATGTGTTTAAGATATTGGTGGGCCCAGTGCAAAGGTTTTATGGATGGGCCTCCTTGTGAAACATTGAGGCCGGGTTCACACGGAGGCCGCCTCAGGATCCGGTCCAAAATACGGGTAGCTGCGACTGGATGCCGGTGAAGTGCACTGCCATCCAGTCGAGCACTCCGCTCCGGATTAGGCCCAAATGAATGGGCCTAGTTGGGAGGAGGGAGTGTCTTCAGGCAGACTCGCGAGGAGAATGAGCATGTCCAGTCTTTTTTCCGTGAGCCGTTTGTTAGAACTGACCGGTTCCCATTGATTTCAATCGGAGCCGTTTTTTTGCCAGGATTTTGAGGCAGATACGGCCTCAAAATCCTGACCAAAATACCCCGTGTGAACTCAGCCTAAACGGATTGTCCATGATTTCCAGACATTTTACTGCTGAGAGGGGTTGAGAGAAGCTGCGGAGCCAAAATTATCTGACCATAGGGACAGAAGAGTGAGCGGGACATTTGCACTGTAGCCTCAGACGGACCAGAAGAAGCGGCAGCCTATACTAGTGTCAACCAAGCCTAAGGAGTTAGGGTATGCTCACGTGGTGGAAATGGAAGAAGAATTTAAAGGGATCCTATCATTTAAACTCAATTTTTTCTGCCTATCACGTAGGAATAGCCTTAAGAAAGTCTATTCTTCTCCTACCTCTAGATGTCTTCTCCGCGCCACAGTTCCATAGAAATCCCGGTTTTCGCTGGTATGCAAATGAGTTCTCTTGCAGCACGGGGGCGTCCCCAATGCAGCGCCGCCTCCATCTTTTTAAGGAACAGGCTTCCCCTGTGTCTTCTTCCGGCGGTGGCTTCAAACTTCTAGGCCTCGGGCCAAGCCGACTGCGCATGCCTGCCGGCCGCAAGAGAATGGCCACTTACAATACTGTGTAAGTGGCCATTTTCTTGTGGCCAGCGGGTATGTGCAGTCGGCGTTGCCCTAGGCCTAGAAGTTTGAAGCCAACCTCCGGAAGAAGACACGAAGAAGATGCGGGGGGAGGCGGCGTTATAGAGTTCACTCGCAGCATTGGGGATGCCCCCAGTGCTGTTTGAGCGCTGGGGACCGCCCCCAGTACTGTGAGAGAACTCATTTACATACCGACGAAAACCGGGATTTCTACGGAACGGCGGTGCAGAGAAGACATCTAAAGGTAGGAAAAGAATAACCTTTCTTAAGGCTATTCCTGCATGATAGGCAGAAAAAATTGAGTTTAAATGATAGGATCCCTTTAAGGTGACCTCTGTCTCAAATTCCTCTTCTATTTCCCCCCCTCCAGCTTTCTGCAGCAGCTTTCAGGTGAATGGGCCTAAGGCTATGTTCACCTCTTCGTCAGAATATTCCTAGAAGACTCCTTCTAAGATTCCACTCGAAAGTGGAAGATGTAACAATGTCCTGCACGCACAACTTTTTTGAGTTTAAAAGCAGTGAATACCCCACAAACCCCATTATAGTCAATGGGGTCCATGGGGCTCCATATGTATGCACTATTTTAGCCCAGAACAGATGTGAACGTAGCCTCAAAGTCAGTGCCAATTTCCCCCGTGTAAACAGGTCCTTGGAGAAGAATCATACATCCAGACACTGACATGAGGAAAGATGGAGCCAAGGACTTACTTTTTTTATTTTAGGGGGCGATGCTATTTAAGACGCTATTTAAGACTTGTATGGACTCCTTTAAGTCTCCGTAATGGTCTTCAGATGTGCACACATATACATACCACCGCCATGACCTCACCACTTGCCAGAATAGGTAGAAAGTCTGCAGAGACCTTGGAGAAATATGAGCGATGCTAAGCAGTATAGCTCCCAGGAGCGTGGAACGAAAAACGACAACATACAGGAGCTGTCACAACAGGTTGTCTGTCTGGTGTGCGAGCAAGGAGGCGAATTCCTAACATCCCGAGCCTGCACCTCCTCTGCAGACAACATACTATGACCTGCCCCATAAACTTGTAACAGCCTCCAGGGGAAAGCTAGACTTATATGGTCTTTACCAGGGATCTGGCCAAAAAGATGTGCGAGGAAGAAGAGCTTCTCACAAAACCTGCTGTGACACATCTGATGCCGAGACCAGAGGGCGAAAGGAAGCCATAAATATCAGAGAAGAGAATTTCTGTAGCAGAGTCATTGAAAGCAATAAAAAGAAAAAAAAAATATGAAAAATAGAAATTGCCACCATTACCTAAACCGACCAACCGGAGATAAAAATAAAAACTGGTTTTATTTCAAACAGGTTTCGTAACTTGAGGAAAACCTTTCACCACCTCCAAGTCTTTACTGTCTTCAACAGCCAACATGATGCAGATTCTGGCACAGTTGAAATTTTTTTCTCTAGCTCCCACCATTCCTAAGTAATCAGTTCTGTTATTTTCAGCAATCAATATGCTGATTAGACTCTCTACAGAATGTTGGACGATCCCAGACTATCTGTTTTAGTCAAAGCCCGCCCACCTGACAGTAGAAAGCCTAATTAGCCTATTGGGTGCTGAAACTAAGCACCGATTGCTCAGGAATGGTGGGGGCTGCAGAAATAAATTCCAACTGTGCCAGAATCAGTGAAGTGGTGTCTATTGGAGGATGTAAAGAGTTGAGCCAGAAAAAGGTTCTCTTTAAAGGAAAGTTCACACAGAGTTTTTTGGTCAGGATTTTGAGGCCGTATTTGCCTCAAAATCCTGACCAAAAAGACGGCTCCCATTGAAATCAATGGGAGCCGCTCAGGAGCTTTTTCCGGGAGCCGGCTTGTGACGACTCCCAGAAAAAGAAGCAAGGTGGTCATTCTTCAGGCCATTTCACCTCGCAATTCGGCCTGAAGACACTCCTCCGAACTAGGCCCATTTATTGGGTCTAATCCAGAGCGGAGTGCGCGGCTTGATACCGGTGCAGTGCACTGGCTTTCAGTCGCAGTTACCTGGCTTTTGGATCCAGAAAGCCTTGTCTGAACTTACCCTTAGGCTTCCTGCCATACCACTCCCTGTCTTGAGGGCTACAGGTTGCCTCCTGTGCTGGCCCACTGACTTCACCAGCCAAAAGAGCCCTTGGTCACTCCACTAATCTGTGATTTGGGCTTGAGGAACAAAGGGGGCACTACAGTGGAATTTTTATTGACTACTGTTTTGGGGTACACAGGACCTTCACTGTTTTCTCAGGGGACACAGGTGGCATTATTACCTTCTAGGGGACACATAAGGGTGTTTTTGATTTTTAGGGAATTACTACTTTCTGGTGCTCATAAAGGGGGCATTGTTGCTTTCAAAGCAGCACATAGGGGGGCACTATTACTTTCTAGGGGACATTAAAAGGTCACTATTCCTATAGGGGTAATACAGGTGCATTACTTTGGGGGTCACATGGGGCAGTACTATTACCTTCTAGGGGTCATAAGGTGTGTTATTACTTTTCAGTGGTCGCATGGTGGGCATTATCACCCTATAAGAGGCAAAAATAGTAGGCAACAATGTTATATGATAACTATATATACTGTATAAAGGAGGGGTAAATGCCATGTCACTTGTGCCCCTGTTCTTGTGAGACCATACAAATGCCCTTGCTGCCTAGTAGCAAACACCATAACCAACTGGTGGCCACACGTCCAAAGGCGTTACTTGAAGATCCTGGGTCCCAATGCAGAATGCCCTCATGGCCCTGGGCCTATAACTTCACCCCCTATAGATACGCCCGTGTACATGCCCTAAAGATCCAATGTAGTCACTTGCTTGCCATCAGATCTGTTGATGGTGTGGATTACTAGATCACACTTGACAAGGACAGTCAATAAGATGTTGACCCCTGAGCAGACACAAGGATCAGGGGCAGAGATGGTGGTGGTACCAGCAGACACGGATGAGTGCCATCTGTAACCCCCTAGACCTTTCATTTACACATGCTGACTGGTCTATAAATACCCCGCAGCTGTTTCTTCCTGTAGTAACTGAACCATAGTGGGGGTCCTTACGGCCCTGACCTCGGGGCAGTCTCAGATGTCTACTGTCTGCTCCAATATTAGCCAAAAAGAGGGCAATACTATTCTTACCACTATATGGCTATCCTTTCGGCTCCGCCTGGGATCAGTACCCAGCTTTCTCAGCATTCAGTAAATTCTTTAGGGGTACACAGCGCAGAATGTTTCATCAACACTATATACAAGATGGTGACTATTTTATATTTATATATCATATAGCTCTAGATATTTTCTGTATATTTTTTATTCTATTTTCTGTACATGATTATCGGTGTTATCTTCTATTGTAATCCTGTCTTTGATATTAATAAGGTGACTGCTGAAAAAAAACCCATACGGCCTTACCAAGTATCAGTCTATTATTAGGCTTAGTGGCAAGATATAGCACATAAAGGTGTTGTCTGACCACTAAGCCAAATAATATGCTGAGACTTCCTGTTTACTATTGGAGAACCTCACTTATTGCACACTGATGATCATAGCTAGCATGTCTATGTAGATAAGACTCAGAATCTACCAGTCACTATAGGTTATGTCATATCTTATCTACTCCTCTCTACACAGGTCACAGAACATGCCGAGAAAACTTTCCCATAAAAATCCTGAGGCTGAGTTCACACGGAGTATTTTGGTCAGGATTTTGAGGCCGTAACCGCCTCAAAATCCTAACCAAAAAGACGGCTCCCATTGAAATCAGTTCTTTTTTCCGGGAGCGATTTGTTCCGGCTACCGGAAAAAAGAACAGTCATGCTCATTGTTCAGGCCGAGTCGCCTCACGAGTCCGCCTGAAGACACTCCCTCCTCACGACTAGGCCCATTCATTTGGGCCTAATCCAGAGCGGAGTGCGTGACTGGATGCTGGTCGCAGCTACCTGTACTTGGACCAGAACCTGAGACGGCCTCCGCCTCAGGTTCCAGACCAAAAAGCTTAGTGTGAACCTGGCCTAAGGGTAAGCTCTGGCAGGGATTTTTGGACCATAACTTGAGGCGGAGGCCGCCTCAGATTCCGGTCCAAAAACTAGATAGCCACGACTAAAAGATCTGCATCCAGCCGCGCACTCCGCTCCGGATTAGGCCCAATGAATGGGCCTAGTCGGGAGTGTCTTCAGGCCGAATTGCAGACGAAACGGCCTGAAGAATGAGCATGTCGCTTCTTTTTTTCTTCTTTTTATTTTGCTTGTGCCGACTCCCGGAAAAAACTCCTGAGCGGCTCCCATTGATTTCAATGAGCAGTTTTTTCGGTCAGGATTTTGAGGTGAATACAGCCTCAAAATCCTAACTAAAAAACTTTGTGTGAACTTACCCAATGAGTCTACTCTGGACCATTATATCTACAATCCACTGTCCATCTCTGGGAGTCAAGAAGTCACAATTTATTTTAAGCTTAGTGGCCAGAGTTGTAATTGGAAGATTTTTAGGATTTTTTTAAACATAAATAATAACACGCAATATTAAAAACATCACCAAACATTCTTGAAAAAAATATGATGTAAAACCATGATATAAAGAAAGGGGTCATTTCCTAGGGACATCTCCCCTTTAAATGATATATATGTCTCGTAGGAGGGAAAATGTTATCCATTCAGGTGTCTAGGCGGCAAGTTTTTGGGGGTGTTGTAATGATAGAAGTGGGCTACAACGTGGTTAGCACTGCAGCCTTGCAGCACTGGAGTCCTGGGTTTGAATCCCGCCAAAGACATACTGATAGGAGAAAAAAATGTACATTGTGATCCCTATATGGGGCTATATGGGGGCACAATCTAAATTAAAAAAAAAGAAGTGGGCTACAATAGTACGTCGACTCAAAGACCTATACAAGAGACACTTACATATGTGTAGTTTGGCGTAAATTTACATTGAATTGATGCAACATTGCGATGCAGATTTTTTACCAAAATAAGTGTGAACGCTGCCTTACTTGGGGTTTGATTCTCATGGAAATTCACTGAAATCGAAGGTTAGAGCAAGGGGGCGAATTTATAGCCACACAATGAAGTCCCAATTAATTGTGATTCTGCCTCCAATGAATAGTCTACCCCGAAGAAACCATTAAATAAGACCCTTCTGGTATTCAATATTCCGTTTCATTGAAGCCGGGATTTCCTACACACAGGGGACCGCCGATTAATTCAGTTTTCCATTAAAATGTAAGTATGCAAATAAGAGCTTTGCGGCTTGTGTAATGCAACTAAATTGCTTCGGCGTGCATTCAAGATAGAGCCCCGTCTTCCCTGAAGGGGTTAAAGGATCGGTATATTAATTCTATACGTCAGGACTTGGCTGGGTGTTTCATAGGACTGACTCATACGCTGTGCAATAGAAAGAGACAGGGGAGAATAAAATAACAGGACACGGTCCAAGAAGGCTGCATTCACATGGACGACGCAACACACGAAAGGAAAAAACGTTCAGGAGATCGATGGCGATCTGTCAAGAACGTTGTCGGAGAAATATCTAGAGATGGAAATCTTTAACTGGAGATGAAAAGGATTTGGGACTCGAGATGACCGTACACGGTAAAGAGAAGGAGACTGACGGCTGATCGAATGATCGTCTGATCAATCCGTAATACACGTACGTTGTATTTATCACAGCAGTTGGACCTCTATTGATGGGACATCATGAAACCAGAAAGGTGGTGTCAGTGGGCCAAAAAAAACCCGATTCCAAATCCTATATTCTGCCACAGCCTGACTACGACTAAGACTCCTTCATAAATGGTTGACAGCCATAATTGGAGAAAGACGCAGTAAAGACAACTCCTTCAGGGCTAGTTCACACAGGGCAAGTTGGCAGCGGATTTTGACGCGAAATTTGCTGTTCCCATTGACTGCTAACTTTTGGCCGAAAAAAGAAGCGAGCTGCCCTATTTTGCCGAGGATTCCGCGGCTGAATCAGCTGCGACGTCCACAGCGCAAGGCTCCAGCCCATTCATTGGGCCTAATCCATTGCGAAATGTCAGTGCACTACACAGGTAACCTGTCACGACAGCCGCGACGGAATGGGTACACGCAGAGCCCCGTGTGAACTAGCCCTTAAGCTCCAAACTATATAATGATCCAGGAAGCTGAGATCGGGGGTGCTGTTTTCTCTACCAGGTATCCCATTAGTGTAGCCATGACTACAACAAGACACTAAATAGTGACCATGATTGTGTTAGGGTATGTTCACATGTGAAGAGGAATTCCTCTACATTTTCCGTCACAGGCATTTACGCCGTGGTCTAGCCCCGACAGGATGCCGAAGCAGCAAATCCGTGGCAAGATCCTCTGTCCTGCTGCAATCTTTGCCTCCTGGTTTTCAATGGGAGGCACCAATCGCATCAGGATGTGGAAAAAAGAAGTGGCCTTCTCGATCTTACCACTAATTCAGCCACGGTGTCCACAGTTCGAGACTCCCTGCTGATTAGGCCCATTCATCCGGGCCTGAAGAAGATGGAGGCGGTGCTGGAGAGTTCTCTCGCAGCATTGGGGACGCCCCTAGTGCTGTTTAAGAGAATTCATTTGCATACCGACAAAAAACGGGATTTCGACGGAACGGTGGCGCGGAGAAGACATCTAAAGGTAGGAGAAGAATAGCCTTTCTTAAGGTATTCCTACGTGTGACCGACAAAAAAATTTGATTTTAATGGTAGAATCCCTTTAAGTTTTGGGTTTGTTGATGAATTGATAGCAAGTTGAAAATCTGATCAGCTCCCAGACAGATCAGCAGTACAGAACTGCGTCCAAAAGCAGTCTGATGCACAATACAGGGCTGGAAGCAGAAATTGGCGTCTGCTGTATAGCAGCCAGGGGCCTTATCTGCAGCTCAGCGCCCACTGACTTCAATGACAGCTGAGCTACAGTGACGGCGCCCTGCCGCGATACAGCGGACAGAGCTTTCTGCTTCTAGCCTTGTATTGTGTATTCGATGAGCGCTGAAATTAGCTACATACAGCTGATCAGTCTGGGTGCCAGGTGGCATAAAAAATTTCAGACTGAACAACCCCTTTAAGTTGTCTGTAAAAACTGCACAGCAATGATATTTACGATCCGATTGACTGAACTGAATAGACATGCTGAGTTCAGTTCGGCCATGCGAACTGCTTTCACCAGCTTCAACATGGCCTTAAGGACAAGTTCACAGCAAAAGACGTGACAAAAAACAACTCAATAAAATATGCCCTAGAAGCGCATGTGGCTACGGCTCCTACCACAGAACTGCGGCTGTCCGCGGCATCACCCGTACCGCGGTTATGACCGGAGATACAAGTAAATATTCAAAGACTGGTAAGTGCTGCCTTATGTCATACATGGCCCAGACAGATAATACCAGTCAGGTGAGCCGCTCCTGGAGGAAGCCGCGCTCTGGGCAGGGATCCAGTTTAATAATTAGTACCTGCCTTTGGGCAATTACACGATAATTGTGCGATCCAACCCTCGCTATGTCTGGCACAGCCTAGTTTGGGAAACTTTGAGAAATTCTCTGTCAGAAAGTCTGTGAATGATTTATGGGCAGGGAATCCTCATTGAAGCTCAGCCGTAAATTGCAGATAACGGAATCAGTCGGCATCCATCACCTTACTCTTCCATCTCCTACGCACGGCCTCAGCGGGACGCAATGACTTATGAGTGGGGGGATCTCGCACCCCCTGGCCATGAGAAAACTGGCCTTAGGGTATATTCAGATGTAAGGGCTGAAGTGTGGTTAGAGCTAGATCCAAGGAAAAAAACAGTTTTGAATGTTTTTTGACAGATGGAACATGTCGAGTAAATATGTTTCATCTATAAAATCTGCAACTGTATTGAAACTCATAGGGCCTTGTTCAAACGTCATTTCGAGAGGAATCCGAGGTTGTTTTCTGCCTCGGATTCCTCTGGAAGTTCCAGCCCTGTGTAAAGACTTAGGGCCCGTGCACACGGAGTAAATGCGTGCTCATTTTGGCAAAATACACGTGTAAAAATAAGACTCCCACACGTGTAAAAAACATGCCAGAAAACGCAACGTGGTTTTTTTTTTTTTACACGTGTAAAAACGTCCTTGAAGTCAATGGGAGTCTTATTTTTACACGTGTATTGTGCCAAAATGTGCGTGTGTTTACTCCGAAGACCAAACACCTTAAGGGTAAGTTCAGACAGGGTTTTTTTGGACTGGAACCTGAAGCGGAGGCCGCCTCAGGTTCTGGTTCAAATGACAGGTAGCCACGACTGAATGCTGGTGCACTACACCGGAATCCAGCCGCACACTCCACTCCGGATTAGTCCCAATGAATGGGCCTAGTCCAGAGGAGAATGTGTCTTCAGGCCGAATCACGAGACGAAACGGCCTGAAGAGTGAGTACCAGAACAAGCCGGCTCCTGGAAAAAACTCCTGAGCGGCTCCCATTGATTTCAATGGAAGCCGTCTTTTTGGTCAGGATTTTGAGGCGGATACGACCTCAAAATCCTGACCAAAATACTCCGTGTGAACTTACCCTAACAGAGACTGTCTGCTGGATCTCCCGCCAAAAACGGACTCTGCAGGAGTTAACAATCTGAACTGGAACATCCCTTTAATAGTACCAATAATCCATACCAAGTTCAAAATACATTTGTAAAATCGAATAGGAAAAACTAACAATCTGCAAAGAATTCTAGAGCTTTATTTTTCCATTCATTAGGGCAAATTCATGAAGACTGGCATTACTCACACCAGTCTTCGTAGACCCGCAGCTGTCAGAGAAAGGGAGCCTTCACACGGAGTTTACGCTCCGCTCATTCTGACGTAAACTCGTTCAGAGTGAGTGGCGTAAAAAACATATCCCATTGGCTTGAATGGGTGGCGGCATACGCGCGTATCACATTGAAAGCAATAGGTAAAAAAGCCTCCCATTGATTTCAATGGCGAGTGCGCGTATGCCGGAACCCATTCAAGTCAATGGGATCTGTTTACGTTTACGTTCAGAATGAGCGGAGCGTAAACTCCGTGTGAAGGCTCCCAAAAGGTGCAATCTTCCAGGTGCACTGGCGTACAAGGCATAATAAATCTACCACATAGCAATCAAAAGATTTTAGTTTTTCTGTTGACGGAGCTGTTTGAGGGTTTGTGGAGCTAATTGTGGTTTTTAAATTAGTAAATTTTAAAGTAGCTAAAACTTTTTGATCGCTTTTTTCAGGGGGGTTTTTTATGGGAGACAAGATGACCAAAACAACAGTAATTCCGGCATTGAGTGGTGATACTAAATATACTTACATTTTTTATTCTTTACAAATTTTCAATGAGGGTTGATTCCAATTTTTTATATTTTGGTATGAAACCTTTTTTTCCAATTTTAGGCCAAGGCCCCACGGGCCATAAACGCAGCGTGAACGCATTACAGATCTTTCCGCAGCTCTTTGAAGGGAAAGTTCACAAAGTTTTCCTCCACGGACTTTCTCTTACCATTATATCTACGGCACATCGCGGCGTTTCTGGCTCGTGGGGCCCCGGCCTTAGGGGTTTGCACATGCAATTCCCTGATTGCTTTAAAGGACCAAGTGGGCAGGTTTTCTTAATTTAGGGAATGAGGAAAACCTTTACCATAACCATCTAGCATCAGGTTTTCTTCCGCATGGACCACACATTGGGCATGTTGAAAACCCTCATGGCCAATACTTCAGTTTTGCCCTGTTGCTAACCATCTTCCAACTGGGAAAAAGTCTGGTAGCCCTCATGCACACTAGATAATTTTGGCTCAACCTAAAATCAAATTCTGGAGCGCTACTTGTAACTCTGCACCAAATTTTTTACTTCAGACTTTGAGTAATTCCTTCCTATACAAAGGCTTTCTTAAATTAGATTAGTTGTCCTGCTGTTAGAACCACCATTGATCGGCCTATCAACTCAGCCCACAGATAGATAGGTTAAGGTCACCTGAATAAAAAAGTGTTTTCACCCTGTGAATCGCTGTCTCTGTTGCCAAGATGTTTCAGTATTTTGTCATTGTGCAAATGGACTCTATGCAGCAATAAGGGTGTAGCCACTTACCTCTTTGGAGCAATGACATATCCCTATTTTCTCCAGATCTCATTTGCGCATGGACAAAAACAGTGATACTTCAATGGAGGCAGTGATTCATAAGAGGTAAATACCGTATGATTCAGATGACCCTAACCTATCTATCTGCAGGGCTGGGGTGATATGCTGGGTCTGGTGACACTAACCTATCTATCTTCAGGGCTGGGGTGATATGCTGGGTCTGGTGACACTAACCTATCTATCTGCAGGGCTGGGGTGATATACTGGGTCTGGTGACACTAACCTATCTATCTGCAGGGCTGGGGTGATATACTGGGTCTGGTGACACTAACCTATCTATCTTCAGGGCTGGGGTGATATGCTGGGTCTGGTGACACTAACCTATCTATCTGCAGAGCTGGGGTGATATGCTGGGTCTGGTGACACTAACCTATCTATCTGCAGGGCTGGGGTGATATGCTGGTTCTGGTGACACTAATCTATCTATCTGCAGGGCTGGGGTGATATGCTGGTTCTGGCAACACTAACCTATCTATCTGCAGGGCTGGGGTGATATATTGGGGTCTGGTGACACTAACCTATCTATCTGCAGGGCTGGGGTGATATGCTGGTTCTGGTGACACTAACCTATCTATCTGCAGGACTAAGGTGATATGTTGAGTTCTGGTGACAGACTCCCTTTGATGGATGGTCCAAATGACAGACTCTAACATACTGAGTCATAATTCCCTAATCGGGAATTTAAAAAAAAGGGTTTTCTAAGCTAAACACTTTACATGGCAAAGCTACAGGTACGTAAAATGTTGAAGGCCCCTACAATGACAATCTTTGGGTCTTCAGCTGTCTCTGGTCAATCAACATGACGGACATTCTCTTGGCTTGTTGCTAAGCTTAAAAAGTGTGAGGTGCAAAATCCCTGACACCGGTCTCCAGTGTCATTAATACATGTCATACCAAAATCCACAAGGGGTAAAGCCTGGCAGGTGCGTCATAGCCCAATCCATAGACCATGTGACTTTATTAACATGAAGAGATCCTTCGAAAGACTTCCAAAGTCTAAGTGACCGAAAATGTTCTATTCCTGTAGATATAAGCACCAGCGAAACTGAGAAGAACATAAGTCTATCCAATACGCCTCTACTCCAGATTAATTAAAATTCTTTGGATCACGCACTTTTGTTTTGGGGAAGACTAGGGGACAACCAATATGGCTGCCATTATAGATCCTAAAGCAGGTGCCTGATTCAGTACTACCGCTATATAAAGGGTTTACTTGTGATAAAATTCAAAGGATATGTCATGAAGGTCACCTTGATGGGGTTTTGAGATGTTACTACGTTCACGGAGCCAAGTGGGATGGTCAACCAGATTCCTAACAAACCCTTTAAGATCAGAGCTACATTTTGTACAAAACCACAAAAAGGGTCCGGCAGAGGTCATTACAATTCTTCTGTAACTCAGCATGCCTCCTACTTCATATGGAGGTGTGCTCCATCACATGCCGTATGCACTGTGGTTTTCTCTCCAAGGCACCCCATGGTGGATCTATGGCTGCAAGCGGCATGAGTCCTAACTTCTTCTTAGTATCCGTGGGGTATCCAGCTGGTAAACATCGATCCATCACGCTTTTATGACATGTCGGATGAAGAGTATAGTGTTGAAAACCTCACATACAAAACCTACAAGTGCGACCTATTCGACATTGACATGTCTGAAGGTCCCAGCTCAAGGACCTTTACCACAGTGACCTCCCTATACCAAAGAAGTATGCAGAATTTCTGTCGCTATCAGAAGAAACCTCAACAGGTTACTCCTTCAAGGCATCTGACGGCTAAAAAAAAGCCATTGCATCATTACTGAAATCCTATATATAGCTGGCGCGATGATCTATAGAAATGTCACAATGGTCACAGAACCCCAGATGAAAACCTATGGAGTCTTGTCGGCCTTATAACCGTAAAACACAAGCCAAAAAAAAACCAAACTGCTACGACGCAACAGAAAAGAGCGTAATTCGAGGATTCTTGTCAAATCCCCATCGACACCAAATCCCATAATTATCACGTTGAGCCACAGAAGTACACTCCATGTCACCCCTCCCAATTGACGGCTGACACGAAAAGCAGAAGAATGAGGCTGAAACGTCTTGCAGGTACTTGATGGGCAAAATGAATTCAGGAATTCGAGAGATAAGCGGGCCGTAGGAGGCCAAAGGAGTGATGTAATTTCCTCACGATTTACGAACAAAGGGAGGACTATCTGAAAATCCACTAAAGGCTCGCTACACGTCTTCTGCTTCGTATTTTAACTTCTGCCGCCTAGACAGATACAGAGGTGAACGCTGCGGGGCATCGTTTTTGTTCTTCTTTATAGCGTACATGATGCAATCCTAAAGACCGCAAATGGTCTATGCCCTGATGCAATACAGTACAGCGCAAACATCTGCGCCATGGCTGGACCACCTTAACCAACATCAGCCCAGCGTACAGATCCTTCATGACAGCAACAAAGGATCTTGCGGTGGAAATTTTTTGAAATCTCACAACTAAACAAATCTCAATGCCGACAACTGTGCAGCAATCTCTACAAAGATAGTCTCGTCTACCTAGAACAGGCTGACGGGTGTGTTCACTGAAATGCAGAGTCTCCCATTATCCATAGTTGTAGGTATATACCCAACCCTGACCCTGCAAGGGTTAATTAGAAGGATCCCTACAGACCGGTATTGCTCAATACAGGCAGCAGACGGTCGCTTCGGAGGGGGTCTTCTCTATCGTATCCATTTACCGTCACTTTAAGGGTTAATTAAAAGTCTGTATGGCTGACGATAGTTTAATCATATTTCTCGGGGGACAGGAACCTTAAGGGCTGGTTTGGTTAACCCTTTCCTGTAGCACAAGCATGACCTAAGGAATTCCTCGAGATGACCGTACAGTCACCACCACATTGGAGGCAGATGACAATGAATGACTTTACCATTACATCAGGCTGCCCAGATCCTCGTGATAAGAATGGGTTAATATGTGCGTAAGGAGCACGTAAGAGGGTGGCAAATGTGTCCTGACACGAGTATCGCCGGTCTTAACCACAAGGGTTTTGCACCTCGGTCAGACATGTGCTTAGATATTTGTGCCACTCAATTTTGTGCATTTTAGAGCAACCCATGTCTGGGTTCAGAATGAAAGTTCCCATACGTCCATGTTCCGATACGCACGCATTTCCTCCAGAACAAGTGTCCCCATACGTACATGTCCCGTTTAGAACTAAAGTTCCCTCATGCACATACGTGTTCTTTTCGGAACAAGTGTCGCAACACGTTCCCTACGGAAAATGCACTGACATATGTTCACTTTAGGATAAACGTTGCGATACGTGTTCCCCTCAACACCAGCATTCCCATATATGTTCCCTTCAAAGTAAGTTTTCCCATACGTACATGCTCTCTTCTGAAATAGTATGTTCCCATATGTGTGTAGATGTGTACAATATATTCAGCACAAGTGTTCCCATGCGCGTTCCCTTCAGACTGAATGTTCCCATATGTGGTTCCCACACTACAAGCGTGGCAATGTGTGTTCCCTTCACAGCATTCCCATATGGGTTCCCTTCAGAGCAACCATCCCCATACATATTCCCTTCCGAGCAAACATCTCTGTACATGTTCCCTTCAGAGCAACCATCCTCATACATGTTCCCTTCCAAGCAAACATCCCCATACATGTTCCCTTCAGAACAACCATCCCTGTACATGTTCCCTTCAGAGCAAACATCCCCATACATGTTCCCTTCAGAACAACCATCCCTGTACATGTTCCCTTCAGAGCAACCATCCCCATACATGTACCCTTCAGAGCAAGCATGTCTGTACATGTTCCCTTCAGAGCAAACATCCTCATACATGTACTCTTCAGAGCAACCATCCCTGTACGTGTTCCTTTCAGAGCAACCATCCCCATACATGTACCCTTCAGAGCAAGCATCTCTGTACATGTTCCCTTCAGAGCAGCCATCCCCATACATGTACCCTTCAGAGCAATCATCCTCATACCTGTTCCCTTCAGAGCAACCATCCCCATACATGTACCCTTCAGAGCAACCATCCCCATACATGTACCCTTCAGAGCAACCATCCCCATTCAGATTCCCTTCAGAGCAAGCAGTCCGAAACATTCTGATATGTATATTCTTCAGGATGACAAGTCCGACATGCGTTTCGTTCAGTTCCAGCGTTCCCATATTTGTTCCTTTCAGGATAAGTGCCCCAAAAGCGGCGTACACACAAAAGTTTTAAAAAAAGGTAAATTTGGAGCAATTCTTGCAGGATTATGGTTCACCTCTCTGCTAGTTGTGATGATGACCAGAATTCAACGTTGCGAAGTCTGTCCGATAAAATCGCCGCCACGTCAACTTTCAGACCGACGGCAGAAGAAAAGTTCAGTCGGAAATGGTTTCATCACCGCATCTTGCCACCATATCCAGAATTATTAGTCGATCACCACAGATTTGGCGATTAGCGACATCCAAGCGTATTCGTTTATGGCCGCCATTCCACTTTCAATTCTAGGGCTAACTAAAGTCTGACTAACCGACACTTATCGGTGTGCGTCTGTGGTGATTTGCCGCCATATTATCGCCAGTCGTGTCCTCCATGATGGCATGTCACCGTACTAATTAAGGGGCGAATTCTACGATCGTTTGTCACCTGGATTATTGGCACCGGTCACTGGCCAAAATTACCTCAGTGGCCATAAGGCCAGCACATGGACTGGGGTAAGGCAAGGGTTAAAGTGTAAGGAAACCATATTGTGGTAATACGTCCAAAGCTGAGGCAGAAACCCGGAAGATTCCATTGACGCCTGGGATAGAGGGGGTTAATGGACAGTCCCCCCCTACGTCGCCCTTTTATAGGCCCCCTTTGATTACGGTTATTATACATGCCCCCTCCTCTTCCTTTCCCCCCCATCCATTTAATCCCAAAGAATTCCCTAGATGGCCTACCTCATCTCCCACCACCACCCCTCCCCGCCATCCTGAGTGGACTCGCCCGCAGGGCTACTCACATTCTCTGTGTCCCGCTCGTTCACTGTCGGCAATGGCGTCCTGGCTGACATCTTGTGAGGGAGCGCAGAGCTCAATCTCTCCTCCTCCTCCGCCAGGCCCCGAGCTGCCGCTATCACTTGTCCCCCCGAGCAGCACACGTTATCACAACGCAATAAATATCAATGTCAGTAAAATACAAGCTATTAAAGATGGTCTCCTCCACAATCACAGCATCCCTTCCTGACAAAACGGGGTGTCCCCACCCCTGCTTCAGTCTGGGGTGTCCTCATTCCCTGCAGGTGACATCCAAGGCTGGGAGGAAGCTGAGGTCTTGCTGTTGCATCACTGGCTCCAATGCAATGTAGACAGAAAAGACATAAATCCAGTAAATGGAGGCAAAAACTATCCAATGCAAATCAATCCAATGCAAAAAAAAAAAAAAAAAAATAATCCAATATGGGGGGGGGGGGGGATAATGTATGTGGGTGCAAAGGGGGAGAAATGAGGCTGCCCCTGCTCTGGAGAGAGTACAGTGAGATTTCTCTCACACATCTAAATCAGCCCTGCAGATAGATCTCCTCCTCCTCCAGGACAGCAAATCCAAGGCGGCTACAGCCACTCTCATCCTCCTCCTCCTCCTCCTCTCCGCTCACCCCCTCCCTCCTCTGTCCAGGAAGAGAACAACTACTTCCAGTGGGATCATCATCATCATCATTGGGAGGGAGGGGGGCGCCCTGCTGCCGTCTGGGTGGGATTTGTGCCGTCACTTTTGGAAAATGACACTGCGATACGTCCCTTCGTGCGAAACTGGGTCGTAATGATTGAAGCGGTGAAAAGCATCCATATTGACGACAAACTTGCGACACTTTTTGTGGGGGCCAAACTTTACTATGGACCTGCACCATTTTGTATGGAGGTGTACGTATGCACCGGGTGGTGTAAGGGCTCGTTCACACGGGTACTAAGGGGGCGGATTAGGGTGCGTAATCCACATCATAATCTGCCCCCTCACAATGGTGGTCTATGGAGACCGCCAGGCTACTTTTTCCGTATCTTTTTCACGGAAAAGAGAATCAACATGCGGCTGATTCAGCCCCAGTGTCGTGCCTCGCGGCAGCAAACTCCTGCTGCCCCATTCATTTGAGCCTACTCCGGAGGGGGAAGCCACAGCAGTCATGGCAGGCGCATTTTGGCTTTTCACTCTCTGCGCCAAAATCCACCCATCCGCTCCCCGTATGAACGGGGCCTAAGGTTCCTGTTTTTCGTGAGCTGTTTATGATGGTTATGCCCCAAAATTATCCTCTGCCCATAGGGTCGGCGAAAAATTGTTGATCCATGGGGATGGGGAATCCTCCACCGATCACAAGAACATGGTTCCCTGCTAATGTCTGGGTGGGATTTGGTCCGTCACTTTTGGAAAATGACACTGCGATACGTCCCTGCGAAACTGGGTCGAAATGATTGAAGCGGTGAAAATCAGCCATATTGATGACAAACTTGCGACACTTTTTGTGGGGGCCAAACTTTACTATGGACCTGCACCATCTTGTATGGGAGTGTACCTATACAGCAGGCACCGGGTGGTGTGAGGACTAGTTCACACGGGCAAAGAGGTCACAATGGAGGTCTATGTAGACCGCCAGGCTACTTTTTTCCGTGACCGGCATGTTGCCGCTCATGGAAAAAAGAATCGACATGCCCTTTCTTGAAGCGGACTCTGCAGCTGATTCAGCCCAGGCGTCCGCTTTGCGGCAGCAACCTCCAGAGTAGGCCCATTCATTTGAGCCTACTCCGCAGGGGGAAGCCGCGACAGTCATGGCAGGCGCATTTTTGCCCGACAGTGATGCGGCTCCCCGTGTCACTCTCGGTGCCAAAATCCGTCCATCCGCTCCCCGTGTGAACGGGGTTTTTGTTCATGAGCTGTTTATGAAAAAGGATATGCCCCCAAAATTATCCTCTGCCCATAGGGTCGGCAATAAATTAGGGATCCGACCACTGGATCCTCCACCGATCGCAAGAACATGGTTCCCTGCTAATGTCTGGGTGGGATTTGATCCGTCACTTTTAGGACTGAATGCGATACGTCCCTCTGTGCAAAAGTGGATCGAAATGATAGAATTGATGAAAAACATCCATACTTATGACAAACTTGCGACACTTTTTGTGTTATTATAGACCTGTGGTATTTTGTGTATAAGTGTACATATACAGCAGGCACGGGGTGGTGTGAGGCTTCACGCACACAAGTGTATTTTTTATTCGCGAGCTGTTTATGAAAGAGGTTATGCCACCAAAAATATCCTCTGTCCATAGGATAGGGGATAAATGGCAGGCCCATGGGGGTCCGACCCATGGTCGATCCAAAGAACATGGGTCCCTGCTGCCGTCTGGGTGGGATATGACCCGTCACTTTTGGGAGATGATACTGGACTCAATGCAATATGTCCCTTTGTGCAAAACTGGAACGAAATGATAGAAGTGGCGAAAATCATCCACAACACTTTTTGCGGGGGCCAAACTTTATTGTGGCTTGAACCATTTTGTATATAAGTATATAGATATGACAGACACAGGGTGGTGTAAGACTCTGTGCACACAACTGTATTTTTTTTTGTGAGCTGTTTATTTAAAAAGGTTATGCCACGAGAATTATACTTTGTCCATAGTGTGGGGATAAATTGTAGATTCATGGGGCTCCGTCCACCCATCCCAAGAACATCTGCTGCCATCTGGATGTAATTTGGCCAATCACTTTTGGGAGATGATACTGGACTCAATGCAATATGTCTCTTTGTATAAAACTGCATCGAAATGATGGAAATGGTGAAAATGGAATCACGCTTACCCCGGTCCCATGAGTCCATTGCCTTGGGATAAGCTTGGACTCTGACCTATCCTTTAAGTCACACGTTCAAACCCTCAACACCTCCTGCCACCTCCAACTCAAGAACATCCATCGAATCCGTTCCATCCTCACCCCAGAAACTGCAAAAATGCTGATCCATACCCTCATAATCTCCCGCTTAGATTACTGTAACACCCTTCTCCATGGTCTCCCAGCAAATACTCTCGCCCTCCTCCAGTCCACCTTAATCTGTGCTGCTCGTTTAATCCACCTCACCCCCCGATCTTCATCAGCCGCTCCCTTCTGCCAATCCCTCCACTGGTTACCTGTTGCCCAGTGAATAGAGTTCAAGTTACTAACACTGACATACAAATCCATCCACAACCTGTCCCCTCCATATATCTCTGACCTAATCTCCCGCTACCTGCCCACACGTAACCTCAGATCCTCCAATGACCTCCTACTCCGCTCTGCTCTCATCCGCTCCTCACACAACCGTCTCCAAGATTTCTCCCGTGCATCCCCCATATTCTGGAACTCCTTACCAAGACACATAAGACTGACCCCCACAATCACAGGCTTCAAGAAGGCCCTGAAGACTCCCCTATTCAGGAAGGCCTACAACCTCCAATAACACTATCACCGCACTGCCATCTGTACAGTCTCCCCCTCTCCTTCTGTCTCTACCCCCCTTCCCTCATAGATTGTAAGCCCTCGCGGGCAGGGCCCTCTACCCCACTGTGCCAGTCAGTTATTGTTAGTATTATATTTGGTTGTACAGTATATTTTGTGTACTGTATGTAAATCCTCAAATGTAAAGCACCATGAAATTAATATAATAATGTACAGCACCATGGAATGAATATAATAATGTACAGCACCATGGACTTAATATAATGTACAGCACCATGGAATTAATATAATAATGTACAGCACCATGGCATTAATATAATAATGTACAGCAGCATGAAATTAATATAATAATGTACAGCACCATGGCATTAATATAATAATGTACAGCAGCATGAAATTAATATAATAATGTACAGCACCATGGCATTAATATAATAATGTACAGCAGCATGGAATTAATATACTAATGTACAGCACCATGGGATTATATAATAATAATGTACAGCATCATAGAAATAATATAATAATGTACAGCACCATGGACTTAATATAATGTACAGAACCATGGAATTAATATAATAATAATGTACAGCACCATGGTCTTAATATAATAATGTACAGCATCATGGGATTATACAGTATAATAATAATGTACAGCAACATGGAATTAATGGTGCTGCCGTATATAAATAAACAATAATAATAAATAAATCATCCTTATTTACGACAAACTTGCAACACTTTTTTGGGGGCCAAACTTTATAATGGACCTGCACTATTCTATATATAAGTGTACACATAGGACATAGGGTGGTGTAAGGCTTCCTGCACAGAACTGTATTTTTTTGTTTGTGAGCTGTTTTTAAAAAAATCTGCCGTGAAGGTTATCCTGTATCCATAGAATTGGGCTGATTGGCGAGGGGTCCGACCACTGAGTCTTCTACTGATCTCAAGTACAAGGGTTGGTTCCCTGCTGCGGTCTGGGTGAGATTTGGTTCGTCATGTTTGGAACTGAACAAAAAGGAATATATCACCAGTTTATGACAAGTTTGCACCATATTTAAGAAAAACATTTGTGGCAAGAGCCAAACTTTATCATGCAGCTCTTTGTAATATGTGTACATGTACGGCGGCACACACTGGGGTAGGGCTCAAGGCTCAGCCACAAGATTGTGGTTTTTTGTCCATGCGCTGTTTTTGTTTTGTTTTTTGAAGGGGTTATGGGTTAATGATCCTTCATTAAACTTTTTTTTAAAAAAATACCCCCAACACTCCAAGATACAACCCATACAAAACCTTACCAAATCACTGTACAGATAACTTACACAGACCTAAGTTCATATTTGGCCTCAAAAGGATCCCTCAAAAGGCGCAGAGTCCAGGGGTCACTACTGTTAAATGGCGTCCACTTTCCTAAATGATAATCATTATGGGGGGAGCAGCGGCTCCCAGAAGTGCGCATAAGTCATAGACATGGCTGATCCCTGAACAGTAAGGGTGGGGTCACATCTGCGCCTGGTCTCCGCTTTTAGGTTTCCGTCATCTGCCGATGGGTTTGCAAAGTGTCTGCTCGTGAGCGCCTATGAGCATTTTGTGGTCTCCACGGCGGAACCACTTTTTTTTAACCGGACACAAAATGGGTTTGAAAAGTGACTGCCGTTTCCATCTCCTGTCCAGTTTCTCAGGCAGAAGACGGAAACCTCAAAACGGAGATCGTGTGAACTCGCCCTAAGTATGCTTGTGCCCGCTTCTTATCAGCTTCTGACATTGCTCTGACATAGGTAGTGTGCAAAGAAGTAAGGTGCGTTCTAAAAGTGGTGAATATTGAACATACAGGGGGACAATATACTGTGTGGAGATTGGGGGCCATTATACTGTGCGGCGTTTGGGGACAATATACTGCATGGGGGTTGGACTGAAGCATTATACTGTGCGGGGCACTTCTAGTAACCGATAAGCTCTTCAGAAGTGTTCATTGTAGACATGGCTGAGCAGGGAACAATATATATACTTGTGTATACTCACCTCTCTTAGGACTGCTCACTTCTTTTCTGCTACCGACGCCAAACCAAAGAAATAAGGAGCTTCCTAAGAATGGTGAATATTAAGCAAACCTGGGGACAATATGCTGTGTGTAGGTTGGGGGCCATTATACTACGTGGGGGCTGTTCTGCGGGATTATACTGTGCATGGGGGCTATAGTCAGGACATTATACTATGTGGAGTGCATTATAGTATGGAGGGCTGTAAGAGGGCATTATACTGCGGACCCCAGAGTAACCTCCTATGGTGGGCCCAAGGCTGTTCGCAACCAATACATACCTCCAGCCCTCAGCTAGGTTGGTGACGCCAGGTCACCATAGAAGTGGAGATATCTCTGTCAGCTGATCCCCATATTAGTTGCTACGCAACAGGTAGAACATATATATACAGTCCTATGAAAAAGTTTGGGCACCCCTATTAATCTTAATTATTTTTAGTTCTAAATATTTTGGTGTTTGCAACAGCCATTTCAGTTTGATATATCTAATAACTGATAGACACAGTAATATTTCAGGATTGAAATGAGGTTTATTGTACTAACAGAAAATGCGCAATATGCATTAAACCAAAATTTGACCGGTGCAAAAATATGGGCACCTCAACAGAAAAGTGACATTAAAATTTAGTACATCCTCCTTTTGCAAAGATAACAGCCTCTAGTCGCTTCCTGTAGCTTTTAATCAGTTCCTGGATCCTGGATGAAGGTATTTTGGACCATTTCTTTCTACAAAACAATTCAAGTTCAGTTAAGTTTGATGGTCGCCGAACATGGACAGCCCGCTCTCAAATGATCTGAAAACAAAGATTGTTCAACATAGTTGTTCAGGGGAAGGATACAAAACGTTGTCTCAGAGATTTAACCTGTCAGTTTCCACTGTGAGGAACATAGTAAGGAAATGGAAGACTACAGGGACAGTTCTTGTTAAGCCCAGAAGTGGCAGGCCAAGAAAAATATCAGAAAGGCAGAGAAGAAGAATGGTGAGAACAGTCAAGGACAATCCACAGACCACCTCCAAAGAGCTGCAGCATCATCTTGCTGCAGATGGTGTCACTGTGCATCGGTCAACTATACAGCACACTTTGCACAAGGAGAAGCTGTATGGGAGAGTGATGAGAAAGAAGCCGTTTCTGCACGTACGCCACAAACAGAGTCGCCTGAGGTATGCAAAAGCACATTTGGACAAGCCAGCTTCATTTTGGAAACAAAGATTGAGTTGTTTGGTTATAAAAAAAAGGCGTTATGCATGGCGTCCAAAAAGAAACAGCATTCCAAGAAAAACACTTGCTACCCACTGTAAAATTTGGTGGAGGTTCCATCATGCTTTGGGGCTGTGTGGCCAATGCCGGCACCGGGAATCTTGTTAAAGTTGAAGGTCGCATGGATTCCACTCAGTATCAGCAGATTCTTGAGAATAATGTTCAAGAATCAGTGACGAAGTTGAAGTTACGCCGGGGATGGATATTTCAGCAAGACAATGATCCAAAACACCGCTCCAAATCCTCAGGCATTCATGCAGAGGAACAATTACAATGTTCTGGAATGGCCATCCCAGTCCCCAGACCTGAATATCATTGAACATCTGTCGGATGATTTGAAGCGGGCTGTCCATGCTCGGCGACCATCTAACATAACTGAACTTGAATTGTTTGTCCAAAATACCTTTATCCAGGATCCAGGAACTGATTAAAAGCTACAGGAAGCGACTAGAGGCTGTTATCTTTGCAAAAGGAGGATCTACTAAATATTAATGTCACTTTTCTGTTGAGGTGCCCATACTTTTGCACTGGTCAAATTTTGGTTTAATGCATATTGCACATTTTCTGTTAGTACAATAAACCTCATTTCAATCCTGAAATATTACTGTGTCCATCAGTTATTAGATATATCAAACTGAAATGGCTGTTGCAAATACCAAAATATTTAGAACTAAAAATGATTAAGATTAATAGGGGTGCCCAAACTTTTTCATAGGACTGTATATATATATATATATATATATATATATATATATATATATAATTTATATATTACTCATTAGGGGAAACCTGCTTTTACAGTAGTTTCCCTTTAATTTACTGTAAGGTACAATGACATCATCTGTATCGTGCGGGTGCATGACCTGGAAAAGTATACTTAAATTACACGGCAGTCGATTTTCACAGCGATGTTTGTACAGTCTTATCTCTATGAGACGCTATCTTGTGTGTATTGTCAATATTTGTTTTGTAAAGTACAAGGAGCTGAGAAATGTGGACAATGTCTGTAATCTAACTTTTATATTTGCAACTAATTATGGACCTATTATTCAAAGATATGCAAAAAATGCATTTTTTTTATCCAGTCAAAAACTTTTTAAAAAATTGCTAAAAAGTATCAAATTAAGTGCATATTCAGAAGTGACATGCCCTCAATCGTGAAATAGTACTTACCCTCAGGAGAGTGTCATCAGACCTCAGCATATCACCCCAGTCCTGCAGATAGATAGGTTAGTGTCACCAGAACCAGCATATCACCCCAGTCCTGCAGATAGATAGGTTAGTGTCACCAGACCCCAGCATATCACCCCAGCCCTGCAGATAGATAGGTTAGTGTCACCATACCCAGCATATCACCCCAGCCCTGCAGATAGATAGGTTAGTGTCACCAGAACCAGCATATCACCCCAGCCCTGCAGATAGATAGGTTACTGTCACCAGAACCAGCATATCACCCCAACCCTGCAGATAGATAGGTTAGTGTCACCAGACCCAGCATATCACCCCAGCCCTGCAGATAGATAGGTTAGTGTCACCAGACCCCAGCATATCACCCCAGCCCTGCAGATAGATAGGTTAGTGTCACCAGAACCAGCATATCACCCCAGCCCTGCAGATAGATAGGTTACTGTCACCAGACCCCAGCATATCACCCCAGCCCTGCAGATAGATAGGTTAGTGTCACCAGACCCAGCATATCACCCCAGCCCTGCAGATAGATAGGTTAGTGTCACCAGACCCCAGCATATCACCCCAGCCCTGCAGATAGATAGGTTACTGTCACCAGAACCAGCATATCACCCCAGCCCTGCAGATAGATAGGTTACTGTCACCAGACCCAGCATATCACCCCAGCCCTGCAGATAGATAGGTTAGTGTCTCCAGAACCAGCATATCACCCAGCCCTGCAGATAGATAGGTTAGTGTCACCAGAACCAGCATATCACCCCAGCCCTGCAGATAGATAGGTTAGTGTCACCAGACCCAGCATATCACCGCAGCCCTGCAGATAGATAGGTTACTGTCACCAGACCCAGCATATCACCCCAGCCCAGCAGATAGATAGGTTAGTGTCATCAGACCTCAGCATATCACCCCAGCCCTGCAGATAGATAGGTTAGTGTCACCAGAACCAGCATATCACCCCAACCCTGCAGATAGATAGGTTACTGTCACCAGACCCAGCATATCACCCCAGCCCTGCAGATAGATAGGTTAGTGTCATCAGACCTCAGCATATCACCCCAGCCCTGCAGATAGATAGGTTAGTATTACCAGAACCAGCATATCACCCCAGCCCTGCAGATAGATAGGTTAGTATTACCAGAACCAGCATATCACCCCAGCCCTGCAGATAGATAGGTTAGTGTCACCAGACCCAGCATATCCCCCCAGCCCTGCAAATTTATAGATTAGTGTTACCAAAACCAGAATATCAACCCTGCTGCCCCGGACAGCACCAAAATCTGGAGCTGCATCCAGGACGGTTGTGGGGAATGCAGATCAGTGTTCATACAAGTACCTACTTCTGGCTAAGTTCACCCGATGTTCGGGTTCACCGTGACCACTGAGAGTCAGACCACTAAAACAGCGGTTACTTGCTGACACCGGGGGACCAATTTCCAGAGCTCTTTGCAGCAGAACCTCCAATGAAGACTTTGATGCAGATGTGAACTTTGACTCAGTTGATGGACAGTGGTGCCTGATGTCAACCCCCCACCAATCTGATATAGGTGATAGATACGAATAGATAATCAATATATCTAACCCAGAAAAATCCCTTTAGATCCTAAATGTTTAGCTGTCCAGTTATACAGGACTGAGGCGAAGTCCCGGGTCTAGTCACTACCATATCCTAAATGACTCCAGATTGATGCCAGGCAGTAGCAAATTCCAGCCCTGCAAAGTCATTGCCTGGGCTCTTCTCATTAGCACTGTATATCTCTGCCTGGGATCCGTACTGTGTCCGTGCTGACTCATCCCTGTACAAAGTCCTGCTCAGCGCCGGCCATACATCTGTGAGATATAATCCTGTCCTCGTGACTTGGCCTCCTTGGATATAATATATAATAATGGCCGGGTCTTGTTAAACCTGCCTGGGATGAAAAGTGAGAATTGTATTGGACTTTCATTAAAGCTGAATTGGTGATGACCGATCCCAGCTGGAATTAAGCGTCTCCGGTACATGAGAACAAGACTGATGCAAAAGCCATTTATGTCCATGACTTCACACGTACAGTCAATGGCTGTCACAGCGACAAGACACAACTTGTTTTTTTTCACAATTGTGACTTCCATTTAACATTTTAGGTACAGGTTCCATTCTGATACTGCGACACCCTCTGCAGAGGATCCTTAGCTGGATTCTTATCTGTCTAAATCTGTCCTTGATGGCAGGGGGAAATATTTTTACCTCTGCTGACCCCACCTGACATTACTTGTATACACGCATACCGAGGTAATAGACTAATGACACATGTATAAATAATACTAAGGAGATATATACATACCTATATATACATATACATATATATACATATATACATGTATATACATGTATACATATATACATACATATATATATACATATATACATTTTTCATAGTCCTATGAAAAAGTTTGGGCACCCCTATTAATCTTAATGATTTTTAGTTCTAAATATTTTGGTGTTTGCAGCAGCCATTTCAGTTTGATATATCTAATAACTGATGGACACAGTAATATTTCAGGATTGAAATGAGGTTTATTGTACTAACAGAAAATGTGCAATATGCATTAAACCAAAATTTGACCGGTGTACAAGTATGGGCACCTCAACAGAAAAGTGACATTAATATTTAGTAAATCCTCTTTTTGCAAAGATAACAGCCTCTAGTCGCTTCCTGTAGCTTTTAATCAGTTCCTGGATCCTGGATGAAGGGATTTTGGACCATTCCTCTTTACAAAACAATTCAAGTTCAGTTAAGTTTGATGGTCGCCGAGCATGGACAGCCCGCTCTCAAATGATCTGAAAACAAAGATTGTTCAACATAGTTGTTCAGGGGAAGGATTCAAAAAGTTGTCTCAGAGATTTAACCTGTCAGATTCCACTGTGAGGAACATAGTAAGGAAATGGAAGACCACAGGGACAGTTCTTGTTAAGCCCAGAAGTGGCAGGCCAAGAAAAATATCAGAAAGACAGAGAAGAAGAATGGTGAGAACAGTCAAGGACAATCCACAGACCACCTCCAAAGAGCTGCAGCATCATCTTGCTGCAGATGGTGTCACTGTGCATTGGTCAACAATACAGCGCACTTTGCACAAGGAGAAGCTGTATGGGAGAGTGATGAGAAAGAAGCCATTTCTGCAAGCACGCCACAAACAGAGTCGCCTGAGGTATGCAAAAGCACATTTGGACAAGTCAGCTTCATTTTGGAAGAAGGTCCTGTGGACTGATGAAACAAAGATTGAGTAGTTTGGTCATACAAAAAGGCGTTATGCATGGCGTCCAAAAAAACAGCATTCCAAGAAAAACACTTGCTACCCACTGTAAAATTTGGTGGAGGTTCCATCATGCTTTGGGGCTGTGTGGCCAATGCCAGCACCGGGAATCTTGTTAAAGTTGAGGGTCGCATGGATTCCACTCAGTATCAGCAGATTCTTGAGAATAATGTTCAAGAATCAGTGACGAAGTTGAAGTTATGCCGGGGATGGATATTTCAGCAAGACAATGATCCAAAACACCGCTCCAAATCGACTCAGGCATTCATGCAGAGGAACAATGACAATGTTCTGGAATGGCCATCCCAGTCCCCAGACCTGAATATCATTGAACATCTGTGGGATGATTTGAAGCGGGCTGTCCATGCTCGGTCACCATCAAACTTAACTGAACCTGAATTGTTTTGTAAAGAGGAATGGTCCAAAATCCCTTCATCCAGGATCCAGGAACTGATTAAAAGCTACAGGAAGCGACTAGAGGCTGTTATCTTTGCAAAAGGAGGATCTACTAAATATTAATGTCACTTTTCTGTTGAGGTGCCCATACTTTTGCACCGGTCAAATTTTGGTTTAATGCATATTGCACATTTTCTGTTAGTACAATAAACCTCATTTCAATCCTGAAATATTACTGTGTCCATCAGTTATTAGATATATCAAACTGAAATGGCTGCTGCAAACACCAAAATATTTAGAACTAAAAATGATTAAGATTAATAGGGGTGCCCAAACTTTTTCATAGGACTGTATATAAAACGGCACCCCATAGATAATGTTCTTGGATCCCAGTGCAAAATCTATAACAAGGGCCAGACCTGGCATTCACACAGGGTTTTTTGGACCGGAACCTGAGGCGACCGGTCCAAAATACGGTAGCTGCGACTGGATATTGATGCATTGCACCGGCATCCAGTCGCTCACTCTGCTCCGGATTAGGCCCAAATCAATGAGCCTAGTCGGGAGGGAGTGTCTTTAGGCAGATGTCGCGAGGCGAATCCGCCTGAAAGAATGAGCATGTTGCGGCTCCTGGAAAAAAGAACTGAAACTGAACTTACCCTCACATAGGAGAAGGGTTTGAAGGCCCAGGTAAGCTTAGGCTGAAATCCGCATCAAAATCAATGGGTGCGGGTCATTTCCTTTTTCCGCAAGCGGTTTGTTCCCGCCCACGGAAAAAAGAAGCGACCTGCCCTTTCTTCAGGCGGATTCCGCGGTTGATTCAGCCATGGACATCCGCCTCGTGACACCTCCCTCCCGACTAGGCCCATTCATTTGGGCCTAATCCAGAGCGGAATGCCGCAACTGGATACCTGGTGCACTGCCCCAACATCCAGACGCGGCTAGCCGTTTTTTGGTCCGGAATCTGGGGCGGTCTCCGCGTCTGAACCTGGCCTCGCTACATCTTCTACTCTTATAGCTATAGCCCTGAACTCACACTAACAACTTAGGCCCAGCTCTGTGTCTCTGACAGATTGCACGATGTGTACTTTATGTTACTGAGCCCACCAAGGCTGAATCCCACCCTGGAGTTTCGGTCTTGGTCTGGAGAGGACTCTTTGCCTCCTTCACACGGCAGCTAGGAGCCATTGACCTGGAATGTCATTCTTGAGTGCGCAACATGATCTGCGTGCTATTCAGGGGCCTACAAATGCATGTCTCATGAAAAAATGATTACTGCGTACTGCAAAGGGATGTCCATTAACCCCTTCCATCCGCCTGGCTGTTAGGTGCGATCCTAGGGCTTGTTAGCGTATCTAGATAACAACCCGATAGCAAATATGATTGATGTGCGTATTAAACGGCCGCCATGCCTGACAATTTCTACTCATTACTGTAGCTGTGGGGCACGTCTCTATCATATGGGACATGTAATTAATTGGCCATGCCACGCAGAATCTCGGCTTATTATTTCATATCAGCGCCGGTTGATGTTACGAAAAGCTAGGGCTTTACGGCTAGCAAGTCACCGCGACCATGACACAACAGCCCGGATGGATTTCTTGGCACCGTTGTGTCAACGTCATGTCAACTTGGTAGTTAAGAGTAGGGTGACATTCCCTTTACTAGCTGTGATGAAGGCCATTGTGATTTTAAAGGAATTTTCCAAGCTAAATATATTGATGGCCTAGCCTAAGGACACGTCATTAGTATGAGACTGGGGGGGTCCAACTCCCAGAACCCACGTCCATTGACTGTTCTCAGCAGCTGATAATATAGAGAATGTCACAGGAAGTAGACAGCACCATTCTCTGTGTAGTGGTCAGATCAGGTATTGCAGATCAACTCTCATTTACTTGAATGGGAGCAAACTGCAGTGACTTGCTTTAGCCACTACACAAAGAACGGAGCTGTCTGCTTCCTGCTCCATTCTCTGTATAACAGCTGATCGATTGGGGGTCATGTATTGAACTCCCACTGGGTCTGGGGTCTGATTAAAATTTGGTCTGGTCTATGGGCTGATTCATTTTGGGGTGTAAGCTAGATTTTTAATTAATTTGGGGAAAGCCTGGGATCTGATTCATTATAGTGTTGGTGCTTGGGTCAGATTAATTTTGAGGTCACATCTGTTGTTTGATTAATTTGGGGCTGTTCTGAGGACTAATTAATTTTGGGTCTGGTCTGGGGTCTGATTAATTTTGGATCTGGTCTGGGGTCTCTTTAATGTTGGGGTCAGGTCTACTGTCTCATCAATTTTGGGTCTGGTTGGGGGTCTCATTAATTGTGGGGGCTGATCTTTGGTCTCATTCATTTTCGGGCTGGTCTGGGGTCAAATTAATTTGGGGGTCAGGTCTAAGGTCTCAGTCATTTTGGGGATGGTTTGTGGTTTGATGATTTTTGGGGCTGGTCTGGGGTCTGATTAATTTTGCAGCTGGTCTGCTGTCTCATTCATTTTTTGGCTTGTCTTGGTTCACATTCATTTTGGGCTGGTCTGGGGACTGATTAATTTTAGTGTTTGTTCTGGGGTCAAATACATTTTTGGGGTCAGGTCTGGGGTCTGATTACTTTTGGAGCTAGACTGCAATCTGAGTAATTTTGGGGCTGATCTAGGGTCAGATTCAATTTGGGGTCTGCAGTCTGAGGCACATTTTTAGACCCCGGTTAGAGCAAATAAATGTTATACTTTGTATCATGAAAAGTGATTTATTTTCTGCGTCAGTTCCTTGTGGTTTTCAAGATCTCTGCTTGCTTTTATTCAATACCACAACAAGACTGCAATGTGTGAAGAAGCCTCTACAGACAGTTGTTGTAGTTCTTGAGACATTTGACAAGCCAGGCTCCTCCATATCATCCCAAGACAGCAGGTGAGATCACTGTAAGACAAATACAGGACAAGACACTAACAAATGTAGTAACAGGTGTGGCTCCTGTCATAGGATATATGGTATCAAGGGGCCTTTAAATAGTTACGGCCATATATAATGGTGCGGCATCTTCAATTCTTTAGTTGAAAAGGGGGAATGGGCCGGGAACTTAGCTGACCCTTTAGGAGGAGGTTGTCGGAAAATATATGCAATCTGGTTAGGCAGGTGAATTCACCTAAAATAAGCCTTAAACATACGTACATTGTCTACATTCCTCCACCATGTTGGTACCATACACATATCTAGTAGTGTTCTTGTTCATGTGCACCTTCTGACAACTTTATCCTATATGACTCTAATTGAATCTTGCCATATATTAGGCTATATATGGGTGCACATACCATAATTGCACGTGACATGGAGGGTCTCAGCCCATTTTGGCTTTCATAGGCAGCATGAACTTAAGCATGACCACCACACTGTAGAATTGGCAAGTGAAGGTGATTGATGATGGCTCGCTCGCCTCAACCTTTTTTTCACCAATGTCTGCTGCACAAACAAAAATCTAATTCATGGTAGATGTTTGGCCAGTCCCACCAAAATCAGTGACTTTGGCAGACCTTAGGCTCCATGCACAAGAACGTGATCTTTGTCAATGCTATAGCTGTGTTTTTAATGGCTAGCACACTGGCCTAATATTTCCTATGGCCCCCGACACAGGCCTGTTTGTGTAGTGACCTGGGGGCAAAACTACTATTCCTGCGCATTTATATATGTATGTATATATATATTGCTTTCTGGGTCTGGTGACACTAATCTAGCTACCTGCGGGGCTTGGGTGATATGCTGGTTCTGGTGACACTAACCTATCTATCGGCAGGGCTGGGGTGATATACTGGGTCTGGTGACAATAACCTATCTATCTGCAGGGCTGGGGTGATATGCTGGTTCTGGTGACAGTAACCTATCTATCTGCAGGGCTGGGGTGATATGCTGGTTCTGGTGTCACTAACCTATCTATCTGCAGGGCTGGGGTGATATGCTGGGTCTGGTGACAGTAACCTATCTATCTGCAGGGCTGGGGTGATATGCTGGATCTGGTGACACTAACCTATCTATCTGCAGGGCTGGGGTGATATGCTGGTTCTGGTGACAGTAACCTATCTATCTGCAGGGCTGGGGTGATATGCTGGGTCTGGTGACAGTAACCTATCTATCTGCAGGGCTGGGGTGATATGCTGGGTCTGGTGACAGTAACCTATCTATCTACAGGGCTGGGGTGATATGCTGGGTCTGGTGACAGTAACCTATCTATCTGCAGGGCTGGGGTGATACGCTGGGTCTGGTGACACTAACCTATCTATCTGCAGGGCTGGGTGATATGCTGAGTTCTGGTGACGATAACCTATCTAACTGCAGGGCTGCAGTGATATACTGGGATCTCTTGATACTCCCTTAAAATTATATAATCTATAGTAAATGAATGGAGTTGAATTAATTCTATAAAAGGAATAAACTATAAATGAACACAAATAGCTCGACAGTTCAGGAAATTATTAAGTAAAAAAGACAGAAGGTTTTCTGGAAACACAGACCTGTACAGATGTCTGCTCCAACTGCGAGATCATGTAAAGAAGAGAGATGTGGGAAGCTGTCAAGTCTGCGTAAGATCTGTTGGCGAGTGCCATTCACACGTACCTGGCAACACAATCCGGTTCAGACATCCAAGATGCATCTACCCGCCAATCAAGGGGACAGCGGGAAATCCATGTTGTCTAATATTTGGTATTGACCTAATAAATAAAAAAAAATCCTGAAAAATAACGAAATAAGTCACTTTTATATGAAAATTTAAAACAAATTATAGTAAAGTCAACAAATAAGAAATAAAAAGAATTCTTAAAAAAAAACAGCCATGTTTTTGATTTCCTGCACAACCCCCTTTAAGGGTTCAGTTTTCATGGCGTTCACTATACATTAAAATTGACATGGTTGGATGGTCGGTACGATCGCGGTAATGCCAAATTTGGATAATGTTTTTCAAATTTCAATTCTTAAAAAAAAAAAAAAATTAAATAAATAAATAAAAAATCCCATCACCATATTCTGGCACAATTAATTTTTTCATATTTCCATCTACGGAGCTGGGTGAGGCGTCTTTTTTATGCGTTAAGAGATGTAGCTTTAATTGATACCATTTTGGGAATGTCTGATGGTTTGATCACTTTTTATAAAATATTTTTTTGTATTTGAAAAAAGTCAAAATAACATGTAAAAAATTTAAAAAAAAAACAACACAAAAAATCTAATTTTTCCCCTTTAAAATGTTATTGTGTGTTTAAAAATTAAAAAAGAACCTTCCATATATTTGGTATCGCCACCTCCGTAATACCTGATATATTATTTTATTATTTCACCTGCACAATGAATGGAATAAAAAACAATGCCAAAATCACCCTGCCACCCAAAAAGCAGAATACAAAATGATCAAAAAATTGCTTTATTCCCAAAATGACACCCATTAAAACTTTATATTATCCCACAAAAAAAAGGTATCACACAGCTGCATTTATGGAAAAATAAAAAACGTTACGGGTTTCAGACTATAGCAACCCCAAAAGAAATGCTTTTCTAGAAAAAAAAACATATTGTCCAAGTAGTTAATAAAAAAAAAAAACCTGTACATATTTGGCATCGTATTGACCAGCTGAATGAATTAAAAAATGTTACTTTACAATACGACGAACAGCACAAAATTTAGAATGCAAAAATCAATGGCAGAATTGTTGTAGGTTCCCATTCTCTCCCAGAAAGACTTAAAGGGGTATTCCCATAACCCTTGTTCACTAACCTGCAGGGCTCTGTGCTCTGTTCACTTCCTGCTTTTCTCGGCACATTAGTGGGCGGGGTTTCACTTGCTCTGCTATCTGCTATGTTTGCAGTCAGTAATGAGGGATTGGTTATAAATGCATTACCACAGTATAAAGCTGATGTAGCAGAGCTGGATTTGAGTCAGCTTGCATTACATACAGAGGTAACAGACTGCTTATCTCAGCCCTTATCAGCCAAATTCAATTAAACCAGAATCAGAAATGCCGGAGCTCTCACCTCCCCCCTCCCCTATCTGAGGAGCTCCGTTATTTGTCAGACATACACAGCTCAGAGCTGCTACCAGCACTCAGCCCCTCCCTCTACCCCCAGAGAGCAGGCAGCTACATCACTTGGGAACTGAGCAGATAAGCCCCATGGCCATAGAAACTGAGTGTAAACAATGAAGTGAATAAATTAAGATAGCGGCCAAACAAAGCAGTTTTGATTAAGCAATGTATTTAGGAAAAGTCTTAAATCCACATAAACTAGCAGTATAGATAGGATGCTTTTCATTTTTCATACCCCAACACCATTGACTTCTATTACAGGAGGCCTATGGCATTGTATTATAGAACCATAGTCATGACAAGTTTTGTAAAAATTGGTGTGTGGAGTGCCGAAAGATCAATGTACCGCACCTTAGGCCTAGAACGGGGCCATGTGCCAAGGACGCCCCACAACTACTACCATCTGTGCCAGTTTTCTGTAGATTTCCCGGCTGCCTGTCTCTAGCCTTACAATGCCAGGCTGCTAATCCAAGCCGCGTACATCAGGTATGTTGTCATAAAGGGATCCTGACTCAGTAAACACCTCCAGCTATTACTTTTTCATTACATCTCGCCTCGAAAGATCTTATTTTCCCACCAGTTCCCCCATCAGAGGCCGCCATGTAGACCGGCTTAGTTATTACTTAGGAAAGATCTCAGCTATTTTCCTGACTCATGCGGCTGCTCCTGGGGGTTACTGTGTTGTAGAATATTATATAATTACACCGTAAATCCTTGTATGCAATGTTTTTAGGCTTGTCGCTACTGTCATACTACTGCAGGGTGTTTAGAGTAGAATTTCTGGCCGATCCTTCCAATAAGAAGTTCTCGATATCGATACAAACAGAAGAACTTCTGCTCTTTTGTCATGTCCTAGACATCTATCTGGGGCGGTTGCCATTAGTGGTCATCTGATCGTTGTGCTCGGCTCAGGCTCTTTTAGGGAGGAGATCCTGATTTGTTAACCTTTCCTTTAAAGGGGTTAAAGTTATGATTGGTGAGGGTCCAACTGCTGGGAGCCCCACTGATGCCAATAAGGGGATACTGGTTCTACTATTCTAATGGATCATGAGCACCGCTGCTCCATTCATTCTTTATGGAATGGAATGTTCTTTGCATCAGTGAGTAACCCAGTAGTCCATGACTTGATAGAATCCCTTTAAAGGGGCTTTATCATTGGAAACCCTTTTTTTTCTAACTAACATGTAGGAATAGCCTTAAGAAACACTATTCTTCTCCTATCTTTAGATGCCTTCTCCGCACCGACGCTCGGTAGAAATCTGGGTTTTCTTCAGTATGTGAATGAGTTCTCTCGCAGCACTGGGGGCGGTCTCCAGTGCTCAAACAGTACTGGGGACGTCACCAATGCTGCGAGAGAAATCTCGAGCATCGCCTCCATCTTCTTCTGGAGCGCCCTCTCCCTATGTCTTCTTCCATCCTGCGGTTCAATCTTCTAAGCATGCGCAGTCGGCTTTGCCATAGGGACTCAGGCAGAGCCAAATGTGGATGCCCGGGCCACAAGAAAACGGCCGCTTACACGGTAAGCTGGTTTAAGTTGCCATTTTCTTGTGGCCCGGGCATGCGCAGTCAGCTCTGCCCGAGGCCCGATGACAGAACTGACTGAGCATGCCTAGAAGATTGAACCTCAGGACGGAAGAAACGATATATATATAAAGAACTTTATGTACTGTGTTATGTACACAGATTGCTCGAGTAGGAATATTTATTCACCCGTCCCATTCTGTCCTGTATATGCTATAAGCTGCAGCTGGTTTTCTTAGTCTTTAGGAGGCTCGGTTGCCTGGCTTGCTTTTTCTAACCTTAGAGAACCTTATACAGGCTGTAATGTGAATATCACTGAGGTCGGGTTCACATCTGCGCCCGGTCTCCAGTTTAGCCAATCCAGCCAGTTTCCATCTTCTGACCCGCAAAACTGGACAGGAGACAGAAACCCGGCGGTCTGTTTTCAAACCTATTCACTTGAATGGGTTTGCAGAGGTGACCACCCATGTGTATCTTCTGCCTGCCCACGGGGAAACTGTTTTTTTCAACCGGACACAAAGTCAGACATACAGAAGACTCGCACGGGCGGTCACCTTTCCCATTCAAGTGAAAGGGTTTGAAAACAGACTGCTGGGTTGCCGCCTCCTGTCCAGTTTTGCATGGCAGAAGACGGAAACCAGCCAGATGGGCTAAACTGGAGACCGGGTGCAGAGGTGAACTCGCCCTGAGCTGCATCTTGGACCACGGTGATTGTGAAGGACGAATTAAAAACATCCATCTAATGGGTAAATTAAACTTGGTCTGGGATTTTCAGGATACAGAACTTGCAGGACCCGTAATGGGCACCTTACTCATTCTGTATTATAAAGTTCATTGAACATGAGTGACCAGGGAGCAGAAAGGAGGCACAAGGAGGAGTAGAAATAACTTTATGTATTGTGTTTGGTCTGATAGTTGATGTAGTAGAAACAAATGCACAAGGAGAAGATCTAAGGGAATTCATGCGTCATGGGCATGGCACTCCGAGCTCTATGGGCCACCATTATTAGCATGGAGCACCAATGAAAGCAGAAAATGGTGCACCTGACAGAAGTAAGGAGAGGGGTCTTTTCTTTTGCCTGGAGCTCACAGTCACCAGTTCCGATCATGAAAGAGCCTTGAAATTGTCCAAAATATCCCACAATGATGTCTCTGTCACTCCGAGTCTCCAATACATGACAATAAAATCCAGTGCAGTTGACATTTCTTACGTCCTTCTCAGTCTCCGAAATACAAGCTAAAGTCTTATTGCGACTTCTAGAGTTGCTAGGCAACCTCCTAAATTTTCATATACCCTGTTAGAGTATTCTGAGTTAATAAGGGGAAGGGGGGTCCCCTATGCAGGCTGATATATCACCAATCCCCACTTTTGTCCATGACCGCCTCTACTTTGGCCTCCAGGGGGTATTCACACTATGTCCTGACACTGAGCAATGTCAAGATGTGACGTCCAGACTGTACATCTTAGAGGGCCAAGCAGAGGCGGGCCTGGACAGCGGAGGGGATCGGTGAGTAGTACATCTTGGACTAATCCAATAGGTAATGGCATAACGTGTCAATGTAAGGGGGCCAAAAACACAGAGGAGGATGAAGGAAAAAGGCAGTGATGGTCATAAGGAGCCTTCTGGACAGACCAGCAGAGGTGTGAGTATTTTGATGTTTACAACTACTGGGAGAGGAGAGATGCATTGGTCACAGATCACTGGTATTATAGTAAAAGTTAATTTTCACCAGTGGTGGCGCTATAGGGAAAATAAAGACTTACTGCTAGACCGGATACTACTGATCGCCAGGTCCCAAACACTGTGTGATAGGTTTATTTTCATAGTACCCTGCACAGAACTCCTTTAAAGGGATTCTACCATTAAAAACTTTTTTTTTTCTAGTTCACACATCGGAATAGCCTTAAGAAAATCTATTCTTCTCCTACCTTTAGATGTCTTCAGCGCCCCGCCATTCGGTTAAAAATCCGTTTTTCGTCGGTATGCAAATGAGTTCTCTCACAGCACTGGGGGCGTCCCCAATGCTGTGAGAGAACTCTCTCTAGCCCCGCCTCCATCTTCGTCAGCAATGGCCTCTTCATCTTCTTGTACGCCTGCGTAGTTGGTTCTGCCATCGGGCCGCAGGCAGAGCAAGTGCACATGCCAGCGGCCTTTAAGTGGAGATACCTTTAAATAAATGACTTCACCTATGTAGATTAGTAACAATAGACGCTTACCATAGTTTGTTTTGATTATTTTACAGTATTATATTCTAATCACTTTTTTAGGAAATTTCTCATCGTATTTTTTCAATTTATCAATTATAATTTTTTTTTTAATATAATTGGGTGTTACAAAAAGTTGGGATGTCATGTTTATTCCCATTGAAGTGGAGATGTCTGTGGGAACCTTACAGCTGACTGAATTTGGCCGTGACCGGCACTCACGACGGCTCTGGGTAAAGTGCAGGGTGGATAAGACTGTCTGGGGGCATCGTGGATAAACTGGACGGCACTGTGTACTCTATAGAGTGCGCTATAGGTGACACCTTCAACCCAGTTCCACTCACACCTGGTTGGCCCCTCGTTCTAGGGGTTGTTGGTCAAATACCCATTAGTCATTGAATTATGGCATAGCCTTACAACATGTCATATGCTATATGGGTTGGACCCCCTTTAATTTATAATAGTCCCCATGTATAGGACTAAATTATAACAGGTCCTTGCTATTAGTGCGTCTGTATCCACATATCTCTATTCTTTACTATAGTAGAAGCAAACCCTGGCTCGGTGCTCAGCTGCCTACACCCACTCACTCCATCACGCTGCCCTTGTCACACACACACAAACATGACAGTCGCACTTCTGTGAGCATGCCAGTCATCGGATAATTACCACCGCACACTGGCAGGCCGGGCACCGATACAGAATCCCCACTCACAAATACTGCACCTCCTGTATGTAGGATAAATATACTCAAAGAACGTATCATGTATACTGACAGCAGAGTGTATCAGGATTCGGTTTTTTTTTCGGACTTACATAATACTAAGATTGAAAATGTGACTACAAGGGGGCCCATGGAGAAAGGTAGAGGAGTTTCTAAAAAGTTTCCAAAGTGAGAGGTGGGAACAGAGGCAGTGAGAGAGGCCATTGCTACTTAAAGGGGTTGTCCAGTTATAGACAAATATTGAGAAACAAATAGTATTGTCTGTATAATGAAAAGTTCTACAATTTTCCAGTATACTTTCTGTATCAGTTCTAGATCTCTGCTTGCTGTCATTCATACTGTTTACTTCCAGTGGGTAAAAATCAGTCCATGGTCATGTGATAGACAGTCCATGGTCATGTGATAGACAGTCATGTGATGTACAGTTGTAACACTGAGGAGGGGCCAGGACTGATGTCACGGGTAGTATGTAAGCAGTGGCCGGGCTTGTAGAATGACCCTTGATCCCAAATGTGCACAAAGCCTTTTTGATGTCCCCGACTACCTGCCCCCACGTGGTACCTTACAATGACAACAGACAACCAGGTCTCGGGGGTAGTCGTTGCTCTTTTACTAGCAGGACGAAGTAATACAAATGTACAGATGATGGAGTAATTCTTCACATACAATACTGTGATCCCTGCAGGCAGTGTCCAGTTAAGCAGGTGATGGAGAATGGAGCAAAAATACTGTGGGTTTCATTAACTATTAGTTGTTTGGGTAGTTTAACTTGTGTATATGAGTCGCCCCGGCTCGGCCTATGTGGATTCACGGTGCGAGCAGGCCCGACACCGGGGGCGGCAGCGCCTTGAAAAAGGGGAGTTTTAAGCAAAAATGGATTAAAGAAAAATAAAAGTTTGTCGTGACGCCAGCTGGGGTTTCGGCTTGAGGTGAAGCCGGGCACTGTAGATAGGGCCTCAGGGAATAGGTGGTGATGCAGTGCCAGATGTTATACCCTCCCCAACCAGGGCAGGTCCCAGGGCCAGATGATATAGGTGAGGAAGGGATGATTTCCAGGAGGAGTAACAGAGGATCGATGGAAGAATACAGTCCAGACAGGGGTTAACCAAACACTTACAGTTTACTTCTGTAGTCAGCAGGAGATAACAGATGTTACAGGAGGATTCACCCTGCTTCAGTATAGTGAGATGCCAGGCCTCCCTTTTACCACTAGTATGATTCAGCCTTCCATTGCTGCTCAAACTCTCTAATAGATTTCCTCTGGTCCTGGGTTCCAGGAGCTCAAAGGTTAATTACAACTGGGTAGATCCCCCTTCTGGACAGCAGGTAACGCAAGTTCTTTGGGATGCTGGATACACTCACCCCAACTCTGTATGTTACTGAGCCTCCAGGAATACTGCATTCACTAGGCCTCAGTCCAGTGAATCTCTCAATTTTCTAAGTGTTTCTCACACTAGTTAGGAATTGATGGTCCTATAACTGCAGCTCCGTCCCTGTGAGGTCTCATCTCACCTCTGCAGGTCTCCGGCCTCCTGTGCTGTTCTATCACACCATGCGGCTTGCAGCACACACTGCGCCTCCACACCTGCTCCTCTCTTGCACCCTCCTGCACTTTCAGATCTGGAACTGAAAAAGAGAGAGACCCTCTTCCAGTCTGTAGCTCCACCCCTTTTCTTAAAGAGATAATGGCTGTGGAACTTTGTGTATGCTAACAGGTTGACTGGATCTCACTATACCTTCACAGTACACAGTATAGATCACATAAGATGACATTTGTAGTGACACACTCTGTGGGGCGCTACATTCCCCCCTTGTTAAAAGTAGCACGTCCCGGGCTACCCTTCCGGTGGACTAAGAAGAGGGTTAGTAGACGGTAACATGAACATCATAGTGTTTGAAGGACATTACATACAAGTGTAAACTTCATATGTAAGTAAATTCCCTAAGGAGAAAAGTGCAACTTATTTAAGACCATTTTAAACTGTCACAAAAATGTTCAAGGAAACACAATTTCTGTAACAGTCTCTGGTTGTGTATTCCTTACAACCCAGCAACATTCACGGTTGCTTTCCTTGAGGATTACAGCCCCAAACCGCTTAGTCCACCTCCTTAACTCCGAGTGCAGCTGCGGAGTATTTTGGAACATTCAAAATTCTTCACTGCACAGGCTGTTTTGATGGCTCCTATCCGACAGGCCGCCATATTTGAAACATCCCCCAACCCCCAAGAGCGTTGGTGCACCTGCATAAATTGCATTCCATGCACTTGAAGAGGTTGGTAGGCAAATGCAAGTTTTAAAAGTTTCAATACCACAAGAAAGTTATTGTGGTAGGAACCCTGAAAAACTAAACATGTTAAACACTGGCTCAGTTCCTTTAGTCCATTCTCTCTTGGTAGCGCCATGCTCAGGAGAGTAAGTATTAATGCACAGTTCATATTTCTGACTCACCTATTAGTGCAATCCGTTAGGGAGCCAGCACTTAAATTAAACCTTTAACATTGCATAAACTGAATTGAACATATACAAATACAACACAACTATCTGTAAACATATTGGGTTAGTATGCCTCTACTTATTGTCCCTGTGTATTGCGCTGAGATCTACGCAAAAATGGGATTCCTGGCAGTCTTCTCCTACTTACTGGAGTCACCAGGGAAACGGTAGACATACTTTCACTAGGAATCGGGCTTACTGGAATTTGCGCTGGTACATCATCAGGAACTGGGATTGGCTGTTCTTGAGAATCCGTTATCTCCTGAGAGGATGTTTGTGGGAACAGCATTACTGGTACTACTAAAGCACCTTCAATTTGCGGCCAAGAACTAGGAAACGGCCCAAGTATGGTCTGAACTTCTGTCTCAGATTTTCCTGATTGTTGAGGATTTTCTTCCACTTTGTTTCCTGCTTCCTCACGTAATTGAGACGGACATAGTTTCAGATTGTCTCTGGATACAGTTATACAAGTCTTTCCGCCATCTTTGGAAATCTTACATACTTTGCTGTTATCGCTATTAGATGGTTGGACAGTATAGGGTTCAGATTCCCATTGATCATCTAGTTTGTGGTGCCTTCTCTTTCTTTTCAATACTTGCTCACCAACTGGTAAAGGGGAAGCTGGGGCATGTTGGTTGTAGCTTTTCTCTTGTCTTTGCCTAGCTTGGTCAAGGCTTTGCTCTACACACTGCTGAACCTTTGTATACTGCAACTGTCTTTCAGCAATCCAATCAAGATGAGGTGAGTTGGGCACTTCCTCAGGATTTAGGACTCCCATCTCCAAGTCAATAGGAAGTTTACCTGGTCTGGCACGCATTAGGTATGCTGGAGAATACCCTGTGGAGCTAGTCGGGACATGGTTGTACATTTCAATTAAGTCAAGCAATTTTTCAGGCCATTGGTTTCTCTCTTCCAAAGGCAAGGTCTGCAACAAACTGATGACCAGGTGATTCATTTTCTCACAAAGTCCGTTCCCTTGAGGGTGGTATGGGGTTGTTCTGATCTTCTTACATCCATAGAGGAAGCAGAACTCTTTGAATACCTCCGCTTCAAATGCTGGACCTCTGTCAGTCAAGACTTGGTCAGGATAACCATGGGGCCGACAGAAATGCTCTTGGAATGCTTTTGCAGCTGTTTTTGCAGTCTGGTCTTTAACTGGAACAACGACCAGGAAGCGGGAGTAATGATCCACAATGGTAAGGGCATAGGTGTATCCCGATCTACTGGGAGTCAGCTGCACGTGGTCTAAGGCCACTATCTCCAAGGGTTGCTTTGTCTGGATAGGTTGCAGGGGGGCCTTTTGAGTAGTAGTGTCTTTTCTCCTGAGATTGCACGTACCACATTCTCTGCACCACTGCTCAATGGATTTTCTCATACCCGTCCAGAAGAAACGGTCTCGGATCACCACTTCTAGTTTTTTCCACCCGAAGTGTCCTGCTTGGTTGTGATAAGCTCCTAGCACCATAGGTATGTCCTTTTGGGGTACTACGATCTGCCAAAGTAGTTCATGGGTTCTTGGATTGATAGCTCTTCGAACCAACTTCCCTTCAAAAACAAAGAGCTTCTTCCTCTCTTTCCAGAGCTGTTGAGCTTCTGGTGGTGCATCCACAGGTAAAGAGGTGTTTTCTACTCCAAGAAGTTCTTTGACAAGGTGCACAGCTGGATCACTCTCTTGTGTTTCGGCCCAGCCATGATGAGGTAATGGATTCAGGGAGATCTCTTGAGTTGCTAGACTTCTTCCAGTCATACAGCCAGAGTTATGGACCATTCGATTGTTGTAGAAGGCTGGCATTTCTACCTCCTCTAAGTCATCAGATTCCTCTGGATCAGGAGGGTTGGGCATGCGGGACAAGGCATCTGCATTCAGGTTCTTCTTGCCAGCTCGGTACTTGATGACAAATTCAAAATTGGATAGGCGGGCAAGCCATCTCTGCTCCAGAGCTCCAAGCTTAGCAGTGTCCAGGTGTGTCAAGGGATTGTTATCGGTGTAGATTGTGAATCTTGAAGAAGCCAGGTAATGCTTGAACCTCTCTGTCACTGCCCATACTATTGCTAGAAGTTCCAACTTGAAGGAGCTATAGTTGACTGGATTCCTCTCAGAAGGACGAAGCTTCCTACTTGCATAAGCAATGACTTTCTCTTTGCCTTGCTGTTCTTGAGAGAGGACAGCTCCAAGTCCATTGTTGCTTGCATCTGTGTACAGTATGAAGGGCTGACTGTAGTCAGGATAGGCTAGGATCTCTTCTCCAGTGAGGGCTTGCTTTAGCTTCTGGAAAGAGTCTTCCAATTGGGGGTTCCACTCCACTAGGGGGCTCTTGCCTTTAGACTTGTTGGATTGGCCGACAAGGAGATCCTGCAAGGGGGCTGCTAGGGTAGTGAAGTCCTTGATAAATCATCTGTAGTAGCCAACTAACCCTAGAAATTGGCGGATCTCTCTGATGGTAGTTGGGGCTTTCCAGTCCTTGATCACAGTCACCTTGTCTGGGTCTGGGGCAACTCCTTCTGCACTGACCACATGTCCTAGGTACTGTACCTTTGGTTTCAGGAGGTGGCATTTGGAAGGCTTGACCTTCAGGCCAAAGTTGGACAAGGCCTCAAAGACTTCAGCCAGGTGTTGCAAGTGATCCTCATATGTTCCGGAATAAACAATCACATCGTCTAGGTACAATAAGACTGTCTCAAAATTCTTGTGTCCTAGGCAGCACTCCATCAGCCTTTGAAAGGTTCCTGGCGCATTGCATAGGCCGAAGGGCATGACATTAAATTCGTAAAGACCCATGGGAGTCGTAAAGGCAGTCTTCTCCTTATCAGCCTCTGCTACAGGAACCTGCCAATACCCGCTGGTTAGGTCCAGGGTAGAAAAGTACTTAGCCGTCCTGAGCGCTGCTAGTGACTCCTCTATGCGCGGCAAAGGGTAAGCATCCTTGTGCGTGATATTATTAATTTTTCTATAATCCACACACATGCGCATTGTCCCATCTTTCTTGCGAACTAACACTAAGGGTGCTGCCCAGGGGCTATAGCTTTCCCTGATTACCCCAGCACTCTTCATGTCCTTAATCATGTCCTTAGTACACTGATAATGTGCGGGTGGAATGGGCCTATACCTTTCTTTAATTGGTGGATGGTCTCCTGTGGGGATGGTATGTTGTATTACCTTCACCTGCCCAAAGTCCAAGGGAGTCTTACTGAATACCCTTGCATACTCTTGTGCTAACCGCACAACCCCATTCCTTTGGTATTGAGGAGTGCTGTCAGTGCCAATGTGTATTGCTTGACACCAGTCCTCTAACTGTTTTGGGGAATCATTAACATCTGTCTGATCAGAGGAAGTCAAGGGCTCTGTTGGCTGGATGTCATTGTTACTGACAGTGAACAGTTTAGCTACTGTGGCATACCTGGGTAAGCAAGCCTCCTCCTCCCCACAGTTCAATATGCGCACTGGTACTCTGCCCTTCTTCACATTAACTATCCCTCTAGCTATCATAACAGTGGGTCTACAGTCAGAATAGACAGGTTCCATCAGGGCCTGGTAGTCTTGCCCTTTGATGCCTATTGCTGCTCTGCACCAGACAATGATTTCACTCCTGGGGGGAAGCATGATGGAATTGGGGTCACTTACCCTCACACTGCCAATCTCTCCACCTGCTAACTCCACTTGTTGACGCTGGATAAGGGCTTTAATCTCCTTATTCAGAGCATATCTTTCTTGGTAGGGGGTAGATCTCAATGCGTCCTGTAAGATGGCAATTACCTCATCTAGACAATTCTCCAACACATTAGTCCCCAATGTTAACACATTAGCAAATTCCCCTTCATCCACATCAACAATTATTAGACCTTGGGATTTAAGATCCGTGCCACCCACTCTCATGGTGACCTCTTTATATCCCACCTGGGCCAGGGGCTGACCATTACTAGCAATTAGTACTAAGTCCCCATTTGGATGCTGGGTAATATCAGCATCAGTCCAGTACCTGCGAAACAAAGTCTGAGGAATAGTGGTTACCTGTGAACCAGTGTCCAGTAGCGCTGTGAAAGGGACACCATCAATTGTAACTGGAATTATAGGACGTCCACCTACATACCTGCTTTTCCAGCTAGTTGGACCAAATCGTCTTACTCCTGAAGGTTGGTCCTCTACTCCAGGAGTTGCCCATTTAAAGGGCACTCTCTCTCAACATGACCAACCTTATCACACCGTCTGCAGATGGGTCGGCCAGAGGGGTCAAACTTGTCAGTGGTCCTCCTGCCGTTGCGAGTCAGTCGCTGTTGAGGAAACAATGTTCTTCTTGAACGTCTCCAAGGTAGATCCTCTGGGCTGGAAGCAAGCTGGATCTTTGCTGGAGAAGAAACTTGGAGATCTTGAACAGTTTTGGTTAATGCAGCTACATGTTTAGTTAGCTCAGTCATTTGTAACCGCAGCTCTGCAGCATCATCAGATTGGATCTGTGCACACTGTACAGTAGATGGAAAAGGTGCAGCATTTGCAGGGCTCACAGGTGTTTGCCTGTGGAGAGCAACTTGTTGCTCCTCCGTCTGTCCGCATGGATAGACAGGTTCCCTCAGGATACGGATGGATCTGTCCTTGAATTCAATAAAGCTCATATCAGGATTCTGCAGCGCCATCATGCGCAGTTGGGCCTTACCGGATTCTGACAATAGGCCTTCTACAAACTGTTCTTTTAGCATCCTGTCCTCATCCTGAATACTATCTGGATCTACTTGTTTAATAACCCACAAGGCTTCTTGCAGATTAAGGGCAAAATCTCTCACAGTGTCCTGCGGTTTTTGCTTACAGCTGAAAAACCGCATCTTTATCTCTGATGTGGTGCGGGTGTCAAAGGTGATCCTGAGTTTGGTAAAAATGTCCTTTACAGATCTTTTATCATTCAATGGCCAGGATTTCACTTCCCTTTGTGCTGCACCACCAAGTTGACTTATTAATATTGCGACCTTTCGCTCCTCTGTCATAGGGTATAGGTCAAACAGGCTACTCAGCTTTTCTTTAAAGTCTCTGAGGCTATGGGACTCGCCTGTATACTGGGGCAGCCAGGATGCACCTGGAATATATGGCATTGTTAGCGGTAATATAGGTGCCATAGTTACTTGGTTATGACTACGGTTAGAGTCTATGGGGGAATCAGAGGGGCCTGGAGATGAGGATCCAATTGCTTGATACATCACCCCCCCTTGTTAACCCCAGCAAGGCCACACTCACCGGACTTGATACTGTGAAGCGTTGATCCGGAGGGACGGATGGATGGATCACTTATCACTGCAGGGGATGCTGGTCCGGCTGCTACAGAGACTCCTACAGTTGTCAGGGGTAGACTGCAATTGAGGATGATGCAATCTGTATCTTTCACTGCTCCTTGCACAGGCATGTCACATGTTCTGCACTCAGTGTGGCTTGCAAGGAAGAGAAACCAACCCTGCAGTTCAGTGTAACTTGAATCATGCAATTGCTGTTCATTGCTATTGTGGAAAGCAGGGAAAATTTTGAAAAATGCAACAGTCTTTTGAACAAAAATAAAAGTTTTGTGCACTTTCGCTATCCTGTTCGTGACGCCAAAAAGGTGAGTCGCCCCGGCTCGGCCTATGTGGATTCACGGTGCGAGCAGGCCCGACACCGGGGGCGGCAGCGCCTTGAAAAAGGGGAGTTTTAAGCAAAAATGGATTAAAGAAAAATAAAAGTTTGTCGTGACGCCAGCTGGGGTTTCGGCTTGAGGTGAAGCCGGGCACTGTAGATAGGGCCTCAGGGAATAGGTGGTGATGCAGTGCCAGATGTTATACCCTCCCCAACCAGGGCAGGTCCCAGGGCCAGATGATATAGGTGAGGAAGGGATGATTTCCAGGAGGAGTAACAGAGGATCGATGGAAGAATACAGTCCAGACAGGGGTTAACCAAACACTTACAGTTTACTTCTGTAGTCAGCAGGAGATAACAGATGTTACAGGAGGATTCACCCTGCTTCAGTATAGTGAGATGCCAGGCCTCCCTTTTACCACTAGTATGATTCAGCCTTCCATTGCTGCTCAAACTCTCTAATAGATTTCCTCTGGTCCTGGGTTCCAGGAGCTCAAAGGTTAATTACAACTGGGTAGATCCCCCTTCTGGACAGCAGGTAACGCAAGTTCTTTGGGATGCTGGATACACTCACCCCAACTCTGTATGTTACTGAGCCTCCAGGAATACTGCATTCACTAGGCCTCAGTCCAGTGAATCTCTCAATTTTCTAAGTGTTTCTCACACTAGTTAGGAATTGATGGTCCTATAACTGCAGCTCCGTCCCTGTGAGGTCTCATCTCACCTCTGCAGGTCTCCGGCCTCCTGTGCTGTTCTATCACACCATGCGGCTTGCAGCACACACTGCGCCTCCACACCTGCTCCTCTCTTGCACCCTCCTGCACTTTCAGATCTGGAACTGAAAAAGAGAGAGACCCTCTTCCAGTCTGTAGCTCCACCCCTTTTCTTAAAGAGATAATGGCTGTGGAACTTTGTGTATGCTAACAGGTTGACTGGATCTCACTATACCTTCACAGTACACAGTATAGATCACATAAGATGACATTTGTAGTGACACACTCTGTGGGGCGCTACATATACTTGTAAGGATGGCCTGTATCCAGGGGGTTAGTCCTCAACAAACTGGGTACACGTATGTAGAAGAGGAAACAGGGGTGCTGACAGCGAGAGACCCTCAAGTTCTGTCAGACTAACTACGGGCTCCTTAAATATAGATTTGTCCCAAAGACTTACTTGCATAAAGATACATGTGGAGTTCCCAGATGTATGGATAACAGGTCAGTATACTTTAGTACTTGTATAGAGATACGTGCGGAGTTCCCAGATGTATGGATAATACATTGCAGACTTGGGGTTTCAGAGGAAAACACTCTCTGAGGAGAATCTTGAGCAGAGAGGAAAAGGCATCTCTGGTTGAAGTGCACTGATGCTTGGCTAACATGTCCAACTCTGCCTCACATGGGCAGATCTCTCTACACACCGATCAACAGGGTTTCCAAACCTCTCCAGAGAGGGCTGTAACTCGATTGTTCCTCCAAGGCAATCAAGGGAGCTTGATTGGTTCTGAAGGTCACCTGATCATACTGGACACTCCTTTACATTAACACGGTAGGATGATGCAATCATAGACATAAATTACAATGATAAGTATAGGCAGGTGCAGTTCACAAAACATCCACAAGATGGTGAATTAATAGACCCCCATGTGTGCTGGCTGTTATGAAATAAATATATATATTAAATATATAGGTATGGGGAGATACCGCTTTACTTCATATGCAAATGTTCGTGCCATCTTGGTCTGCAAGGACTATTAAAGGGAATGGGACGAGCAGTACCGGGACATTACACAGTCACAAGGAAGAATAAGTTGAGAGGAGCCCCCGCAGCTCTGCACACACCCAGGAGGTGAACTAGAGGATTGGATGAGGCTCCTCGCCACCATTGACAACTTCTATCATTGCTACTACTGCTTCCAGCCTCGAGGTCCTTTAAATGGGTTGCTGCACTATAAGTTCTTTGATTTGCAAATACTGTTATCCAATATGAGTTAAAGGGAGTAAGACCTTTGAGTAAGACCCCTGGTAAAATGGGGGGCACTATGACATACCAAGGTATGAGTGAAGAATCTGAATAAGAGACAATAGTGATGACTAAAATCCAAATAATGGTATTCATTGTGCAGGGACGACGAGTAAATAAGCTGAGACATCATCTATGATAGAAGTGGTACCTTCTATTGTAATCCTATCTCTAATGTAAATGGGATAACTGCTGCAAAGAAAACCTTTACAGAAGTGGCAAGTGCATGTCTATTATTTGGTTTAGTGGTCAAAATGGATATTGCAAATGTTAAAAAAATCCTAAAAAATATGTTTAACATAAATTTTTGCACACTACTTCCTGATTATTTTCAGCGTGATGCCCCCCCCCCTACTTTTCCTAGAAGCCTGGCATAGTAGGAGGCTCAAACTATTGTTCTGTTATTTTCCAATTGTCTTCATCATTAAGATGTCTGCATTGGATGTGATACATTTCTCTCTCAAGAGCTCTTAATCATACTCCTTTGTGCTAATATGTCTGCTCTGTTAGAGATGACATGAGAGATGCCGAGGCCGGAACATGATTATTATGGAGGAGGTGAGCTCAGATTAATCGCTCGGGGTTTATGGCAGATCACCACATTATTTCTTCTCTATCACAATTATATCTATTTTTGTTTTTCGCAACGCCTTCTCCCATCTCTCTTGGATATAAGTTGCGTAAAGGGAATTTATTGCCTAGTTTTATTAATTTTTTTTGTTTTTTTGCTATGTAAAATCAGGTACTGATATGTATTCCTTTATTCCTTTTCTTATATATATATATATATATATATATATATATATATATATATTTTTTATTTATTTTTTTTTTTCTGATTTTCGTGCAATTTATTCTGTGTTCTCTATACAACCATGGAGGCGGCAATTTTGACTGAGAAACTGTTAACAGCGTTCTGAGATCTGCTTTGCAGCAGTCACATGGATAACAGGAAGCTGACATTTGCAGATGACTCATGGGGCAGATTTATGAAAACGGGAGCTTTTACCACCAGCTTTTTACCAGCAAACTTTTAGCCCCACCAATCCCACACCCAACCCATACCCCTTCCAGCAAAAGAGAAAAAAGTTGCAAATTATTTGTGCAGCAAGAATCAAAGGAGCTTTATTGGCATGTCCGAATAGATATAGTGTAAGGGGGTTAAGGGGGGGGGGGGCGTAGGGTGGATAGATGTGTGATTTGGAGTATAACAGTCCATGGGGTCTCATCTTCCCCTCATTTGGTGGCCGGTGGACACATGTTGGGCAGCGATTTCCACAGTGGACTCCTCTTCTCCCAGTAGGATGTAGAGTTTCCTCTTCTCATCAAATTAAATCAAATCAGAAGAGCTTTATTGGTACCAAAGAGAGTGATTGGTATGGTGGGAAGGTGGGGGGGGGGGGGGTTGGGGCATATGGGTTGGATGGGTGATTAGAGAGGGCAGTAATGGGACATCCAGGGGTGGATGGGTGATTAGAGGGGAGATACGGTGGTGTAACTACCGCCGTAGCATCAGAGGCAGCTGCCACAGGGCCCGGGACATTAGGGGCCCGGTGACAGCCACTACCACTGTTATCATTATACTCGGGGGTCTTTTCGGACCTCCAAGTATAATGATCAGCGGCCCGGGAGAGGTAAGAAACATAAAAAACACTGTTACTTACCTCTCCACAATCCGGACAGGCTTCGGCCTAGTCATCTGATGTCTCATGACCCCGGCCTGCATCCCGGGTCATCTGACGTCTGATGTCATTGAAGATGGACTACAGCTGAGGCCGACAGCATAGGAGTCGGGAGATAGGTGAGTAATAGAGTTATTCTCCCCCTGGGTCTCCCATTATTATACTCTGGGGTCTGAAAAGACCCCAGAGTATAATAATTGTTTATGGGTGTCCACAGTGGGACATAATACTGTGTGCAGGGGCCACTATGGGGTACAATACTGTGTGGAGGGGCCACTATGGGAGATAATACTGTGTGCAGGGGCCACTATTCGGTATAATATTGTGTGCAGGGGCCACTATGGGGCATAATAGAGTGCGCAGGAATGCGTAGGAGGGGGTCGTCGAGGTCTTCGGCGTCAGGGGGGGGGCTCATGTCAAAAGTTCGCCACGGGGCCCCGCCATTCCTAGTTACGCCATTAGGGTGATAATAGGGTATAACAGTCCATGAGGCTTCATCTTCCCCTCAGTTGGTGTCAGGTGGACACATATTGGGCAGCGATCTCCACAGTGGCCTCTTCTTCTCCCAGTAGGATGTAGAGTTTCCTCTTCTCTGCAGATATGTAGTCTCGGATGTGGGCAGAGAGTCTTTGGTAGTAGCCGGCCCTCACAGCTGAGTATTTGGTGCAGTGTATCAGGAAGTGGGTCTCGTCTTCTAGGGCCCCCTGGTCACAGTGCTGGCACAGTCTGTTCTCCCGTGGCTTGTACGTCTGCCTGTGGCGCCCCCTCTCCATCTCCAGGCTTTCGGTGCTCAGTCTGTCCAGGCTCAGGGTCTGTCTGTGTTTGGGGTGGTGTATCTTCTCCAGGTAGGTGGCCATGGTGTAGTCCCTTTGCAGTGACTGGTACAAGGTGAGTTTCTTGGAGTTAATTTGTGCAAAAATTTGCAACTTTTTCATGCCTTGTACACCAAAAAACTGGCATAAATGATCATTAACGCGATGGGCCGATCACCGCCACCCACAGTTCACTCCTCACTATGTCCCCTTTCAGCAAAGTGATAAAAGTGGCATAAAAGTAAAAGAAAGCTGCAAATTTTTGCACGAATTTGGAAATTTATCACACCGTAGACACATTCACCTTTCACCGCCTTCACCAAGTCCAATTCTATTCATTCGTTATTAGCCGCCCCTCCATTGATTGTGGCTCTGTTAGAATTTTTTCTCAAACCCCCCCCCCCCCCCCCCCTGAGCAATCTCTGCAGTGAGTATTAGTGTCTGATATGATAACTAGACTCTCTAATGTCAAGTGGGTGATTCAGGAAGGGTGTGTGACTTAGAGCTCTGCCTAAGATTGCAGCTCCAAGTCACGCCCCCTTGCTTGCACCTGTGTGACACCACCCACTTGACATTGAAGAGCCTAGTTATCTCATCAGACACTAAAACTAACTGTACAGATTGCTCAGGAATGGCGGGGGCTAGAGAAAAAATTCCAATTGTGTTGAAATCAGTGGAGGGGGCTATTAAAGGATGAAAAGAACTGGATTTGAAAAGTCCTCTTTAAATACAGACAAACTGCTTACCGCTTAATGAGGCGGGGATTGCAGAGCTTAGTATGCAAAGAGTTAATGTGGGAATCAATGATAGCAGGAGTGAGGCCTCGCTGAGGGATTAGTATCACTTACACTGAGGGACAGATGGACACAATCAATAGCACTAAAAGTCCTCACTATTCTCCAAGGACTGAGATGTGCAAAACTGGAGGAACAGATATTTTCTCAAAATAAAAAAACCCAAGACATTGCCCGATGAGTCTTCCACCCCACAATTAACCCTTCACAGCAACGAAAATATACGATAAAGCCATGATCTAGAAAAAGCCAAACGACCAGATTATGGTAAATTTCACAGTTCTCACCTAGCAACAATTTTATCACGTTTGTTTCTCGCCAGCAAAATGGAATATCTCACAGGCCGGGTGAAGACATCAAGATGCCCTTTAATATACCCTGCAGAATCCAAGGGGTACGTCAGTATTTTTTAGGATTCTCACCTACCCCACCTACTAAGACCAATCCACGTAGTTAAAGCCACTAGGGGGCATAGCTATATGTTGTCACTACAAACCATTCCACCTTAGCATGCCGAAACCAGAACTGCTCCATAGACTTCACTATACCAAATGTGGCTTTTATGGCAAGACTGATGCACAGCATCTAACATTAACATCCACAGTCCTATAACGGGATCTTGGTTATCGGTCCTGGGGTGGCAGTTTCTTGCTTATTCCTACAGATTTTCTTTACTGTGTTCCTGTCCCTTCCGCTACTGATTCCTAGACTTGACAGCTGCTTGTCCCTACCCATTTTCCCTTGGCCGACAGGATGCCATTTGATCCTGGTGGCCTATACCAAGCTCTTACCTTATCCTGTCCCTTCCGCTACAGATTCGTGGACTTGACAGCTGCTTGTCCCCACCCATTTTCCTGGCCTGCAGGATGCCATTTGACCCTGGTGGCCTATACCAAGCTCTTACCTTATCCTGTCCCTTCCGCTACAGATTCCTGGACTTGGCAACTGCTTGTCCCTACCCATTTTCCCTTGGCCGACAGGATGCCATTTGATCCTGGTGGCCTATACCAAGCTCTTACCTTATCCTGTCCCTTCCGCTACTGATTCCTAGACTTGACAGCTGCTTGTCCCCACCCATTTTTCCTGGCCTACAGGATGCCATTTGATCCTGGTGGCCTATACCAAGCTCTTACCTTATCCTGTCCCTTCCGCTACTGATTCCTGGACTTGGCAACTGCTTGTCCCTACCCATTTTCCCTTGGCCGGCAGGATGCCATTTGATCCTGGTGGCCTATACCAAGCTCTTACCTTATCCTGTCCCTTCCACTACTGATTCCTGGACTTGGCAACTGCTTGTCCCTACCCATTTTCCCTTGGCCGACAGGATGCCATTTGATCCTGGTGGCCATTTTAAGATTTCTCCTAGTCTTCTCTATGAATTTAACTTTGCTGTTCAGGTTGCAGTCAGGCTCTGCTATGTTCATGTGTTTTGTCTGAATTACTTAGCCACACCCTGTTATGGGTAACACTTTCCTGTTTTAAGATACTAGTGCTAGACAACATCATGCCCTTTAACTGGCTGCTTCTATTGAGTTCTGCGGGTCAGACACTGTATGAGAATTAGTGTGCAGTTCACTACTGCATTTCTTCCTACCAGTTCTGCCTGGCTCTCTACAATTGAGACCTGGCTTGCTCCTGGACAACGCTCCTCATTTCTACTAGTTCTGACCCCGGCCTGCTCCTGAACACTGCTAGATGTGGCAAATCCCAATCTAATTGTCCCAAAAACTTCCAGACAAGTGTGCATGTGTTCTGAGTGTTTACATTGGGGGGAATAAAGTATAAGGAAAATTGGAAATAAGTGGGTAGAAGTGGAGAACATGAGAGTTGGCTGATAGACTGAACCGACAGCTATTGCTTGTGTTTGGCCAGTCTAAAGCACCAGCGTCTAGATGTTTGGAATCTCAATGTCTGTGCACCTGTCTCTCCTACTTGCAGGTATTTTTCCCTGCAATGTAGCACTGCTCACAGCCATGTCTTCCTGTCAAACTGTAGCTGGGTCTGCTCAGCCAGTCAGGCAGATAGTTTTGTCTCATTGTTAGGAGGAGGGACCTAGCTTTGAGTATTACGTCTTGCCTGTGATTACATACATTTTCTGACTCTATGCTCTCAGAATGGATCCTGTTTTCTGCTCCTTATCTAGATACCGATTTTGCCTTGTTCTCCTGATTATCCTATTTCTTGCAAATTTAGCTTTATACGTGCCCTGTTGGACTTGACCCTGGCTTGGGCTCTGCTATCTTTTTAGATAATCCATATTCTCCTGGTTTTCATCTCGCTCTATGTATTTCTGACTTTGCTTACTGTAAGCTTTCTGATTTGGTCATCAGCCTGAAACTGCACCCATTATCTGATACATACTGTAGTTCCATAACTACTACCTTGGGTCCCGAGTCACCAAGTCCAACCTGCCTTATGAAAGGCTCAGATGAATACCTTAGGGTAGCCTTAGGCTAAGGCTCAGATTGATACCTTAGAGTAGCCTTAGGTTAAGTTCACATCTGCGCTGGTGGAACTGAAACTGGTGGACTCCATTATGGTCAACGGGGTCCACCGGCGTCTGTGGGTAAGCACTGTTACCTCCAGTGGACCCGAACAATGGAGAACCCATTGCAGATGTGAACCTAGCCTAAGACTCCAGAGAACCGAGCAGTGTAGCTTGTGTCGCTTGTGTGTTTTACTCCTAAACACCAATTCCATCACCTTGGGAATTGCTCGAGTGGCAGTTCCATAAGACTTTGCATACCTTTTCACATTTCAGTCATTTTGCCTGCACTGAATAAGAATCTACATTGTGAATGTATCCTAATACTAGATCTGGGTCTACAGAGCCCTCACACAGCGGTCGGAGCAGCAGGCCATGGTGCTTAGAAACGCATGCTTTGTTCCTAGCAAAGATCACCGCAGGTTCCATTTATTTCTGTATTCCTGGAAAAAAATCGCATCTTCGCACATTTTTTTCAGCCTTTCAACCAGTACAATATAAAGAAATCAGGTTTTCCTCAGACTAGATTTATCCGTTCATTAGAAGTATATAATTTAATTTGCCCTAAGATAAATAATTACAGCTTCAGTCGTCAAGGGACGTGGTCACAAGCTCTAAAGCCGCCACCGCCATTAACTTAGGCCGATAATTCCAGCTGATAACTACAAAAAGCCCGAAGGCCTGATGCAAAATAAATCACTTGGCATTGCTGGAGACGTCCGGGCAGATTTACGTTTTTTAAGATATAATCCCTTTGGAACACTGACATTCGTTTGTTTCCTCCTTCCTTGTGGCTGGAGAACCAAAGATTGAGATGTCATTCTGTCGAAAAGTACATGAATCCCCCATTAGGGTACATGTCACATGATCAGCGCAGAAATAATGCTCAGTCACTGCTGTTACACAATATCTTTTCTGTTTGAGGCTTTGTAGGTGGATTTCTGTTTGACAGCATTGCTAAGTGATATAGAACATGGGGCACGGTGCGAAACCCAATGGACCACATTGTAAGTCAATGGAGTCTGTCAGGTGCCAGTGGAGGCAGGTTGGGGTGGATTCCGTTATGAACAACAGCCACAATGTAGATGTGGACAATGATGAACTGTCCCCGGGCTTACACAGTCAGAAACATGGGAGCCAGTCACTGTCTTATGACTGAACTGAAAGCCAAGAGTGGAGAAACCTCCAACATCTATCTAGAACACATTGCTACTGTATATTGTTCACAGTCCAGTCATATTAATGTGACCGCCGCCTACTTTCGACATCAACGTTAAATAACCAATCGCAGAAGGCAATAATGGGTGCACTCATTATTGTGGAAGGCACGATGGATCAACACAAGTATGCATATATCCTTGCAGACCATGTTCACCCCTACATGCTAATTGTTTTTCCTCAGGATGATGGCATCTACCAGCAGGACAATGTGACGTGTCATAAAGCTCGCAGTGTACGTGTATGGTTCGAGGAGCACCAGGATGAGTTTACCGTATTCCCTTGACCAGCAAATTCCCGGGCTTGAACCAAATCGAGAATCTGTGGGACCACCTCGATCGGGTTGTCCGCGCCATGGATACTCTACTGCGTAACCTAGCACAGCTGACCACGGCACTGGAGTCGGCATGGCTCAACATCCCAGTGATCATCATTACAACATCCCCTCTCTTCCTGCACGTCTCGCAGCGGTCCGCTCTGCCAAAGGGGGTTATTCTGGATTTTGACAGGTGGTCACATTAATGGGACTGGACTGTGTATATGCGTCTATGTATATGTTTATAGGTTTTTATTTCTATGTGTGTCTATGTACATATTTCTAGATCTGTACCTATATTCTATGTCTATGTGTGTGTGCTTTCTCCCAGGCTCCTTGCTTTATGGCTATATCTGCAGGTGGGTGCTATGAGCCATTTAATGTTTGCTATTAGTGTGTCCATCCACTGTAACATGGCAGAAGCTGCGGTAATGCCAATTACAGGGGCTGTCTCCTATTCCTGGCAGATTATCTATCATTTTATGATGACAAGGAGATGGTGCCAAAGATTTCTGTATCATTGTGTTCATACAATATACTGGTTTATAAGTGACCACCTTCCCCCACATGTACCCAAATCTTGTATCCCTACTTTATAACAAACCTCTGATGTTCTGGTGTCAAGCACGTTATACATTACCCTCTTAAAGGGATGTGTCATCAGAAAGTGAAATATTGTATGAATCAAGTTTTTATGTTAGAAATATCTTATATACTGATTTTTCTTTTAATCTTTCCAAGTCATTATCTATCTATCTATCTATCTATCTATCTATCTATCTATCTATCTATCTCTCTCTCTCTCTCTCTCTCTATCTCTCTATCTATCTCCTATCTATCTATCTATCTATCTATCTATCTATCTCATTATCTATCTATCTATCTATCTATCTCCTATCTATCTATCTATCTATCTATCTATCTATCTATCTCATTATCTATCTATCTATCTATCTATCTATCTATCTATCTATCTATCTATCTATCTCCTATCTATCTATCTATCTATCTCCTATCTATCTATCTATCTATCTATCTATCTCCTATCTATCTATCTATCTATCTATCTATCTATCTCCTATCTATCTATCTATCTATCTATCTATCTATCTATCTATCTATCTCCTATCTATCTATGTATCTATCTATGTATCTATCTATCTATCTATCTATCTATCTATCTATCTCTCTATCTATCTCTCTATCTAGCTATCTCCTATCTATCTCCTATCTATCTATCTATCTATCTATCTATCTATCTATCTATCTCCTATCTATCTATCTATCTATCTATCTATCTATTTCCTATCTATCTACAGTCCTATGAAAAAGTTTGGGCACCCCTATTAATCTTAATCATTTTTAGTTCTAAATATTTTGGTGTTTGCAGCCGCCATGTCAGTTTGATATATCTAATAACTGATGGACACAGTAATATTTCAGGATTGAAATGAGGTTTATTGTACTAACATAAAATGTGCAATATGCATTAAACCAAAATATGACCGGTGCAAAAGTATGGGCACCTCAACAGAAAAGTGACATTAATATTTAGTAGATCCTCCTCTTGCAAAGATAACAGCCTCTAGTCACTTCCTGTAGCTTTTAATCAGTTCCTGGATCCTGGATGAAGGTATTTTGGACCATTCCTCTTTACAGAACAATTCAAGTTCAGTTAAGTTTGATGGTTGCCGAGCATGGACAGCCCGCTTCAAATCATCCCACAGATGTTCAATGATATTCAGGTCTGGGGACTGGGATGGCCATTCCAGAACATTGTAATTGTTCCTCTGCATGAATGCCTGAGTCGATTTGGAGCGGTGTTTTGGATCATTGTCTTGCTGAAATATCCATCCCCAGCGTAACTTCAACGTCGTCACTGATTCTTGAACATTATTCTCAAGAATCTGCTGATACTGAGTGGAATCCATGTGGCCCTCAACTTTAACAAGATTCCCGGTGCCGGCATTGACCACACAGCCCCAAAGCATGATGGAACCTCCACCAAATTTCTACAGTGGGTAGCAAGTGTTTTTCTTGGAATGCTGTTTTTTTTGGACACCATGCATAACGCCTTTTTGTATGACCAAACCACTCAATCTTTGTTTCATCAGTCCACACATACCTCCCAACTTTTGAAGAACCGAAAGAGGGACAAAATGTGCAGCGCGCTAAGCGCGCCGCGGCAAATTTAGCCCCGCCCACTTTTATGTTGACTCCGCCCACTCGTTAATTTTTATATGTGCCCGCACACAGTATAATCCTCCTACAGTCACCCGTAAATTATATGTCCCCCCTCTATCTCTCCCCCAGTTTCATATACACCCTTCATCTGCCCCCAGTTTCATGTCCCTCTTCCATCTCTGCCCCCAGATTCATGTCCCTCCATCTCTGCCCCCAGATTCATGTCCTCTCCATCTCTGCCCCCAGATTCATGTCCCCTCCATCTCTGCCCCCAGATTCATGTCCCTCCATCTCTGCCCCCAGATTCATGTCCTCTCCATCTCTGCCCCCAGATTCATGTCCTCTCCATCTCTGCCCCCAGATTCATGTCCCCACATCTCTGCCCCCAGATTCATGTCCCACATCTCTGCCCCCAGATTCCTGTCCCTCCATCTCTGCCCCCAGATTCATGTCCTCTCCATCTCTGCCCCCAGATTCATGTCCCACATCTCTGCCCCCAGTTTCATGTCCCCCCATCTCTGCCCCCAGATTCATGTCCTCTCCATCTCTGCCCCCAGATTCATGTCCCACATCTCTGCCCCCAGATTCATGTCCTCTCCATCTCTGCCCCCAGATTCATGTCCCACATCTCTGCCCCCAGATTCATGTCCCTCCATCTCTGCCCCCAGATTCATGTCCTCTCCATCTCTGCCCCCAGATTCATGTCCCCACATCTCTGCCCCCAGATTCATGCCCCACATCTCTGCCCCCAGATTCCTGTCCCTCCATCTCTGCCCCCAGATTCAAGTCCTCTCCATCTCTGCCCCCAGATTCATGTCCCACATCTCTGCCCCCAGATTCATGTCCCTCCATCTCTGCCCCCAGATTCATGTCCCTCCATCTCTGCCCCCAAATTCATGTCCTCTCCATCTCTGCCCCCAGATTCATGTCCCCCATCTCTGCCCTCAGATTCATGTCCTCTCCATCTCTGCCCCCAGATTCATGTCCCCCATCTCTGCCCCAATGTCATGCCGTCCTCTCCTTCATCTGCCCCCAGATTCACGTTCCACCTCCACATTAAACTTACCTTCTCCTCCGCTCCCTCGCCGCCTCTCTCGCTGACACATGCGGCTGAAGGAAGGAGCTGACACAGGTCAGCGCCTCGCTTCGCCGCTGCCCGCCTCTCTCCCTGACACACGCGGCTGAAGCTGCTCGCGTGCTCGCTTCGCCGCTGCGTCTCTCTCTCTCGCTGACACATGCGGCTGAAGCGAGGAGCTGACCTGTGTCAGCTCCTCGCTTCGCTGCTGCCGCCGGCTCCTGGCGTGTACATCGCGTCTACAAGCCAGGAGCCGGCGGCAGCAGCGAAGCGAGGAGCTGACACAGGTCAGCTCCTCGCTTCAGCCGCATGTGTCAGCGAGAGAGAGAGACGCAGCGGCGAAGCGAGCACGCGAGCCGCTTCAGCCGAGTGTGTCAGGGAGAGAGGCGGGCAGCGGCGAAGCGAGGAGCTGACCTGTGTCAGCTCCTTCCTTCAGCCGCATGTGTGTTCAACTCAGATCTGCGTCCTCTGGACGCAGATCTGAGTTGAAATCGGGACATACCTCCCTCCAACCGGGACCGCGGGACAGTGGAAATCGGGACGGTTGGGAGGTATGGTCCACAGGACCTTCTTCCAAAATGAAGCTGGCTTGTCCAAATGTGCTTTTGCATACCTCAGGCGACTCTGTTTGTGGCGTGCTTGCAGAAACGGCTTCTTTCTCATCAGTCTCCCATACAGCTTATCCTTGTGCAAAGTGCGCTGTATTGTTGACCGATGCACAGTGACACCATCTGCAGCAAGATGATGCTGCAGCACTTTGGAGGTGGTCTGTGGATTGTCCTTGACTGTTCTCACCATTCTTCTTCTCTGCCTTTCTGATATTTTTCTTGGCCTGCCACTTCTGGGCTTAACAAGAACTGTCCCTGTGGTCTTCCATTTCCTTACCATGTCCCTCACAGTGGAAACGGACAGGTTAAATCTCTGAGACAACGTTTTGTATCCTTCCCCTGAACAATTATGTTGAACAATCTTTGTTTTCAGATCATTTGAAAGCGGGCTGTCCATGCTCGGCGACCATCAAACTTAACTGAACTTGAATTGTTTTGTAAAGAGGAATGGTCCAAAATACCTTCATCCAGGATCCAGGAACTGATTAAAAGCTACAGGAGGCAACTAGAGGCTGTTATCTTTGCAAAAGGAGGATCTACTAAATATTAATGTCACTTTTCTGTTGAGGTGCCCAGACTTTTGCACCGGTCAAATTTTGGTTTAATGCATATTGCACATTTTATGTTAGTACAATAAACCTCATTTCAATCCTGAAATATTACTGTGTCCATCAGTTATTAGATATATCAAACTGAAATGGCTGCTGCAAACACCAAAATATTTAGAACTAAAAATGATTAAGATTAATAGGGGTGCCCAAACTTTTTCATAGGACTGTATCTTGTTAAAAATCAGCAGTTTTCACTCTGGCCACTAAACCTATTAATAGTCTGACACTTTCTTATGTACACTGTACACTACTCTCAGTATTGCAATGAAAGATAACACCTTGAGGTCGGGGCCCCAGCGGTCGGAAACGCCGCAGGAAAAATCGAGGCGTTTTACGGTAACTGCAAAGTGGATGGGATTCTTGTAAATCCCATGCCCACTTTGCAGTAAAAACCACGGTGTGTCAAAACCGGCGTGGTTTTGGAAATCGTAACTTGGCAATTCTACCTACTGAAACGCTGACGGTAATGGCAAAGTGGATGGGATTGTAGCAAAGCCCATGCTCACTTTGCGGTAAAAATCGTGGTACGGACACGCTGAGATTTACAAATTTTGGAAATCACAGCATGTCAATTATACCGACGGAAACGCCAGTGGTTACCTCATAGGAATAATTACAACAGAAAGTCCACGGAGGAAAACTCTGCGAACTTTCTGTCTAAAGCGCTGCGGGAAGAACCGCGATGCGTTGCCGCCACGGTTTTGCCTGCAGCGCTTTTTTGCTGCGGGACGTGTTGTGGGGCCTTAGCCTTAAACTGCATTTTACATTACCTGCAAAGTGCATGGTATTAGGACTAATCCCATCCACGCATGGCTGAAAAAAAATCTGCAGTGTTTTCCTAAACGTGAGCGTCCATTATACCTACGGAAACGCCGGCATTTCCCGTACAGGTATAAAAGTGTCAGAAAATGTGCAGAAAAATGCTGTGTAAAACCCCCCCACAATGTCGCGTTTTTTTCTGCAAAGCTTTCTTGCTACATTTCGCTACGTAAGGACGATTGATAGAGTAAAATAAATTGTGACCTTGCCAAGACAATAACCATTGCCACGAGTTACACACTGACATTTCTATACGGTATGTATATATCTATAGATAGTTCCATTGTGTAGAATAAGAATAAGCAGCGCAGGACCAGATAAATGATCCATAGTGGTCTTATTTATACAGGACGCAGCTGTTGCTCGGCAACCACAGATGACATCATCAGCCTGTTGGTGCGTTATACAACCTGGTTAGCGGCACATTATCGGACGCTGCTCGGCATTCATCCTGTCCGTGTCATGTTAGAAAATCCATCAGTGTCATAGACGGCCAAGCCGAGTCCTCCAGAGCAAGAGCCTTACTATACAGGGGGGTTGTCGAAACCAAATATTATTCTAATAAACTCCAAAACTGCTCCTTAAAACTGGGGACAGGAAGTTTCCACCATAGGCAGCCATTTTGGACTCATAGAGATGAGTTCTGTAGTCACCTGGTCACCTGACACCTCCCGGTTTCTCCTGATTACTTTTGCCTTTGACCTGTCATGACATCACTACTGGCAATAGACATACCTCACAACTTTTGAAGAACAGAAAGAGGGACAAAATGTGCGCCGTGGCAAATTTGGTCCCACCCACTTTTGTGTTGACTCCGCCCATTCTAATTAATTTTTCATGTGCCCGCACACAGTATAATCCTCCTACAGTCACCCGTAATTTATATGTCCCCTCCATCTCTCCCTCAGTTTCATGTCCCTCCATCTCTGCCCCCAGATTCATGTCCCCCCATCTCTGCCCCCAGAATCATATCCCCCTATCTCTGCCCCCAGATTCATGTCCCCCCATCTCTGCCCCCAGAATCATATCCCCCTATCTCTGCCCCCAGATTCATGTCCCTCCATCTCTGCCCCCAGATTCATGTCCCCCCATCTCTGCCCCCAGAATCATATCCCCCTATCTCTGCCCCCAGATTCATGTCCCTCCATCTCTGCCCCCAGATTCATGTCCCTCCATCTCTGCCCCCAGATTCATGTCCCCCCATCTCTGCCCCCAGAATCATATCCCCCTATCTCTGCCCCCAGATTCATGTCCCCCCATCTCTGCCCCCAGATTCATGTCCCTCCATCTCTGCTCCCAGATTCATGTCCCCCCATCTCTGCCCCCAGATTCATGTCCCCCCATCTCTGCCCCCAGAATCATATCCCCCTATCTCTGCCCCCAGATTCATGTCCCTCCATCTCTGCCCCCAGATTCATGTCCCTCCATCTCTGCCCCCAGATTCATGTCCCCCCATCTCTGCCCCCAGAATCATATCCCCCTATCTCTGCCCCCAGATTCATGTCCCCCCATCTCTGCCCCCAGATTCATGTCCCTCCATCTCTGCTCCCAGATTCATGTCCCCCCATCTCTGCCCCAAGAATCATGTCCCCCCATCTCTTCCCCCAGAATCATGTCCCCCCATCTCTGCCCCCAGAATCATGTCCCCCCATCTCTACCCTCAGAATCATGTCCCTCCATCTCTACCCTCAGAATCATGTCCCCCCATCTCTGCCCCCAGAATCATGTCCCCCCATCTCTACCCTCAGAATCATGTCCCCCCATCTCTGCCCCCAGAATCATGTCCCCCCATCTCTACCCTCAGAATCATGTCCCTCCATCTCTACCCTCAGAATCATGTCCCCCCATCTCTGCCCCCAGAATCATGTCCCCCCATCTCTACCCTCAGAATCATGTCCCCCCCATCTCTGCCCCCAGATTCATGCCGTTCCCCCCCCCTTCATCTGCCCCCTTCATTATGTTCCATCTCAAAGTTTAACACAGAAAAAAACACTTATACTCACCTTTTCCTCGCTCCCCCGCCACTCTCTCCGCAGTTTCACTCACAGAGTTGTAAGCGCGATGTGACGTCATCACATCGCGTCTACACAGCCACTAGTTGGAATGCCGCGGCAAAGCAAGGAGCTGAGCTGTGACAGCTCTTTGCTTTAGTCGCATATGTATTCAACTCAGATCTGCGTCCTCCGGACGCAGATCTGAGTTGAAATCGGGACATACCTCCCTCCAACGGGACCACTGGACAGGACACTGAAATCGTGAATGTCCCGCGGAAATCGGGACGGTTGGGAGGTATACATGGGCGTCAAACAACTAGGCCCGAAGCCTGCCCAGAGAGGTAAGTTAACACTATTTTTTATATTCTTTTACCTCTCCTGGGCCTCCGATCTTAATACTCGGGGCTCTGAAAAGACCCCTGAGTATAATAATAGTGTTTGTGGGGCCCGTGGCGTCACTTACAGATCCAGCCCCATGCCAGGATTGGTAAGTAAATAGGGCCCGTTACTGGCTGGAGTAACTCCAGCCGGTAACGGCCTACTAAGGAAAAAAAAAGCAGCAGTAACGGCTGTTGGCAGGAACCTAATGTCCTGGGCAGCCGCTACCCCTGCTACCCCAGTAGTTACGCCCCTGTGTCTTATAGACCTCAATGGGTCAGCTCCAGACTATTGCTGCCTATGGCCATGACTGTGTTGTAAAGCGGATCACTAAATGCTGTTAACAGAGCAGAGGAGAAGCTCAGGCAAGATGGCCGCCCCCATAATCATGTGCAGAAAATAGGATAAGAAATCTACAATCAGAAAATAAAAACAGATGTGATAAATTTCACTAACTGGATTTAATAAAGAAATTTTAATAATTGTCCAGACCTTCCCTTTACTAGCTGGGATTTCTATGGGGTTGGCTTACTTCAAGGTCAGCGATATGACCTGATATCCCGATTAAGCTCATCCGCAGGTAGATTATAATGATCTCGGGATCCAGAACATCATTCCCTGCACTCAGACCCCGTCACCCTGAGCGCGGTTATACCGGGACGTCATTTATTCCATAAAAAAAAGACCTGCGCCTCTGACAGATGTCTGACTGTCACCAGCAATGACGCTGGAATATTGCAGATTTGTCCTTGAAGGCAGAAAGCATTATAAACAATTATTGGCGTGCTAGACACAATAGAGCGCGCACAGGAACACTGCTGATCGGGGCCGATCTCCCTCCCCTAGAGTGCACCGGCATATGTTACCGAGACGTACTGCAGGCAAAGCCAATATGCCTCTACAAAACTAAGGGTCCGTTCACACAATGCAGTTATCTCTCTCTCAGAATTATATTCAGCCGGTCAATTATATCTGCTTCTGGGAAAGCTGGGTAACAATCAATATGGCCACCACTGAGGTCCAGAATGTGTCTAGTTATGCAGCTAAAAAGTGTCCTGAAAGCTGTATCAGTGCGTAGAATGGGAGATCTGCCGTTCAGGATTCTTAGAAAGCCTGATGACAACCTGCACTTACTGGGCTCATAACTATGTTAGTGTAAATTATTCCCCCCTCCCCAATACCGTTGCTCAAAATGAGGGTATCAGAACGTGCCTCCTCCATCTTATTCTCAGGAGTAACTATCAATGCAGGGCACCCTGGCCGCCATACTATACACTGCTGCTTCTCAACTCTACATTAGGCGACGCATATGCAACAGTGCACCAAAAGGAGGCGCTTCTTAAAAATTAGCATTATATTCCTTATTCTTCTAGTAAAACTAGTTGCTTGCTGTTTTATAAGGAATGTGTCACCAGAACCAGCATATCACCCCAGCCCTGCAGATAGGTAGGTTAGTGTCACCAGAACCAGCATATCACCCCAGCCCTGCAGATAGATAGGTTACTGTCACCAGACCCAGCATATCACCCCAGCCCTGCAGATAGATAGGTTACTGTCACCAGAACCAGCATATCACCCCAGCCCTGCAGATAGATAGGTTAGTGTCACCAGACCCAGCATATCACCCCAGCCCTGCAGATAGATAGGTTACTGTCACCAGAACCAGCATATCACCCCAGCCCTGCAGATAGATAGGTTAGTGTCACCAGACCCAGCATATCACCCCAGCCCTGCAGATAGATAGGTTAGTGTCACCAGAACCAGCATATCACCCCAGCCCTGCAGATAGATAGGTTACTGTCACCAGACCCAGCATATCACCCCAGCCCTGCAGATAGATAGGTTAGTGTCACCAGAACCAGTATACCACCCCAATCCTGCAGATAGATAGGTTAGTGTCACCAGAACCAGCATATCACCCCAGCCCTGCAGATAGATAGGTTAGTGTCACCAGAACCAGCATATCACCCCAGTCCTGCAGATAGATAGGTTAATGTCACCAGATCCAGCATATCACCCCAGCCCTGAAGATAGATAGGTTAATGTCACCAGAACCAGCATATCACCCCAGCCCTGCAGATAGATAGGTTAGTGTCACCAGAACCAGCATACCACCCCAATCCTGCAGATAGATAGGTTAGTGTCACCAGAACCAGCATATCACCCCAGCCCTGCAGATAGATAGGTTACTGTCACCAGAACCAGCATATCACCCCAGCCCTGCAGATAGATAGGTTAGTGTCACCAGAACCAGCATATCACCCCAGCCCTGCAGATAGATAGGTTACTGTCACCAGACCCAGCATATCACCCCAGCCCTGCAGATAGATAGGTTACTGTCACCAGACCCAGCATATCACCCCAGCCCTGCAGATAGATAGGTTAGTGTCACCAGAACCAGCATATCAACCCAGCCCTACAGATAGATAGGTTAGTGTCACCAGAACCAGCATATCACTCCAGTCCTGCAGATAGATAGGTTACTGTCACCAGAACCAGCATATCACCCCAGCCCTGCAGATAGATAGGTTACTGTCACCAGACCCAGCATATCACCCCAGCCCTGCAGATAGATAGGTTACTGTCACCAGAACCAGCATATCACCCCAGCCCTGCAGATAGATAGGTTACTGTCACCAGACCCAGCATATCACCCCAGTCCTGCAGATAGATAGGTTACTGTCACCAGACCCAGCATATCACCCCAGCCCTGCAGATAGATAGGTTACTGTCACCAGAACCAGCATATCACCCCAGCCCTGCAGATAGATAGGTTAGTGTCACCAGACCCAGCATATCACTCCAGTCCTGCAGATAGATAGGTTAGTGTCACCAGAACCAGCATATCACCCTTGCTCTGCAGATAGATAGGTTAGTGTCACCAGACCCAGCATATCACCCCAGCCCTGCAGATAGGTTACTGTCACCAGAACCAGCATATCACCCCAGCCCTGCAGATAGATAGGTTAGTGTCACCAGAACCAGCATATCAACCCAGCCATGCAGATAGATAGGTTAGTGTGACCAGAACCAGCATATCACCCCAGCCCTGCAGATAGATAGGTTAGTGTCACCAGAACCAGCATATCATTCCAGTCCTGCAGATAGATAGGTTAGTGTCACCAGATCCAGCATATCACCCCAGTCCTGCAGATAGATAGGTTAATGTCACCTGAACCAACATATCACCCCAGCCCTGCAGATAGATAGGTTAGTGTCACCAGAACCAGCATATCACCCCAGCCCTGAAGATAGATAGGTTACTGTCACCAGATCCATCATATCAACCCAGCCCTGCAGATAGATAGGTTAGTGTCATCAGATCCATAATATCAACCTAGCCCTGCAGATAGATAGGTTAGTGTGACCAGAACCAGCATATCACCCCAGCCCTGCAGATAGATAGGTTAGTGTCACCTGACCCAGCATATCACCCCAGCCCTGCAGATAGATAGGTTAGTGTCACCAGATCCAGCATATCACCCCAGCCCTGCAGATAGATAGGTTAGTGACACCAGACCCAGCATATCACCCCAGTCCTGCAGTTAGATAGGTGAGTGTCACCAGAACCAGCATATCACCCCAGCCCTGCAGATAGATATGTTAGTGTCAACAGACCCAACATATCACCCCAGCCCTGCAGATAGATAGGTTAGTGTCACCAGAACCAGCATATCACCCCAGCCCTGCACATAGATAGGTTAGTGTCACCAGAACCAGCATATCACCCAGCACTGCAGATAGCTAGGTTACTGTCATCAGGCCCAGCATCTCATTCAGCCCTCCAGATAGATAGGTTAGTGTCACCAGAACCAGCATATCACCCCAGCTCTGCAGATAGATAGGTTAGTGTCAATGACACATAAATAGCAACTAATTGACATAAAGCCAATAAAGCCAAAGGGCTTTTATCTCTATAGAGCCCCAAATTCTAGAAATTAGTTGTGCTCCTAAATCATGACCTCACATATTTTTGATGTATCATTTTGACTGTAATTCCCCTTTAACTGACTTGTTACGTTCTAGGTTCGAGTCATAGGATGTGATTCCAGCACTATGACATTACAGCGTTGGATATGGCTATATAGAGCGCATTGCTGGGTACATATATGAGGTGAGCACTCACTGGTCTCTTATGCCACCTAGGGGTCTTAGTGACTGTGCAGATTGATGACTGCGGCACACGCTAGGCCGGATCAGCCCCATGTCCTGTACAGCCTTTTACTGTTTAATGCTGAGAGATCAATATAAAGTGTACGGCAGCGTACAGTATACACAGGGTCAGTGCAGTCACACTCAGATCCTATATCATAGAGAGAGTCTCTCAAGGATTAAACAAGACACTTAAAATCCGGTCAAAGAACCCTTCACCTTTTCAAAGAAGCCCCCCGCCCATAGCTGTAATTCCACTCTTATTATTATAATGCACTTGCTTGACTTGTGCTGCACTACTTACAGTACTTACCTTGTTAGAGGTGACAACTGACAACTTTTTCATGCAAATTAGTAATTGTCACAGCCTCATCCCTTGAGAATAAGCTTGGCTTCATAAAGCCCTATGAGGGGGAGTAAGTACAGATGGGCGAGATTCAATTGCAAATATTTGCAAGGTTCATTCACCTGATTCATTATGAATTTTTTAAAAATTTTGAGCTAACCCCCACGAACACACACATCATAATCTGTGACCTCTTCAGATCCCAAAGTATAATAAGTGAAGAAAGTCTTCAGCACAGAGAGTCTATATGAAAAATCCCAATTTTTATTTAGTAAATTTAAAAAACATCAGTAAACAGTACCAGACACAAAAAAAGAAGAGGGTAAGTGAAAAAGAAAATAAACTCACATAGAACGTCCTTGCAGCATTTCAAAGAGCCTATATTCATTGTGGAATGTATTGAAAAGGGATGCTGTGTCATTGTCAGGGTCAACATTAGTTTCAAAAAAATGACGTTTGATTGTGAGAGAACGGATGAACTTGTTAACGTCCAGAATGGTTTCAAAGAGGTTAAAGCCACTATCTGGTACAAAATTCAAACCCTTACTTAGCAGGGACAACATATCTTTAGTTAATGTCACAGATGATAGATTCAGCACACTATAGACATCAGTGCCAGAAAAGTCCTCAGATGGAAGCTGACTTATCGTTGGGACTGTTGTTTCCGACATGTCCAATATCATGGACCTCTCTCGTGATCTGGCTCGGTGTTTGCGTCCCGCTCTCCGTTTTTTGGACCAGCAGATCTATTGGATCCATTCCCTTTATGAGTGAAAATATTGGAAGAGCTTCTGGATGAATTGGAAATATTTTCATCCTTCATGAACGCCGATTCTGAGGAGCTAAAAGACACCTTGCGGGGGGTGGAGTTCCTGTACTGTTCTTGGCGTCTTTGTCCCTTTTTCAAGATGGACCTGGGTGTATGGCCAATGGTGGTATTTTTCCATGTATATACTTCCCCCGCTTCATAGTCACGTTTATCCCGTGTAAACTTTTATTTTTTGGTTTTAATAATAGCGTCTTCTAGATCCTTAATTCTGGATTGGATTTTGGGAAAGAGATCCAAATATGTGGTGGACTTCTCATATTTCCTCAAATCCTCCTTGATTTTGGTGAGATCAGTTTTACATTCACTAAGTTTAACCTCTTCCTCTTGTATAATTAGTTTCATGAGGTCTAGTGAGCACTGTGAGAGAATTCTTTCCCATTTTACCTTAAAGTCCTCATTGAATACAGTAGTAGAGAACTTATTAATCCTAAGACCTCTGGGAATCATTGCTGTGTCATAATAGGATTTCAAGGTGTTATGATCCCACCAAGTTTCAGTCTCAATAGTGAAGATCTTGGAATATTTATGTAACAAGTCCCTGCAGTCCTTATTGACTTCACCTGAGACATCTACATGATCAAAAACTTCAGCAAGCTTCTTAAATCTGATATCCTCATTAGAAGGGTTATCCATGTTGAAAAAGATTTTTATAAAAAAATATATATGCATGTATCAAAATCACAAACCCAAGTGTCTGGTATTTATTAAATTTGCTAAATAAAAATTGGGATTTTTTATATAGACTCTCTGTGCTGAAGACTTTTTTCAGATTTGTATTTGTCTCTTTGTTCTAACCGGAGGACGTCTTTCGGGCACTTGAGAGTTAAACCGATTTCATTATATATACATGTTGAGAGCTGTGGACACGTTTTTTGTTTTGTGTATAATAAGTGGAGGTCCAGGGGAGGTGCATAAACAATAAAGACTGTTGTTCACCTTCCCTCACCTCTCCTGGGATCCCTTCATGCTCCATCAGGGTCCTCTTTGCTCATTCTCTGGCCTCTTCCTGGCTGTTGTCTCAGGCCTTTGGGAGCGCTGAGACCTGAGATTGGGTCTCATTGATCAAGTAGGGCATAGACTTTTAACGCAAGCGTCACGACTTCAACCAATCACAGGGCCCATGACATCACACAAGACTCAAGAGGGCCGCAAGGGAGGCCAAGAGAGGTGAGAGAATTAGGCATGAGCGAATCGATTTGGATAGAAGCAGAGTCCAACCGAATTTTCCAAAAGTTGCAGGTTCGACACAAACCGAAACTTTTGGTTTTTTTGCTGTCCACAAAACACCATTATTCTCTGAGATCTCAGAAGGGGAGGCCCAGGAGAGGTGAGTAAAAATAACAAATATACTGGACATCCAGCGAACCTTGTGCCGCCTCTTCTGGCCCCTGGCTGATGTCACACGCTCGTAGGGTTATCGCTAAGGCCTACGATTGGGCCTTAATGTTAATGTGTGGCATGGTGATGTCATCATGCTTTAACCCACAACCCCTTAATCACACCGCTTTAGTCACTATTGGCTGTAGCGGCAGAGTACTGATGTCATTACTGCCCACTGTCTCCTGTGCTGGCCAAGGTCTCTTCTCTCCCAACCCCACCTTGAGATTAGACGTGTTGAAATCCAACCGCCTGACACTTTTCTCCTCCGACGTCTGCCATCAGGTCCCCATAAACATAAGACATTCGGCCGCTGAAAGGTCCGGCATTGATCTTATGTGTATGACCAGCGTTCTAGTGGACGGGCAGTAATAATGTCAGTCTTCTGCAGCTAAAGCCAATAGAGGACCAGCACGTCTGTGGCCGGCCTTGGGTTCATGTTAGGTAAGTTAATTTCTTTCACATAAATAATTGATGTCTCTGGAGTAGAAATGTCTTTGGTACATGTCGCTGGGATAAAGTTTTGTGGTAAAGCTTCTATTTCTAATTACTAGTGATGTTCCGGCAGTTCCGTAGAACGTCTTCGCTTCTATCATCTCATCTTCATAGACGCAATGACAACTCCTTTTCGACTCCAAAGAATGCAACAAAAAAGCTGTATTTTCATCAGTCACCTGCTTTGATCACAATTCTGGGTCACATTAAATTATTCACAAGCAGCAGGATAATAATTCTACAGATCAGACCTCAATAAAACTGTCATATCAGATCAGCTGGCGCCTTCTACAAGCACCGATGGGCTAGGCGAGCTATAGGAATGCACTTAAAGGGAGTGTGTCACCAAAAACAGCATATCAAGCCATTCCAATAGATAGATAGGTTAGGACTAGCTGAATCATACGGTGTTTTTCCCTTGTGAATCGGTGTCTCCGTTGCTGAGATATTGTAGTTTGTAGCAATATGCAAATGATCTATTTGGAAAATGGCAGCGCCCTTGTTGTCCCCAAAAAAGTGATAGCTCGGCAACGGAGGTCGCAATTTACAACGGGAAAACACTATGATTCAGGTGACCCTAACCTATTTATCTGTGGGGGTAGGTTAATGTGATGGGTTCTGGTGATGCTCCCTTTAAAGGGGTATTCCCATGTCCCTTGCTCACCAGTCTTCACTGCTGCAAAGACTTCTTTCTTCCTGGTTTTCGACGTCAATTGGTGGGCGGGGTTTCATATGCAAAGCCATACTGTCCGACTACCTCCAGTTTAGCTCCGCCTCTAAATTAGTGTGTAGATCCGCCCACCACATAGTGTGATCCTATGGGACGTCTGAAGGGCCTGTGATGTCATGAAAGGTCCTATAACACTTGGATTTAGCTTGTTCTATATAGATTCGGCTAAATCCTAGTGGGCTAAGGGACCTGGTCCTTCTATCCACTAGCTTTTAGCCGGCTCTATATAAGAAAGCTAAATCCTAGTGAGCAGAAGGACCAGGTCCTTTAGCCCACTTGAATTTAGACTGTTTTATATAAGAAAGCAGCACTCATTTCCCCCCTCCTTTATCTGAGAGCAGGAAGCTAGGTCACATGTGTGGTGTGGACACAGGAACAGCTACAGACACTTAGCCCCGCCTCCTCCCTCCCCCCCTGAGAGCAGGAAGCTACTTCACTTGGCATTTGAGCAGATAATCCCAAGGGCCATAGAAACGCAGTGTCAACAATGAAGTGAACAAATTAAGATAGTGGACAAACAAAGCAGTTTTGCTGAAGCAGTGTATTTAGGAAAAGTCTTAAATCCACATTAACAAGCAGTATAGATAGGATCCTTATTATGGGACAACCCCTTTAAGGGTAAATTTTAAGAAAAGTTGGATTACTTTGTGTGGACCGTTGCAGGGACAAATGACTTTAGGGCTTCTAGGCGGTTCTAACACAGAGATGTTAAAGACAAGTCCCCTTTTTATCAGCATTGACAGACTTAGCAACCCAGGGCATGAACACTGTAAGCAGAGTCACTCTCTATGGGCTTTGCCGTGGTATTATATGGGCACTATACGTTGGTATTATTTAGGTTCCGCATGGGCAATCTATACACATATAGTGATATTACTTGGGTATGGTATGACTTTTGTTCTGGGAACTTGGCTCCAGTATACATTACACAGTAGGCCATTTGTAATTTAACCCTTTCAGGAACAAGCCAATTTTTATTTCGATGTTTTTGATCTTAACTACCGATTTTCCGAAGCCGATACATTTTTTATTTACCATTTTCAATTTTACTTATTTATTATTTCATAGTTTGTACCATTAGTTTCAGCACCCAATATGCTAAGTAGGTTCTCTACTGTCCGGTGGGCGGTGCATCAATTCAGGGACCCCCCACCTGACAGTAGGGGTCCTTATTAATGTATTGGGTGCTGAAGCTAACAAAATTGATTGCTTGGGAATGGTGAAGGCTAGAGAAAAAATTCCAACTGTGCCAGAATCAGTGGAGTGATGTCTACTGAAGGATGTAAAAAGCTGGAGATGGTGAAAGTGGTGGAAGATCCTCTTTAAGTGATCACTTTTCTTTAACTTTTTGTTATAATCTGTTATAATTTGTTTTGTCTATAATCTGTAATGCTCAGCGCCAGCTTTTTCATTTTGCAATCTCTGCACCTTCGAGAATTGAGAATTGACAGGACCAGGATAAGCTTGCATGGCGTTACGTGCAAATGTAAACTGTAGTGCCCCCACCCCTGATCGATCAATCAGATCACCTTGTGTAGTCTGTATATACAAAGGCCACCCCTGGCAAGTGCATTACATGACAGGCCAGTGATTTTCTATTCGCTCCTGCCAGTCATCTGTATATCTACACAATTTACAATACAGGCGACCTGTATTGATTTTGATTTCTGGCTCTATAATACGGCCGCAGATTTTTCGGTGCATTACTCCGTGGTTGGGATTTGATTATTTATGGACATTTTAATGAAGTTACGAGGAAGGCGTCTTGTTTTTTTTTTTGCAAGGCGACGGCTCTTCACTATAAGCTGATTCCTGTATGCAGTCAGATGAGATTTACTGTAAGAGCCTCATTACCTGTCCATACTATTGTGATGAGTGGCACCCCTTATGGCCACTTGGTGCTGGCATCGTTCCTATAGTCACTTGACACAAGACTTGATCGGCGTCCTCCCAGCTTAAGAAAATCCTGCATACTTCACCGGTTCTAGACAGCTGGGCGAGGGGAGCAGTTCGGGATGTTTATAGCTTTTGCACTAAATCCAGATATATAGACTTAGGTCTATGTAGCTTAACCATGCACGGACTGCTCTGCTTCCAGTCTATAGAGAGTATATGAGAATCCCGGACCTCTTCAATACTGGTCGACTGAGAGCCCTTGTCAAAAGAATGCACTGACTCACATATATACATGGCTAGTCTTAGCCCCTACTGAAGGGGGCGCAACAGATGGTTTCATATCCTCATTTGTACACCACTATTATTTAGACAATGTGCAGCAGCCTGTTGGGAGGAAGGCCAGTTTGTTTTTGGTAATGGTGGCAAGAATGTCAAGCAGATCCTCTGATGCTCCTCCTAGGCTAGTGCAGTGCTGGGGGGCCTGAGATGTATCTGATTGTGGTACCACTGTTCCTCTATTGCTCGTCCTAGTAGTAGTAATAAGCCTTCCAGAGCCTGACGGTGGTTGGGTGCCCATGATGTTTCCTCTATTGCTCGTCCTAGTAGTTGTAAGCCTCTCTGAGCCTGATGGTGGTGGGTGCCCATGATGTTTCCTCTATTGCTCGTCCTAGTAGTAGTAAGCTTCCCTGAGACTGATGGTGGTGGGTGCCCATGATGGTTCCTCTATTGCTCATCCTAGTAGTAGTAAGCCTCTCTGAGCCTGATGGTGGTGGGTGCCCATGATGGTTCCTCTATTGCTCGCCCTAGTAGTAGTAAGCTTCCCTGAGACTGATGTGGTGGGTGCCTATGATGGTTCCTCTATTGCTCGTCCTAGTAGTAGTAAGCCTCTCTGAGCCTGATGGTGGTGGGTGCCTATGATGGTTCCTCTATTGCTCGTCCTAGTAGTAGTAAGCCTCTCTGAGCCTGATGGTGGTGGGTGCCCATGATGGTTCCTCTATTGCTTGTCCTAGTTGTAGTAAACCTCCCTGAGACTGATGGTGGTGGGTGCCCATGATGGTTCCTCTATTGCTCGTCCTAGTAGTAGTAAGCCTCTCTGAGCCTGATGGTGGTGGGTGCCCATGATGGTTCCTCTATTGCTCGTCCTAGTAGTAGTAAGCCTTCCAGAGCCTGATGGTGGTGGGTGTCCATGATGGTTCCTGTATTGCTCCTCCTAGTAGTAGTAAGCCTCCCTGAGACTGATGGTGGTGGGTGCCCATGATGGTTCCTGTATTGCTCGTCCTAGTAGTAGTAAGCCTCCCTGAGACTGATGGTGGTGGGTGCCCATGATGGTTCCTGTATTGCTCGTCCTAGTAGTAGTAAGCCTCCCTGAGACTGATGGTGGTGGGTGCCCATGATGGTAGGCAAAAGAATAAGACTCAGGAGAAAGGTATAGATGCTGGAAGTTCAGGTCTTAGGAGTTTTCCTCTGGGTCTGAGCTAGCAGATGGCACTTCCCAGGTGGCAGTCTATGTCTCCACTATTGGAGTAACCGCTGCTGTACTCTTCAAGTACACAAATAGCATGTGCAATGCCATGGCTGTGGGGTACGTTTCCCAACGGGTGCCGTGTCTGACCTAAGACTACAGGTAGGGTTGAAGCTATGAGATCCATGCAACTTTACCCTCACAGACGTCTCTTGTCAGTCTTTACAAAATGAGCAGGGATTACGCCCATCTCCTGATTACAGAACCACACCTGACTTTCTTAGAGCTGACTTTTAGTCCCGCCTAACCAGGGGTTCTGGCTCAGTCTTCACATTTCTGTTCTATACTCTTCCTTCTGTCTTTGGAAGGAACAGACCTGTTTTCTACTACTGTTCTCTGTCCCCTATCCTACTCTGAGTTCCCTAAGTCAGGGTCATACCATCAACTCCAGTGGATTGCACTGTTATAGGTACAGTGCCATGTGTAACCACATACAGTGGCAGCAACACCGTACACACAGGCTAATGTATCCTAACACTTTTGTAAGATAACTACAAAGGCCAATTATTACACCATACATAGATTTTGGTTACTGTATATTGGTGTTGGAACACTGTATGGCCATATTTACTTTCAGTGGCATAGATACTTAGGCCTTCTGTATTATATTATTTTGCAGTGTATGGAGGCGGCAACAACATGCTGTATAACATTGCTATTTAGGCAACTATATGGAAGTGTTATTTGGACGACATCCTGGTCATTAATTTTCTGTAGCATTGCTCATCCTATAGCTCCTGCAAGGGAATCTGGACTTAGCAGGGAGGACACTACCGGGTTGTGACCTATCAGTGTTCTTGATATAGGTGGCACCTAACCTAGGGCCACAGAGACGCTGGTATGAAGCATCAGAGGATCCACCAAGAGAATGGTCAGGTACAAGCAGAAGGTCAGGATGGGAAGCTCAGGTTTACTGTATAAATCAGGGACAAGCCGGGGTCATACACAGCAGAACAGCAGGGCCCGGATCAGGGACAAAGTCAGAAACAAGCCAAGGCCTATACATGGAGAATTAGTCAGAATGCAGTAGCAGAACACCCCTGCGGGAACTAGCACGATAGGAACATACAAGAGCCCAGACAGCGCCACCTAATGGATCCACACCAACTTACAACTTTCTAGCAGCCCATACATTCTGGTGTCCAACCATACATCAATGGCTGCCATATAATGCCATATTTCCCCTACAGTGGCCTTTGCAGAAATATCTGCCCTCTGAAATTTTAGATTCCCTTCCCACATATTATATCACTGCCCATTTTCTATTGAGTTTCCCTTTAAGAAATTTCTACAACTTTAACAATCCTTGGGATTCCACCCAGACTACACGACCCGTAATGGCAGCTGAGGAGCAAAGGGCCCCAAGAAAGTCGAGACTCCTTCCGAAAGGCGACAGCGTCAGACAGGAGGCGGCACAGATTTGACCTTTGCATCGAATGAGCAGTTTTTGAGCTTCAGGATTGGTAAGCCATATTTACAGCATTTACCAGCAAAGATCATCTACCTGCTATTGTCTGGTCTGGAGTAATAAAAGCTTTTTGTTTCATTTCATGGGCTCCGAAGTTATGACCCAGCACAATCTATTTACTGCCTTTCACTGCGGCCTAATATTTATTGCCATTGATTTTCACTTCACTTACCATACAGATTGCACTAAAAACTTTGGATGGACCTTCTGCAGAATTAACCCCTTGCTCAAGGACTGCACTGAGGGATCGGAGAGGTCACATGTCTCCTCCATAACATCGATTTCCAATGCAAAGTTCCAGGTTCCTGCAAAAATGTCAGGTGAGGTCTAGGAGATCTGTGATACCGCCAAGGTCATGGTGGTGCCCTATGTACAAAAGTCGTGACACATGTAAATACATTTTTATGGCTGTGATAATGCCGACAACTTATATACCGTATTTCACAATCCACCTGAAGGACAGACCCCAGTACTCATACTGCACAAACTCTACCACCATGTCATACAGATTATGTATTATTTTTAAAGGTCCCTGTACTGTGACATCACTGTGTGTATTATCTCTGTACTGTGACATCACTGTGTGTATTATCTCTGTACTGTGACATCAGTGTGTATTATCCCTGTACTGTGACATCACTGTGTGTATTATCCTGTACTGTGACATCACTGTGTATTATCTCTGTACTGTGACATTACTCTGTGTATCATTCCTGTACTGTGACATCACTGTGTGTATTATCTCTGTACTGTGACATCACTGTGTGTATTATCCTGTACTGTGACATCACTGTGTGTATTATCCCTGTACTGTGACATCACTGTGTGTATTATCTCTGTACTGTGACATCACTGTGTGTATTATCCCTGTACTGTGACATCACTGTGTGTATTATCTCTGTACTGTGACATCACTGTGTGTATTATCCCTGTACTGTGACATCACTGTGTGTATTATCTCTGTACTGTGACATCACTGTGTGTATTATCTCTGTACTGTGACATCACTGTGTGTATTATCCTGTACTGTGACATCACTGTGTGTATTATCCCTGTACTGTGACATCACTGTGTGTATTATCTCTGTACTGTGACATCACTGTGTGTATTATCTCTGTACTGTGACATCACTGTGTGTATTATCCTGTACTGTGACATCACTGTGTGTATTATATCTGTACTGTGACATCACTGTGTGTATTATCCTGTACTGTGACATCACTGTGTGTATTATCTCTGTACTGTGACATCACTGTGTGTATTATCCTGTACTGTGACATCACTGTGTGTATTATCCTATACTGTGACATCACTGTGTGTATTATCCTATACTGTGACATCACTGTGTGTATTATCTCTGTACTGTGACATCACTGTTTGTATTATCCTGTACTGTGACATCACTGTGTGTATTATCCTGTACTGTGACATCACTGTGTGTATTATCCTGTACTGTGACATCACTGTGTGTATTATCCCTGTACTGTGACATCACTGTGTGTATTATCTCTGTACTGTGACATCACTGTTTGTATTATCCTATACTGTGACATCACTGTGTGTATTATCCCTGTACTGTGACATCACTGTGTGTATTATCTCTGTACTGTGACATCACTGTGTGTATTATCCCTGTACTGTGACATCACTGTGTGTATTATCCCTATACTGTGACATCACTGTGTGTATTATCCTGTACTGTGACATCACTGTGTGTATTATCCTGTACTGTGACATCACTGTGTGTATTATCCCTGTACTGTGACATCACTGTGTGTATTATCCTGTACTGTGACATCACTGTGTGTATTATCCCTGTACTGTGACATCACTGTTTGTATTATCCTGTACTGTGACATCACTGTGTGTATTATCCTGTACTGTGACATCACTGCGTGTATTATCTCTGTACTGTGACATCACTGTGTGTATTATCCCTGTACTGTGACATCACTGTGTGTATTATCCTGTACTGTGACATCACTGTGTGTATTATACCTGTACTGTGACATCACTGTGTGTATTATCCTGTACTGTGACATCACTGTGTGTATTATCCCTGTACTGTGACATCACTGTGTGTATTATCCTGTACTGTGACATCACTGTGTGTATTATCTCTGTACTGTGACATCACTGTGTGTATTATCCTGTACTGTGACATCACTGTGTGTATTATCCCTGTACTGTGACATCACTGTGTGTATTATCTCTGTACTGTGACATCACTGTGTGTATTATCCCTGTACTGTGACATCACTGTGTGTATTATCTCTGTACTGTGACATCACTGTGTGTATTATCCCTGTACTGTGACATCACTGTGTGTATTATCTCTGTACTGTGACATCACTGTGTGTATTATCTCTGTACTGTGACATCACTGTGTGTATTATCCTGTACTGTGACATCACTGTGTGTATTATCCCTGTACTGTGACATCACTGTGTGTATTATCTCTGTACTGTGACATCACTGTGTGTATTATCTCTGTACTGTGACATCACTGTGTGTATTATCCTGTACTGTGACATCACTGTGTGTATTATATCTGTACTGTGACATCACTGTGTGTATTATCCTGTACTGTGACATCACTGTGTGTATTATCTCTGTACTGTGACATCACTGTGTGTATTATCCTGTACTGTGACATCACTGTGTGTATTATCCTATACTGTGACATCACTGTGTGTATTATCCTATACTGTGACATCACTGTGTGTATTATCTCTGTACTGTGACATCACTGTTTGTATTATCCTGTACTGTGACATCACTGTGTGTATTATCCTGTACTGTGACATCACTGTGTGTATTATCCTGTACTGTGACATCACTGTGTGTATTATCCCTGTACTGTGACATCACTGTGTGTATTATCTCTGTACTGTGACATCACTGTTTGTATTATCCTATACTGTGACATCACTGTGTGTATTATCCCTGTACTGAGACATCACTGTGTGTATTATCTCTGTACTGTGACATCACTGTGTGTATTATCCCTGTACTGTGACATCACTGTGTGTATTATCCCTATACTGTGACATCACTGTGTGTATTATCCTGTACTGTGACATCACTGTGTGTATTATCCTGTACTGTGACATCACTGTGTGTATTATCCCTGTACTGTGACATCACTGTGTGTATTATCCTGTACTGTGACATCACTGTGTGTATTATCCCTGTACTGTGACATCACTGTTTGTATTATCCTGTACTGTGACATCACTGTGTGTATTATCCTGTACTGTGACATCACTGCGTGTATTATCTCTGTACTGTGACATCACTGTGTGTATTATCCCTGTACTGTGACATCACTGTGTGTATTATCCTGTACTGTGACATCACTGTGTGTATTATACCTGTACTGTGACATCACTGTGTGTATTATCCTGTACTGTGACATCACTGTGTGTATTATCCCTGTACTGTGACATCACTGTGTGTATTATCCTGTACTGTGACATCACTGTGTGTATTATCTCTGTATTGTGACATCACTGTGTGTATTATCTCTGTACTGTGACATCACTGTGTGTATTATCTCTGTACTGTGACATCACTGTGTGTATTATCTCTGTACTGTGACATCACTGTGTGTATTATCCTGTACTGTGACATCACTGTGTGTATTATCTCTGTACTGTGACATCACTGTGTGTATTATCCTGTACTGTGACATCACTGTGTGTATTATCTCTGTACTGTGACATCACTGTGTGTATTATCCCTGTACTGTGACGTCACTGTGTGTATTATCCTGTACTGTGACATCACTGTTTGTATTATCCTGTACTGTGACATCACTGTGTGTATTATCCTGTACTGTGACATCACTGTGTGTATTATCCTGTACTGTGACATCACTGTGTGTATTATCTCTGTACTGTGACATCACTGTGTGTATTATCTCTGTACTGTGACATCACTGTGTGTATTATCCTGTACTGTGACATCACTGTGTGTAAGATCTCTGTACTGTGACATCACTGTGTGTAATATCTCTGTACTGTGACATCACTGTGTGTATTATCCCTGTACTGTGACATCACTGTGTGTATTATCCCTGTACTGTGACATCACTGTGTGTATTATCTCTGTACTGTGACATCACTGTGTGTATTATCTCTGTACTGTGACATCACTGTGTGTATTATCCCTGTACTGTGACATCACTGTGTGCATTATCCTGTACTGTGACATCACTGTGTGTATTATCCTGTACTGTGACATCACTGTGTGTATTATCTCTGTACTGTGACATCACTGTGTGTATTATCTCTGTACTGTGACATCACTGTGTGTATTATCCCTGTACTGTGACATCACTGTGTGTATTATCCCTGTACTGTGACATCACTGTGTGTATTATCTCTGTACTGTGACATCACTGTGTGTATTATCCCTGTACTGTGACATCACTGTGTGTATTATCCCTGTACTGTGACATCACTGTGTGTATCATCCCTGTACTGTGACATCACTGTTTGTATTATCCTGTACTGTGACATCACTGTGTGTATTATCCTGTACTGTGACATCACTGTGTGTATTATCTCTGTACTGTGACATCACTGTGTGTATTATCTCTGTACTGTGACATCACTGTGTGTATTATCTCTGTACTGTGACATCACTGTGTGTATTATCCCTGTACTGTGACATCACTGTGTGTATTATCCTGTACTGTGACATCACTGTGTGTATTATCTCTGTACTGTGACATCACTGTGTGTATTATCTCTGTACTGTGACATCACTGTGTGTATTATCCTGTACTGTGACATCACTGTGTGTAAGATCTCTGTACTGTGACATCACTGTGTGTAATATCTCTGTACTGTGACATCACTGTGTGTATTATCCCTGTACTGTGACATCACTGTGTGTATTATCCCTGTACTGTGACATCACTGTGTGTATTATCTCTGTACTGTGACATCACTGTGTGTATTATCTCTGTACTGTGACATCACTGTATGTATTATCCCTGTACTGTGACATCACTGTGTGCATTATCCTGTACTGTGACATCACTGTGTGTATTATCCTGTACTGTGACATCACTGTGTGTATTATCTCTGTACTGTGACATCACTGTGTGTATTATCTCTGTACTGTGACATCACTGTGTGTATTATCCCTGTACTGTGACATCACTGTGTGTATTATCCCTGTACTGTGACATCACTGTGTGTATTATCTCTGTACTGTGACATCACTGTGTGTATTATCCCTGTACTGTGACATCACTGTGTGTATTATCCCTGTACTGTGACATCACTGTGTGTATCATCCCTGTACTGTGACATCACTGTGTGTATTATCCTGTACTGTGACATCACTGTGTGTATTATCTCTGTACTGTGACATCACTGTGTGTATTATCCCTGTACTGTGACGTCACTGTGTGTATTATCCCTGTACTGTGACGTCACTGTGTGTATTATCCTGTACTGTGACATCACTGTTTATATTATCCTGTACTGTAACATCACTGTGTGTATTATCCTGTACTGTGACATCACTGTGTGTATTATCTCTGTACTGTGACATCACTGTGTGTATTATCCTGTACTGTGACATCACTGTGTGTATTATCTCTGTACTGTGACATCACTGTGTGTATTATCTCTGTACTGTGACATCACTGTGTGTATTATCTCTGTACTGTGACATCACTGTGTGTATTATCTCTGTACTGTGACATCACTGTGTGTATTATCCCTGTACTGTGACATCACTGTGTGTATTATCCTGTACTGTGACATCACTGTGTGTATTATCTCTGTACTGTGACATCACTGTGTGTATTATCCCTGTACTGTGACATCACTGTGTGTATTATCTCTGTACTGTGACATCACTGTGTGTATTATCTCTGTACTGTGACATCACTGTGTGTATTATCTCTGTACTGTGACATCACTGTGTGTATTATCCCTGTACTGTGACATCACTGTGTGTATTATCCTGTACTGTGACATCACTGTGTGTATTATCTCTGTACTGTGACATCACTGTGTGTATTATCCTGTACTGTGACATCACTGTGTGTATTATCTCTGTACTGTGACATCACTGTGTGTATTATCCCTGTACTGTGACATTACTGTGTGTATTATCTCTGTACTGTGACATCACTGTGTGTATTATCTCTGTACTGTGACATCACTGTGTGTATTATCTCTGTACTGTGACATCACTGTGTGTATTATCTCTGTACTGTGACATCACTGTGTGTATTATCCTGTACTGTGACATCACTGTGTATTATCCTGTACTGTGACATTACTGTGTGTATTATCTCTGTACTGTGACATCACTGTGTGTATTATCTCTGTACTGTGACATCACTGTGTGTATTATCCCTGTACTGTGACATCACTGTGTGTATTATCCTGTACTGTGACATCACTGTGTGTATTATCTCTGTACTGTGACATCACTGTGTGTATTATCCCTGTACTGTGACATTACTGTGTGTATTATCTCTGTACTGTGACATCACTGTGTGTATTATCTCTGTACTGTGACATCACTGTGTGTATTATCTCTGTACTGTGACATCACTGTGTGTATTATCCCCGAGACCAAAATAACCATTCATTTCTCAAGTTCTAAACTAGCTTCTTAAAGGGATTCTACCATTTAAATACTTTTTTTTATCTTGTTCACATGTCGGAATAGCCTTAAGAAAGGCGTTCCAATACTATGCAAGCGGCCATTTTTCTTGTGGCCGCGAGCATGCACAGTCGGCTTGCCCTAGGCCTGAGGCCTAGAAGTTAGAAGACACCGCAGGAAGAAGTTGCGGTGAAGACCTCGTTCTAGAAGAAGATGGAGGCATCGCTGGAGACTTCTCTCGCATCATTGGGGACACCCCCAGTGCTGTTTGAGCGCTGAAGCCCGCCCCCAGTGCTGCGAGAGAACTCATTTGCATACGAACAAAAACCGGATTTTCACCAAACGGTGGGCTGGAGACGACTTATAAAGGTAGGAGACGAATAGCCTTTCTTAAGGCTATTCTGACATGTGAACGAGAAAAAAAAAGTGTTTAAATGGTAGAATCCCTTTAAGATGGTCAAGGTAGAAGAGAGACCCATTACAAGTTTTGCTATGGGGCCTCATGATTTCTTGTTACGCTCTTGTCCACAGGCAAAAAAAGGTTGCTCAATAGTCATGGTGACCAGCTCTCCTCCAAGGTAATGGAACATGGTGCTGAACAAGATCTGGCACTTGATTTAAGGATGTAATGGTGTGAACACAGACCAATGCCAATTCTTACCAATCAGTATAGATTCCCTCCGTTTCCAACCTCCTGGTCCCTGTTAATGGGTGGGTCAATGTTGTGTGATTGAGAGAGACCAGCAGGGGGTCTGTGATGGGTAGTGCTGGTTATCAGTGAGGGGAGTATTGTTCTTTAAAAATTTTTTTTTCAAAAGCATTAATTTTATAGTAATTTTTTACTGGCCAGACAGTGCCTTTAATGGCGGTTGCCTCATTATGAGCTCATCGCTGCCTACAGACATCTTCCTATGGAAAATCTCAGTACTTCAGATGCCATTGTCCGATGAATATGAATGGAGGCCCTGGAGGTAGAACAATTACTGTCTGGAAGTCACCGGTCTAGACAAATATTTTTCTTTCAGTTTCACAGTATGTGAAGCGAAACAAACCCTGGTATTTCAGGCACCAGCCATGTAGTCACAGTACACAGCTCCGGCCTATGGACAAGAGACTGAGGAGCCAAAGGATAGATGCAAGTAATGACATTTTACAGACTTCATGACGTCTCCACCTCATTAACCAGGAGGAATTCATTCAGGATCAGAATTCAGCTTCCAAAAAAAAACGGCGTTGATCTGAATGTTGCATATACTGGCGCTGGCGGGAGAGATGGATCATTTGGCCTCATGTGTCTTCTACTTTGTACAAAAGATGGCAGACAGTAATACAGATCAATGTTACCTCTATGTTCTCTTACAAGGAAACCTATCTATCTGCAGGGCTGGAGTGATATGCTGGTTCTGGTGACACTAACCTATCTATCTGCAGGGCTGGGGTGATATGCTGGATCTGGTGACAGTAACCTATCTATCTGCAGGGCTGGGGTGATATGCTGGTTCTGGTGACACTAACCTATCTATCTGCAGGGCTGGGGTGATATGCTGGTTCTGCTGATAATAAAAACTAGGACATAAATTTAAAAAAATGGGAAAAAATATGTCATAATGCATACATTTTGTATTTTTTTATTCTTAATTTTTATTTGAATTTTATACACATTTACAAAACAGTTTCATTAATTGAGTATTTTTTATCATTAGTTTTATAGATAAATTTATTTATTTATGCCTATTTCATGTATTATAGCGCCATCTGGGAGGATAATAGTGGTACTGCACTTTCAGATCGTCTTGTGTAATTCCAATATAAAAAATTGAATTATTTTATCCACGAAAGGAAGTGACAGTGTGTCCTTTTATACCTGAAACAAAAGGCCTTGTGTCATCAAATTTCATACCCTAGCATTAGACATGGCTTAAAGTCAGTGTCACCAGACCCAGCATATCACCCCAGCCCTGCAGATAGATAGGTTAGTGTCACCAGAACCAGCGTATCACCCCAGACCTGCAGATAGATAGGTTACTGTTACCAGAACCAGCATATCACCCCAGACCTGCAGATAGATAGGTTAGTGTCACCAGAACCAGCATATCACCCCAGCCCTGCAGATAGATAGGTTAGTGTCACCAGAACCAGCATATCACCCCAGCCCTGCAGATAGATAGGTTAGTGTCAGCAGACCCAGCATATCACCCCAGCCCTGCAGATAGATAGGTTAGTGTCACCAGATCCAGCATATCACCCCAGCCCTGCAGATAGATAGGTTACTGTCACCAGACCCAGCATATCACCCCAGCCCTGCAGATAGATAGGTTAGTGTCACCAGACCCAGCATATCACCCCAGCCCTGCAGATAGATAGGTTAGTATCACCAGAACCAGCGTATCACCCCAGCCCTGCAGATAGATAGGTTACTGTCACCAGAACCAGCATATCACCCCAGGCCTGCAGATAGATAGGTTAGTGTCACCAGACCCAGCATATCACCCCAGCCCTGCAGATAGATAGGTTAGTATCACCAGACCCAGTATATCACCCCAGCCCTGCAGATAGATAGGTTAGTGTCACCAGATCCAGCATATCACCCCAGCCCTGCAGATAGATAGGTTACTGTCACCAGACCCAGCATATCACCCCAGCCCTGCAGATAGATAGGTTAGTGTCACCAGACCCAGCATATCACCCCAGCCCTGCAGATAGATAGGTTAGTGTCACCAGACCCAGCATATCATCCCAGTCCTGCAGATAGATAGGTTAGTGTCACCAGAACCAGCATATCACCCCAGGCCTGCAGATAGATAGGTTAGTGTCACCAGGCCCAGCATATCACCCCAGTCCTGCAGATAGATAGGTTAGTGTCACCAGACCCAGCATATCACCCCAGCCCTGCAGATAGATAGGTTAGTATCACCAGACCCAGTATATCACCCCAGCCCTGCAGATAGATAGGTTAGTGTCACCAGATCCAGCATATCACCCCAGCCCTGCAGATAGATAGGTTACTGTCACCAGACCCAGCATATCACCCCAGCCCTGCAGATAGATAGGTTAGTGTCACCAGACCCAGCATATCACCCCAGCCCTGCAGATAGATAGGTTAGTATCACCAGACCCAGTATATCACCCCAGCCCTGCAGATAGATAGGTTAGTGTCACCAGATCCAGCATATCACCCCAGCCCTGCAGATAGATAGGTTACTGTCACCAGACCCAGCATATCACCCCAGCCCTGCAGATAGATAGGTTAGTATCACCAGAACCAGCGTATCACCCCAGCCCTGCAGATAGATAGGTTAGTATCACCAGACCCAGTATATCACCCCAGCCCTGCAGATAGATAGGTTAGTGTCACCAGATCCAGCATATCACCCCAGCCCTGCAGATAGATAGGTTACTGTCACCAGACCCAGCATATCACCGCAGCCCTGCAGATAGATAGGTTAGTGTCACCAGACCCAGCATATCACCCCAGCCCTGCAGATAGATAGGTTACTATCACCAGAACCAGCGTATCACCCCAGCCCTGCAGATAGATAGGTTATTGTCACCAGAACCAGCATATCACCCCAGGCCTGCAGATAGATAGGTTAGTGTCACCAGACCCAGCATATAACCCCAGCCCTGCAGATAGATAGGTTAGTGTCACCAGACCCAGCATATCATCCCAGTCCTGCAGATAGATAGGTTAGTGTCACCAGAACCAGCATATCACCCCAGGCCTGCAGATAGATAGGTTAGTGTCACCAGACCCAGCATATCACCCCAGCCCTGCAGATAGATAGGTTAGTGTCACCAGACCCAGCATATCACCCCAGCCCTGCAGATAGATAGGTTAGTATCACCAGACCCAGTATATCACCCCAGCCCTGCAGATAGATAGGTTAGTGTCACCAGATCCAGCATATCACCCCAGCCCTGCAGATAGATAGGTTACTGTCACCAGACCCAGCATATCACCCCAGCCCTGCAGATAGATAGGTTAGTATCACCAGAACCAGCGTATCACCCCAGCCCTGCAGATAGATAGGTTATTGTCACCAGAACCAGCATATCACCCCAGGCCTGCAGATAGATAGGTTAGTTTCACCAGACCCAGCATATCACCCCAGCCCTGCAGATAGATAGGTTAGTGTCACCAGAACCAGTATATCACCCCAGTCCTGCAGATAGATAGGTTAGTGTCACCAGAACCAGCATATCACCCCAACCCTGCAGATAGATAGGTTAATGTCACCAGACCCAGCAAATCGCCCCAGCCCTGCAGATAGATAGGTTAGTGTCACCAGATCCAGCATATCACCCCAGCCCTGCAGATAGATAGGTTAGTGTCACCAGAACCAGCATATCGCCCCAGCCCTGCAGATAGATAGGTTAGTGTCACCAGATCCAGCATATCACCCCAGCCCTGCAGATAGATAGGTTAGTGTCACCAGAACCAGCATATCACCCCAGTGCTGCAGATAGATAGGTTAGTGTCACCAGAACCAGCATATCACCCCAGTCCTGCAGATAGATAGGTTAGTGTCACCAGACCCAGCATATCACCCCAGCCCTGCAGATAAGCACACCTCCCAAGCATCCCGGATTCTGTGGGACATTCACGGATTCGGTGTCCTATCCTGCAGTCCCGGTCGCCGGGAGGTATGTCCCGGTTTCAACTGGACGCAGATGAGTTGAATACATACACAAGTAAAGCAGACGCTGTCACAGCTCAGCACCTGCTTTTCTGCTGCACTCCGACTAATGGATGTGAAGGCGCCATGCGATGATGTCACATTGCGCCTACAAATCTGTTAGTGAGACTGCGGAGAGACCTGCGGGGGAGTGTTGGAAGGTGAGTATAAGTGGTTTTTGTGTTAAACATTGAAGTGGAACATAATGAAGGGAGCCCATGAAACGGGGGACAGATGAAGGGGGGATGGCATGAAACTGTGGGCAGAGATGGGGGAACATGCAACTGTGGGCAGAGATGGGGAGACATGAAACTGGGAGTAGAGATGGGGGGACATGAAACTGGAGGCAGAGATGGGGAGACATGAAACTGGGAGTAGAGATGGGGGGACATGAAACTGGGGGAAGAGATGGGGGGACATGAAACTGGGGGCAGAGATAGGGACATGAAACTGGGGGTAGACATGGGGGACATGAAACTGGGGGTAGACATGGGGGACATGAAACTGGGGCAGAGATGGGGAACTCGAACCTGGGGACAGAGATGGAGTGGGAACATGAAACTGGGGGCAGATGAAGGGGGTATATGAAACTGAAGGAGAGATGAAGTAGGGACATATAATTAACAGATGACTGTAGGAGGATTATACTGTGTGAGAGCACATGAAAAATGAAGGAGAATGGGAGAAGTCAACATAAATGTGGGTGGGGCTAAATTTGCTGTGGTGCGCATTTGTCCCTCTTTCTGTTCTTCAAAAGTTGGGAGGTATGTAGTACCATTGCTTCAGTAGGGTTTGTCACTGATGGCAAGTAGGCATCCAAGTTATATTATGCATGGCCTCTCCTTTAAGTCTCTGCCCCAATGGAAGGTAGGTGAGCAATAAGATTCCCAGCTTACTAGATCCTGTGAAGATGTTGTGTTACGCTAGGTTCACACCTGCGTTCTTCTTTCCGTTCTGTGCTTTCCGTCTTCTGCATGCCAGAAGATGGAAAGCACAGACCGGGTCCGGCCGTGAGCGGCGGTGAGCGTTTTATGCTCTCCGCCGCGAAACCGGATTTTTTTATCCGGACACAGAGTACTGCATGTCCGACTCTGTGTCCGGATTATAAAACCCGGTTTCGCGGCGGAGAGTGCAAAACACTCACTGCCGCTCACGGCCGGACATTTGAATGGGTGAGAAAGTCTCCTGCAGGCTTCCGTCTCCTGCATCTGTTTTATGCAGGAAACGGAAACCTGCATAACGGAGTTCACAACGCTGATGTGAACGAGCCCTTATATGTATATCCTGACTACCTGTGCTTGGTTATTCGCTTTTGTGCTTTCCCCGATCTACAACCTGTTTACCATTAAAGGGATTGTGAAAAATATATATATTTTTTTTTAATTTAGGGGAGGTGAGCCCGATCAGCGGCCTAAGGAAAGGGACCTGGGACGTCACAGCCAGCGACGACTTATACTGCAAAAAACCATCAGAACAGCAGGACCAGACCGCACTGAAAGTCACTGGAGCACCGGGGACAGGTAAGTATGGGGGTTGTTTTTCATCTCCCCCGGTCTAATTTAAAAAAAAAAGTATCCTGGACGACCTCTTTAAGAACTAATGCTGTCGATCCTGACCTTGGCTTGTCTTTTGACCAATCTCTGCCTGTCACATGTGGAGACTTCTTCAAGAGGCAGCAACCTGGTTTCTCTGCAGTGAAGGCCAGATCATTTTAAACAAGTGGTTGTCAGGGGGCCCGGGTGTCGTACCCCCACAATATTCAATGGATGACCTAGCTTGAGGATATGTTATCAATTGATAATCTTGAAAACCCTTTAAAGGGGTATTCCCATAACTCTTGTTTTGCAGCCTGCAGGGCTCTGTGCTCTCTTCACTTCCTGGATTTCTTGGCACATTGGTGGGCGGGGTTTCACTTGCTCTGCTATCTGCTATGTTTGCAGTCAGTAATGAGGGATTGGTTGTAGATGTATTACCACAGTATAAAGCTGATGTGGAAACTAATGTAGCAGAGCTGGATTTGAGTCAGCTTGCATTACATACAGAGGTAACAGACTCCTTATCTCAGCCCTTATCAGCCAAATTTAATTAAACCAGCTGATAAGTGGAAAAGCTGAAGATAGACAGCACAGTTATTCTGGAGCTCTCACCTCCCCCCTCCCCTATCTGAGGAGCTCCGTTGCTTGTCAGCCCCTCCCTCCCCCTCTGAGAGCAGGTAGCTACCTCACTTGGCAAATGAGCAGATAAGCCCAGTGGCCATAGAAACGCAGTGTCAACAATGAAGCGAATAAATTAGGATAGTGGCCAAACAAAGCAGTTTTGATAAAGCAATGTATTTAGAAAAAGTCTCAAATCCACATAAACTAGCAGTATAGATAGGATGCTTGTTATGGGACAACCCCTTTAAGTGCTGCAGGAAGAAAACAACTGTTAACCTGAGATTTTCAATGGCTGAAATGGCCATAAATGAAACTTGTCTATATTCTTAAACTAGCATTACTCGCGACTTCGTCCACGGCCCCCTAACCCCCTGCGCAACCCACCTGCAGCGCGGCTTCAGCCCCCCTTGACTTGTGGCCACAGCGGGCCCCTCCCACACCATTGCACCCACGGACCCCTGGTGCCCCCCTTGCGCCCACTGTCCCCCTTCTCTTCCTCCCCCCCTTGGACCTCCCCTGTGCACCTAGGGTACAGGTGTGCATAGGGTCGGCAGAGTGTGTAGCGTAGTTGCAGCGGCCATGCACGGCGCGCGGCACCAGTAGACGGCGGTTTGCCGTAGTTTGTGCCAGTTCCTCCTACCCCTTCCCACCCCCAGGACCCCGGCAGACTCACCGATCATCACCGTGTGCTGGGCTCCGCTGAGTGCGGCACTTGCCTACCGCATATACAACGCCATTTTCTTCCTCTCACTCTGCAGTGAGTGGGAGCCTCTTTAACTCCGCCCCCACTATCACTTGATCCATTCGGAGAACAACGCCTCATGTCATGACGTCATCTGAGGTCCTTCAGCCTACACCGACCGTGAATTCGGTGCTCGCGGTCGGCAAACCCGGCAATATACGGGTATGGTAAGGCGCCTATATTAATCCGCTCGCCCGTTTTGGTGTGATTGCGGAACAAACATCCAAACCCACAAACTTTCACATTAGTAAGGATAAAGCAGTGACTGTGCTCGCCGTCCATTACAGATGGCACAACAAGAATAAATGGTGGGAAACGTATATAATAATAATAATTGTTCTCATATATAATAATAATTGTTCGCGTATATAATAATAATTGCTCCTTTCAACAACAACAAAGTCTATTGATCACTGTACTTTATTATCAGTAGAATAGATCGCGGCCGCCATCTTTAGAGATGTAAACGACTATCACACCAGTCTTCACCAGGACTCTCCAAATAATGGACAAGAGTTTCTTTTCGAAGGCGTCTGGAGGGCTGTCTATTCCTTAGATGCATCTTGGTGACCCTTCTGGATTTCTGAAGAACATGTGAATGTAAAGTGATGGCCACAGATGACACGTGACGTCCGTCAGTGAGGGCGGTGGATCTTATTCGCTCCTTCTATAGATTCTCCAGGACCTGCTTCATGTCCTTGCTCTGGGATCTTCCATTTCCCCACAGGGGACGCTTCCTCCAGCCGATGCTTTACATTTGCTGTAATTCGGAAAAACAGAGTAAATATCTCATTTGTCTTGATGGACGGCAGCTACTCAGCGAGCCGACCTATCCCTACATCTGAGAATGCCGCAACTATTACAATATACGGAAAAGTATTTATCCCATATGCTGAAACACATTTTTTTTTTTTTTTTTGCAGCTTTGCCTCCCAAAAATTTTAATAGAAAGTTACTAAAACGTCTCACATTTCCCTAAATGGTATCAATAAAAACTACAATTATTTCAGAAAAAAAAAAAAAACCTTAGGGTGCATTCACACGGAGTAAACGCGCCGCGCAATGTGGCGCGTTTACGGCGCGTGTACACCTCGTTTTTTACGGTGCACGATTACGCCACGTTAACGCCGACGTTAACGCGGTGTGATCGCGCACCGTAAAAAAACGCAGCGTACACGCGCCGTAAACGCGCCACATTGCGCGGCGCGTTTACTCCGTGTGAATGCACCCTTACGACGCTTTTTAAATATTGAAACAAGAAAAACTTTACAAATTTGTCAGTATCACATATGGCCACAGGTTTGTGTGGTATTATGGCTCAGGGCTCGTTCACATCTGCGCCCGGTCTCCATTCTGCAGATTTCCGTTTTCTGCACATAACAGAGGCAGGAGAGGTAAACCTGCAGGTCTCTTTCATAACCATTCAATTCAATGGATTTGAAAGATGTCCGGCCGTGAGCGTTTTATGCTCTCCCCTGCGAAACCGTTTTTTAAAAATCAGAAACAGAGTTGAACATGCAGTACTCTGTGTCCAGTTTAAAAAAAACGGTTTCGTGGCGGAGAGCATAAAACACTCACCGCCGCTCATGGCCGGACCCGCTCTGACAGCTTTCCGTCTTCTGCATGCAGAAGACGGAAACCACAGAACGGACTGCTGAACGCTAGTGTGAACCTAGCGTCAGCTACATACACTTCAGTTGAGCTAAAGTGCAATACCACAGAGAACCTATGGCTAAATGTGGCGCTGTTTTCAAAAGAAAGCAGATTTGGTTTTTCTATATTTGTATGCTAAATCATCAGACATGGCAGCCACTGGAGATATTACACAACAACAAGTAGTGAGAAGATGGCTCCATTATGGCTATAGTACTGTACCAGAGATGCCACGTTTAGGACTGGAGAATGGTCCTTTAGTCCTTCCTCAGGCTGAATTGCAGTCCATGAAGTGTCATGCCTGGATGGCTGATTTTGCTGTTCCATGTTCTTGTCATCTGTACACACAACCCAAGGCTGACCTACCACCATAGGTAAACCCAGCGTTACACATGGAATAATATAACAGTAGCATCACCTAATCTACCCCATAAGGAAAGTGAATGCCCAGATAGCTTACGTGGCTCCGTGACCAGCGCCATAAGACGGAACCTATAAAAGGCCAAACTAAAGTATCCCCCAGGTATTGTCTGAACTGCCTTGTCAAACTCCTGTCCCAACTAGTAAAGCACCTAGACCTGATCCTTGTCATCTTCTATACTATCTTCTGGTATCTCCACCGGCCAACTCCTGGACCTTGTTGTAGGCATCTCCTGTTTCTACCTCTGGTCACGACTCCAAGTGTCGCCTGTTCCATCCAAGGACTTCTCTTCTGGTCACTGCTCCTGGTGATCTTCTTCTTCCATTTGAGGTCTGCTTTGGCTGCTACTTCTGGGTCAGATACAACTTTAATACTTCCATTTTGACAAATCCAGCACTGCCATTCCTATGTTCCCAAGCCTGACTCTACCACTACTATATGATCAAATCCAGCTCTGCTACATGTATTGTGACCGTCATATTGTACATCACATCCAGTCACTGCTTCACACTCAGACAAACTCAGCTCAACCATAGACAACGCCAAACTCACCTCTGCTATACAGATTTACTTATCTGGTTTCTTCTCTGACCTTGTCCATATTCCAATCCCGGTTGAGCTCACTGCCATAGCAAACACTGGAAATAGATAATATCGCTTACCCGTATACTATAGGGCCAAGCTCTGTGGCGATGCCGGCACTTTTTATGCTTCCTCCGTTGTGCACTTCTCTTCACTGCATGTACGGAGATCTGGTCCAAACATAGCGGCTTATCAGGGGTCATGTGACCTGACGTGCCCATCAGTGGCCTCAATAGAAATACCCTATGCACATGTGTAGTGCTCTGCGTATTGTATCTCTGTGGAGGCGACTGAATGCGGCCTGTGATATAAGCGATCCTATGAGTCCATGTTAAAGTCCCCTGAGGGGATGAGGGAAAGAAAAAGCTCAAAAAAATGTTAAAAAGATTTAGAAAAATATATAAAAACATAAAAATTCAAATCACTGCCGTAGTTCACATATCAAAATAAGTAATTAATAAGTTAGGTAATTGATATACAAAGTAGATTAGAAAATTGTACAACTTCTCATTATGCAAACAATAACATTTATATGGTCCTGACTCAGGCATCATTTTTGGTCCTCACTTGGGCACCATTTCTTAGGCCTCTCTTGGGCACCATTTCTTAGGCCTCTCTTCGGCATCATTTATTTGGTCCTCTCTTGGGCACCATTTCTTAGGCCTCTCTTCGGCATCATTTATTTGGTCCTCTCTTGGGCACCATTCCTTTGGTCTCTCTTGGGTACCATGTCTTAGGCCTCTCTTGGGTATCATTTATTTAGTCCTCTCTCGGGCACCATTTCTTAGGCCTCTCTTGGGCACCATATTTGGTCCTCACTTGGGCACCATTTCTTAGGCCTCTCTTGGGCATCAGTTATTTGGTCCTCACTCTGGCACCATATTTGGTCCTCACTTACAGCCTCCAATCGTTTTGCCTTTATAGAGCTTCCTTTGTGTTGGCCATTATAAGGCTACATTTCTTTAGACCCCTTTAACTTTCATCACCATCTGTTTTAGGCCCTTATTTGGCATCATGTATTTTTGGCCTCTTGTGTCTCCTTTTCTATGGTCCTCATTCAGGATCCATTTATATGAATGTCATTCTTGAAGGCTTGGTTTTTCTTGGCCTCTCTAGGGCACTATTTGTTCTTGTCTCTAGGACTACTGTAATGCTATTGTCCGCTGTCTATAACACGGCTTCTGCCAGTTGGACTTGACTTGAGCTACTCTGGTTAGCAGAGTCTAAGGGATTGCAGGTTTTCACCCTTTAACCCCTATACAGGGATCTGGCCTTCGCTGCTACAATCCCCAGGTTGCGTCTGCAGAGTAGCCGCCAACTAGCAGAGCAGACAGACCGATGTAGCCTAACCTAGTAGGGGGCGGAGTCAGGTGTGCAATATTTTTTTAGTAAGAGCCAGTGAAAAATTTTTTAAAAAGTTTTAAAGAATATTTTTTTAAAATATAAAAATTCAAGTCACCAGCCTAAACCACATAAAAAAATAACCAAATAAAGTTAGGTATCGCCATGGCTAAAAAAAGCCCATGTTAATAAAATATATTAAAAAAATACCAACATCATAGGGGGAAATAATCAAAATGGTCAAATCGCTGTTTTGTTTTAAAAAAAGTGATCAAAAACGCCAGACATTCCCCAAAATGGTATCAATAAAAACTACAACTTGCTCTGCAAAAAAACATCTCACACAGCTCTATGGCTCCATTTACACTGAGTAACGCTGGCATTTTTTGTGCTTATTTTGGCACGTAGCGCCGCGTAAACGCAGCGTTTGCGCCGCGCTATTTTGCGGTGGCGTTGTGCGGCGCAAATGCGGCGTTTACGTGGCGCTACATGCCAAAATAAGCACAAAAAACGCCAGCATTACTCAGTGTGAATGGAGCCTAAAAGTGGAAACAGTGGCGTAACGATCGTAGTCGCAGGGGGTTGCTGGAGATAGCTGAGGCCCCGTACCACTATGATAGCAGTCGGGGAAATCTTGGTTCCCCGATCACTATGCATATTCTAAATGAAAAGGGGCCCGGCATGTTGCCGGGACCCTTTTCAATAGATGCTAGCCTAAGATAGGTGACCTAAAATCATAAATATTTATACTCACTGTGTGGGGGCCACTGCTGGGCATATAATACTGTGCGGGGGGCATTGCTGGGCATATCATACTGTTTGGGGGGCACTGCTGAGCTTATAATACTGTGTAGGGGGCATTGCTGGGCATATACTGTCTGGGGGGCACTGCTGGGCATATAATACTGTGTGGGTGCCACTGCTGGGCATATAATACTGTGGGGGGGGGGGGCAATGCTGAGCATATAATACTGTGTGGGGGGCACTGTTGGGCATATTATACTGTGTGGGGTCCACTGCTGGGCATATAGTACAGTGTGGAGGACACTGCTGGGCATATAATACCATGTGGGAACCTCTGTTGGGCAAATCATACTGTGCGGGAGTCACTCTGGAGCATATAATACTGTGTGGGGGCCATTGCTGGATATATAATACTGTGTGGGGGGCACTGCTGGGCATATAATACAGTGTGGGAGCCTCCATTGGCCAAATAATACTGTGCGGGTGCCACTCTGGAGTATATAATACTGTGCGGGGGCCACTGCTGGGCATATAATATTGTTTGGGGGCCACTCTAGAGCTTATAATATGTGATTTTTGGAAGGTGAGAAATTAAAAACAAAAATGCTAAAATTGAAAGATGCTGTATCCATAAGAACTGAATGAAAAAATGAAAAAAAAAGTTCTGGCTCTCGGAATGTGATGGCAATAAAATAAAATTTAAAAACAGTTGCTTAATACTTAAGTCCCAGACTAGGCTGTATTCTTAAAGAAGACTTTTCACATCCTGAGGCACCGGCAGTATTATATACCGCTAGAAAGCTGACAACTTTCCCGCCATGCACCCTGGTGACAGAGATATTGGTGTTGTTAGTTTTGTCGCAGGTCGCTGGAGATGGCCAATTCTTTTTGCCATTTTAGAGCTTCACTTTCAGTCTCCATTTCTTTTGGCCTCTTTACAGCATCATTTATATGGTCCTCACTCAGGCACCATTTCTTAGGCCTCTCGGGCACCATTTCTTTGGTCCTCACTCGGGCACCTTTTTGGTCCTCACTTGGGCACCATTTCTTTGGTCCTCACTCGGGCACCTTTTTGGTCCTCACTTGGGCACCTTTTTGGTCCTCACTTGGGCACCTTTTTGGTCCTCACTTGGGCAACCTTTTTGGTCCTCACCCGGGCACCATTTCTTTGGTCCTCCCTCAGGCACCATTTCTTAGGCCTCTCGGGCATCCATTTCTTTGGTCCTCACTCGGGCACCTTTTTGATCCTCAGTCGGGCACCTTTTTGGTCCTCACTTGGGCACCATTTCTTTGGTCCTCACTCGGGCACCTTTTTGGTCCTCACTCGGGCACCTTTTTGGTCCTCACTCGGGCAACCTTTTTGGTCCTCACTCGGGCAACCTTTTTGGTCCTCACTCGGGCACCATTTCTTTGGTCCTCACTAGGGCACCATTTCTTTGGTCCTCACTCGGGAACCTTTTTGGTCCTTACTCAGGCACCATTTCTTTGGTCCTCACTCGGGCACCATTTCTTTGGTCCTCACTCGGGCACCTTTTTGGTCCTCAGTCGGGCACCTTTTTGGTCCTCACTTGGGCACCATTTCTTTGGTCCTCACTCGGGCACCTTTTTGGTCCTCACTCGGGCACCATTTCTTTGGTCCTCACTCGGGCACCTTTTCGGTCCTCAGTTGGGCACCTTTTTGGTCCTCACTTGGGCACCATTTCTTTGGTCCTCACTCGGGCACCTTTTTGGTCCTCACTCGGGCACCATTTCTTTGGTCCTCACTTGGGCACCTTTTTGGTCCTCACTCGGGCACCATTTCTTTGGTCCTCACTTGGGCACCTTTTTGGTCCTCAGTCGGGCACCATTTCTTTTGTCCTCACTCGGGCAACTTTTTGGTCCTCAGTCGGGCACCATTTCTTTGGTCCTCACTCGGGAACCTTTTTGGTCCTTACTCAGGCACCATTTCTTTGGTCCTCACTCGGGCACCTTTTTGGTCCTCACTCGGGCACCTTTTTGGTCCTCTCTCAGGCACCATTTCTTTAGACCTCTTACAGGCTCATTTCTTTTCTTGCCCTTTTAGGTCACAACTTGTTTTGCCTCTCTAGGGCACCATCCATTTTAGGCCTCTATTGGGCATCATTTATTTTTTACCTTTTTATGGTCCATATTTGGGTATTATTTTTTGTTCAACTGTAACTTTTATAGAAGTTGTAACATTAGGACAGATAAACAGTTACAACATTGTGAAAGATTAAGCAGTTACAAATGATAAATTGAGAGACAGAGAGAGACAACAGACTAGAGAAGAACACAAGAAGGATGTCGTGTGTAGTGGAGGAGACGCTGTGCCGAATGGGTCGCCAAGTCCCTCAAATCTGCTTGGGCTGCCACTTGGGCATAGCTAAGGACGGCTGAATCGCAAAACGAGCAGTAAGGGTCTGATTGCGGGGTAACAAAGCTTGAGCCCTATCTGTCCTATCCTTTTTGAGTCGCAACACCAACGCAATGCAGTGTCCCCACATGACTGTACTATCAGCCTCCTAAAGGACAGCACCTGAAGGTGCTGTCTCCCCATTCTCCTTAGGGTAAGTTCACACAGAGTTTTTCGGTCAGTATTTTGGGGCCGTATCTGCCTCAAAATCCTGACCAAATAGACGGCTCCCATTGATTTCAATGGGAGCCGCTCAGGAGCGAGGTGCTCATTCTTCAGGCCGTTTCGCCTCACGATCTGTCCTGAAAACACTCCCTCCTCCGAACTAGGCCCATTCATTGGGCCTAATCCAGAGCGGAGTGCACGGCAACCCGGCTTTTGGATTGGAATTTGAGGCAACCTCCGCCTCAGGTTCCGATCCAAAAACCCTGTGTGAACTTACCCTTAAAATAGTCAAGGGCATTCGTACTGTAGTTTGGGAAGTGGGTGTTTTAAGTAGAGCCTCATTGAAGTGCCAATGGCAGCGTCTAGTTAGGACTGGGACAGGGGACAGAGATATAGTCAGTGGGGCATGATTGGACCCGGATATGGGACTGAGCTCTACCTCAGTAAGCAGCGTAGGGCTGGTGCATTGCAAAATAAATAATCGGTTTTAGTGTGGGTATTATGGGGGTGGGAAAACGTATAAACCGAACTGTAGGGTTTGTAACACGCCACGGATCAAACAGAGCACACGATCTGATGAGTCGGTGAAAGTCGCTACCAAGTCTGCAGCACTAGGCACCAATTCGTATTAGTGCCCAGGCCCTTAACATTCAGAGCGACACACCGAACCATTAGGAAGCATTAGTAAAGATATGCAAATGTAAGCCTGACTTCAGACAAGTTTAGTCCGGAATTTGAGGTGGAGGCCGCCTCAGATTCCGGACCAAAAAACCGGTAGCTACAACTGGATGACGGTACAGTGAACCGGCATCCAGTCGCGGCACTCCGCTTCGGGTTAGACCCAAATGAATGCGCCTAGTCGGGAGGAGGGTTGTCTTCAGGGGGATGTCGCGAGGCAAATAAGAGCAGATGGTGAATCTACTAGGGGGGAGGGGCACGCTATGTTTCCATGTTAAATATAGGCAAGAAAGTCATAGTAATCAGTCACCTACCTATTGTATCTTGGTTCATCACATACCTGTAGGAGAACAACCAGAGGCGCAGCTTTAGGCTCCTGTTCCCAGTGCAGCATCTGTAATAGAGACCAGATCAGCCTTGTGCCATATAACATTTTCTGGAACCTTCCCAAGGTTAATACTTGATGGAATATAATATATACATATTGGACCATATTCACATTTTGGTCCTGTTTACCCTTTTTTTTCCTTTTGGATCGCTCAATGGACAGCTATAGAGGTTAATATCATATGTCACATATTGCTATTGGACCATATTCATACTTGGTCCTGTTTTGGTGCTGTTTTTCCCCCTTTTTCGGGTCTGTGTACATCAATTTGAATACGTGTATACATTTATTGCTATTTATATATGTATTGTGTTGTTTATGATTTTGGATATATACAGCAGCAATCTTCATATACTGATCAGTGACCTCCCCATGCTCTCCTATACATTGCCCTCCATATACAGTGATATACCTCCCATATATCCAGGATTCAGTGAGAACGTCCGGAGGTATATTCTGGCTTCATCTCATCTGTGTCCTCTGGGGGGCGTATTAAGGGGCACATTACAATGTGAGGGACATATTAAGGGGGATACTAACCTGTGCGGAGGCCACATTGAAGGGAACAATAAACTGTGGGGGCCACTATGAGGAGGGCATTATACTATGGGGGCTACAAGGGGAGACTATACTATGTGGAGACCATAAGGGGGCATGATGTGATGTCGGGGCTACCAAAGGGACATTGGCTGGAGGCAGGCCTTACGATACCTAAATACACCAACAACAACCCTAACATACACTTATATATAATAGGTCCTTCTATAGAGTAACAATTCACATATGCAATGATTTATTTCCACATGACCACCAGGGGTATATCTGTAGAGAGGTTGCAACACCATACAGGCCCTCAAACCTGCAGGGGGCCTCTGTCTTGTATTAGGAAACAAATCCTTGTAAATATATATCACAATTGAGCTACTACAGATTCTACATTGGGGCCCCGGAGCTTAAAGCTACTACATTTTTAGGCTACTTTCACACGGAGTAACGCTCCGCTCATTCTGACCCGTGAACATGTGTCAGAACGAGGCGCCACAAAACAGATCCCATTTGCTTCAATGGGTGCCGTCTTACGCACGCTACACATTGAAATCAAAGGGAGGCGTTTTAACCTATTGATTTCAATGTGTAGCGTGCATAAGATGGCAGCCATTGAAGTCAATGGGATCTGTTTTGAAGCGCCTCATTCTGACACGTGTTTACGTGTTAGAATGAGCGGAGTTTTATTCTGTGTGAAAGCAGCCTTAACATCAATATTCACATACAAACGTGTATATACAGCCATATACAATATCAGACACATGCCCCCGTATACAGGAACATGTCGCCACATATACAATGACAGATACTTGCCACTAAATATAGTGATATCCACATGTCCTTGTATGTAGTGAGAAGCAGATGCTCATATATATATATATATATATATATATATATATATGTCCCCATATACAGTGTGAATGCTCTAATGTGCAGAACAAACACATACCCTATATGGATTAATAGACACACGCTCCTATATGTACTGATATCCCCATACCACTATATACAGTGAGAGATACTTGAATCCATTGTGGGGAAGTTTGCTCAGTAGAAGCAGAGGTGCGGACAAAAACAGTCAAGATGGTGAAACAAAATACAGCAAACGGTTTATTTAGAAATAACATAAAAATAAATAAACTTTGACTTCAGGCAAAAAATGAGCAAAACAAAATACAGCCTTAGCGGATGTTCACACTACCGCCGCTGTCCGCCTCAGGGTTTCTGTCCTAAACCCCGGGCAGACAGGACAGGGGACGGCTTGCCGGTGATCAGCTTTAGAAGCCATTCATTTGAATGGGGTTTTAAAAGTACCCGCCAGTGCCCGTATGCAGCCTCTGTGTCGTGCAAAAAAAAATGGTTTCCAGGCGGAGAGGCTGTATACGTACACAAATGAATGGGTTTTAAAGCTGTCCGCTGGCAAGCCGTCCCCTGTCCAGTTTCCCTGGAGTTTAGGACAGAAACCCCGGGGTGGACAGCGGCGATAGTGTGAACGCCCCCTTAACTTCAGGCAAAAACAAAATAAAAAACCTGCTTGTCTGAGCGACTAATTAAATAGTTAACAAAACAATTTGTCGCACTGGACTGAGGGTTACAGGACAGACCCAATAACTCCTTTCACTCCAAGGATCTGCATTGGAGAACAGAATCTGCAGCCAAGGACTCACACCGGGACCTGAGGCCTACTCAAGACCCGCACTGGACCTGGGGGAGATATAGCGAGATTCCAGCGCCCTGCCTGTCACCTTCTCACACCTTATACAGAATGAGAGACATATACCCCCATATACAGTGTCAGGAATATGTCCCAATATAGACACAGGCCCTAATATATAGTAACAAACACAAGCCCTATATACAATGTCAGCTATATGCCCCATATATATTAATACCATATAGAATGATCGGTGTACCCCTATATACAGTGTCAGTCACATGCCCTAATATACAGTAATAAACATATGCCCTATATACAATGACAGATGCATGCTCTCATATATAGTGATATCCACATACCACCATATACAATGAGAAACACATGTACCCATATATATATATATAATGGCAGACATATACTCCCATACAGTGATATACATGTGCCCCCTCGATATACAGTGACAGGCCCATGTACCCATATATATAATGGCAGACATATACCGCCATACAGTGATATACATGTGCCCCCTCCATATACAGTGACAGACACATGTACCCATATATATAATGGCAGACATATACCGCCATACAGTGATATACATGTGCCCCCTCCATATACAGTGACAGACACATGTACCCATATATATAATGGCAGACATATACCCCCATACAGTGATATACATGTGCCCCCTCCATATACAGTGACAGACCCATGTACCCATATATATAATGGCAGACATATACCCCCATACAGTGATATACATGTGCCCCCTCCATATACAGTGACAGACACATGTACCCATATATATAATGGCAGACATATACCCCCATACAGTGATATACATGTGCCCCCTCCATATACAGTGACAGACCCATGTACCCATATATATAATGGTGGACATATACCCCCATACAGTGATGTACATGTGCCCCCCCCATATACAGTGACAGACCCATGTACCCATATATATAATGGCAGACATATACCCCCATACAGTGATATACATGTGTCCCCCCATATACAGTGACAGTCCCTGCTCACATATTGGTAATTGCCCCCATTCCCTCCTTCCTGTTCCCCTTTGTTAAGCAGGACAGTGTCCCTGACCGATCCTCCACCTCTGAGGACCACTAAGGTCCTGAGGACGGTCTCTCTCACTCCCCCTGAGAATAAATTACCCGCCCGCACCCCACTGTCATGGCTACAGGGGCAGAAGTCATTAGACTGCACCCAATATAATCAATGGGCCGCCCATCCGAGCCCTGGGTAACCCAATGAGGGGACAGGTGACCTCTACCCCGGCTCTCACCTGTCTTACAGCGATCCTCCAGCCACAAATGGAGACTTCCTGGTCCTCCGAAATCCTGCAGTAACTGTGACGTCCTTCTGGTCAAGGCTCGGCTGTTCCTGGACAGACTTCTCCCTCCTCCGAACTCACAAGCAGGACACCTCAGTACTGGAGATCTTGATGGAGCGACTGCTTGATCCTGTGGGCTGAAAATGGCCGCCTTACTGGTCTTGGTTTCCATCGAATCACTGTGACAACCCGAGTCATGGAAGTGTGACACTGTGACCAGTCCTGAAATTCTGATGTCTGCAGAAATGGAGGGATAAAAGGTCCTTATTATTTACCATCTACCTTGTAGACACGTCCTGATTAGAGATGAGCGAACACTATTTGAAACAGCCGTTTCGAATAGCACGCTCCCATAGAAATGAATGGACGTAGCCGGCACGCAGGGGGTTAAGTGGCCGGCTACCGGCAAAGCCTAACTCTAGGGAAACTCAAATGTCAGCTACTGCCCCCTATATGTCACCTACCAGAATGGCGCCATTTTGGAGACCCCCTGCTGTCCTCTACTAGGCCGCAGCTGAAACCTATATTAACCATGACAACATAGAATGAGCCGCCCAACAGCTTGTATAGGAAATATCCCGATATCTGTCAGTGGTGGTGATACCGGGGGTGTATCATAGTGTCACACCATACAGGAGGGGGGGACGTTACAAAATGCACCAAATGTGCCAAACTAACATAAAAGTGATATCAAATATTTCTTGTTATCTGTGGAGACAAATTTCTCTTCTTTCTAGCAATCCTAGAGTTGTTTTTTTAAAGTGGTTATCCGAGACCAAGGCATAATGGAGACCGACACCCGGACCCCGCACTGGGCTGCTGTATACAAGGTGTACGGACGAAAGCAGGCCTGCTCCTATTCAAGGAAATGGGAGCACGGTTGTAGTTCCCCAGCACCATCACTATAGCATACCTCCCAACCGTCCAGGATTCCGCAGGACAATCACGGATTCGGTGTCCTGTCCTGCGGTTCCGGTTGGTGGGAGGTATGTCCTGGTTTCAACTCATTGGCGTCCTCAAGTTGAATACATAGGTGATTAAAGCAGGAGCTATCACAGTTCAGCTCCATCTTTAATGCTGCGCTCTGGTTCCTGCATGTGTAGGCGCGATGTGATGACGTCACATTGGGCCTACAACTATGTGAGTGAGTGAGACTGCTGAGAGAGCTGCGGGGGAGTGTTGGAAGGTGAGTATAAGTGGGGGTGTTTTTGTGTTAAACATTAGTGGAACATGATGAAGGGGTCCATGAAACTGGGGGCAGATGAAGGGGGGGAGAACGGCATGACACTGTGGGCAGAGATGGGGGGACATGAAACTGGGGACAGAGATGGGAGGACATGAAACTGAGGGCAGAGATGGAGGGGACATGAAACTGGGGACAGAGATGGGAGGACATGAAACTGAGGGCAGAGATGGGGGGACATGAATCTGGAGGCAGAGATGGGGGGACATGAAACTGTGGGCAGAGATGGGGGGACATGAAACTGGGGACAGAGATGGGAGGACATGAAACTGAGGGCAGAGATGGGGGGACATGAAACTGGGGACAGAGATGGGAGGACATGAAACTGAGGGCAGAGATGGGGGGACATGAATCTGGAGGCAGAGATGGGGGGACATGAAACTGTGGGCAGAGATGGGAGGACATGAAACTGGAGGCAGAGATGGGGGGACATGAATCTGGAGGCAGAGATGGGGGGACATGAAACTGTGGGCAGAGATGGGAGGACATGAAACTGGAGGCAGAGATGGGGGGACATGAAACTGTGGGCAGAGATGGGAGGACATGAAACTGGAGGCAGAGATGGGGGGACATGAAACTGGGGATAGAAATGGGGGGACATGAAACTGGGGATAGAAATGGGGGGACATGAAACTGTGGGCAGAGATGGAGGGACATGAAACTGGGGATAGAAATGGGGGGACATGAAACTGTGGGCAGAGATGGAGGGACATGAAACTGGGGATAGAAATGGGGGGACATGAAACTGGGGGCAGAGATGGGGGGACATAAAACTGGGGGCAGATGAAGGGGGGACATGAAACTGGGGGCAAATGAAGGGGGCACATGAAACTGGGGGCAAATGAAGGGGGGACATGAAACTGGGGGCAGATGAAGGGGGGACATATAATTTACGGGTGACTGTAGGAGGATTATACTTTGTGGGAGCAACATAAAAGTGGGCGGAGCTAAATTTGCTGTGGCGCGCTATGCACATTTTGTCCCTCTTTTTGTTCTTCAGCCTCTTGTGCCAAGACTCAGTGTCTATTCAGACCACACCTGTAATATCTGTCTGAGGTAGAACTGCAAGACCAGATTTACAGCAGTACCACATTTCTATCTGGGTGCGGTATATTTTTGTCAATGAGTGTATATAAAGGTGAGCAGAACTAGACTAGGGCAGATTTCCAGGCCTCCATCTTGCCCCATGATTGTCCCTAGTTTTCTATCTCTAGCTGATACTAAATATTCCTAAACAAAACTTACCACTTTGTGTGTATTGGCAAATTTGCCAGAAAGAAAGATGGCGGAGAAGAGGTCAATCTCCGGTCATGTGACGTTGCCTTGTTGCCATGGAAATAGAAAAAGCTGCAGAAGCCTGTACCGCTGGGTATCGGGGATGCGGGATGGAGATTGGCGCATGCGTAGACTTCTTCTGAGTTCACTGACAACTCACCAGAATGACGCACTTCCGGTGTATCTGCGCCGCAGCTGGAGGAGGGTGACGGGAGCCGGTGCCGGGGCTGACAGGCGGGGAGCCTGAGCGGAGGCGCAATGGCCTGTACCCTGCTGGAGTTCTGCCGCTTCCAGGACATTAAGGTGGTCCGGGACTTCCTGTTCCCCCGCCTGAGGGAGGAGAAGAAGAACACTGGTCAGTGCTGCGTCTGTATATATATATGTATACAGTGTCCGGGTGTAGTGTGTGTGTCATCTACTGTACCCCGGAACCAGCACTAGACATAACATCAGGTGCTGCCCCCTGTCATATGGGCGGTGCTGAAGTGTATCCCCATAGTAATGTCTGCCTGCTATATATACTGTACCCCATAGTAATGTCCTCCTATTATATATACTGTACCCCATAGTAATGTCCTCCTATTATATATACTGTACCCCCATAGTAATGTCCTCCTATTATATATACTGTACCCCATAGTAATGTCCTCCTATTATATATACTGTACCCCATAGTAATGTCCTCCTATTATATATACTGTACCCCATAGTAATGTCCTCCTATTATATATACTGTACCCCCATAGTAATGTCCTCCTATTATATATACTGTACCCCATAGTAATGTCTGCCTGCTATATATACTGTACCCCATAGTAATGTCCTCCTATTATATATACTGTACCCCCGTAGTAATGTCCTCCTATTATATATACTGTACCCCATAGTAATGTCTGCCTGCTATATATACTGTACCCCATAGTAATGTCCTCCTATTATATATACTGTACCCCCATAGTAATGTCCTCCTATTATATATACTGTACCCCCGTAGTAATGTCCTCCTATTATATATACTGTACCCCATAGTAATGTCCTCCTATTATATATACTGTACCCCCATAGTAATGTCCTCCTATTATATATACTGTACCCCCGTAGTAATGTCCTCCTATTATATATACTGTACCCCATAGTAATGTCCTCCTATTATATATACTGTACCCCCGTAGTAATGTCCTCCTATTATATATACTGTACCCCCGTAGTAATGTCCTCCTATTATATATACTGTACCCCCGTAGTAATGTCCTCCTATTATATATACTGTACCCCCGTAGTAATGTCCTCCTATTATATATACTGTACCCCCGTAGTAATGTCCTCCTATTATATATACTGTACCCCCGTAGTAATGTCCTCCTATTATATATACTGTACCCCCGTAGTAATGTCCTCCTATTATATATACTGTACCCCCGTAGTAATGTCCTCCTATTATATATACTGTACCCCCATAGTAATGTCCTCCTATTATATATACTGTACCCCATAGTAATGTCCTCCTATTATATATACTGTACCCCATAGTAATGTCCTCCTATTATATATACTGTACCCCATAGTAATGTCCTCCTATTATATATACTGTACCCCCATAGTAATGTCCTCCTATTATATATACTGTACCCCATAGTAATGTCCTCCTATTATATATACTGTACCCCCATAGTAATGTCCTCCTATTATATATACTGTACCCCATAGTAATGTCCTCCTATTATATATACTGTACCCCCATAGTAATGTCCTCCTATTATATATACTGTACCCCATAGTAATGTCCTCCTATTATATATACTGTACCCCATAGTAATGTCCTCCTATTATATATACTGTACCCCATAGTAATGTCCTCCTATTATATATACTGTACCCCCATAGTAATGTCCTCCTATTATATATACTGTACCCCATAGTAATGTCTGCCTGCTATATATACTGTACCCCATAGTAATGTCCTCCTATTATATATACTGTACCCCCGTAGTAATGTCCTCCTATTATATATACTGTACCCCATAGTAATGTCTGCCTGCTATATATACTGTACCCCATAGTAATGTCCTCCTATTATATATACTGTACCCCCATAGTAATGTCCTCCTATTATATATACTGTACCCCCGTAGTAATGTCCTCCTATTATATATACTGTACCCCATAGTAATGTCCTCCTATTATATATACTGTACCCCCATAGTAATGTCCTCCTATTATATATACTGTACCCCCGTAGTAATGTCCTCCTATTATATATACTGTACCCCATAGTAATGTCCTCCTATTATATATACTGTACCCCCGTAGTAATGTCCTCCTATTATATATACTGTACCCCCGTAGTAATGTCCTCCTATTATATATACTGTACCCCCGTAGTAATGTCCTCCTATTATATATACTGTACCCCCGTAGTAATGTCCTCCTATTATATATACTGTACCCCCGTAGTAATGTCCTCCTATTATATATACTGTACCCCCGTAGTAATGTCCTCCTATTATATATACTGTACCCCCGTAGTAATGTCCTCCTATTATATATACTGTACCCCCGTAGTAATGTCCTCCTATTATATATACTGTACCCCCGTAGTAATGTCCTCCTATTATATATACTGTACCCCCATAGTAATGTCCTCCTATTATATATACTGTACCCCATAGTAATGTCCTCCTATTATATATACTGTACCCCCATAGTAATGTCCTCCTATTATATATACTGTACCCCATAGTAATGTCCTCCTATTATATATACTGTACCCCATAGTAATGTCCTCCTATTATATATACTGTACCCCCATAGTAATGTCCTCCTATTATATATACTGTACCCCATAGTAATGTCCTCCTATTATATATACTGTACCCCCATAGTAATGTCCTCCTATTATATATACTGTACCCCATAGTAATGTCCTCCTATTATATATACTGTACCCCCGTAGTAATGTCCTCCTATTATATATACTGTACCCCATAGTAATGTCCTCCTATTATATATACTGTACCCCCGTAGTAATGTCCTCCTATTATATATACTGTACCCCCATAGTAATGTCCTCCTATTATATATACTCTACTGTACCCCCATAGTAATGTCCTCCTATTATATATACTGTACCCCCATAGTAATGTCCTCCTATTATATATACTGTACCCCCATAGGGCTGTCCACCTGTTATATATACACTGTACTGTACCCTCCATAGTAATATCTGCCTATTATATATACTGTACTATACTCGCACAGCTGCACATTACAAGTTGCCCCAGTTATACCTACAGGATCTATGTAATGTGTCATTCCCCCTGCGGAGGTGCTGCAGTGTGATGTAACACCTGCACACTGCTAGATCACATCTGATCAATGACATTCTATCAGTGCGCCCCCCTGTGGTGGCCGGAGACGTCCTCTACTCTTACTGATGATGTCATCTGACAGTAGCACTGAGCGGTGCCCCCTACACCGTGGGAAAGATCCGTTTTTTTTATTTGATATGTCCAAATTCACCAATGATGAGAGGAGCAGTACTGTAGTAGTAGTGGTAGTAGTGGTGGTGGTATTTGTAGTAGTAGTACTGTAGTAGTAGTAGTGGTGGTATTTGTAGTAGTAGTAGTAGTACTGTAGTAGTAGTAGTGGTGGTATTTGTAGTAGTAGTAGTAGTACTGTAGTAGTAGTAGTGGTGGTATTTGTAGTAGTAGTAGTAGTACTGTAGTAGTAGTAGTGGTGGTATTTGTAGTAGTAGTAGTAGTAGTACTGTAGTAGTAGTAGTGGTGGTATTTGTAGTAGTAGTAGTAGTAGTAGTACTGTAGTAGTAGTAGTGGTGGTATTTGTAGTAGTAGTAGTAGTACTGTAGTAGTAGTAGTGGTGGTATTTGTAGTAGTAGTAGTAGTAGTAGTACTGTAGTAGTAGTAGTGGTGGTATTTGTAGTAGTAGTAGTAGTACTGTAGTAGTAGTGGTGGTGGTATTTGTAGTAGTAGTAGTACTGTAGTAGTAGTAGTGGTGGTATTTGTAGTAGTAGTAGTACTGTAGTAGTAGTAGTGGTGGTATTTGTAGTAGTAGTAGTAGTAGTAGTACTGTAGTAGTAGTAGTGGTGGTATTTGTAGTAGTAGTAGTAGTAGTGGTGGTATTTGTAGTAGTAGTAGTAGTACTGTAGTAGTAGTAGTGGTGGTATTTGTAGTAGTAGTAGTACTGTAGTAGTAGTAGTGGTGGTATTTGTAGTAGTAGTAGTAGTAGTAGTACTGTAGTAGTAGTAGTAGTGGTGGTATTTGTAGTAGTAGTAGTACTGTAGTAGTAGTAGTGGTGGTATTTGTAGTAGTAGTAGTAGTAGTAGTAGTAGTAGTAGTACTGTAGTAGTAGTAGTGGTGGTATTTGTAGTAGTAGTAGTAGTACTGTAGTAGTAGTGGTGGTGGTATTTGTAGTAGTAGTAGTAGTAGTAGTACTGTAGTAGTAGTAGTGGTGGTATTTGTAGTAGTAGTAGTACTGTAGTAGTAGTAGTGGTGGTATTTGTAGTAGTAGTAGTACTGTAGTAGTAGTAGTGGTGGTATTTGTAGTAGTAGTAGTAGTACTGTAGTAGTAGTAGTGGTGGTATTTGTAGTAGTAGTAGTAGTACTGTAGTAGTAGTGGTGGTGGTATTTGTAGTAGTAGTAGTAGTACTGTAGTAGTAGTAGTGGTGGTATTTGTAGTAGTAGTAGTAGTACTGTAGTAGTAGTAGTGGTGGTATTTGTAGTAGTAGTAGTACTGTAGTAGTAGTAGTGGTGGTGGTGGTATTTGTAGTAGTAGTAGTAGTAGTAGTACTGTAGTAGTAGTAGTGGTGGTATTTGTAGTAGTAGTAGTAGTACTGTAGTAGTAGTGGTGGTGGTATTTGTAGTAGTAGTAGTAGTACTGTAGTAGTAGTAGTGGTGGTATTTGTAGTAGTAGTAGTAGTACTGTAGTAGTAGTAGTGGTGGTATTTGTAGTAGTAGTAGTACTGTAGTAGTAGTAGTGGTGGTGGTGGTATTTGTAGTAGTAGTAGTAGTAGTAGTACTGTAGTAGTAGTAGTGGTGGTATTTGTAGTAGTAGTAGTATTTGTAGTAGTGGTATTTGTTGTTGAGAGTCACAAGAGGATATTGGGAATTGCAAAAATCACATTGTACATATACAGGCTGTGGAGAATATCCCAATACAGGTTGCTGGGGCAGTCTGATTAGAGCGCCCACTGCTGGAGCGTCCTGCAGTGACACTTTATCAGGGAGTTGCTATGTTACCTCACTAGGATTGAATCCACCATGTGCCTGTATTGGCAGAGCGGAGATCTCAGATGGTGCGGGCGTCGCTGGCACTTCAGTCCTGCAGAGAGATATCCGGGTGCTGGTGGGTGGTTGTATCTGCTGGGAGGCATGGCGGCCGTTCTGGTATCAGAAAATATACGGTATATATTGTGTAACCTCCTCATGCAGTGTAAGATCAGGCCTGAAGATCTCTGCTTGTTGTCAGTGAATGGGGAGCCAGAGAATCAAAGAGAATCACATGTGAGAAGTGTCCTGTGACCAGTCATAGCTGCTGTAAACCTATGTGGGGGACTGGTTACTATATATATGTGGGGGGCACTGGTTGCTCTCTATATGTGTGTGGGGGGTACTAGTTACTCTCTATATGGGGGTACCAGTTACTCTCTATATGGGGGTACCAGTTACTCTCTATATGGGGGTACCAGTTACTCTCTATATGGGGGTACCAGTTACTCTCTATATGGGGGTACCAGTTACTCTCTATATGGGGGTACCAGTTACTCTCTATATGGGGGTACCAGTTACTCTCTATATGTGTGGGAGGTGCACTGTTTACTCTATATATTTGGGGGATACTGGTTACTATATATATGTGGAGATTACTGGTTGCTCTATATAGTTTGGGGGTTTCAATTACTCTCTATATCTGGGGGGGCACTGGTTACTCTATGTGTGTGGGGGCATTGGTGACTCTATATATGGGGGTACTGGTTATTCTATTTGCGGGGTACTGGTTGCTCTCTATATAATGCAGGGGGCATTGGTTGCTCTCTATAGATGTTGGGGGTACTGGTTATTCTGTATATTTGGGGGGGGTTTGGTTATTCTATGTGGGGGTCACTGGTTGCTCTCTATAGATGTGGGGGAACTGGTTACTATATACACTCACCGGCCACTTTATTAGGTACACCTGTCCAACTGCTTGTTAACACTTAATTTCTAATCAGCCAATCACATGGCGGCAACTCAGTGCATTTAGGCATGTAGACATGGTCAAGACAATCTCCTGCAGTTCAAACCGAGCATCAGTATGGGGAAGAAAGGTGATTTGAGTGCCTTTGAACGTGGCATGGTTGTTGGTGCCAGAAGGGCTGGTCTGAGTATTTCAGAAACTGCTGATCTACTGGGATTTTCACGCACAACCATCTCTAGGGTTTACAGAGAATGGTCCGAAAAAGAAAAAACATCCAGTGAGCGGCAGTTCTGTGGGCGGAAATGCGTTGTTGATGCCAGAGGTCAGAGGAGAATGGCCAGACTGGTTTGAGCTGATAGAAAGGCAACAGTGACTCAAATAGCCACCCGTTACAACCAAGGTAGCCAGAAGAGCATCTCTGAACGCCGCACAGTACGTCCAACTTTGAGGCTGCAGATGGGCTACAGCAGCAGAAGACCACACCGGGTGCCACTCCTTTCAGCTAAGAACAGGAAACTGAGGCTACAATTTGCACAAGCTCATCGAAATTGGACAATTGAAGATTGGAAAAACGTTGCCTGGTCTGATGAGTCTCGATTTCTGCTGCGACATTCGGATGGTAGGGTCAGAATTTGGCGTCAACAACATGAAAGCATGGATCCATCCTGCCTTGTATCAATGGTTCAGGCTGGTGGTGGTGGTGTCATGGTGTGGGGAATATTTTCTTGGCACTCTTTGGGCCCCTTGGTACCAATTGAGCATCGTTGCAACGCCAAAGCCTACCTGAGTATTGTTGCTGACCATGTCCATCCCTTTATGACCACAATGTACCCAACATCTGATGGCTACTTTCAGCAGGATAATGCAATGCCATGTCATAAAGCTGGAATCATCTCAGACTGGTTTCTTGAACATGACAATGAGTTCACTGTACTCCAATGGCCTCCACAGTCACCAGATCTCAATCCAATAGAGGAGCATCTTTGGGATGTGGTGGAACGGGAGATTCGCATCATGGATGTGCAGCCGACAAATCTGCGGCAACTGTGTGATGCCATCATGTCAATATGGACCAAAATCTCTGAGGAATGCTTCCAGCACCTTGTTGTATCTATGCCACGAAGAATTGAGGCAGTTCTGAAGGCAAAAGGGGGTCCAACCCGTTACTAGCATGGTGTACCTAATAAAGTGGCCGGTGAGTGTATATATATATATATATATATATATATATATATATATATATATATATATCTACCGTATATATAGAGTGGTTTCTATATGGGCTGAGGCTCTGGCCCCTGGATGTGACTATTATGTCACTACAGTCCCCTGACCTGTGATTCCGGGAGCTTGTATGATGGTGAGAAGTAATAGTGCCCTGCTAATAATAGTGTAATAGTCACACTGATTTATATGGCACCAACATATTCTGCAGCACTGTACAAAGATTGTCATCATTGACATCAGAGCTCACAATAGGGCTGGGCGATTATGACCCCAAAATCAGAAATCACGCTTACTATTAATGAATGTTCATTTTAGGACGCTCCTCTTTTTTTTTTTTTACATGTCACACCCCCTATTTATTTGCCTCTGAATTTAGGTTTTGGGTATTGACCTATCTGCAGTCCTGCCTGGATAGTGTACGGGAGATATTCCTGAGCCAATGGCAGTGTCAGATACTGATGGGTAACCATGAAAACACGGGGAGAACATACAACCTTCATGCAGGTGTTGGCCCAGGCCTCGGTTACACCCCGGGCCCCTATACTGCAGGGCAGCAGAGCTATCCAAAGAGCCATAGCAGTGGTGTATGGCACCATATTACGGGGGTCTGAGCTGTGGCCCCCCACCACTTCTGAGAATGAAGGCGCTGCAGCAATGACTCAGCACTGCGGCCCTATCAGTAGAGGCGCTCCCTGGTCTATCCGCTGTGGTGCAGTGCCGCAGCATTACTAATCCTAAGTTTAGATTCACATCCCATTGTAAACCTGTCGGTGACTCATAGCCCGTCCTATATTTAGACCGTGCGCGCTCAGCCCTGTGATAGTCAATATGGTGTCGAGCGATTGCTTTATAACACCTTGATGGGCTGATCAGGCGCTGACAGTCAGTGATGCCAGGTATGAAAGCAAAAATGACAATGGGACTGCCGACATTTCCTTCACAGGGGGACAGATGGCGTCATGCTGGTAAAGGTTAGACGGGAGGGATGTGAGCAGTGACAGCGCGGTCAGCCACTCGGATCCCTCTGAAGTACATGTGTGGCAGCCTGCGGAACTACAACTCCCATCATGCCTTGGCAGCTGCAGTCTACCGATAGATTTGTGGCCACTCACTGCTGACAGTTATGAAAATTAGGCTTTGGGTGCCGCAAGGGAGGCCCCATTCATGGCAAGTGCACCAGGTCTTAAAGGGTTTTTCCAGGACTTTTATATTGAAGACGTTTCATTATGGTAGGTCATCAGTATATGATCAGTGAGGCTCCGACACCCGAGACCCCTCTGATCTGTGCTCTGATGATGTCACGTTCATCAGTCACATGGTACAGAAGCAGCTCAGCCCCATTCAAGCGAATGGCACTGAGCTGCAATACCAGGCACAGTCTTTACGATAGGTGTGGCGCTGTGCTTGGCATTCAGCTCTCCCCATTACATTTTGTCACCACTAGAGGGCAGATCTGTAGACACCTCCTGTTGACTTAGAATAAGTTACACCTCCAACCCCTAGTGGTGACGTCAGGCAGCTGAGATTTGTACAGGAGCGCCAATTTTTTTTTTACTACACCCCCAACTGGGATCCCTTCCCTGCTCCGACCAATTTTTTTAATTTTTTAGAAGTGATGAGCAGCTTTAGCAATGGCCAACGTTGTGCACATTATTATCTCCGCGTTGCAGTATGTATCAGTGCTGTGTACCCAGGAGTGTACGCCTTCTCTCCTACCAGGGGGATGTATGATCTCATGTAGGACCCGTGTTCTGTGCGTGTTGTTGCGCCGCGTCCTCCTTCCGTTCAGCAGATGGGTTTGCAGATTTCCTTCTCCTGTGATGCCTGTGGTATCAGACGAGGCGGCCGCTGGAATAGCAGTGACTCATTCTTAATGGAGACGTCAGTCGCACCGCACTGAAGCTTACTAGGCCACGTGAGCGGCCGTATATGTCTTCAGTATATTAGTAATTTTATGTTCTATTAAATACTCAGTGGAGGAGTCACAAATTTAGTAATCCTGAGATGTGGACTGCCTAATTGTCAAGGAGTATTCAAGACCCAAATGTTTTGTCTTACAGATAACCCAATAACAGGATTGTCCCTCAGTATCTGATCGGCGAGGGGTCTGACCCTTGGATCCTGCACAGATCCGCTACACAGAGGACCAGGAATGGAAGCTGTGTGACTCTATTCAAGTAATAGGAACGGAGCTGCAATGTCCTGGCACCGCCTTTATGGAGGGGACGGGGCTGCAGCTCTGAACTGATTACTTAAATAGCAGGAGACGGCCTCCACTGCTGGTATTCCAGGGCCCAGTGATAGCCAGCTCAGTGGATCTGTGCAGGGTCTGGGTATCAGACCCCCCCACACCCATCAGATATTGATGACTTATCCCGTGGATAGGTTAGCAGAATCAGAAATACATTTAGGGCTGAAAAACCTCTTTAAAGGGATTATATAATTAAAATCACATTTTTTTTTTCTCAATCACACGTAGGAATATCCTTAAGAAAGCCTATTCTTCTCCTACCTTTAGATGTCTTCTCCGGGCCGCCGTTTGGTAGAAATCCCGGTTTTTGTCTATGCAAATGAGTTCTCTTGCAGTACTGGGGTCGGTCCTCAGCGCTCAAACAGCACTGGGGGCGTCCCCAATGCTGTGAGAGAAATCTCCTGCACCGCCTCCATCTTCTTCAGGAACAGCCTCTCTGCACAATTACTTCCGGAGCTGGGTTCAAACTTCTAGGCCTCGGGCAGAGCCGACTGCGCATGCCCAGGCCACAAGTAAATGGCCGCTTACACCAGCTTACTGTATTTGTGGTCTAGCCCAGGTATGGCTGATGTGTAACCTGAGGGGAACCCGCTGTATCATGGGATTATAATCTCTTACTGTGTACCCCGCTGGCTCTGATGAGATTGTACAATTCACATGTCAAGCATTATAGGGTTTCTGTAAGGTCATGTTCACATGTGCTGGAATTGCAGCTTATTTGCAGTTTCTTCAGGAGTTCTAAGACTTAAAGCAGACCTGTCATCTTAAAGGGATTGTCCAGACATTTTCTTTTATGACCTATCCTTAGGATAGGCCATAAATATTTGATGGGTGGTGGTGGGAGAGACAGGCATACCTATGTGGATCAGCAGTTTGGGGCCTATTCCGACACCCGTGTTATACTCAGCCTGGTACAGAAGCAGTTGCTCCCCATGTGGTGACTGACCGGCTGCTGTATACACTTCTGGTACTTCTGGAGGTGTTGTAGAAACAAAGGATTGGGGGGATGAAGTCCAGCATGTCCAAATCCTCCCTGGGCTCACCCCTGCATGTTACAAATTTAGACAATCCTGACAAAATTAACTGCTTTGGTGTCCTCTAATTTCCTCTTTAGGTGTATGTGTATAGGCACCTATAGAATACTGGACTAAGCCTGCAGCAGCAGTCTGATTTATTTGGGAATCTCTGGAAGGAACCTCTGTTTCCCCCTATCGATCTGTTTCTCATGCTCTCCCTTTTTTTTTTTTTCTCTCTCTCTCTTGCTTTCTCTCTCTCTTTTTTGCTTTTTCCTTCTCTTGCTTTCTCTTTTCTCTTTTGCTTTTTCTCTTTTGTTCTCTCACTTTTGCTTTCTCTTTTCTCTCTTTTGCTTTGTCTTTTCTCTTTTGCTTTCTCTCTCTTTTGATTTCTCTCACTTTTGCCTTCTCTCACTTTTGCCTTCTCTCACTTTTGCCTTCTCTCACTTTTGCCTTCTCTCACTTTTGCCTTCTCTCACTTTTGCTTTCTCTTTTCTCACTTTTGCTTTCTCTCTTTTGCTTTCTCTCACTTTTGCTTTCTCTTTTCTCTCTTTTGCTTTCTCTCTTTTGATTTCTCTTTTGTTTTCTCTCTTTTGCTTTCTTTTCTCATTTGCTTTCTCTCTTTTGCTTTCTCTCTCTCTTGCTTTCTCTTTTCTCTCTTTTGCTTTTTCTTTCTCTGTTTTGCTTTCTCTGTTTTGCTTTCTCTCACTTTTGCTTTCTCTTTTCTTTCTTTTGCTTTCTCTCTTCTGCTTTCTCTTTTGTTTTCTCTCTTTTGCTTTCTTTTCTCTTTTGCTTTCTCTCTCTTTTGCTTTCTCTTTTCTCTCTTGCTTTGTCTTTTCTCTTTTGCTTTCTCTCGCTTTCTTTTGCTTTCTCTCTTTTGCTTTCTCTCTTTTGCTTTCTCTCTTTTGCTTTCTTTCACTTTCTCTCTTGCTTTCTCTTTTCTCTCTTTTGCTTTCACTCTCTTTTGCTTTCTCTCTCTTTTGCTTTCTCTTTTGCTTTCTCTCTCTTGCTTTCTTTCGCTTTCTCTCTTTTGCTTTCTCTCTTTTGCTTTCTTTCGCTTTTTCTCTTTTGCTTTCTCTTTTCTCTCTTTTGCTTTTGCTTTCTCTCACTTTTGCTTTCTCTTTTCTCTCTTCTGCTTTCTCTCTTGCTTTGTCTTTTCTCTTTTGCTTTCTTTCTCTTTTGCTTTCTTTCGCTTTCTCTCTTTTGCTTTCTCTTTTGCTTTCTTTCTCTTTTGCTTTCTCTCTTTTGCTTTCTCTCTTGCTTTCTCTCTTTTGCTTTCTCTCTCTTTTGCTTTTCTCTGTTTTGCTTTAATCTCTTTTGCTTTCTCTTTCTCTTTTTTGCTTTTTCTCTCTTTTGCTTTCTTTCTGTTTCTTTCTCGCTTTCCCTTGCTCTCTTCTGTGCTTTCTCCTTCTCTCTCTTCTCACATCATCTCTCCTCCCATTCTTTCTCCCTCATTTTTGTCATCCACCAGTTGAGCAGATCAGACTACACAGGTTATTTGTAGTCTGTCTCCATGGAGACACATAGGCCTGCATAGAAGTCTCCCCTCTGGCCAGGTCAGAGGTCAGAGCTTCAGCTGGGGCTTTTATTAAAACGTGTAAGAGACCTCAGTCCTAATAAATTTTCTTCATTGTCTTAATAAAAAGGATGTCAATGTCGATAACTTATTCTTTCATTTTATTCACAAAGGCAAATCCTAGGGGTGCACTAAAGGTTTGAAGGGGTTAATTTCCCATACTCTGCGGAGTATTCCCATGACTAGTGATTCGGCGCATAGGCCGGCAGCATCTGTAGTGAGGCCTTCATCGGTCAGTAATATGGGCCTGGGACCTATTACATTATCTGGTACTCTATATAGTATACTAGCTGGTACCCGCGACTTCGTCTGCGGTGATTGTAGCAGTGGGTATATACAGGGGTGGGTAAGGTTTTCGTACTGTGTATAAGGTATGGGATATGAAATGTAACTTTGTATCTTGTTTTTGCTGTAATTCAGAGAGTACGTGAGACTTTTGTGGTGAAGCTAATTTGTATTTGAGCTGCTATATATACGGTGTTGTGAGAAACTTTACATAGTGACTTTGGGACAGAAGTATTTGAAGTTAACCCTTTGTCGCCGATGGCATTTTTTGATTTTCGTTTTTGACTCCCCTCCTTCTAAACCCCATACCTTTTTTATTTCTCCGCTCCCAGAGCCATATGAGGTCTTAATTTTTGCGGGACAAATTTTTCTTCATGATGCCACCATTAATTATTCTATATAATGTACTGGGAAGCAGGGAAAAAATTCAGAATGGGGTGGATTTGAAGAAAAAATGCATTTCTGCGACTTTCTTACGGGCTTTGGTTTTATGGCGTTCACTGTGCAACCAAAATGACATGTCCCCTGTATTCTGTGCTTCGTTACGTTTCTGGGGATACCAAATTTATATGGTTTTATTTACATTTTGACCCCTTAAAAAAAATCCAAAACTGTGTTAAAAAATTATTTTTTGAAAAGTCGCCATATTCTGACAGCCGTAACTTTTTTATACGTGCGTGTACGGGGATGTATAGGGCGTCTTTTTTTGCGGGACCGGGTGTACTTTGTAGTTCTACCATTTTCGGGAAATGTTATTGCTTTGATCACTTTTTATTCAAATTTTTATCAGAATCAAAACAGTGAAAAAATGGCGGTTTGGCACTTTTGACCATTTTTCCCGCTACCGCGTTTACCGAACAGGAAAAATATTTCTATAGCTTTGTAGAGCGGGCGATTTCGGACGTGGGGATACCTAACATGTATATGTTTCACAGTTTTTAACTACTTTTATATGTGTTCTAGGGAAAGGGGGGGGATTTGAATTTTTAATCCTTTTTATTTATTTTTTTATATTTTTTTTTACTTTTTTTAAACTTTTTTTTTGCATTTATTAGACCGCCTAGGGGTATTGACATGGGTGGGCGGTGTCGCGGATTGTCAGAGCGGTGGGGGTCGGCAAACATGGCTGCTCCGGAGCGTTAAAGAGAACCTCCTGGAGTATTGTTAAGGTGAGGGGCAAAGTGGTAAAGTATATGTATATGAGATTGTGTGGGGTTAGGGGCGAGGCTGTAGAGGGTAATATGAATTTTGGGGCTTGCTATGGTCCAAAGTGTGTGAGATTGCAGAGATGGTGGTGTGAGTTTGGGTTTTGTGGGGGTCCTGGCACAAACGTATGTGCGCTATTGTGACGAAAAGTAGCCTATTGCGCAATAATCGGGTGTATTAACTATGTTTGTGGAAAATTTCAGCCAAATCGGTGGAGCGGTTTTTCCGTGATTGAGGAACAAACATCCGAACACAAACCCACAAACTCACAAACTTTCACATTTATAATATTAATAGGATATATATATATATATATATATAGTCAGCCGTATCGGTAAATACAGGATTTGTACCATAGACACCCACACGCAGTAAACACATAAAGCTCTACCTGTCTCTCTATAGTGAGGGGTGAAAGACGTCATAATATAGTATATACACATGGTCCTTGGTAGATGGGCGTCAGAGATGTGAAGGGACACAGATGGATGACATAGGCTTCATGCTCCCGCCACCTGATGGAGACTGCTGGGGGCACATACTTTATATCTGTGAAACCTTGTGTAGTCTGATCCCACAGCTAAACTCTCTTCCATCTGTCCCTATTTTTTTCATTACCTTCCAAATGTGGGTAGTGAGAAGTAGAGGACAGATTGGTTTGTAGTCTGTTACCTTGGAGACACAGGGGCCCTTTTTTAGCAATCTGTGGGGACTTCTGGTTGCAAAGTCAGACATAGCCTTTCTTAAAGCTCTAACTCTTTGCATCCTTCAGTAGCCGACCCCTTTACGGATTCTGGCACAGTTGGAATTTTTCCTCTAGCCCCCACCATACCTGAGCAATCACTGCTGTTAGTTTCAGCAACCAACATGTTAATTAGACCCTCTACTTTCAGGTGGGCGGTCCTAGGCTGATCGTCTGAGACCGCCCACCTGCCTAATTGGTATTAAAATATCTGCATTGATTGCTCAGGAACGGTGGGGGCTAGAGAAATAATTCTAATTGTGCTAGAATTGGTGGAGAGGTGGCTATTCTGGATGCAAAGAGTAGAGGTGGTGAAAGGTCCCCTTTAAGAAAGGATATGTTGGTCTTTGCAACCAAAATGGACCGGGGTGATTTGGATGGTGAAAGCGGGGATTTAGAGCACACAAAGGCCCCACCCAGGCCAGTAGACCTCGCCCACTTGGCTAGTAGACCTTAACTATCAACACTTTGTGGACTTTTGCCTGTGGAATATCTGAACCCAAATTGCTCAGGGTGACAATGCCGATCAGATAAGGAATGTCATTGGACTTGTCAGACCCCTTGAGAGGTCGTCTTTGAGGGGTTTGCACGAGATTGGAAAACATGGCGGCCTTCTTCTTCTCTTTAGGTGACCTCCATTGGTCACATGACCATGCTACAGTATTAAATGAGTTGGTAACGTCCCGAAAAAAATAAATTGGCCATGTTTTGCAACCTTGTACAACCCCTTTAAGCTCCACCTTGTGTTAACAGAAATCACCTATTTGGGGTGGGGCTTAAACAAACACCACCCCTTCTCCAAATCTGTGACAGGCCGAAAGGCAACAAAGATTTGACTTCCTATTTTTATTGCCAGTCAGTTGCCTGCACCAAGCCATATACAGGTACCTGCACATACAAGTAGCGTCTATGTGGAGCGCCCAGTATACTCGCCCCAGCCCGCACATCCAATGTCGGCATCTTAAGATTTATAGGATTCGTCGCCACGCCCTAATTGTATTGATATACAACAGATTCCTACCTGCCCCTTTTTTAAATTTTTTTAAAATTTTTTACAGAGAATTTATCCAGCTGGGAAAATGAAGACTGGGGATCCTGGGAAGAGAGCGAGAGCAAAGAGGAGCCGGTAGGTGAATTCTGTCCTTGTACCTAGTTATCAGCATAAAGGGGTGGACCGAAAAAATTCTTACAGAACGTATCAGAACTAGAGATGAGCGAGTAGTATTTGATCGAGTAGGCATTCGATACAATACTACGGTATTCAAAATACTCGTACTCGTTCTAATACTATCGCTATTCGCAGTAAAGATTCGATTCAGAACCAGCGTTGATTGGCCTAATGCTATACAGTGTAAAGCATTCGGCCAATCAACGCTGATTTTGTCGGAGGCTCGTATGTGAGGAGGCGGAGTCTAAGATCGGACCACAGCAGTCTCCATTGTACACTGTATAGCATTCGGCCAATCAACGCTGGTCAATGCATTCCTATGAGAAAAAGTAAGCTCCCGCATATCGCAAGCTGACAGCTCTCCTGACTAGCAAAGATGAGTCTGCTGCAGAACCAACGTTGATTTGCATTGTATAGCATTTGTCCAGTCAATGCTGGTTCTGCAAGACGAGTAAGGGCCGGTTCACATTAGGGCTTGCCTCCCGTCCGGAAGGAGTCCGCAGGAGGACCCCCCCGAATAGAATATCAGCGCAACTGCAAGCGCTGTGCAGTTAAAGCGCACGGACCTCATAGACTATAATGGGGTCCGTTTGCTTGCTGCGCACTGCCCGCACGAATCATTCGTGCGGGCAGTGCGCTGCAAGCACACAGACCCGTTATAGTCTATGCGTTCCATGCGCTTTAACTGCACAGCGCTCCTCCTAAACACTCTCCTCCTGCTATTCGTGGACTTGGTGACTCTCCTTTAGTCGAATAGTGGTTTCCCCTGACACGAGCATTTTTTCCCATAGACTATAATGGGATTCGATATTCAATCAAGTAGTCGAACATTGAGGCTCTACTCGAAACGAATATTGAATCTCGAATATTTCACTACTCGCTCATCTCTAATCAGAACATATTGGTCATCAGGACTTTGGCAGGCCTGCTCCACCCCAATGATTAGACGGGTCTATTAAAGGGGGCTTTATCTGTGATGTTGAGTTAGCAATATCACATGGGGGGGGAGGCTGGTCAAGCACTTACACCAATGTGCTTTTTGGTGGGGGTGCAGCCTCATCACTGTTCACCAAGCACAGTGCCGTACCTTGTATAGTGGCCGTGCCTGGTATTGCAGCTAAGGACTGTGACCTACACATGTGATGTTACCGGCCTGAGAAGGGGAAGTCACAATTGCCTCTTCAGTCATCTGATTTGTTCGGGGTGCCAGGGGTCCGACCCTGCCTTTATAAATTATTGATGACCTATTCTAAGGATAAGTCATAAGTTTTATATTCATTTTAGGTGAGTTTTTTAATTTTTTTTTGCGTTTCATGACTTTTAAGGTGTCCGACTTTTACAACACTATTGATGGCCCATCTTTAGGATACATCATCAATAACAGATCGGGATAGGTGTGCTGGGGAAGGGGGGGAGGTGTCCAACACCCGACCTCTTCACTGCATACCATGCACAGTGCTCTTCATGTTAACGTGGCTGTGCTTGGTATTGCAGCTCATCTTCCTACCCCCTCTGTTCTGGGTGAACGCTATAGAAGTCTCCGGGCTGAATACCGGGGGGGGGGGGGGGGGCCTGTGGAGCAGCTCGGTGCACAGAGCACTTCAGTATTTAGGACTGCCCTCAGAGCACTTCAGTATTTAGGACTGCCCTCAGAGCACTTTCAGGACTTGCATTCCTGGACTAAAACTTACTGCTGTGACTAACCACATACACCAAGGTCTGTTAAGAAGCCATTCAGGGCTCTTAGCAAGCACTGTCATGCTGATAGATTATTGGCATTGTGCCAATGTCCTCCCCTCACAAGCCTTACATGTGGATACTTGGCAGACTGCAGTATTTTAGGTGGCGGCTGCCCCTGCGCCATTAAAACAGCTCTGTACTTATTTCCTTGGCTTAGCAGGATGGGCCAAAGACTTTGTGGGGTTTATTTCACATGTGTACCTTCTCCACAATAAGCCCAATATGCATCAGATAGCTTTGAACCAAACCCCCCCCCCCCCTTCCCCCTTAAACAAGAATGCCGGGCTCAGTTTGGCTGAGTGTGCATGTGTGCTGAGTAAGGAGAGGGAAAGCTCCCCTGCCATTGTCTTTATTCCCCTGATAACAAAAGAACCAGATGTAAAAATCTAACAGCTCTATTATTCTTCACCCCAACTTCTGGTTCCCGGGGAGTCCTCAGGGGTCCGATATACTTCAGATGGTCGCCCACGACCGCTGGTGGACTTATAGGAGTTTTCATGACGTCATTACATAACGTCACATCCATTGGTCACATGACTGTGCTACGGCTGAATGATGCTGAGCTGCAATACCAAGCACAGCCACTATACTGTATAATGTATGGCGCTGTGCTCAGTAAGTAGTGAAGCGGCCGCATTAATATCATGGTCCCAGAATACCCCTTATACACCTTGTCCAGGGAGTTTAGAATAACTTATCTGATCCGGCAGACTCATGACCATGGACCAGGATGTTCCAGATAAACTCCTAAATGGTGCTAGGAGATATCAAACATGCAAGATTTTCCGAAAGTTTGATTAAAAAAAAAACCTTCAAAGATATGCACTAACCACAGTATGGGCTGACTAGTATAACATGGGGAGACTTTATATGTCCATCCTCTCAGCTATTGTATTGCTCAGATCCAGGAGATGAGGATCCTTTACCTAACCAGTCCCTTATAGTGTGTGACAGTAGGTTATCTATACTGGATGACTCCTTACTATAGAAATCACCGCACAGCAGCGCCGGCTCAGATGGAAACTGGGCTTTCTGAAATAAGCTCCTTTTATCACGTCTTATTACATTGTGCAGGCTGAAGAGGAAATCTCAAGTAAAGCTCCTTCTGTCTACTGGCTGCAAGACTGCGTATTGTCCTTATCGCCCACCAATGACCTGATGGTGATCGCCCACGATCAGAAAGCTGTATTTTTAGCACGTGAGAAAATCTTACCATCCTCTCAGGACTGGAACGTGGGGCCGTTGTCTCTTCTGTTTTTTAGTCTTGGATGTGTAGATAGAATCTGTGTATCTTATCTTATCTGTGTTATCTCCTCTATATATACATCTCCTGTTATCCTAACTAAAGTCTATCTATCTATCTATCTATCTATCTATCTATCTATCTATCTATCTCCTATCTATCTATCTATCTATCTATCTATCTCCTATCTATCTATCTATCTATCTATCTATCTATCTATCTATCTATCTCCCTCTCTCTTATCTATCTATCTATCTATCTATCTATCTATCTATCTCCTATCTATCTATCTATCTATCTATCTATCTATCTCCTATCTATCTATCTATCTATCTATCTATCTATCTATCTATCTATCTCCCTCTCTCTTATCTATCTATCTATCTATCTATCTCCTATCTATCTATCTATCTATCTATCTATCTATCTATCTATCATCTATCTATCTATCTATCTATCTATCTATCTCCCTCTCTCTTATCTATCTATCTATCTTTCTATCTATCTCCCTCTCTCTTATCTATCTATCTATCTATCTATCTATCTGTCTATTTAATCTCATATTGTCTCTATATAATTTATAGACCCTTTTTTTTTTTTATAGGAATAGACTTAAGAAAGGCTATTCTTTTTTTTTTTTTTTTTAATGTAAATTGTGAGCTCCATATCGGGCTCCCAATGTACATTTATTTATTTTTTTCCCTATTAGTATGTTTTTGTGACATGGGAGGAAATCCACACAAACATGGGGAGAACATACAAACTCCTTGCAGATGGTTTTCCTGGCAGGACTCGAACTCCAGCGCTGGAAGGCTGCAGTGCTAACTACTGAGCCACCGTGTTGCCCCGGCTATTCTTCTCCTACCTTTAGATGTCTTCTCTGCACCGCCATTCCCTAGAAATCCCGTTTTTCTTCTGTATGCAAATGAGTTCTGTCGAAGCACTGGGGGCGGTCCTCAGCGCTCAAACAGCACTGGGGGCGTCCCCAATAATGCGAGAGAAATCTCCAGCGCCACCTCCATCTTCTTCTGGAACGCCCTCTCCCTTTGTTTTCTTCCAGCCTGGCTTTCAATCTTCTAGGCTCCGGGCAGAGCCGACTGCGCATGTCTGCGGCCACAGCCACAAGAAAATGGCCGCTTAGACCAGCTTGCTGTGTAAGCGGCCACAAGAATATTTCCACTTACACCAGCTTACTGTGTAAGCGGCCATTTTTTTGTGGCCCAGGCATGCGCAGTCGGCTCTGCCCGAGTCCTAGAAGATTGAAACCCAGGACAGAAGAAGACACAGGGAGAGGCCGTTCCAGAAGAAGATGGAGGCGTCGCTGGAGAGTTCTCTCGCAGCATTTGAGGACGCCCCCAGTGCTGCGAGAGAACTCATTTGCATACAGAACAAAACCCAGATTTCTACTGAACGGCAGCGCGGAGAAGACATCTAAAGGTAGGAGAAGAATAGCCTTTCTTAAGGCTATTCCTACGTGATAGGGAGAAAAATAGGGAATACAATGATAGGATCCCTTTAACCATTTTTTGCTCTGATTTCACAGCTAAATGGAAAGCTGATGGGAAAGGCCGGGAGGAGATGCAGTACGAGGTGGTCTGGAGCGGCCCTCTGAATGCTGAAGAGAAGTACGTTTCCCCCTAACAGTTTCCATACCGAACATAATGGACTTTTTATTGTGTTGGTCTTTCTTTCTTTGTACTTGGAGTCCTCAGAGATCTGCCGGTGACTGATCCGGGTGTCGCTAGTTCTGTATTTCTGGTGTCCTGTTGTCAAAGTGCTCATTAAAGGGGTTGTCCCATTAAGGACAGTTATCCCCTATCCACAGGACTGGGAATAAGTGTCCGATCACTGGCTCCTCCATTGATCAAGAGGACGGGACAGCACAACCCCTTTAACCCCTTAATGTCTGCTGTATCCCACATTATTATTACGTGTCCAGGGCAAGTATCCAATCTTGATATATTGGTCGTCTAGTTATAACAATATTCCTAATTTACCTGTAGTGTCCTAGTGATAAAGATGTATCTGGAAATACTTGGTTTCTTCCTATCATAGGTCGCACTCCATTTTTTCTGAACGTGTAACAACTCTCCCCTTAAAGGGGTTTTCTTATAACATCATTAATAGATAATCTATTGACCAGGAGACGTTCCTGGATTGACCTCCATATCCAGATGTGTGTAGATTATTGTGGATGTTTCACGTCGGTCTAATCCTGAGCTTTGTTTTGCAGCGAGTTTATCAGCAGCGCTCTGTGTATCCCGTTGGCAAGCCAGAAAAGGTAATTGTTTTAATAAGTCATTTCCTTAATCTGCCCATACATTTTCAGCTATTCCTCCTGACTTCCCCATACATACGGTGTTAAAGGGGTTCTTTGGGCCAAAAGTATTGATGACCTATCCTACTGATAGATCATGAATATAAAATTGGTGAGGGTCCGATTCCCGACACAGTAACTGATCTCAGCCGCTTACACATAGAAAATGGAGCAGGAAGCAGACAGCGCTGTTCTCTGTGTAGTGGTGAAACGGAGTCACTGCAGCTTAGCTCCCATTAAAGTGAATTGGATCTGATCTGCAGTAGCTGTTCTGGCCACTATGTGGAGAATGTCGCTGTCTGCTTCCTGCTTCATTCTCTGTGTAGCAGCTGCTGAGATCAGTAGGGGGTGCTGGTAAGGTCATCAATATTTTTAGTCTAGAAACCTGTTTAATGGAGCAGGTCCATACACTTTCAATAGCTGTTAGATGAGCGCTTATTCCTCCCAGCCTTCTATATACAAACTGGCTTGGCTGAGCAGGTATATTTTTGGAATAGGTGGAAAAAGAAGAAAATCACTGCCTGAAACCTTGCCTGGGGTAACAGGACTGGGCATGATACGACACATTGTGAGGTTCTACCAACCACATCATACGCATTAGATAATTGTTCGGCCAACCTAGGCCTAATGTATATGATCACCTATAGGCAGAAATGTGGTGTAGCCGGCGTGTCTGCTTGGACTTGTCAAATCACCAGCTCATTGCACACGTCCAAAACCCTGCAAAGCCGAGGGACATAAAGCCATAGGTGCGACGAGGCTTTAGATGGAGTTGGTATGTACATCCATTTCTCCATGGACTTACCCTCTCACGTCTTCATTATGCAGGAGCTCTACCGGGCGGCCGGACTGGACCTGTATCGTCATCGGCTTCACATCTGGATACGTGCGCTTTTACACGGAGGTCAGTTTTCAGCTTTGTCTTTTCTAAAATGTTCCAACCAGAGTAATAGGAGTAATGAATGAGTCTAGAATTGTTCAGTATACTGTAGTTTTCTCACTAGCGATAAAACCCCTCCCTTGAGTTTTGAAGTATTCGGATCGTGCATTTCCTGGCACTAAGTGGGTCTCTTCATCACTGAGCCAAGTAGAAAGCTGTATCATGGCGGGTCCTGTAGCTGTATACATACATATAATACAATACAGAGATTGGGAAGGCCTTCTGTCCGGGATGTCCGGCTATAAATAAGTGCCAGCTCTCCGCTCCTGCAGTTGCTAAACGCTGCAAGGTATGTCCTTGCAGAGTTAGTTATCTCCTGCTCAGACGTATGATGCCAATGGGCGGCAGGTATTTGATGGAGTGAATGTCGTTGCTTTCTTCCAGAGCGGGGTGTTGCTTCTTGCCCAACTTCTAAATGAAGACCCCATTCTTCAGCTTAAGTGCAGGACCTACGAGATTCCACGACACCCGGGGGTCACCGAGCAGGTAACGTATGTGTCTCTGACTATCTTCACAATGCTTTATAAGGGGAGTCTACCACCAACAAAATCTCTTCATTGACGATATCATTTGCTTTTCCTCTCCTTCACGTTTCTGTTTTCCTCCTCCAGCATGAAGAGATGAGCATCTTGTACCCGTCCGCCATTGTGACAATCGATGGCTTCAGCCTGTTCCAATCACTCAGGGCTTGTCGAAATCAAGTAGCACGAGGTAAATTTGGACAACCCTGCAGCCCACCCTTGTCATACAGTTGTAGTAGTGCTGGGTTTGTTGTTTGGTGCGGTTCAGTAAGGCTCTATTCACACAGAGTAACACCAGGCGTCATTTGTGTGTAATTTGTGTGTCTTTTACGGCTGTCATAAAACGTTTACATAGAGTTCTATAGGAAAAGACGTCCGTAATTTACGGTCCGTCATTTACAGCCGTCATTACAATGACGGCCGTAAATGACACCCGTCTTTTCCTATAGAACTCTATGTAAACGTTTTATGACGGCCGTAAAAGACACACAAATTACACACAAATGACGCCTGGCGTTACTCTGTGTGAATGGAGCCTAACACATCCTAGTTCTGGTGCGCTGTTCCCACTAAGCTTTGAGGCATTGGGATGGGGCCACACAAAAGCTATCCCCAATAAAGGAAAGTCTTTGAGGCAACCTCCCACCTCCATGTCTAGGTCCAAAACTGCCCCGAACACCATCTATAAAAGACTTAGGGGGGAACATTGATCAGTGATTTTACATAGGACTGCTATATAGGGTTAATGTTCAAGACCTCTCTTTGTTGTCAGTGAATGCAGCATTGGTGTTTACACCCCCTGGTGGACAACTGGCGATGGTGTCCGTGCAGGTACAATTTCTCCAACTAAAGTCCAGACCGTATAGATTGTGTACAATTGCAACAAAACCTGTAAATCAGAACATTCCCATTCACTGACATCAAGCGGAAAACAAAGTAGGACAGAAAATTCCACAAGTTTTCAGTACGTCATAGTGCAGCCATAATACAAATCCAGCTCTGCTGCATCAGAGGATGGGCCATATCGCACTGTCCATCCGTTTGTAGGAGCGTTACCATGGCGTCCGTGTATCTGTGTGGGCGGAAGTTACTTAGAACGTCTCATTATTTGTTGTTTTTCTCCTTCGTGGCTATGTCTTCCCCCCTGCAGTGCTGGTGTAGTGACCGCCAGTCTTCAGGATGGTTTTATGGAGATTAGTAATTGTCTGTATAGGAGAGACTGAGCCGTGTCTGCAAGAAAACAGTCGCGTGTCATAGACTTGTGTATGTGGGTGCAATACTCTGCAGTACTACCTAGAAGGATCTACTAGACTTCAATAGATGGGTGCAATACTCTGCAGTATTGCACAGACATTGGCGGTACCTTCTGTAGGATCTGTTTTAGCCGGCGACATTGTCTGGTTATATATTACAGTTGTTAGGTGGGTGGATGGAGAGATAAACAGGAAAGAAGACGACGGCACCAGCCAAATGTATGGGCTCAAATAAATTGTTCCATCATTGCAAGATGCTGGCAAAGAATCATAGATAGATAGATAGACAGACAGACAGACAGATAGATAGATAGGAGAATAGATAGATAGATAGGAGATAGATAGATAGATAGATAGATAGATAGATAGATAGATAGATAGATAGATAGGAGAATAGATAGATAGATAGATAGATAGATAGATAGATAGATAGATAGATAGATAGATAGATAGGAGAATAGATAGATAGATAGATAGATAGATAGATAGATAGATAGATAGATAGATAGATAGATAGATAGATAGGAGAATAGATAGATAGATAGATAGATAGATAGGAGAATAGATAGATAGATAGATAGATAGATAGATAGATAGATAGATAGATAGATAGATAGATAGAGAGATAGATAGATAGATAGATAGATAGATAGATAGATAGATAGGAGATAGATAGATAGATAGATAGATAGATAGGAGAATAGATAGATAGATAGATAGATAGATAGATAGATAGGAGATAGATAGATAGATAGATAGATAGGAGAATAGATAGATAGATAGATAGATAGATAGATAGATAGATAGATAGGAGATAGATGGATATGAGATAAGAAATGGAAAAAATGGCAGCACTCCAATATTTAGAAATATTTTTCTAAATATTGGAGTGCTGCCATTTTTTCCATTTCTTATATAAAGTTGAAGATTAGCCACCTTCCAGTTTGGCTTTGCACCCGGTTTGTATGCTGTGCTGCTTCTGCATTTTCTTCTACTACTGGATATGAGATAGAGAGATAGAAAGAGAGATAGGAGATAGATAGGAGATAGATAGATAGATAGATAGATAGATAGATAGATAGATAGATAGATAGATAGGAGATGATTGATAGATAGATAGATAGATAGATAGATAGATAGATAGATACATAGATAGATAGATAGATAGATAGATAGATAGGAGATAGATAGATAGATAGATAGATAGATAGATACATACATAGATAGATAGATAGGAGATAGATAGATAGATAGGAGATAGATAGATAGATAGATACATAGATAGATACATAGATAGATAGATAGGAGATAGATAGATATTGGATGGATATTAAATAAATAATACGTAATGGATGTTAGACACAGAGCTGTTGGATAGATATTTGATATTGGTCATATATTAGATAGGTACTAGAGGGATATATATTAGTATATAGTGTCCGGCGCTCTCTGCAGAGTATTGCCCTTCTTTCTTATCAGAGCTGGGTCGGTGTAAAGTTTGATAGAAGTTTTATGGACTTTCTATGAGCCCATTTGCCGCCCCTTTATTGTAGTATTTGGTGGGTGGGGGTCCTCGCACACAGACCACCCCAATGAAACCTTCTGACCTATCACTATGACCTCTCAGGGGGATGTTGTACCTTGTAAATGGATGTGTGTAGGTCGGGGCAGTGTAACCTGTGTAATACTACGGACGCTATATGTAGTAATGGTGGGTGACCCTATAACCTTTAGTCTTAAGCTTCTCACTTTCTCCTTCTCACCAGCCGCTGCTTCTGGCAATGAGAACGTGCAGCCCCCTCCTCTGGCCTACAAGAAGTGGGGTCTGCAGGATATTGACACTATCGTTGATCACGTCAGTGTCGGTGAGTAGATCATCCGTCATGTCTCGTGTGCTGTATATACCGTACGCACTTCTGAATATTTCTGTCTTTCCAGGTGTCATGGCGCTCTCTCCGTTTGATCAGATGAAGACTGCCTCCATTTTGGGAGGCTTTAATGCCGCCATAAAGAGCAGCCCTCCCACCATGTCGCAGTATATTACTGTGGGCTCTAACCCCTTCACCGGCTTCTTCTTTGCCCTGGAGGTCAGTGTTGTAGCGCTGCCCTTTATGTGACGCTCTTGGGATGGTTTTCCTTATATGTTTCCTTGCCTGTCTTTTCAGGGCAGTACGCAGCCATTACTATCCCACGTGGCCCTTGCGGTTGCCAGTAAGCTGACCTCAGCTCTATTTAGTGCTGCCAGGTACTTGTGCTGTATATACGGTTAGGTTACTATAGCTATACATGCGTTGTGACTAGTATATTGTATAATCTCTCTGTATTGTAGTGGTTGGCTGGGCTGGAAAAGCAGACACGAGGAAGAACCGCAGCAAAAGCAGAAGCCTAAGGTGGAGCCCGCAACCCCTCTGGCTGTCAGGTAAGCTTACTTCTTCATCGTTAGGAAGAATAGCGCCCTCGCTGTGTCTAGGGCTGCAATGCAGTGGCATATTATAGAGTGGTCCTAATCACAACTCACCCCCCACGCCACATCAGGTTCTTCAAGGCCTGGCACAATTAAAGGGGTGTACTGACTCGTTTGTGTCATTCATAATGCTGATAAGGGGTCCAAAAAAATCATTACTCACCTCTCTGTCGGCCTCCATTTACAGCAGCGTCTTATGTATATAGGACTCCTGACATCCTGTTTCTTTTAGGGGATGCTGCAGCCAATCACAGGCCTCAGTAGTGACCTCTTCACAAACCACAATGTGACTGCTATGACGCTATTAGTGAGGAGGTGATCACTGAGGCCTGTGATTGGCTGCAGTGATCACCTGACACAAACAGCCCCAGAGACCTGTAAGGGCTCATTCACACGGGCACAGAGGGGGCGGATTATGTCACGTAATCCACATCATAATCCGCCCCCTCACAATAGAGGTCTATGGAGACCGCTAGCTTATTTTTTTCCGTGAGCGGTATGTTTCGGCTCACGGTAAAAAGAAGCGAGCTGCCCCGGCGTCCGCCTCGCGACAGTACCCTCCGAATTAGGCCCATTCATTTGGGCCTACTCCGGAGCAGGAAGCCGCGACTGTCGGAAGCCGCGGCAGGTGCATTTTGGTCCAATTCTGATGCGGGAAGCAGTGCCCTGACACTGTACGGACTGCTGGGGAAGTGTCCGGCCTACACTTTCCTTCCATAGAGATGGATCCTATGTGGGTCCGGCGATATCTAATAAGGGATATGAATGGGGGTTCTGTAATGAAACTCCTTCACATTCTTACTTCCCATGGCTGTAAGGACATTAATGTGTTTTTAGCCATCAGTGACTTCTTAAAGCTACTTCCATCTTATCTCCTTGACCGTCTCTTTCAGGTTTGGCCTCCCAGATTCCCGCCGTCACGGAGAGAGCATCAGTCTGTCTCCATGTAACACACTCGCCGCAGTGACTGATGACTTTGGGAGAGTGATTCTGCTGGATGTCGGAAGAGGAATCGCAATCCGCATGTGGAAGGGTATGACTGCCGGGACTCGGGTCAATGCATTGTGATAAGTATATAGTCTATAGTCTATATACCTAGCTGCAGATGTCCCTGTTGCTCCCACATATCCCCACTTTATTTACACTGGTGCTTGTGACAGCAGAGCTTACAATCTAATGTCCTTACAGGATGTTCAGTCATTGTAGTCTTTGACATATTTGGTATTGGTGTGTTTCAGGTTACCGGGATGCTCAGGTCGGGTGGATGCAGATAGTGGAGGACCTGCACGAGAGGGAAGCCGAGAGAGGACATTTCTCTCCATTTGGGAGCACACAGGGGCCGAGTAGAGTGGCTCAGTTTCTGGTTATTTATGCCCCCAGGCGGGGTATCCTGGAGGTGTGGAGCACTCAGCAAGGACCCCGCGTTGGGGCTTTCAATGTCGGGAAGCATTGCAGGTGAGGTTGAGGTGTGATGTATATACAGTATGTTATGTGGTGGGTTGAGTATTTTCTCTCCTGGGAGTCTATCAACAATTACTACTTCCAGGGTTTTGTATGTGATGAACACGGGTTCTGGGTTGGTCCCATCCCAAGTCACCTGACCAGAACCAGCACCTAGCCCATGAGTTTCTCCGCCGCCTCTTGCTCATTACCTGTGTCATGGGGTCTGGCTGAATACGCCATTATAATAGTTAAGCCATCCCCATGCTACAGGTAAGTGGTGGTGAACACAGGAGAGGAGGGGAACAAGTGCTGGTTCTGATCATGTGACTAAGGGTCAAAACCAGTCCGGAAACCTAATACTTGCAAACCTCCATACAGTCCCTGCACCTTAGGAGGTCTTTAAAATGTTTAGTCGGGGTCACTTACTGTATATCGGGTACTTACTCATAATAATAAGCCCAAGTTGCCTATGATGGATTAGAGTAGTGACCCCAGAGCAGTATGGCGTCACTATTACTCTGTACAGATCATACAATAAAACTGCATTGCCTAGAACCAGACTGATGGAGTCTCCCTCTTCCAGACTACTGTACCCCGGGTATAAGATCATGGGCTTAAATAATGTGACCAGCCAAGGCTGGCAGCCGCAGACCTATCAGATCTGTCTGATCGACCCAGTGTCCGGGAACGTGAGGACCGTCAACATCCCATTCCATCTGGCTCTCAGGTAAGTGGACCTAGGACTGTCACAATGTCTGCAAGGTGCAGTGCACCAGACCAGACTATAGGACTGATGACGTTATGGCCATGGGTCATATACAGGGTACATGATGGCGCTGTATACTGTGTGTATAATTCTGTCTGTTCTTTCCCAGTGATAAGAAATGTGAAAGGGCAAAAGACCTACATTTAGTAAAGAAGCTGTCCACATTGCTGAAAGCCAAAGCCCCAAACCACGGTGAGTATACTTTATTCTACCATCTTGCCGACTCTCGCTGTAAATGCAAACATGTGAAACAGGATCATAAGCTTTGGTTCACATGGGGGAATTTGAGCTGATTTTGAGTTGGATTCTTCTGAGTAGTCTCCAAATCCTGGCCGGAGTCTGCCCCCCCTTGTTTTTTTAAGGAAGACCGTTACAGGATGCTGAAATATACACTCACCAGCCACTTTATTAGGTACACCATGCTAGTAACGGGTTGGACCCCCTTTTGCCTTCAGAACTGCCTCAATTCTTCGTGGCATAGATACAACAAGGTGCTGGAAGCATTCCTCAGAGATTTTGGTCCATATTGACATGATGGCATCACACAGTTGCCGCAGATTTGTCGGCTGCACATCCATGATGCGAATCTCCCGTTCCACCACATCCCAAAGATGCTCTATTGGATTGAGATCTGGTGACTGTGGAGGCCATTGGAGTACAGTGAACTCATTGTCATGTTCAAGAAACCAGTCTGAGATGATTCCAGCTTTATGACATGGCATTGCATTATCCTGCTGAAAGTAGCCATCAGATGTTGGGTACATTGTGGTCATAAAGGGATGGACATGGTCAGCAACAATACTCAGGTAGGCTTTGGCGTTGCAACGATGCTCAATTGGTACCAAGGGGCCCAAAGAGTGCCAAGAAAATATTCCCCACACCATGACACCACCACCACCAGCCTGAACCGTTGATACAAGGCAGGATGGATCCATGCTTTCATGTTGTTGACGCCAAATTCTGACCCTACCATCCGAATGTCGCAGCAGAAATCGAGACTCATCAGACCAGGCAACGTTTTTCCAATCTTCAATTGTCCAATTTCGATGAGCTTGTGCAAATTGTAACCTCAGTTTCCTGTTCTTAGCTGAAAGGAGTGGCACCCGGTGTGGTCTTCTGCTGCTGTAGCCCATCTGCCTCAAAGTTCGACGTACTGTGCGGCGTTCAGAGATGCTCTTCTGGCTACCTTGGTTGTAACGGGTGGCTATTTGAGTCACTGTTGCCTTTCTATCAGCTCAAACCAGTCTGGCCATTCTCCTCTGACCTCTGGCATCAACAACGCATTTCCGCCCACAGAACTGCCGCTCACTGGATGTTTTTTCTTTTTCGGACCATTCTCTGTAAACCCTAGAGATGGTTGTGCGTGAAAATCCCAGTAGATCAGCAGTTTCTGAAATACTCAGACCAGCCCTTCTGGCACCAACAACCATGCCACGTTCAAAGGCACTCAAATCACCTTTCTTCCCCATACTGATGCTCGGTTTGAACTGCAGGAGATTGTCTTGACCATGTCTACATGCCTAAATGCACTGAGTTGCCGCCATGTGATTGGCTGATTAGAAATTAAGTGTTAACGAGCAGTTGGACAGGTGTACCTAATAAAGTGGCCGGTGAGTGTAGAAGCCTCAGATTCTGTGGCTCATTCAGCACCATTGTTTTATGAGGCTAGTCAGTGGCAGAAAACTGAGGCTCTGCTTTAGGCCGGAGCCCCACCAGCTGGAAATGCTGCAGCGTTTTACAGTACTTGCAAAGTGGATGGGATTCAAGCAAATCCCATCCCCACTTTGAGGAAAAAATCGCAGCGCGGACATGCTGCCATTTTCAAAACTGTCACTGTTTTGAAAATCACAGCATTTCAATTATATCTACGGAAGCGCCGGCGGCTTCCCCGTAGATATAACTGTAACAGAAAGTCCGCGGAGGAAAACTCCATGAACTTTCTGTTCAAAGCGCTGCGGGAAGAACCGCAATGCATTCATGTTGCGGTTGTTCACGCCGCGCTTTAGCGCTGTGTTTCCAGCCTTAACGTTGTGCTGGAAAGTGGAGAGGAATCTCAGTTGGAAGAGCGCCTGAAATTCCTCTTCATGTGAACATCCCCTTGTAGTACAATAGCACAATTCTGGTTGCTGGCAGCCACCACTAGAGGGAGCTCACTGCACACCATTCTACTGAATGTAATAAACTACAAACAGATTTTAGCAATGAGCTCCAGTACTGAGATTTGGAGTAAAACTGGTGCTAAGTGGTGAAAAGACCCAGCCCAGATTTTAATAAAAAATGGTGTTTACAGGCAAATTTATATTGACATGTTCTTATCTCTTCTATTATAGAGCGCCTGGAAACAGAAGCCAAGGAAATTCTCCTAGATATTAAATATCCTGCCACAAAGAAGCAGGTAGCGTCTTTTTTTTTTCTTAAAGATTTCATGTCACTTGCTTTATAAGTTCACATCTATAAAAATAGATATGTCTTATGACAGACAACACAAATCCCCCGGGGACCTCAGTGACTGTAATGGGGTCCGTCTGTTTTGGTGCCTGGCGATAACGTCCTGTGTGCAGTCAGATCGCACCCTCCGACACTAATGTGACCGTGACCTAATAGTGGAATGATGTTCTTTACTTCTTCGTCTATTTTCAGGCCTTGGAGAGCCTCCTCGCCAGTGAGCGCGTCCCCCTGCCCTGCCTCACCAGCATCACACAGACCCTGCTGGACTCTCTAAGGAGCCAAGGTAACAGATTGTAATGGAAGACATTACTGGGAATGTGCCCTGGGCGCTGATGGTGCAGCCGGTTCAGACCGAGCAATAAGTATGGGGGCCGTTATTAATGTTTGTAGTAGAGCATAAAAGGGGTTGTTTGAATAAACCCTACTTTTTAGAAGGGGCCATTAAAGGGGTTGTACAGCTTTTTTCCATAAAAATGGCATACTAGCCTGTCCCTGGTGCATCCGTGTCCCCTGCTGTCTGGTCCTGCGGCGCCCCAGGACTTGGTCTGGTGGAAGTTGTCACCACACGTGACCATTTGCTGCTTGGCCCTCAGGGATCACGTGCGGCGAGGACTTGTGCCGGAATAGGCCTCTGGACACCAGAGCAGTGGGGAAAGGCAAGTATGGATTTTATATTTTATTATATTTACCATCTTTCCCGGCCTCCTGGAAAAGGTGTAAATCCTGGACAACCCCTTTAACAATAACCGGTTCACAGAGTGTCCCCCAGTGATCAGTTGTCACCTGTGGTAATACCTGGCAGTAAGTGTTAAGTTTACCTGCAGCGCCACCACTGGGGAAATGAAGAATTACACATTGTCCATTCACACTATTGCTATGGACAGGACAGGATTGGTCCTCCAGAGACTCTATCCAGTCTAGCCAAGAGCAGAGGACACCACCTTCCCTTATATATTTTTGGGATTCCCTAATGGGGTTTATAGCAATGGCTTTTCTTAATGGCCGGCCCTTTCACCGTCCTATACTGTATTGTATGGACCACCTTGATAATGGAGAGGCATTGCCCCCTGACACAATGTGCATCTCTGCAGAGGTGGAGTACGTGGACGAGGGTCTGCTCGGGTTTTGTGAGGACAAACTGAAACTTCTGCATCTCTACGAATCTGTCCAGAAAATTAACACTCAGGCAGTGGAAACCGAAGCCTCGCCGACCAGCAAAGTAAGTGTCTGTCATGTAGTGGGGTTATCACAGGGGCGCAGCAAAGGCAGCCACAAATATTCATAAGGGGATGATCAAGCAAGTGCTGGAATGAGGGGTCACAGTCCCCCATTGAAAAGTTAAAATCCACCTAAAGATGTCGTAATAAGAAAACCCAGCGTGAGCACATCGGAGATCAGGGATATATAAAGCTGTATTCTCCCCACAAAGGTAAAGTAATATAATAATAATATATAATAATAAATTTTATTTATATAGCGCCAACATATTCCGCAGCACTGTACAATTTGTAGGGTTTTATACCCCGCCATTTATATAGGACATGCTCCAAGATAAGAAATGTGAGTCACTAATGGTACATATGACACCCCAAAATGAATACCGGGCACAGCAGTTCCTCTAGTCTCTGATTGTTCTCCCTTTAGGAGCTGGCTCTGCTGCTGCGGCTGGAGGAGGACGAGCTGACAAGACTGCAGAGATTAATCCGGAACTACAAGCAGGAACACACGAGGACTGGGGTCCGCTTTGCTGACGACGAACCTGGAGCGTTGCCTGTGAAGTCATTCCTGGAGTACCTGGAGTGTGAACAGGAGTCTATAAATGTGAAGAAGATAAGCGAGGAGGAATATATTGCATTAGGTGAGCACATCCATGATGACCGCACCCTTAGGCTGACCGTTCACATTAGATTAAAGGGATTCTACCATTAAAGACACATTTTTTTCTCGTTGACACATCGGAATAGCCTTAAGAAAGACTATTCTTCTCCTATCGTCTTACAGACTCGCCTCTCACCATTCCTGACATGTCTTTTTTTTTAGGAAATACCTTTATTCCCCATAAAGTAACAATTCTGGAACATTTATTCTTAAAACTGTATTCTGTTGTTCCTCTGTTATTCCTCCTGGAAGTGTATGAGAATGTGACAATGGGGTGTTACCATTCTTCAGCACTTGTCCCTACACAGTCCAGTCAGTGCGGATCAAGTCAAACTATCACAAGAGGAGTGGAGACCTCCGAGCTGTCAAGTTATTTCTACATTTACAGGAGGAGTAATAGAGGAAAGGCAAAAACACTAAGAAAAGATGGTCCGGAACGGTCACTTCATGGAGGATACAAGTATGTAGCAGTCAGGAGAGGTGACCGGTCCGCTATGAGAAATGCGGCCTGTCCGCTGTCTATGTATAGGGGCGGAGTGTCACGTGTATATTATGCAGTGTGAATTGCTCTCTCTGAATGATTCATTGTACTTTGCACAGGAAGCTTCTTTTTTTGGAAGTGTCTACACGGCGAATGTTCCACACAGGAGATGTGCGAGACCCTGGAGACGGCAGGACTCAGCCCACAGCTATTACTGGTATGACGTATTTAGTAGTCACCTCACGTGGCATTCTCTGCATTGGATAAGCTTTATTACTAACATACACCCCCCCCCCCCCCCAGTCCACTGGAGCCATTCATTACTTTTATGGAGGGCTGCTGGGGAGGCCAGGACTCATGTTCCTCTGTTTCCTCTGCGGCCGCTCAGACTCATTGTTGTCACTCACTCCATTCTCCTCGGGCCTCGGGTGTATATTGAACAGAGCGGAATTGGTCAGGTGATCGAGTGAGTGAGATGGAGACAGAGAAAGGAGATCTCTGGCCTCCCCTGCTGCCCTCCATAAATGTACTGAAAGGGGGACTGGGAGGGGTATATTAGTAATAAAACCTATTCAGTGCAGGAAATACCCCGGTAAGCTTTATTACTACCCAGAGAGCCCCTTTAAGTGGCAGCTGTGTCTGGTATTGGCTCTCAGCCCCTGTCATGTCTCCTCACTGTCTGTCTTGCCACAGTCTCTACTTCTCAAGGTCTGGCTCTGGAAGGAGAAGGAGATCCTGGAGAACACAAAGTCTTTGTGCTGTCTACATAACATGCTATCCCGGCTGAGCAACATGAAAGGTGCGTGCCCGAGGAATATATGTGGGACTATAATGTATACGGGGTCTGGGACTGTTCCCTGTAGTGTTAGGAGCACAGTGGGGTGTTGGTGTCATCAGGGTCTGGGGTGCAGTAACTATCCCCTATAGGGCCGAAAATCTATAATCCCTATCAGTACGTCATTGGAAAGTAGGAGGAAACTGGAGGAAACCCACCAAATACGGGGAGAACATACAAACTCCTGGCAGATGTTGTCCTTGTCTGGATTCAATATAATGTTCAGAGCAGGGTTGTGGGTGGGGGGGGACCCAGTTCTGCCCCCTTATTAGTCTGTATGAAGGTTTTCGCCGCCTCAGCTTTGCCATAACCCCTATTTTTTTTCTGGTTAGTGGCCATAGATGAGACTTGGGATTTGCAGTCTGTCTCCCCCTGGTGGCAACAAATGAGAACTGCATGTGTACAGTCAACCTGCAACGGAGCGGCTTTGTTGTCTGCCCATGTCGGACATTCAGTGGCTGCCAACATCACCAACGCCCTGGCAGAGAAGAAGGTAAGTGCACAACTTGTAGTGTGTTAGGTCATGGACATCTTGGTGTCCGTGTATAATCGTCTTACAAGGATAACAAGACGATTCCAGACGGAGTAACATCACCGAGGGTCTGTTCGCATGGTGGACATGGCGCTGAAATCTGTTTCAAAATCAGCGTCAAATTCTGCCATGTAAATACACTCTAAGATTAACTGTTTTGAACTGAAGCAGGTCACATGATCGGGAGGTGTGGGGCTGGGGTGCACTTGTATTTTGGGTTGAGGCCTATGTAGTAGGAATAGACCTTTAGCCTCTATGCCTGTTTCTGGGGTAAGCACTACTGGCATTGGGATATAGCCATCTTGTAAAGTGTCGACATAGCGCTAGGATCAGTGAGGTTCCACATCTGGGACCTCTAAAAATGAATGGGATTCAGTACATGTTCAGCGACGCTGCAGCCCTTCATTTTTTGATAACCTAACCCACTTGTATGGAGTCGCTGTAGTTCCTCTGCACAGCGGGTGATCAGGTTGCTGCTGTGAGGGGACCACAGCCCTAAAAGTGCACTGCAGCCCCTTTAGTCTCAGAATCAGTGCAGGTCCTAAAATTTGGACCCCCTCTTATCATAAAGCGATGACCTATCTGAGCCATAGATCAGTAGGTTACTAGATAGAAATACCATTTTAAAGGGGTTACCCAGGACCCCACGTGTTTCTGGTACTTTCAGTGGACGATGCCGTACGTAGGCGCCATACACTATAGTGGCGTCATTGCGTGCTGGACACAGTAGAGCTGCTTACAGCCCCGTCCAGGTATCAGATCCCGATCCTGTGAGTTTATCAGTATCAGAAGCACATGAGGGCCCCGATCACCCCTTTAATTCTTTGCTGTACTTACCATGACTCTCTTTTCCTTTCCACTAACTCCTCAGAGCTGTATTCACAATTCTGCTGTATTCCTGGTAACTCTCAGGCTGCTTCTCCTTACTGCTCAGGCCTCTCTTGAAGGATTCTCCACCATTAGACATAGTCTAGGATTATAGCGATCTGCCATTAGGCCCTTGTTCCCACTGACCTGACATTAGATCTTCTCCTAGCTTCCAAAATCGTTGCAGGAAGACGACGGCGAGTCCATGACCGACTCCTGGGAAGCGCTCTCCTTGGACACGGAGTACTGGAAGCTCCTATTGAAGCAGCTGGAAGACTGTCTCATCCTCCAGACCCTCCTGCACTGTAAGGGGCTGACGAAGACGTCTAAGATCTCCTCCCTGCAGGCAGAGCCGCTCGGGAAACTCTCCATCAAGAAGATTCTGGAAGGAGGGAAAGGTGAGGAGGATCGGCGGTCTGTCCCACGAGTCGCCATGATTGTAATGTGTGATGTAATCTTTACTATGTCACGGTCTTGTCACTAGGGGGCGTAGCGGACACCGTGGCCAAGTGGGTGTTTAAGCAGGACATTTGCCCCAGATTGTTAAAGCTCGCCCGAGAGAAGAGAGACTCGGAGGAACAGAGCGCTCAGGACCCGGGGGAAGCCAATATGGCCGTGGCGATTCTGGAGACGCAGCAATGTGAAGATGCCATGGAGGAAGCGCAAGGTGACGGATCTGTATGAGCTAATGTGAACAAGAGCTAACACACGGCCGGCCCCCTAAGCCCTTACCCACAGTCACTGCACTTTTTAACCCTTTCAGTACACGGGGTAGTGTGTGTGTTAATGCTCGGTGACTTGTTTCATATTTTCCTTCCCAACCTTCCAAAACTCTTCTCTTTATTATTCTGTCCACTTAGCTATGTCAGGGCTTATTCTTTGCGGGACAAGTCGTACAAATGCAGTTTCTCTCCAATTCCACCTCATTCTGAATTTTTTTTTTCCAGCTTCCCAATACATTGTACAGAGTAAATAAATGCCGCCATTCTGAAGAACAATCTGTCCCGCAAACATTAAGCCCTCGTATGGATCTGGGAATGGGAAAATAGAAAAAAATTATGGGGTTTGTAAGGCGAGGAGTCAAAAATCGCCACTGGTGGGAAGGGGTTAAATATCCTTAATGTCAGTCCTGTAGTCAGAGCGATAAGGAGAGGACAAGGAGCAGGACCTGTGCCTTACTATGGCCGCTGTAACATATAGTGGATGTCTGTGTCTCCTCAGTGGTAGAGCTGCTGTATTCTGTCTACCAGCACTTCCCCTGTAGTCTGGACGTGGACGTGCTGCTCGCTCACTGCTGCTGGGAGTATATGGTGCAGTGGAACAAAGACCCCGAGGTGAGAACGGCTGCAATAGGTCAATGTGATGGACGACATCAAGTTATCTCCTGCCTCTATGTATGTGTATAATGGACACAGGGGTCACCAGTCTCTATATATGTGTATAATGGACACAGAGGTCAGCAGTCTCTATATATGTGTATAATAGACACAGGGGTCACCAGTCTCTATATATGTGTATAATGGATGGACACAGAGGTCACCAGTCTCTATATATGTGTATAATGGATGGACACAGAGGTCACCAGTCTCTATATATGTGTATAATGGACACAGGGGTCACCAATCTCTATATATGTGTATAATGGATAGACACAGAGGTCACCAGTCTCTATATATGTGTATAATGGACACAGAGGTCACCAGTCTCTATATATGTGTATAATGGACACAGGAGTCACCAGTCTATATATGTGTATAATGGACACAGAGGTCACCAGTCTCTATATATGTGTATAATGGACACAGAGGTCACCAGTCTCTATATATGTGTATAATGGACACAGAGGTCAGCAGTCTCTATATATGTGTATAATAGACACAGAGGTCACCAGTCTCTATATATGTGTATAATGGATAGACACAGGGGTCACCAGTCTCTATATATGTGTATAATAGACACAGAGGTCACCAGTCTCTATATATGTGTATAATGGACACAGGGGTCACCAGTCTCTATATATGTGTATAATGGACACAGGGGTCACCAGTCTCTATATATGTGTATAATGGACACAGGGGTCACCAGTCTCTATATATGTGTATAATGGACACAGGGGTCACCAGTCTCTATATATGTGTATAATGGATAGACACAGAGGTCACCAGTCTCTATATATGTGTATAATGGACACAGGAGTCACCAGTCTATATATGTGTATAATGGACACAGGGGTCACCAGTCTCTATATATGTGTATAATGGACACAGGGGTCACCAGTCTCTATATATGTGTATAATGGACACAGGGGTCACCAGTCTCTATATATGTGTATAATGGACACAGGGGTCACCAGTCTCTATATATGTGTATAATGGATGGACACAGAGGTCACCAGTCTCTATATATGTGTATAATGGACACAGAGGTCACCAGTCTCTATATATGTGTATAATGGATGGACACAGAGGTCACCAGTCTCTATATATGTGTATAATGGACACAGGGGTCACCAGTCTCTGTTCGGTCTATGTGTATAATAGACACAGGGGTCACCAGTCTCTATATATGTGTATAATAGACACAGGGGTCAGCAGTCTCTGTTCGGTCTATGTGTATAATAGACACAGGGGTCACCAGTCTCTATATATGTGTATAATAGACACAGGGGTCAGCAGTCTCTGTTCGGTCTATGTGTATAATGGACACCAGTCTCTGTTCCGTCCTTGCAGGAAGCTCATTTTCTTGTCCGGTCTGTGGATCATTTAAAGAACATTAGTAACGCCCACGTACAGTTTGGTAAGTGGAATAAAAGTAATCTCTTAATTTTATTCTCTTCTGAGCATCCACCACTAGGGGGCACAGTTTTCAGTTAAAGGGGCTGTCACTCGATTTTTGCTATTTTAGATAAACATATTCCTGAATAGCCTTAAGGTCCTGCTAATCATTTGTTAAAAGACTCCCCCCCCCCATTTTAATGAATTACCTTTTAAACGTATATGTAAATGAGCCCTATCGTGCACCATGGGCGTTCCGTGCACCCCTCCACGTCATACTCTGTTCACGCCTCCTCTCTTGGTTCTTCTATGTAAGTCCTCCTCCTGCTTTCGATTCACCGCCTCCAACTGTCTCTTCCCGGACGAGTGGAAGAGGACCTGCAATGATGTCACTACAAGGTCCTTTGTCGTCTTCTAAGTCGTGATCTATGCAGAGCAGGGGCTGCAGCTCCATGTGTCTATCACAGATCTCCATGTGCACAGTAGATCTATGCTATGATAGACACAGGGAACTGCAGCCCCTGCTCTGCATAGATCACTACTTAGAAGACGACAAAGGACCTTGTAGTGACATCATTGCAGGTCCTCGTCCAGGAAGAGACAGTTGGAGGCGGTGAATCGAAAGCAGGAGGAGGACTTACATAGAAGAACCAAGAGAGGAGGCGTGAACAGAGTATGACGTGGAGGGGTGCACGGAACACCCATGGTGCACGACAGGGCTCATTTACATATACATTTAAAAGGTAATTCATTAAAATGGGGGGGGGGGGAGTCTTTTACCAAACGATTAGCAGGACCTTAATAGACTTTTTAAAGGGTATTCAGGAATATGTTTATCTCAAATAGCAAAAATCCAGTGACAGAACCCCTTTAATGTCAGTAGGTTTCTCTATGGTATACCTCTGACCTCTCACCTCTGACCGGGACCGCCCTATCGATATATAGTTATCTCAATACATAGGGTCACATTGTGAAGAACAAAATATGGTAGACTTCCTTGATACCTTTGCTTGGAATAGCCCTCTTATGGTCTCTGTTGTGTGAATAGGACGCTATAAATACGACTGACATACATGGCCTGTGCCGTTATCCCCTGTGCTCACACATGGCTGTATTTCAGGGCTGTCGCTGATGATGTGGAATACCTTTATTATTAAACGCTTCTCCGCTGCCGCTTATCTCATGGACAAGGTAGATACAACCCTTTAGGTGATTGATCGTATCATTAGTACCTGGCTGGGGGTCCAAGGGGAAGGGGGGGGGTGCTTGTGCTGTGGATCCCCAGAGTCCTGTGAGAGCAAATATAGCACAGGATCGCTAGACAAAGCTGTGACATGGTGTCAGTAGTCACTGCCGACGTAATATCAGCAGTCTGTACATCAGCCTGCGTGTTTGTATTCTGTTCATCTTGCTCGTGAGCCTTAAATCTTTCTCTGTTTTCTCTTAGGTTGGGAAATCACCAAAAGACCGGCTGTGTAGACGGGTAAGTACATAGGACACTATGACAGCCCCCCCCCCCCCCCCCCCCGTGCTATATGTACAGCAGGGTTATAGGGAGTGTCACCAGAGCCCAACGTATCCCCCCCAGCCCTGCATATAGATAGGTTACTGTCACCAGAACCAGCATATCACCCCAGCCCTGCAGATAGATAGGTTACTGTCACCAGAACCAGCATATCACCCCAGCCATGCAGATAGATAGGTTAGTGCCACCGCAACCAGCATATCACCCCAGTCCTGCAGATAGATAGGTTACTGTCACCAGTACCAGCATATCACCCCAGCCCTGCAGATAGATAGGTTAGTGTCACCAGAACCAGCATATCACCCCAGCCCTGCAGATAGATAGGTTACTGTCACCAGAACCAGCATATCACCCCAGTCCTGCAGATAGATAGGTTAGTGCCACCGCAACCAGCATATCACCCCAGTCCTGCAGATAGATAGGTTACTGTCACCAGTACCAGCATATCACCCCAGCCCTGCAGATAGATAGGTTAGTGTCACCAGAACCAGCACATCACCCCAGTCCTGCAGATAGATAGGTTAGGGTAAACATGATTCCCCCTCCCCTATAATCCATTACCATGTTACAGTGGGGGGACAATTCGCCTTCAGAGGCCCCCCATCTAGTATGATAGTGTAGGATTATATAGATATTATATACTGACTGTGATTCTTCCGCCATCTAGGATGTGGGTATGAGCGATACGTCTATGACCACGTTCCTTGGAAGCTGTTATGACCTCTTACAGACAATGATGGAGGTAACTATCACAAGCCTGTGCCTTCAAATGGAATTAAAAGGATTTTCTCACAAGTGACATTTATCTCCTATCCACATGGGGTCCAAACATGAGAATGGCGGCCTACACGTATCCCCTTGTGAATGGAAGCCTAGTGTACATGTAAGAGCAGATGGAGAGACCCAGAGAAAGATATTTATACAGTGATAGAAGGATGGACGGAGAGAAAGAGATGGATGAATAGACAGACTGACATGGAGAGATAAGAGACACGGACTGACAGACACTGAGAAAGAGAGATGTCTTTACTGTATCTCACGTTGTCCTGTATATTGTCTCCACTCTTGTTCCTTGTTGCCTGCAGGCTGATGTCAGCAGTGAGGAGATGTCTCCGCCATTGCTGGAGGTAGAAGACGCCTGGATGTCAGTGGATGGTCCTAGCTCTATCGTGGAGCTCGCCCTGGAGCAGAAACACATCCACTATCCTCTAGTAGAGCACCAGTTTGTCCTGTGCGCCATCATGTACGCCATCATGAGCCTCTCCCTCAAGTCTGTCAAACCCCTGGCTCTCTTTGACAGTAAGGTGAGATAATAAGTCTCTAGTTCAGGTTGGTAATGTCCGGTGAGAAGGCGCTGATCTGCAATACCTGGTCTGGCCACTACACAGGGAACGGGGCTGTCTGCTTCCTGCTCCATTCCCTATGTGAGGGCATCTGATAGATGGAGGTGTCTGACCCTCTCCGATCTGGTATTGATGAGCTGCGGTGCACTTGCTTGTCCTGTACACTATTCCTGCATCCTCAGTACCTAGTGATCTGTGGGGTTCAGCGAGTACAGCAGGCTTTGGGCCCGTCTATTCCTGTCCACTTACTCCTAGAGATAAGCGGCACTCACTTGCACATTTATCCAGCAGCTTTGTGGTTAAAGGGGTTGTCTCAGGCTATTATATTCATGGCGGTGTCTTCTTTACTACTCGCCAAGCACAGTGCCATACATTGTATAGTGGCCACGATTGGTATTGCAGCTCAGCCCCTTTCATTTGAAGACCTTTCTGCTCCTCTTTACACCTTTCAATAGCTGCCCCTCCATTGAATCCGGCACCGTTCAAATTTCCTCCCTAGCCCTCACCTTTCCTGAGCAATCTGTTCTGAAATCTACAACACTATTATATGCTCTACTGTCAGGTGGGCGGTCCTAGACTACCAGCTCCAGCCCAGGACCGCCCAGTTGACAGCATATTGGGTGCTGAAACGTTCAGCTCTAATGCTCAGGAATGGTGAGGGCTAGAGAAAAATTTCCAACTGTGCCAGAATCGGTAGAGGGGCGGCCATTAACGAGTAAAAAGAGATGGAGGTGGTGAAAAGTCCTCTTTATAAGGGACCGAGCTGCAGCATGGTCATGTGATCAATAGATGTGATGTCATAGTTCTGGACGATCCCTGTGCTCACGGAGAGAATCCCGCTATAAAGGATCGGCGCCTTGGTGTCTAGTGTTAGTGATACTTGGCACCTCCCCCGCCCTTAAGACGTCCATCTTATCCCTAGTCTGGTGTATGGTGGGGGCTATGGTCTGGAGATGTCCAGGGAGGGGGTAGAGTGACCCAGGGCTGGTTCTGATCATGTGACCTGGGGGTCGAAACCGTTATTTCCCCAGCCCTGTAAGACTGTTATCTCTGACGCAGGGGAAGAACGCCTTCTTCAAGGATCTGACGTCCATTCAACTGCTGCCCAGTGGAGACATGGACCCCAGTCTAGTCAGCCTGCGCCAACAGGTACGTCCCAGCCGGTCACCGACACCTCTGATTTGATAGTGAGGGGTGACGGGCGCCGCTTACTCTCCTCCTTCTCCTCCTCTCAGTTTTTAATGAAGCTCATCAGCGCCGCCGTCCAGGCTCAGTTCCAGTCACAGATTACAGTGAGGACAGAAGAAGCCAAATCCGATGTGGAGCAGAAGCCGATAGACTGGCCGACCCTCGCCGTGGATCTGGCGCCTCAACTACAAGTCAACGAAGACACACTGCAGCGACATTACGTGTGCGAGCTGTACAATCACGGCTTTGATCATATTGCAGAAGAGGTGATGATATTACTGGGGAGTGAGCGCCACCTGCGGGTGATCTGGGGTACTAGCCCTGGCTGATTAGTCAGTTGTGAGAGGGATCGCGGGATGTGCTTAAAGAGATTCTACCACTAAAACACATTTTTTTCTAGGTAACACGTCGGAATAGCCTTTAGAAAGGCTATTCGTCTCCTACCTTTAGAAGTGCTCTCCGCCGCGCCGTTCGTTCAAAATACCGGTTTGTACCGGTATGCTAATGAGTTCTCTCGCAGCGATGGGGGCGTCCCCATTGCAGCTCGAAAACCGACCGCAGCGCCGCCTCTATGGTCTTGGGTATCCTCCCCTTGCTTCTTCAGCGTCCTGTCGGAGGCCTGCGCAGTACGCTCTGTTCGGCGAAGATTGCCGAACGTACTGCACATGCGCAAAATTGCAGTGCCCGCACTATGGCTGGGACCGCAATTTCGCGCATGCGCAGTACGTTCGGCAATCTTCGCCGAACAGAGCGTACTGCGCAGGCCTTCGACAGGACGCTGAAGAAGCAAGGGGAGGATACCCAAGACCATAGAGGCGGCGCTGCGGTCGGTTTTCGAGCTGCAATGGGGACGCCCCCATCGCTGCGAGAGAACTCATTAGCATACCGGTACAAACCGGTATTTTGAACGAACGGCGCGGCGGAGAGCACTTCTAAAGGTAGGAGACGAATAGCCTTTCTAAAGGCTATTCCGACGTGTTACCTAGAAAAAAATGTGTTTTAGTGGTAGAATCCCTTTAACCATTTTTGGTGCTTCCTATATGTTTGCTATGGGTTACCGCGTCACTCTTCCTTTGCACCAGTTTTTCTGGCTGTCGTCCATTGTGTTTTGCTCGTCACTCTGACGCTTCTCCCGTTCCTCTCAGGCCATCCTGCAGGTCGTGGACAAGGAAGTTTTAGCGTCTCAGCTTCTGGTTCTCACCGGGCAGCGTCTGGCACACGCGTTACTTCACACACAGACTAAGGAGGGGATGGAACTGCTGGCCAGGCTGCCGCCGACACTGTGCACGTGGATCAAAGCAATGGTGAGCATGTGGACGGCTCAGGCCGGGCTCACACTGCAGAGGTGCTGTAGAATTTCAGGAAGAAGGATAATTAGACTTTCCCTCAGCAGGCCAAGATGGCACTGCCTGTAGCTGCCCATGATGTATTATTGGTACTGCTGCCAGGACCTGTACATGTGTCATCCAGCAAGACAAATCTGAGCGCTGCTTAAAGCGGTTGTGCCATTACAGATAAGGGGAGAAGTTTCCGATGACTGGGTCCCCCAGTGATCAGAAATGGGGGTACTGAAAGCGCCCCTAACGCCTCCTTTTGAATAGAGCACCAGTGCACTGAAGTACTCCATACACTTCTATGGGGCTGTGGGTGCTGCTGCAGATTACAGTCCTGGCAACCCCTTTAAGAGAACAGCACAGTCTGAATTATATCTAAGGAATGGGGGAAGGGTTAATTTTTTTTTTTTTTTTGTGGATTTACGCTTTGGTATTCACTAAGCTGATGTGACCCTCGATTGTTGTCATCTCACCTGTCTGCACCATCACCAACCTAAATCCATCCCCATCCCATTATCTTTCAGGATCCACAAGATCTCCAGAACACAGACGTGCCCATCCCGACCACGGCAAAACTGGTGGACAAAGTGGTGGAACTGCTGCCAGAAAACCACGGGCAGTACGGCCTCGCTGTGAACCTCATAGAAGCGGTAGAAGCCATGTCTGCCTTGTGACTGGCCCCCGCCGCCTGGGGCGTTCAGGGCTCCTGTACAGTGTCTAGGTCTATACCAGCCATTATGTCTATGTGTAATTAATATTCTGTCCCCGCATAATATGCAAATACGTGTGAGAGAAACCAAGAACTGTCACAGTAACATCCCCGATTATTTATACAGCTGGGATTACCCACAATCCCTCACTCCTCTCTGTACATAGGAAGCCGCGCGCCACGAGCTGCTGAAGACGTCACCTAGTCCTAAAGCCACAATCAAAGTGCTCTTAATAGCAGCCCATAGACATTGTAGGGAGCTGCGGGGCCCCCTGTCTGTAGTGGGGCCCCTGGGATCGCTAGAAATGGGGAAACCTGTCTAATAAAACATTAAACTGCATCGCTGATAAGTATTAAATAAATAAATAAATCTATTTTACCGGGACACGAGTCTGATGGATCCTGGAGAGCTACAGCGGACGAGGCACCAGAACCAGCAGATAGATAGGTTAGTGTCACCAGACCCAGCATATCACCCTAGCCCTGCAGATAGATAGGTTAGTGTCACCGGAACCGGCATATCACCCCAGCCCTGCAGATAGATAGGTTACTGTCACCAGACCAGCATATCACCCCAGCCCTGCAGATAGATAGGTTAGTGTCACCAGAACCAGCATATCACCCCAGCCCTACAGATAGATAGGTTACTGTCACCAGACCCAGTATATCACCCCAGCCCTGCAGATAGATAGGTTAGTGTCACCAGAACCAGCACATCACCCCAGTCCCGCAGATAGATAGGTTACTGTCACCAGACCCAGCACATCACCCCAGCCCCGCAGATAGATAGGTTACTGTCACCAGACCCAGCACATCACCCCAGCCCCGCAGATAGATAGGTTAGTGTCACCAGAACCAGCACATCACCCCAGCCCCGCAGATAGATAGGTTACTGTCACCAGACCCAGCACATCACCCCAGCCCCGCAGATAGATAGGTTACTGTCACCAGACCCAGCACATCACCCCAGCCCCGCAGATAGGTTAGTGTCACCAGACCCAGCACATCACCCCAGTCCCGCAGATAGATAGGTTAGTGTCACCAGACCCCAGCACATCACCCCAGCCCCGCAGATAGATAGGTTATTGTCAGCAGAACCAGCATATCACCCCAGCCCCGCAGATAGATAGGTTACTGTCACCATAACCAGCATATCACCCCAGCCCCGCAGATAGGTTACTGTCACCAGACCCGGCATATCACCCCAGTCCTGCAGATAGATATGCTGGTTCGGGTGACACTTCCTTCTCTGCACCATCTGAATACTCCCTTACTGTGCTGACAAAACAAACACACAACAAATCTTTCTTAATAAAACAAAGGAAAAAAAAAAAATCAGCTTTATTGCACCCGATCCTGAGCTGTATACACATAGAATCCTCTGTCCTTCACAATATATAAAATATACAATGTGTGTGAGTGCTATACACTCCTCTGTACATATAGCGGGGGCTTCTGGCTCTCCTCTGGGGTGGGGTCTATACTGAAGGCCGCGCGGGGACTTCTCAGTTTCTGGCCAGGTACACGCTATGATGTCATATAATCCAAGGTGTGTACATGACATCACACTGCAGGTCCCGGGGCTGACAGCAGCCTCACTCACAGGTGTATTATGGGTACACAACACTTGCCCTTCATTTAAAGTGAACCTGTCACTATAATAAAATGGGTACAATAGCAACATCAGAGCGTTCTCCTGAGATCCTCATGTAATGGCGTCCACCCAAGTGAGTATTGAGGGCTCCGACTGCCTAATTCTGCAATCACATGATGTATCACATGACTCCTGCCAGCCAGTCAGCAGCTCTGAAGTCACTCACATCATGTCATTGTGTCATGGAGTGCAGGTCATGTGATTCTCTTCAGGGCTGCTAATTGGCTGAGAGGAGGTGAGAAGGACTTACTAAGTTACACAGACATGAGAGGCCTTCTATAGGCAACAAGGCCCTCGGTGTACACACATACTCTCAAGTAAGCCGAGTGTGCATGTCTTCTGAGTAAGGAGAAAGCAGCCGCCAGTACCCTCTGCTAAGAAGAAAATCCAATATGGCTGAATCTTCTCTCCTCATCTGCTGTTGGGCCCCATACACATTAGGTGGTCAGTTGCCCTGAAATCATGTAATGTGTATGGTCACCCTTTACCCATTAAAGGGATTCCCTGGTATCAGCGGGGGCCGATAGACAGCACCAGCATGGATCAGCTGTATGAGGCCGAGTCTGGCGCCAATCCCTGTATAGTGGCTGAACACCAGTACTGCAGCTCAGCTCAAGTCAATGAGAAATAAGCTGCAGTACCGGCACTCACCACTATACAGGGCAGGGGGCCAACCATGTTGTGTATGCGGCTGTGGAAAGTGACCACATAGAGACGATATCCTGGGCTACCCCTTTAAGTAAGTGGGTTAAATTCCATGTGATGACACCATATACACAGGATTAGTATCTGTATTAGAGAGCTGTGTAACATATTAGAATACATTCTATGGGCGATTCCCAATAAAGGCTTCCGAGAAAGTCTGAAAAGTGCTGCGGCCCCTCAGGACAGACGTAGAAGATCCGGGACCCCCGGAAATAATCAGCATATACTTAGTATATGCATCTACACCCCTCGGGCAGGAAGGAAGTCTCCCGGAGACACCAGGCACCGGCTACAAGGCAACGTTCAGGCTACTGACTCCACTTTCCAGCTATTACTTCCAGGCAGCGGGGGCAGGGGGTGAGGGCAGATTCGGTGGTATACTTCCGGCAGCGCGGGCAGCGGTCTTTGGTGCTCTGATGAATTATAATTTTATAGGCCTCCTCCTCGCAGATGTCACCACCTGGAAAAGAACAGGTTAAACATATACGGTTTGTAGGAAAAGGACGACTGCGGCGGTGCGTGCATAAGGGCGGGGGTGCACCTACCTTCCAGGTTGATGAGGAATGACCCTTTAAGGATTGTGGCATCTGCGGGGAGATCCAGCGGCACCTTGGTCAGCAGACTGGTCTGGGACGCCATTAGTAGTTCGTTCAGCTGTGATGTGTTGGACGTCTCCTCGGCCTGCAGAGTCTGACAGGGCGGAAACAAGGGGTTAATGGCAGGAGACTTCTGGGGGAGGTGCGCCTTATAAACCGGGTGCACCATATTGTGTATTTCAAGGCTTCCTGTGACACTACAGCCCCCAGCATGCCCTGAGGGTCCCAGGCTGACATTGCATGCTGGGAGTTGTAGTATCGCCACACGTTACGGCGCGCTCACCTCCATTAACTCGAAGAGCAGGCCGGGCTCGATGACGACGCTCAGCTCGTGCTCCACTGAATTCCTACCCGCTGTGGCCCCCAGGAAGAGATCCCTCATGGAGCACGCGGCCTCCACCGCCTCCACCAGGCCCGGCTTCTTCCACACAGAATTTGGCACAAACCATCCAGTTCGGAAAACGCCGTCACCGTCTAAGCAGGAAGAAAAAATAAATCGCTGTAATCGTCCTATTGATCACTCTGGGGGGAGGGTAAAGCTTTCAGGGGGGTCCTAGACCTAGGCCTAAAGGGGTTGTAGAGGACCAGTAAAACATGGCTGCTTTCTTCCTGAGACAGCACCACACCTGTCCACAGGTCATGTATGGTAATGAAGCTCATCGCCAGTATTGGACACCAACAGGCAGCCATATTTCTCTAATCCTGTACAATCCCTTTAACAGTTTTCACAATACCCCCATCCCTTTAAATATCCCGTCCTTTACCTTTCCTATACGGCAAGTGCTGGAACACTTCTTCTGCCAAATGTGGAAGAATCGGTGCGAATGAGCGCACCACAATGTCCAGCGTCTCCGCCAGCACGGTCTGACACGAGCGCCGCTTGGGGTCTCTCTCTTCTTCACAGTAAAGCCTGCAAATAAGAGGGGATTAACAGCGCCACCTAGTGTTACGTATCACATGTACTGGGGATCAGGGATGAAGGGGCGGACCTGTCTTTGATGATACTGAAGTAGAAGCTGGACAGGTCTCTGGTGACCAGCGCCTCCAGCAGACGGATCACCTTCCCAAACTCGTAATTCTTGTAGGCCTCGGTGACCTGGAGGAAAGATCCACATAGATCAGAAAACCTGTCCTCACATCATCATCGGACACAGCGCAACTCACTTGAATGGGACTGAGCCTGCAATACCTTTTCCAGCCACTAGACAGTGTACAGAGCTGTATAATTCAGGGGTCGGACCCCCTCAATCTACGATACTGGTGCCCTATCCTAAGGAGTCACTATCTCCATATTGGATGGGTCGGTACGATTATGGCGATATCTAATTTATTTATTTTTTTACCTCCTTAACAAAAATCCAAAACTTTGAAAAAAAAATGTCTTGGCTTTGCCCCTATAATACTGCACAGACCCGGCGGCTATGGAGCGGAGTGGTCGCCGTATTCAACGTGACACCATCTGCCGTATTATTACAGTTAAAGGTCTCGTTCAGGATTACAAAATCATGGGCCGCAAACAGCTCCACTCCTGTCCTGTGGCGGTGTGTGGTATTGCAGCTGTCTGCTTACCTTGCTGGCGTAGTCCTGGAGCAGGTGTAGCATGTATTGGTCTATTACATACATCTCGGGCCCAGGGATGGTGTCGGTCTCGGGGTTAAATCCAGACAGGTTACCCAGCATGAATCGCACCGTGTTCCGCACCTGCGGGATGATAGAGAGGTTTGCCAGCTGCACCAGCATGCTCTGTATGAGCCAAGAGAAGCACAACCACAAGGTGTGAGACTAAGTGCAGTAAATGCAGTGACTACTCCCCTGTATGTGACGTATCGCGGCCTCTCCTACCACATGACCAGATTAAAGGGCGCCCGCTGTTTACTAATTAAAACCTTAGGGGGGGGGTTCATTGAATGAAGTAAATAGTCTCATTAATTTGGGCATTTCCGGATGTGGAGACGCCAAATACGTTTATTTACTGTTATACATAGTCTAGGGAAAAGGAAGGGGTGAGTTTTAAAATTTTTATGTGCGTTTTTTAAATCTTAAAAAAAAAAAAAAATTAAACTTTTTTTTTTTAATCTTTTTTTTAATTTAAAACTTGAATGGGCGAACATCGGATTGCTTGTACAGTACTATCGCAGTCTATGGTAAAATCCTTGTGTGACTATTAAGTCCATGCAGCATTGGTGGACCTGGGAGGCAAAGCGAACGTAACCTGTTAGATGCCATAGATGAATTTAACCATGGCATTTAAGGGGTTAATTGTACAGGATTGGATCTGTATACACTGCTGCATAGTACAGCAGAGACCCGGTGACTATTGAGCTCTGACCTCAGGACCTTTACAGATCAGCACCGTTTACACAGACACAGCACCGTATATGCAGTGTGGCTAAGCTTGGTACTGCAACTCCATCTGTCCTGCCGCTTTACAGTACTGATCCTACACGTCTGACCCTACCGATCTGTGAGGATTTACGGGATCACATGGACAGAATATGGAGACTTTATTTTTACTGTCTGTGGGGGATCCTGGGTCTGGTCTTATAAAAGGTAAGTCCTGTTATTATTGCTGGATCTTCTGGTGTTTGCAGAGTCCCCCGCTCAATCCCTAACTATAAGTGACCTGACCTGCTGCTACCACTAGGAGGCGATCTATATGTACACTATTACTATGAGGTCACCCGTGTTATATAGGCGGTTTATAACTGCTACGTTTTACTGCAATAGCTGATATTTTACAAAACCATGTTCACATTCTGCAACTAAAAGCGGTTACTTGCGGAATCCATAAACTATAATGGGGTCCACCTAAAGCGGAATCCTGGACGGAGTCTCCAATGCAGATGTGAAGACAAACACCATGATGGAAATTCAGCTGTGCGCCCCCCAACTTACACATAAGTGCGGAGGGTCCCTGCAGAGTGTAGATGAGCTTTATCAGTTCCCCCTACTTTGCTGCACTGCCCTAATGTGTACGCACCTTATTGATGTCCGCCTGTGCCGACTTCAGGACTGATGGACCGATCAGTACTTCTGTAAAGACATTGGATTCTGCCACCCACCAGCGCAGGACGTCTGCTCCGTAGGCCGGCTCCGCCGCTTTATCCTACATAACAAAACAAGGTATCAAATACCGATGACTTATACTAAGGAGAGGCCGCCATGTTCCACTGTTGGAAAACCCCTTTAAATGAGGAAATACTGGTTCCCTGGAGCTGCCACTAGAGGGAGCCTATATACTTATTGAATACTGTGCGATGTATACACCGTAAGCTCTTTAGCTCCCCCTACCGGCGGCTAAAAGTAGCTAAAATTTTATAATTTAAAGGGGTTGTCCAAACCCAAATTGACTTTGTCAAACTGATGATCTATCTACTGGATACCCTTTTCAAATAGCTGATCACCCTGGGGCTCGGGTGTTGGACATCTACCAAATTTTAATGGATAACCCATCCTAAGGATAGGTCAGCAATTATACAGCCTGGAAAACCCCTTCAATGGGGTCCAGCAGACACCATGTACCCCCACCACCACCTTGGAGGAACAGCAGTAAGTTCTCCCCCTACTGTACAGGTACTGAGAAGGGTCTTACCTTGCCCCCGCTAATAACCATATCGGGGTCCACCACGTTCCCCAGAGATTTCGACATCTTTTCTCCTTTCTCAGATAAGGTGAAGCCATGGACAACCACATGTCTGAAAAGTATGGGGAACATGCAGGTGAGAAGAGGACACGTGCCATACATCTAGAAAAGCTCATGCGGGTGTAAGCTATTCCTTCTGATTTCCCCTTCCCATGACATGCATGCTTGGTCCGGCTGAGCATGCATGTTTTTAATGGGGTGCTGCAATAATAACCAAGGATTGAGCAAGCTGAAGTTCAAGGCGCTTGATCCTTCTGAACCGGCCGGCCCTGACAAGGGATATTCCCATCTCATCCTATTTCTGCCCCTATGCTGCAGCCAGATGTGGACCAGACTGCAGAAATAGCAAAGTATAGAATCCGCCCCCTCCCCAAATTTGCCCAGTATGGCAGCTGGTACATGGCGGTGGAGACCAAACCTGCGCCCGCAGCGACCAGACAATCCCACTAGAATTAAAGGAAAATCCTCAGTAACTAGAAATCTCTCTCTAGAACAATTGGGCAACATTCAATATGGCTGCCACGAGAGCCCCCAAATGTCCTTCAGCTTTCCCATATCAGCATACATCCCTTATTCCAGCCTTCATACATCACTGCGCAGTTTTGCCATTCAGGACTCAGGGAAAGCTAGGTGACCTGCTGTAAGTATGAGGGGTAAGTGCGCCTCTCAGCTACTTCCGTCTTCCTTACAGTCATGTCTTTATCTGTTCCCGGCGCTTCCATGCGGCTGCTTTTTATGGGTGAGCCTATTCGGAGATATTACTGCGCCCCAACAAACACCGAACGACGGGCCAAAGAGCAAAGGTCGGGCGGCAGGAAGAGATTAGAGATGGCCACAGAGCTGATAGTTGCTTAGTGAGAGCGAAATGTAAGACAGCCTGCAGTGTATATATAGAGTATACGGCTCTGGGCACACCAGGATGTATGGCGGACAGCTATGGTATACTTGTATGTATTTGCAGGGTGTCTCTGTATGGAATAGGGCAGCACACTAGCAATGTACTCACCTGGCGGGGGCCACGAGGAGGCGCTATTGGTGTCCACTGGTGAATGGGAGTCTCAGGATACATTTGGCTTATTGTCAGGCACTTTCCTTGTACTTACAGATCTGACCTGTCCTATCCTGTTTGGTGGCGGCCCCCTGGTATACCATCTGTATGGGCCACTATACACTGCGTGGAGCCGACTCTGTGCCCCATACAGCAGCCATGTGCGGTACCGCAGCTCAGCTCCCCTTACCTTCCTGTTGGCCCCAGATTGTAGGTCATGAGATCCAATCCGGCATCAATGTTCCCTTCAGTTTTTATTTACTACAGGGCCTTAAAGGGGTTGTCTGTGGACTGAAATTTACCTTAATTCACCCAGCGGATTCTTCATCATGGACCTGGGGGATCCGACCACGTGATTGGTAGCAGCCCCAGCCCCCCTGGTCGCTCCGCCCCTCTCCTTTCTTGATCTCACTGGTGCTACGGGGCTGGCAGACTGTAGTGAAGCCCTTATAGTGAGATCAGGAGAGGTCGGAGGCTGGTACTGGTCACATGACCTGAGGGTCGGAATCAAGCCAGAACCCCCAGATACAGGATGAAAAACCCGCCAGATGAATTAAGGTATATTTAAATTCCTGGACCACCCCTTTAAGTAACTGTATATAATTATATAATTAAAAAGGTTTTCCAGGACTTATAATGATGACATGTCCTTAGGATAAGTAATAAGTGATCGGGGGGCCTTCGGCAGCCTGTACCATGTGACATCATGTTCATAGGTCACATGGTACAGCAGCAGCTCAGACCTGCAATACCAAGCACAGCCACTGCACATTTTATGGTGCTGTGCTTGGTATTTAGTGAAGAGGCTGCAGCACAATCAGGTGATCCCGAGTGTCACATGACCACACATCACTACCGATGATGTCATCAATACGCAAGATCCATAATGAAAGCCCCTTTATATAACTGGCCAGGTCTTGGTACTTACCTATAAGGGGCTTTGTTCCTGGCGGCCACGCTGGTGAGTAGTGAGGACTGGAACCATCCCCCGAGCTGATCCTTCCCCTCCATGTAGACGTCGGCTCTCTGCTCCGCATCTATAGAACGTAGTGGACAATGTGGGATGTTAGACGCTGCACCCTACAGAGGTCTCTGCTCACCCCTAAATAATGCTGCCATTATATCCTCACCCAGCTTTCCCTCAATCCCCAAATCTATCTAGATCCATAGTCATACACACCTACATAACTAGGCAGATTTACCACTGAGGACTCTAAGACCCCAAGCACATTGTCTGTTGTGGTACTACAAGTCTCAGCATTGCCAGCCCTGCTCCATAAGACATGCTGGGACACGTAGTAAGACAGGCAGCGACACAGGATAAGATACTGACTGTTTACTCTAAATCAGAGGCTCAGCAGTAACGTGTCAGCAGATACGGGCGGCGGCGGGGGTCATAAAGCACCAATTGCCCTGTTAAAAATTAAGCAAACATCATAACAGTGTTTGCTCACCGTCCGATCTGCCAGAAGTACAAGTGCTCAGCGGGGTCACGGGGACGGGGATTTACAGCCAGTGATAATATCCGCCAACAATCCCAAGATGGAGACGGCGGAGAGTTTACCGCAACGTCCGTACGTTACAGCTGGAGAGTCGCTAAACAGAGACCAACGGTACGTTAAAGGGTTAATTCCCATCTTATGAAGTGATGGTATAGGTCTAGGATAGGATATTTGGGGTCTGACCTTTGGGACCCCCCTATTAACCAAAGTGTGAAGAGCTGCAGAACCGGTGTCCATGGTCAGTGTCTTGTCCACAGCACCCCCAATCTCCGCACCCCATGCAGCTCCGCTCCATTCACATTCCTGGTAGCCAGGATGCACCCCATGACCTACGACTGAGCGACATACACCAATATACCATCACTTTAGGAGATGGAACCACCCCTTTAACACCTCAGTTGGGGACCCCCAATGATCATGAGAACAGGAGCTCCCATTCCTAATATTGTGAGCCCCTACAACACACATTTCAATGGGACCACAATGATAGTTGAAGCTCTATTGTTGGGGGTCCCATTGAAACAAACGGGGGTGCAGCAGTCTGACCCCCCACTCCATTCATTACAGAGAACCCCCCCCCAATCTCAGACCTTGAACTTTTAGACAGGGAGCTCTTACCTTCCAAAACATGGGCCCACGAAGTCCCACTGTCAAACCAAATGTCCAAAACATCTCGTCCCGCCTCGTAGTCAAGTGCATTGGCGCTGCTGCCGGCCTAGAAGAGACAAAGAAAACATCTCAGATACACGCAACGCAGTACTTAACCACTTCAGTACCGGGCCAATTTGTGCTCCAGGACCAGACACATTTTCGGGTTTATTTTGTATGTGCGGTTTTGAGGTCTGTAACATTTTTCTCATACGTCTCATTCAGCTAATTTTTGCATCTATTTTCGGGGACACGTAGGGCTTATATTTTTATGTTGTTTTTATTTTCGAATGTGTTTTAAATCTTTTTTATATCCGGGAAAATATAAACATAATAGGAGGGAAATTGTGTCCGGTTTTCACTTTATTATTTTTTTTTTATTTAATAACACAAAGTGCAACTGAAAAACTTTATAAAATAGTTTTTCCTCTCTGTTACGGTAATTTTTTATTTTGTATGGTGTTGTCGGGGGTGGGGCTATAACCTTTAATAACGGCAATTTATTAGCGTATTATTTTATTTATTTTTTTTAATTATTTTATTTTCATTTTTTAAACTTTTTTATTACATTTTATTTTAATTTTTTTTCAGATTGTGTCCCCATAAGGTCATAAGAGACCTTTGGGGACATCTGATCACTTATTTTTTTGTTAGGGAGGCTGATTTCCCCTATAACTGGGGCTGGTACATTTAGCCTCCTGCACCCTGTTCTGGACATCGGGTGCGTTCTTTTACAGTCCGTGTCTGTCCTTAACTGTCCGTTCCTAAAGATGTCTGACTTTTCAAGCGGACAGCAAAACCCGACATGTAGGTTTTTGCTGTCCGCTTGAAAAGTCGGCCATCTTTGGGAACGGACAGTTAAGGACAGGCACGGACAGTAAAAGAACGCACCCAATGTCCATTTAAATCAACGCAAAATGTCACAGACACAGCTAGTGTCCGCTGCTAATGTTCGCGCAAGATTTTGAACAGACATTAGCAGCGGACACTAGCTGTCGGACACCGACGGCAGTGTGAACGCTCCCTAACATTATCAATGACCTATCCTAATGCTGGCAGACAGCGCCATTCTCTGTGTAGTGGCCAGATCAGGTGCTGCAGATCATTACCCATTCTTTTGAATAGGAGCTAAGCTGCAGTGACTCAGTCCTGCCACTACACTGAGAACGGCGCTGTCTGCTTCCTGCTCCATTCTCTGTGTATCGGCTGTTGATCAGTGGGGGTGGCGGGTGTCAGACCCTCATAGATCTGTTATCAGTTTTCTAATGTATCTTTAGGATAGACCATCAATATTTTTAACCTCAAAAAGTGTTGTTCCAATGAGTGCTCTATATAGGACCCCATATAGGTGACATATACAGGTAGGAGCCCATATAGGTGACTTATACAGGTAGGACCCCATATAGGTGAATTATATAGGTAGGACCCCATATAGGTGACATATACAGGTAGGACCCCATATAGGTGACATATACAGGTAGGACCCCATATAGGTGATTTATATAGGTAGGACCCCATATAGGTGACTTATAGGTAGGACCCCATATAGGTGACTTATATAGGTAGGACCCCATATAGGTGACTTATAGGTAGGACCCCATATAGGTGACATATAGGTAGGACCCCATATAGGTGACATATAGGTAGGACCCCATATAGGTGACTTATATAGGTAGGACCCCATATAGGTGACTTATAGGTAGGACCCCATATAGGTGACTTATATAGGTAGGACCCCATATAGGTGACTTATAGGTGGGACCCCATATAGGTGACATATAGGTAGGACCCCATATAGGTGACTTATATAGGTGGGACCCCATATAGGTGACATATAGGTAGGACCCCATATAGGTGATTTATACAGGTAGGACCCCATATAGGTGACTTATATAACTAGGACCCCATAGCCCATTTGTAGGGGGTCTGACCTATGGCACACCTAGCAATCTGAGTAATGATGGGGCCAAGGTCTCACTTAGGGCCTCTGTGCCTAATACGGCAGTGATTCTGTAGGATTATTTGTAGGTACCTGTTGGAGCACAGATTTCGGCAGTAGTTCTTCTACAGGGTGCGTCCACCACACGTCACTGCCATGCTGCTCCACCAGTTTAATGACATGACCCACGGTGTGCCTGTGCGGAGAGGAAAGACAAGTGTATTGGTCAGACTGCCATGTATACAGCAGCTGTATACAGTCAGGGGGCGCTTCACTACAGCGAGGTCTGAATAATGTGTGAAAGCATCCCGAGACCCTGGAGAAAATACAGCAATGTCAGAATGTAGTTCCTCCTGGCAGCTCCACCACTATTGGTCTGTGCATGTACAATATATTCTAGCACAGTGTACAGCTATTACCGGGGGCGCTAGAGAGGCAGAAGATTTTTTTTAACATGTTTTCTTTCAGTATAAGACGCTCAGACTGGGGAACCTCTGCAAAAAGCAGCTACAGAGTCCTGAAAGCCCCTGTGAATGGGCGCTGTGTAATACTCCATTTCTCCTGCAGGGAGCAGTGTAGTAGAAATGAGTAGCTGTACTCAGATCTGTGGCGATCGGATGATCACCTGGGAGGCTTCAGTATACAAGGAGCCATTAGGGACAATCCCTTCAATAGAATTGTGGAACTCCATTTAGTACAAGTACCTGGAGTGTATGGCGGCTCTACACCCCCCATGGTCCGGTGACTGTGCCTTCTATCTAGGGTGACCCTAGCGGGGGTGTATTACTCCAATGTTTGCTTTGTGCTATCTGTAGATCGTTATAGGTCTGCCCCTTGATCTGTCAAAGGTTCTTTTCCAGTCACAATGGATGAATCACATATCACATAACCCTGCCATAAAGGGATTATCTCTCGCAGCGTCTGATCCCTCCCCCTGGGTATGGAGGGGACACAACTGGGGTGCTGCTACGACTTTTCAATGGCTTTCTCAAAATGGTGAAATGACGATGCCTTATATAAGCAATATATGATCGGCTGTAGTCTGGTATCCTATAGTCAATGGGGAGTCTGTAGTCAGGTGTCCTGTAGTCAGGAAGGCGGAGTCTGTAGTCAGGTATCCTGTAGTCAGGAAGGCGGAGTCTGTAGTCAGGAAGGCGAAGTCTGTAGTCAGGGAGGAGTCTTTAGTTGGGGACCCTGTAGTCAGGTATCCTGTGTTCATGGGGATGTCTGTAGTCAGGGGGGAGGAGTCTGTAGTCAGAGGGGAGGAGTCTGTAGTCAGAGGGGAGGGGTATGTAGTCAGGGAGGAGTCTGTAGTTGGGTATTCTTTAGTCAGGGAATAATTTCTTATGGGAAAACAGCAAGTATTAAAGGGGCTCTATCAGCAAAATCATGCTGCTAGAGCCCCACATATGCGTGAATAGCCTTTAAAAAGACTATTCAGGCACCATAAATGTTATATTAAACTACCCCTCCCCGTTTTAAAATAATAACCTAAAAAAGAATGTGCTCTACTTACGCATCGTGCACGGTGGGCGGGCATTCAGGGTGTGTCTTCTTCATCCACGCCTCCTCTTCCTCTGATGTCCTCGGATCCCGTCCTCCTACGGCGCTCGCGAACTGACATTGATATAAAAAAATGGCCTGGGCGTTTGCGCTGTAGCATGCGGCTTCTACTACGGCTACTGCGCAGGCGCCCAGGCCATTTTTTTTTTTATCAGTGTCAGTTCGTGAGCGCCGGAGGAGGACGGGACCGGAGAACATCGGAGGAAGAAGAGGCGTGGATGAAGAAGACGGCGCACCCTGAATACCCGCCCAGCGTGCACGATGGGTAAGTAGATCACATTCTTTTTTAGGTTATTATTTTAAAACGGGGAGGGTAGTTTAATATAATATTTACAGTGTCTGAATAGCCTTTTTTAAAGGCTATTCACGCATATGTGGGGCTCTAGCAGCATGATTTTGCTGATAGAGCCCCTTTAATGTTCTTGTCAGATGATGCAAAAAAACAAAGTCACATCAAGTAATGATTTGTGTTTTTCTCCATCCCACGACCCAAAAAACCCCCCCAAAAAACTTAAAAGGTTATTCTTGTCTTCAGTTAGTCATAAGTGAAGGCCTATTGCCAGGACAAGCCCCCGGATTCTGATATAAAGGGGATGGTCCCTGGCGTAGCCCTGCACTCCCTTTTATAAAGGCCTTGCCACATGCTGTGTTCTTATCAGGGCATGCTGGGAGTTTTAGTTCCCCAGCAATAGAGTGCTATAGTTTACCCCAGGAGCAGAGAGCGCAGGACACTTGTCCCGAACCCTGTGACTACAGCCCCACCGCTACACTGTAACACCCCCGCGCTGACACTGGTATCAAGCCTTACATTGTTACAGGGGCCATAAAGGATCCCCATCATCTGTCTTGCAATGGCCACTATTGGCTTACAATGGACCAGCCAGGTTTCTGTATTTGTACAGCAGGCAAAATTATTTCCAGTGGAGACCTGACCCTAAAGGTGCGATGAGAGCCCCTCCGTCTAGTGACCCCACGTAACACTCCCCCAGCACCGTATTAACCATTAACAAGACCATCCTCAGCCTTATAACCCTGCACTGTCTCACAAGATGTCTTGCAAATCTTCCCATGTGTCTCAACTTGAGGAAATGTTTGCAAACTTGTAATCATTAACCGGCGCGCTGCGTGTGTATATACTGTATATATAGGGGCACACACGCTCTCATACATATACCTTATACTGTCCTGGCCAGACACACCCTGCACTTCCGCTAATGCACAAACATCCAGCACATTCTTGCACTTTTACACCATTTAGGTTCACAAACAGGTTCATTCTGCCTTGTGCATGGACATTTGCCACCATAACAGTGCGAGAGCGTTGTAAGACGACCTGTAGGTAGAGGTCACACTTACAGGTGTGGGGGTCTCTGGAGAGACAGGAAACAAGTGCGGGGAAATTCCAGCTGTTAGGAAACTACAACTCCCAGCATGCTCCATCCACTTCTGAGAGAGATCCAAAAACAGCAGAGCAAGTATGCATGCTGGGAGTTATAGTCCACAACAGGTGGAGTGTTGTAGGTTGCTGACCCCTCTATATAAGATCACTAGAGGCAGCAAAATGGCCGATAACATGGAACAATAGACGAAATTTAAAGGTGTTTTCCCAGTACTAACACTCATCGCCTGTCCTCAACAATCAGAGTGGAGGTTGTCGAGTCCCCCATGTGAGAGAGGTCGTAGTGCACACGTTACGACCCCTCTCACTTCATATCTCCTACACAGGTGTAAACACACCATAGAGTACCAGACTTGTCGGCAGAGACTTACTGACATTATTAGGTTTCAGTGTATATTATATACTAGCCTCTGCCCGCTCCTTCTTCCGCGGGTTGTTGGCGTCGATGATCCGCCTATATTCAGCAAATTGCTGACGTCAATGGTTGCCTGCTCTGGCTTTTCGGCAGCTCTTAAGCTGTCCTGCTGCTGAACGCTGTGCCTGTGATTGTTCCGGCATCTCAGCAGCTCGGTGGGACATCATATAATGAGCGTGTTGTTGGCGTTGATGATCTGCCTGCTCCGGTGTTTCGACAGCTGTCAAGCTGGCCTGCTGCTGAACTTATTCCTCACGCTTTGCCTGTGATTGTTCCGGCATCTCAGCAGCTCGCTGAGACGCCATATAATGAGCGTGTTGTTGGCTCGATGATTCCCCTCAGCTTCGCTTGAGGAGAACTCTGTGACTTCTGGCTATTTTCATAGCTCTCGTTGTTTGCGACAAATTACATTTTTTTTTTCCCGACATGTTTAAAATTGGCGAACTGTCAATTTGGATTAAAGGTGTTTTCCCATCCAGTGTGTCAGCACTGCCTGGAGCAGATCAGATAATATGCAGATGCATGTACACAATCCACTGAGGGTTAGCTGAGTGTTTACACAGAGAGATAACAGCCCTGGCTGAGATAAGCTGCTGCAGGAGCGGTGTAATATAGTATGTGAACATAAATTCATAACAGTCGTGAAGCCATGTCATTTACCGGGATAAAAAGTAGCCTGTGGGTTAATCGAAGTTACAAACGACCTATGTGCCAGATTTCATCCAAATCCGTTCAGCCGTTTTAGCATGATTGACTAACAAACATCCAAACTTTCACATTTATAATATTAGTAGAGTAGGATAGGATAGGATAAGAGGATAGGATACATGCTGTAGGTCACTACCATACAGGAGGAGGTTTTGAGGAAAATCAGCAGATGTTCTGCCATTATAAGGCTCATGTATCATTCATTGCATCTGCAGCATCAAGGCAAAGGCCCAACCTGCCGACACTGGACTGCAGCGATGTTCTTGTAAGGTCTTATTCACACAGGCGTATCTGGAGGCCCTGCAGTTCGCCTAAAGAAAACTTACACTGCCACCCCGCCGCGATGTCTCCAGCTGTGCAATAACAATTCCTAGGAAAATGAGCGACTACCTCCATCCAAAGCAAATCTGCCATGTCATGCACAGACATAGGGGCAAAGGGGTGTCATTGTAGAACTAGGGAAAAGGCCTTTCAGGACTCTGGGAAAGCAGAAATGCCGGTCATACTGGTTTGGTCATTACGTGCATTGCTGTTGTTATGAATTTAGGGGCCATTTCATAAATCTGTCATGCTAGAAGGAAGTCTGTGCTAGAAGGTGTCTGTACACACAGGACATCGCTGTGCGCAGTGTAGCTGCAGACTGGGCAAGGCGCCCATACTGAACCCGGCCTGCAAAGGGCCCAAGAACTGGACCAAGGGGCAGCAGAAGATGAGGTTTGGTCTGATGGATCACATTACACCATGTGGATGACCAGTTGCATGTGTGTCACTTACCTGGTCAGCAGGGGGCACTAGAGGAAGAATGTGGCAGTGTGATGCTCAGGGCCATGTTTATTGGGCCTTACCTACCTAAAAATTGTGTAGACCGAGTACCCCTTCATGGTAGTGGTGCCCCCTAGTAGCCAGCGTTAGGAACATGACAGAATTCGAGGTGCTGACTTGGCCCCCAAACCCTCCAGATCTTAATCCGGTTGCGTAACCTTTGTTGTGGAACTACAAGTTCCAGCCTGCCTTCTTGCTCTGCCGCAGAAGTGATTGGAGCATGCTGGGAGTTGTAGTTCGACAGCAATCGGCGCGCCAACCGTTACTGATCCATGGAGGCCGCAGCAAGTCACTTTCATGACCTCAATGATCACAGGACGTCTTCAAAGGTCTGGAGGAGCCCATGAAGGAGTGTCAGGAGTCAAACCTACAATATTAGACACTGGGTATCGTTGCCAATAAATATGGCGTCCCGTTTGCTCCATTTCGGTTCCCCTGAGCCTCACCCCCCCCCGCTGATAATAAACCCCCATCTAATGCAGCCGTATACTTTAATGTCCTGAATTATTTAATACTCCTTTCTGCAGCCAGCCTTCAATTAAGAAAAAAAAAATGGAAGGTAAAAAAGGAAAGAAAAAAAAAAAGATTTCTGAAATCCTTTCCTGGAACTTATCGAGCAGAAATCTGCCAGCTCGTCGCTGGGTATCAGAGTCCACGCAGGCGAGGGTGATAAGGGCCCTTGTAAAACTTTGCCCTCAGCCTATAAAGCCTATGGGCCGGGGTTTACGTGTCAATCTCCTCGCACGGTGCGGATAGAAGCTTCCGTGACAGCAGCCAATCCCTGCCATAGCGATGATCGGGGGGTGATCGGGCCAGGGGCAGAGTCACCCTCATTGCTAGGCAATAGCCGGAACAGAAACAGTGTCATTGTGCGGAGAAGGAATGCCGCGCTCCTCGCTCCTCCACTGACTCCTTACCTCCAGACGTCTCAAGGTAACCCCGTCTGTCTTATCTCCATTAGCTGTGGTCGCTTGCAATCGATTGTTCTCTGTTATCAGTCCGTTCTCTCTGTACATGTAATATGAGAACCTACAGCAACTTACTATTATACTCTATAGACATTACTTGTATATAAATCGTTCTCTGTTATCAGCCACTTCTGCCGACCCAAGAAATTCGGACTCGCAGCAAGTCAGGGGTTAACCCCAGGGGACGACGAAGACACAAGACATTTGGCGTCTCCGAGCCCGATTCCTGGCAATGTTAAAAGGACTGAGGCTTAACCCTTCCTCTACTGCCCGAGGCGGATTTGCTTTCCCCGAGACAGGGTGTTGGCGGTCTATTTGTGGTTCTTAACCCTTCGGGCGCGCAGGGTGTGACTTACCGGCCGTCAGGACGTGCGATCTGAGGTGTTCTCCATTGATCTTGTTTTACAGGTGTGTCAACAAGGCAGGACAAAGGCGAAGCGATCCCCGCGGGCTACAAACGTCTGCGCAGAAGGAGCGGACTGTAGTGCGTATCAGGTGTAACAGCAACTCCATGTGGACTGCTCAGGATTCCAGTGGAGATGCTGTTACTTTTGATGGGCACTTGCTGATCGCCGTCTCATGGGTTTTATGGGACTACCAGCTTCTGGAGAAAGACCGAACACGCCATTAAGGACGGGGCTCGCTGGGACTTGTAGTTTCACCACAGCCAGAGGATCACCGGGCTAAACCCAAAGAGGAAACCTGATCGTCTCCATGCGGTAACCAGGAAGATGACCTATGAATTGACAGCCGTTTGGGTTTCGTCCGTGTCTGTCATTTTTATAGGCCAAAATTCTGATTACTAAGTAATGGCGGGGGTCAGGGTTAAGGAGGAGACCTGACCAGAATCCGTGCCTGACCGTATTTAGAGAGAGGATTCATGGCAATATTTGGTAAAAAAAACAAACTATTATTATTATTATTATTATTACTACTATCTATATTATTAGTGTGTATTACGATGAATATATATTATTAAAATAAATAAATGAAAAATTTACTTACCAGTACTATTACCAATATGTATGAAAATAGATATTAAAATAATTAGTATTTATAACTATGAATCTCGATTAAAATATTCATATATATATTTTTTTTCCAGTTACGTTTAATTGTTAAAACAAATACAAATTAAATATTATAGTAATAAATCATTATTTTAATAAATGAGTATCTATGAAAAAAATAATGAAAATAATATTCATTGTATAGATATTATCATAAGAATTAAAATGATTAGTATTACTAGAAATATGTATTAAAAATATTAAAATAAATATTAATTAAAATTATTATTTATTGCTATGAATATGTTTATTACACTAAATGTTAAACCTTAACATAAATAAGATATCTATCTATCTCCTATCTAATATCTATCTATCTATCTATCTATCTATCTATCTATCTATCTATCTATCTATCTATCTCCTATCTAATATCTATCTATCTATCTCCTAATATCTATCTATCTATCTATCTATCTATCTATCTATCTATCTATCTATCTATCTATCTATCTATCTATCTATCTATCCAATATCTATTTCCTATCTAATATCTATCTATCTATCTATCTATCTATCTATCTATCTATCTATCTATCTATATCTCCTATCTATCTATCTATCTATCTATCTCCTATCTAATATCTATCTATCTATCTCCTAATATCTATCTATCTATCTATCTATCTATCTATCTATCTATCTATCTATCTATCTATCTATCCAATATCTATTTCCTATCTAATATCTATCTATCTATCTATCTATCTATCTATCTATCTATCTATCGGGGAGGGGGGTCCTCTGTCCAGGATCCTTATCTATTAGCCATGGAGAGGCTATAAGAGCATCTCTCACTCCCAATCTGAATGGACACTGTGTAATACTTTACATGCCCTGTGGAGGCGCTGCAGGGAAACTGGACACCTACAGCCAGGTCTACAGAAAGGACACTTTGTGTCGAGAAACCACTTTAATACCTAGAGACTGTCTAAAGAAGCCCTTTAAGGACAAGCTATCATGTCTATATACAGACACAAGCACATATAATGATAATATATAATCTTATTTCTGAATATTTCCATGTGTTACACTATATTCTATGCACACTGTACAGTCCTCATCTAATACTACAAATAAGAAGGACATGTGAGTGTGACCCCGGGGGATCCGTCTGCAGTCTGAATTTTTTATAACATGTAAGTGTGAAAGAGATGAATGAATGAATAAATTATATAATTTTGACACAAGTAGTATTCATTACGGGCAATGAAAAATCTCTACTTTCCTCCTACTAAGCAAGAAGAGTGGTTTAACCCTTTTGCTGAAAGGACCATACACCCCCCCCCCCTCCAATCTGTGTCCCAGGTGTCTCGGGGGCAATGGCTGTGATGTAGTGATGTCGCTTACGTAGCATCTGTTACCCCCTGAAGACTCCAGGACGGACCAGAGACAGACAAGAACACGGGAACGGGGAAGGGTGTTTTTCTTTTAGTTTTTTGTTTGTCTGTTTGATCCATTGTACTGGGGGCAACTAGAGGGGGACAATGTAAACTGTGGGGGCAACTGGAGAGAGGCAGTATAATATACTATAATATCTACTGGGCCACACGGGTTAATATCTGAGGGGTCACAGGTGGGGACAGGTTAATGTGTGTGGTCACTTAAATTGCATGGGGCCACCAAGGAGGCATTATACAATATGGGGGTCACTGAGGGGACATTATAATTTGGGTGGGTCAGGTATGTCTAAGTGGTAGTGGGCACTTATAAAACCTTTGCACTGAGCCCACCAATGTGTTAAAGCGGCCCTGCATTCAAGGGCGCCTTCCTGCAATTTTGCATTAAAGTTGGGTTGGGCGATGTTTGCCTAAAAATAAAATCTCAACTTCTTTCAAGCTTTCTCTACTTTTATCTCAGTTTGCTTCTGCTTCTGCTTAAACTGACAACAAAGTTAACTGACCGGCGCAGAGAGATGGAGTCAGACATATCTTATGCAGATATAAGCCCTCCTTCCTAAAAGTGACCATCAGGCAGCACATACATATCCGCTGGGTAGGGGGTGATAACATGAAGGAAGGCTCCTGTATTCCCGCTCCTCCCTGGAGAGACGACAGTAACAGGCTGCAACTCACAAGGGGGTGACATGAAATGTATTTTCGGTACATGGTGCACATGACTGCCAGATAGACATGATGGTGCCCACCTGTAAGCAACCAAAGGACTGGACGTCGCAGACCTAGATGGGAGCGCACCGTTACGGATACATGTTAAGAACGCTAAGTTTGCTAAACTCCCACTCCATATTGGGGATTGGATGTTGGTGAAGAACCGGTCTGCCTGAGGGGAGGGAATCTGAGGGGGAGATGGGAGCCTGTTCAGTCTCTGGTGGTGCAAAACCCTCACCTGTACGTGCTGGTGTATGAAGTGCGGCCTGAGGAGGGTTCAACGAATAGGATTGGATTTCTCTACCTGGAAAGGATCTATTGCATTGTATTAAGGTATAGCAATAAGGTGTGCAGAGGGAGCAGTGCTGTATCCCCCTGGTCTCTAATGGTATGCTACGACCCCCTGCCACATAAGAGGGCACCAGCATTATAAATGGCACATGATCGGTGGGGATCCGGTTACAGACCTTGGAGCCCAGACTAATAATCTGTAATCTGGCACCTGCAGGATCGCTGCTATAAACTCCAAGGGTGAACATATATTGTCCTACGAGCCAAAAGTCACAAGTTACTGGCCACATGATCACACCACACTCCCTATAAACGCCAGTCAGGTGACACTCCATACTCGCCTCTTCCTCAGCGGTGCCTTCACCCCCCCCCACCTATGTTTGTACAGTATATTGCTTCCGCCCCAGCCATGAAACAAAGCAAATCAGCCTGGGCACAGGATAAGGCGTGACCCCATACAAAGACAAGAGAAGAAGCGGCTGTATGCAATCCGAAATTTGCAAGTCAAAGAAGCTGCACATTTATTACGGCTGAGCCGCCATTCCCTTCAATCCTAGTAGTGATCTATAGTGCAGTCTTAAAGGGGTTTTCTGGCCCTAAAGCGATTTTTCATATGGATCTGGACCCCACACAGATCAGTTGTTATAGGTGCTGGACGGGAGTGCGGTCAATCTGATCCTATTACTTGTATAGCAACTTCTGACACCCCGAGGCTTCTAGAAGAACTGGTCCATGTAGGGTCCGGGTGTCAGACCCTGACAGGTCGCATACTGATGACTTATCCTGTGGAAAGGTCATCAATTGGAAAAATCACTTTTGGGCTAGAAAACCCCTTTAAAGCTCTTGTATGGCTGTTCCAGGCACCACCACTACAGTGTACAGACAGAACTTCTTTCAAAGTGCATAGAAATTAATGTAATGTCTAAAGTAATGACTTAACATGTATTGATTGAGCTCACAAAATACATGAAATATGCAGCTGCCATCTTCCCAAACCATGAGTTCAATAAGACACTGCATTCTGTCTAATACGTCAGAGTCCAGAGAGGGATACCCCCAGGCAAACGCGCTGTTTTCTTCCAAAAACAGCAACACATCTGTCCACAGGTTGTATGTGGTATTGCAGCTTAGCTGATTTGTAATACCCCGACCCATAAACAAGTCATGGACGTATACTTGCGACAGAGATGTGAACCTCCTACCTATTGATGAGGGCGTCTCGCGTCTCCTTATGGTAGAAAACAGGAATCGGGACCCCCCAGCTCCGCTGCCTCGATATACACCAGTATGTGCGGCGGCCCAGCATCTCCACCATCCTGCTCGCCGCCGACGCCGGAGTAAACTTCACTTTTTTCAGAACTTCCTGTAAAGTGAAAAGATTTCAATACAATGACAATTCTGCCCGTAAATCAGAAGGAAAGTATGGAGCATTTCCAGTACATGTCAGATACACGGGCAGCGCGGTCAGACCCCTGCTGATCTTACAATGAGATTTCTCTCCTGATACAATAATTGCACTCCTCATAATATTACAGTGATGGAGTTTTTTTTTTTTCTAATAACTCTTTATGTTCTGCCGTTCCTCTGTTATTCCTCCTAGAAATTTACGTGTAAGTTTCCAAACGGGTGTTGCCACTTGGGGATGTGCCCCAATCAGACTGTACAAGGATACCCCCAACTGGTAACGCCAAGTTAGTAATTATTCCTAAATTTCCAGGAAGAACAACAGAGTAACGACACAACACAAGAGTTATTAGACCACAGGCTCCAGAATTGATATGAGGATTATATTGACATATCAAAACAGATAATATAATCAGTATTGTGACCGGTCTGATATTATCCATATCTAACACATGTTTTGTGCCGCCCCATGTAACTTCATGTAGAATACCGCCGGTATGTTATGATCTGTTTCCGCCCGTACCTGAGCTTTGTCCTTTACATTAGCCGTGTTCACAAACCACTGCTGACTGGCCCGGATGATGACCGGCTTCCTGGTCCTCCAGTCATAGGGGTAACTATGGACAAAACTCTCCTCTTTTACCAGATTTTTCGCACCGAGCAGCATCTGTATGACTGGAGAAGAGAAGGGAGTCCTACTAAGGTGACACGTACAAGATACACAGGGGTAGACATCACTAACCAAACTCACCAGCATCTTATAGAGATTACTAATAAGTAGAAGTAAAACATCTCACACATCTTTAAGTGGTTTTCACGGGTCACATGGTCTTGCCACAGCTCAGCCCCATTCCACTGAATGGGGCCGAGCTGCAATACCGAGTACCATACACTATATCCTACATATGTCCCTGTGCTCGGTAGGCCCAGTGTCGGACCCACACTATGGGTAGGTCATCAATATCACAGTCCTTTGCTTTCCAGGCTTAAAAATTGATGCTCTTTCCTTAGAATAGATTTGAAGATCCTCAGGGGTCCTATACCCAGGACCCCTGCCAACTGGCTGTTTAAAGGCAAGTGCTGTGGCCCCTGCACTACTTACCAAGTACCGCACATTGATAGCAGCTGTGCTCAGCTCATTCACTTGATTGGGACAAAGATACGAAACAGGCCACGTGACTGAAGCATGTGACGTCACCCGGCCACTGAAGTGGAAGCAGAACTCAGGGCGCGCCACTGCCACTTCAGCCCCAATCATTTACAATTGATGATCTATCCTATTAAAACCACACCTACAACAAAATTCACACATATAACAAAGATTTTGTTGCACGTATCTTCTGCAGAAGAATCCCACAAAAATTTAAGTGAATTGCTTGGTAAATCTCTTGTTATGGGGCAACACGTTGGCTCAGTGATTAGCACTGTAGCCTTGCAGTGCTGGAGTCCTGGGTTCCGATCTTGCCAGGAACAACATCTGCAAGGAGTTTGTATGTTCTCCCCGTGTTTGTGTGGATTTCCTCCCATACTACAAAGATGTACTGATAGGGAAAAATGGACATTGTGAGCCCGATATGGGACTCACAATCTACAAAAAAAAAAATACAGTACTGTGTTTCATGGACATTTCAGCTACCATCGATTCAGACATCACAGAGTTTATTTGTAAAGGTTATGTTCACACAATGGAATCTGCTGCTGGTTTCGAAGCAGATTCCATCTCAACATCATCTAGTTCTGTCTGCAATCTTCCTCCCATTATTTTCAATGGAAGTTAGTGATGGACAATTTTTTTTTTGCTGATGTTGATAAAGACCCGTCCTGTTCGATCATCCTGCGAACTCTGCAGCTAATGTGCCGCAGAACCCGCTGAATGAGATTACTGCTGAATAGTCCCATTGTATCAGAAAGCAAACACATGGCTTAAAAAACAAATAAAACACAAGTTACACCAGAGGTAGGGAACCTTCAGCTCTCCAGCTGTTGCAAAACTACAACTCCCAGCATGCATACTGGCTCTGCTGTTCTTGGAACTCCCATAGAAGTGAATGGAGCATGATGGGAGTTGTAGTTTCACAGCAGCTGGAGGGCCGAAGGTTCCCTATCCCTGGGTTATACGGACAGAATCTGCCTCAAATTCTTCTTTTCTTCATTGTGTGAATGGAACCTTTAAAGGACTTTTCTATTGTGTGCAAACTGGGACTAAAAAGAACGAGACGCATCTGAGAGTTGGACAAAACTAGTGCACATGTGACCTGGCGACTATAATGTGTCAGTGTCCGGTCTGTGTACAGAACATGAACAAACACAGGTTTGTTATCAATCTACATTTTTAGATTTGATAGTCCTTTCCCAGATTACCTACCGGCCTCATTTCCATCTTCAAGCACCATTTTACTTTCCAGATCTGCTCCTGCTTCAGATGTAAAGCGTCCGGCTTCATCCACCAGGCAGTCCTTCAAAAAACAAACCAAAAATTCAATGGTTCTCCTTCCCAAGATGACAATAGGCAGGGCTTGTGATGGGACGGGACACTCGGGACAATGTCTTTAATTTTGCAACATAAAACCTCAATAGCCAACCGCAACCAGCGCCCAACCTTTCCCATTTCCAAAGCAATGATCTGGTCGGCTGCTATGGATGCCGCCACCTACAGGAGGTTTTTCATACACAAAGACCAATATTTTAAAGGGGTTGTCCTGGCCATAAATATCTGATCAGTGAGGGCCCGATGGTGCCTGGACACTATACAGGACACAGAGCCAACTGCCTCAGTGTTGTGCAAGGCATTGGAAGTCACCTCAAACAGCTTAAAGGGATCACTATCACTCACACACAATTTTTTCTAGGTACCACATCGGAATACCCTTAAGAAAGGCTATTCTTCTCCTACGTTTTGTTGTCTTCTCTGCGCCACCTTTCGCCTACTATCCCGGTTTCTCTCAGTATGCTAATTATCTCTCTCGGAGCACTGGGGGCGGGCCCCAGCACTCAAACAGCACTGGGGGCGTCCCTAATTCTGCGAGAGAATCTCAGCGTCCTCTTCTTCCTGCGGTGGTTTGTAACTTCTAGGCCTCGGGCCTTGGGCAGAGCAGATTGCGCATGCCCACAGGCCACGAGAAAATGGCCGCTTACAATACTGTGCAAGTGGCCATTTTCTCGTGGCTTGTGGGCATGCGCAGTCTGCTCTGCCCAAGGCCCAAGGCCTAGAAGTTACAAGCCACCACCGGAAGAGGAAGATGACGCTGCTGACGAAGATGGAGGTGGTGCTGGAGAGTTCTCTCGCAGCATTTGGCCCGCCCCCAGTGCTGCGAGAGAGCTAATTTGCATATCGAGAGAAACCGGGATTGTAAGTGAACGTGGCGCGGAGAAGACGACAAAAGAAGAATACCTTTCTTAAGGGTATCCCAACGTGGTACCTAGAAAAGATTGTGTGTGAGTGATAGGATCCCTTTAACCATGCAGGGTATGTCTGTCGGCCCCCCACAGATGAAAAATTAGGATCCGCCATAAATCAAAATTCTTAGGTAACCCCTTTAATGATGATGGTTAGACTGAACCCGATGACCATTTATTACAGGTGTCTCTATTCACTGACCACAGGTAACTTGTGATGAGAGGCCACTCCGTAATCTTCGATGCCATGAGCAGGTGCTGCATGAACAAGGCCGGTGCCTTTACCCATAGACACATGGTTGGCCGCTAGCAGGGGGGAGGTGCGTCCTGGTATTGTCGGGTGCTCACAGACACCATTTTCCAGATCAGCTCCTGAGTGGTCACAGAAAAACATTCAATGAGAATTATTTGAGAAAAAACGGTCAATTTTGCAAAATATAAACATAGTGAAACCTACTGAAATATTCTTGCTAAAGAAGGTAAAGATCAAAGTAGAAATCTCTATTTAGATCCATCAGATCCTGTGGATATGTCAAATGTCCCAAATCTGAAAACCTTGTATCAGGAGTATAGAGAGATTTCTGCACAGACCAATCTATAAAACTTTACCTTTAAATGTGGAAACGACCTCAAATTTTGTCCCTAGTGAGAGCGCGGTGGGCTCCACAGAGTCAGCAGCCACAATATACAGCTCTCCTGAGGATCCGCACTTCACAATGGAATACCTGGGAACAATATAGGAAATATTACAGGACTGACATTGTAGGCATGTTACTAAACCAATACTGCTGCATGCTAAATAAATGTAGGGTCAAATGCAATGAATATGAGGAGTCGGGGTATTGGCCGTGGTGCTATATAAAAGTACAACAAAGCGGCAAAGCAAAGTGACAGGGGACACCGGGACTGAACAGCTCCTCTTTTTTCCAGATATAGGGCCCTAGCATTTTCCTGCAGCCACCACTAGGGGAGGACTTGGAGCAAAGATTGTTACAACTTCCATTGAGTTTAATGGGAGCTGTATAAATCCCTATGTGCTGTGCTCCCCCTAGTGGTGGCTTTAGGTATTCCGTTTCACCATGTACGAGTTAACAACGTCACCTGCCTGGTATAAATATGCTAAATATTGGGGGTGGATTTACTATTCAAGATAAAAATGGACAGCTATTTTGCAAGAAACACCGCGACTGGTTGTGCAGGGGACGTACATGGCATCCGGCATGTAGCAGACGGCCTGGTTGGCTGGAATGGTCCATGGTTGTGTCGTCCAAATCAGAGCGCTGATCGTTGTGGAGCCATCTGTGAATCAGACAAGTACATTAGAGCTCTGCAGACAGCACTGACCCCTGACCCCTACAGGTAAGAGTATCTAGTGGTGAGAATTTTCAATGTTTTTTCTTATATATTCTTAATAGCACAAAGTTACACTCAGCAGATGTGTATGACAGATACTACCGATGGCAGACGCGAGTTTAGGAGGAGGTTTCTGCAGCGGAAACTTTACAAAGATGGAGCGGCTGACGTGTTGCTGGTTGTACTCCAACTCGGCCTCGGCCAGGGCTGTTCTACAAGGATGTGGGAAAGGAAATAAAGAAGTAAAGCACAAATGAATGCAGACATAACTTCTAAAGGTTAAGAAAAACCCGAATCTGAATATTATGCATCTGTTTTCTGCCTGATAAAACAACAGTATTGCACTATACACCTAATCTGACTTCTCCTCCTCCTTCTATTACTACTTCATCTATGACTCCTGTTACTCCTACGACTTCTAGTATTCCTCCTCTTATTAGTATTCCAACTACAACTCCTACTCCCCCTATATCTCCACCTACTCCTACTACTTCTCCTAAACCTCCGCCTTCCATTATTCTGACCCCTGAACCCATTTCTCCTAATTCACCTCCTATGACCATTCCTACTACTAGCCTACATCACTATACACTACGGCTTTGCATCTCTTACCTTGTTGATGGCGACCAAAACACAGGTCTGTAGTCCTGGTAGATGTGACCCTATAGAAAGCAAAATATAAAATTGAGCGTTGTATACACAGCAATGGGAACCACTAGGATGTGGCTCCCCTCTAACCCACTGGTCACATGATCCACCGAGGACCAGGAACTGTAAGGCCTAGTTCACACGGGGCAAGGGGGGCCTATTTTGGTCAAAATCGGGCCCAACATACGCCTGCTACGACTGTCAGTTGCGGCTTCCCGCTCCGGAGTAGGCTCAAAATGAATAGGCCTAGTCCGGAGGGAGCCGCGGAATCCGCCCGAAGGGCAGCTCGCTTCTCATGTTGCGTCTCACTCGCTTCGCATATTGACACTCACAGAAAAAAGACCGCTAGCAGTCTCCATAGACCACCATTGTGAGGGGGCGGATTATGACGTGGATTCTGCGCCATAATCCATCCCTTCTGTCCCCGTGTGAACGAGCCCTAAGAGTAGCCAGTTACTAGAGGAAATAGATCAGCTCTGCAGTTCAGGTTAGGAGGCACAGAAGTGGTTAAAATGAGTCCTGAAGTTTAAGGGGTTTTCTGCGCTTTATCATTTGATGACCTTAGGATAAGCCATCAAATGAAGGTCAGCAGGGATCCAGCATCCAGGACCCCACAGACCAGAAGTTTACAGGAGCAGCGGTGCTTCCACAGGCCATGTGATACCCTGTTCATCAGCCACAAGGTCTGTTCGCACCTCTTTTCCATTCAAGTGAAGGGGGCTGAGCTGCAATCCCAAGTACAGCCACTATACAACATACAGCGCTGTGCTTGGTACATAGGAAAGAGACTGCAGAGCTCACCCGAACACTACGGCCTCTTCACACAAACGATCGGGGGGGGGGGGGGGGATCCTGGGGATCGGACCCCAGACAATCTTCAATTGATGACTTATCTTAAATAATAAGCCTGTAACAGCCATTTACATACACAAAGCTGTGTTACCTTCTCATGCATCTTGAAGAAGACATCGAGCTGCTTCGCTTCGTACTTCTTATCAAAGGTGTAATAGCAGTTCTCCCAGTCCGCCATCACTCCCCAGCGGATGAAGGAAGACTTCTGTTTCTCAATGGCCTTTTCTGCAAACGCCCTAGCTGTATAGGAGCAGAGGAGGATCTTATAGGAAGGGTCAAGACAATGACTACTGGAAAGCTTCACAGACACATGGTAAGTACGGACTGGCTAACAACAAGCACTGATACGTCTTCTATGCCGTCAGGTAAGAAACCCAAACACTGCAGAGGACATCTGTCTGACCAGCAAGATTTCTCCGCAGCAGACTCCAAGTCTTCAGCTAGGATTTTAGTAATGCGCCCATTGAGTAGAGTAGGGTTGTTCACGTAACCGAGAGTTGGAGTGCCAGCAGAGGAGATATTGGGTGTCCCCAGGAGTCCTCCATAAGGGGTTCTGGGAACTGGAGTGTATATTAGTACTAAAGCTTAAAGGGCTTGTCCTGTTATGGGCACATGACAGGGGTTTAGGGTCTGATCCCAGGGAATCGAACTCCGATGCATGAGCGCCTCTCCATTCATTGCTGGGAATTTCTGGTAGAGGCCGCAGCCCCATAGCAGTGAATGTGTGCTCAATTCACAAGCAAGTCTTAGGGAGACTTTCAATCCCTTGGTCTCCTGGTTGTTGGGGGACCTGGTGGAACTCACAGGGTCTGATGTCAGATTTGCTTATAGACTGTTGTGACTCGGGCAGAGTCTGAACAAGTCATTTACAGAAGTGGCAATACTAAGGGATAGTTGGAGCATTTGCAGCCGTCTCAGGCCCCACCCCCAGTGCACTTGCCAGGTTGATTTGCACGTCCATAATAAGATGATTATCTCTGCATTAAATTCATTGGTTTGTGGCTACGCAGTTATGTTTCTTCTCCTATTAATGTCCCCTACATGGCACAATTACTGGTTTGGGTGATGATTGGACAAATCTCTGTTCTTTGTGGGTTTAGGAGTTCAGTGTCCATGCCTACTCAGTGACTGACAGCCCCCCGTGTATGCAGTTACCTCCTACTGGACTCCTTAAGTGCAACATAACAAAACTACATATCAATCTGCTCATCTCCTGGTGCTCTATAACATGCAGATGGCAGTACATGTACAACATGGCAAGATCAGAAGCTACTTCGGGTCTTGAGGATACAATATTTCAGAGGAATAACAAAGGAAGGGATGTAAGGTCTGAGAAAAGTTACCAACTCTGACTGTGGCTTCAAAATAAAATGATTAATTAGTTTTAACCACTTCCCATAGAGTATAAACGTCCGGAAGGTGGTTGCCGTGTTCTGATAGGACGTATTGGTACAAGATCGTGCAGCTGCTGATACTGGGAGCCGGATGTAACCTCAGTCGGAGCTCCCAGAGAGAAGGTAGGGAAGGTTTATTACCTTCCCTGCCTTCTCGATCGCTGTGTATACAGCGCTCAATGAGCTCTATATACAGCTATGCACACCGCCATGATGGGGCCACCCCCTGACCCGGAAGTCACGTGATCCGTCGTATTCAGCATCTTACAAGAGCTGCCTAATTGCTTAGAAACTGAGGCCTCTCTGTTTGGCAGCATCATTCACTACAACCAGCCGTAAAACATGTTACTATGTGTAAGCAATGCAAGAACTGCGGCCCCTACATTACACTGGCTGACAGTGGCCCCAGGACAGCGCAGAACCTACCTGTCAAGCAATGAGAGCCTACCCTGAAGAGAGCTCATTGCTGCTTAAGCTATGGAAAACTCCTTAAAGCCAATACAATTGCTGATAATTTTGTCCCCCCGTCAGTCTCCATACCTCTGTTTCTTATCTCCATTGGTGAGAGACTGTCAGATTTGTCTTCTATCTCTGCCAGGGCCCGCAGTTCTATAGGCAGCCCGTGGCAGTCCCACCCTGGTACGTAGCTCACTTTGTAGCCCCTCATCATGTGGAAACGATTTGTGATGTCCTTCAGGATCTGAAAAATATGTTAATATAAGAGATGAGATCAAGGCTGAGAGAAACCGAACATGGTCAATATAACGCTGGGTTCACACTAGCGTTCGGGTCTCCGCTTTCGGTTTCTGTCTTCTGCATGCAGAAGACGGAAACCTGTCATGCCGAGTCTGGCCAAGAGCGCTGGTCACGGTTTTATGCTCTCCGCGGCAAAACCGTTTTTTTTTAAATCGGACACAAAGTCCTGCATGTCCGACTCTGTGTCCGGTTAAAAAAAAAATGGCTTCGCCGTGGAGAGCATAAAACGCTCACGGCCGGACACTTTTCAAACCCAGTCAAACGAATGGGTTTGAGAAAATGCCTGCAGGTTTCCGCCTCCTGCCCAGATTTGGGCAGGAAACGGAAACCTGAAAGCGGAGACCCCGGGCGCAGATGTGAATGAGCCCTAACATGGCAGATACAAAGCATCACGTTGCAGGGTATAGTACGAAAGCAACACAGGCACAGCAGATAAAGTTCAGGATAATATTCCCTGGTACGCCATCACTGGGGGGGGGACCATGTGCATTGCCCTGCCCCTCTCCCTGCTATGAGTGACAGCTCCAGCACCCAATCAGGAGACCACTGGATATGTCAGAGGAGAAGGGTGGGGAACATTCAGTGCAGAGAGCCCTGGGCAGTGTACATGAAGAGGGCAGCTCCTGGATACTGGGGGGCAACTAATATGTGGGTTTTTCAGTCATAATAATAATTTTATTTATATAGCGCCAACATATTCCGCAGCGCTGTACAATTTGTAGGGTTCAGATACAGACAGAAAGATACATTACAAAGAAAGTCATTTCACACAATGGGACTGAGGGCCCTGCTCGCAAGAGCTTACAATCTATGAGGTAGAGGGGGTGACACAAGAGGTAGCAGGGGCGGCATTGCTTATACAGAGGTCAGACAATGTTGTAATAGAGGTGACTGTCATTACATAAACATAAGACTTTATGAGCCGTCACCAGTCGTGTCCTTTAACATGTGGATGGAGCTTGGACCTATAAAGTTAGCCTGAGATGGCATCATATCATGTGGGGTAATGTGGGAGCAGGGACAGAGGAGGGTTAAATTTTGAGAATTCTAATTATAGTACGGAAGGGTTTACGTTAGAAATTGTGATAGGCCTGTCTGATAAGATGTGTCTTTAGTTTGAAACTATAGAAATTGGGAGTTAATCTGATTGTCTGGGGTAGAGCATTCCAGAGAAGTGGTGCAGCTCGGGAGAAGTCTTGTATACGAGCATGGGAGGTTCTGATGATAGAGGATGTAAGTGTTAGGTCATTGAGTGAGCGGAGAACACGGGTTGGGCGGTAGACAGAGAAGAGGGAGGAAATGTAGGGAGGTGCAGCATTATGGAGAGCCTTGTGGAGGAGGGGGATAACTTTATATTTTATTCTATAGTGAATGGCACAGACCCGAGGCATCGTTGCAGCGTCTAGCCTGATAGATGAGCCTGGCCGCTGCATTCAGAATAGATTGTAGAGGGGAGAGTTTAGTGAGGGGAAGACCGATTAGTAAGGAGTTACAGAAGTCAAGGCGAGAATGAATCAGAGAGACAATAAGTGTCTTTAGTGCATCTCTGGTGAGGAAAGGGCGTATTCTGGAGATGTTTTTGAAGTGGAGGTGACATGAACGTGCGAGTGATTGGATATGAGGGGTGAAGGAAAGGTCTGCATCAAACATGACCCCGAGGCAGCGGGCCTACTGCCTAGGAGTTATAGTAAGGCCTGAGACTGCAATGGATATATCAGGGACAGATCTATTAGATGGTGGAAACAGCAGTAGTTCAGTCTTGGAGAGATTTAGTTTCAGATAGAGCGAGGACATGATATTAGAGACAGCAGAGAGACAGTCACTGGTGTTCTGTATGAGTGCAGGGGTGATGTCACGGGAAGATGTGTATAATTGGGTGTCATCAGCATAAAGATGGTACTGGAAGCCAAATCTGTTGATGGGGGGCCTAGGACCAAGCCCTGAGGAACCCCAACAGCAGGGGAAGGAGGGGAGGGAACAGAGCTTGAAAATGGTACACTGAAAGTGCGGTCTGAGAGATAAGAGGAGAACCAGGAGAGCGCAGGGTCATTGAGGCCAACTGAGCGGAGCATAGTGAGGAGGAGATGATGGTCAACAGTGTCAAAAGCAGCAGAGAGGTCCAGAAGAATAAAAAGAGAGAAGTCATGCAATTTGCATGACCTTCACCCTAGGTATTACACTGCTCTTGTGCACTATATAGCACTATCAATAGATTTCTTTAAAGGGATTACGTCATGAAACCTATTTACCCTCTATCCATAGGATAAATTGCTGATTGGTGGGATCCAGCCCCTGAGACCCCGACCAATCCTGAGAACGGGAAGTATTTTACACCCATTCTGAATGTAGTGTTGGATGCCAATAACCCCCCACCCGCTTTACTTTCACTAGGGGCAACGGAGATAACCCAAGTATAGGGGATACCTTCATAACTTGGTACAACCCCGCTAGGTAATATGGCACTGCTTATCTCTATGTAAAGTATATGATGAATAGGTCAAAAACCAATCAGATGGGTGTAGTAATACAGATCTCAGGACAGACCTGGCCACACACAACCAGTGAAGCTCTTACTTTATTTAGTGCATGTCCAACATGGGGGTCGCCATTCGCATAGGGGGGGCCGTCATGGAGACTGAATTCCTTCTTTGTTTTTCTTGCTTTTTGCCAGTTATAAAGCTCCAGGAACTTTGTCTCCTGTGATAAAGATACATGAAAACAATGGTAAGACACAAGGCGGCGCATACACAACACCCTGCTCCTGAGACCCCCTGTTATGAAGCCGCTGACGCTCCTACACTTTCCATCAACCCAGTGACGGCTGAGATCCTACGTCCCCATGTCTGCTGACTTCTACCCAAACTATTGCTCTACCCCTCAGCTACTTAGTCATTTATGTGCACCCTGAGCTTGTCCAGTATCTTGTTAGACCCCACTGTCAAAGTGCTCCTTGAGATCACACCTGTCCCAATGTCGCCAAAGCTACGCCCCCCCTAAGACCCCCCTCCCCCAATTCCTGTGCACTCTAAGTTCCCCAATCTTATCCCCATGCCCCTCCATTCTTCTGTTACAAGCTACAATATCCCCTGTACCATCCCTGTGCCCCCCACTGGCCTTGGGCGTGTCCTCTGGCGCTGTTCGGCCCTTCTCACTTGCCCTTCTGTCCACACCCCTTGTCCCTTTGTTCACCATTTGCCCCATCTACTCTGCCTGAACTATATTACCCCTTTGCCCACTGTTTCCCCCCCCTGTTACCCCTTTGCTTAGTTTGCCCCCTGCTCTCATCCCTTCTATTCTACCACTTGCCCACGCTATTATTATTTATTTATTTATATAGCACCATTAATTCCATGGTGCTTTACATTTGCACTATGTTGACCCTTTGCTCTAAGTTTGCCCCTGCCCTCACCCCTTTACTCACTGTTTGCCTGCACTATATTGACCCTGTGCCCTCACCCCTTTGCTTAGTTTGACCCCTGCCCTCACCCCTTCTATTCTGCCCTTGGCCCATGCTATTATGTCCCTTTGCTTAGTTTGCCCCCCTGCCCTCACCCCTTTGCCCTCATGCCTTCTATTCTACCCCTTGCCAGCACTATGTTGCCCCTTTGCTCACAATTTGCCCCTCTCCTCACTCCCTCCATTCTGCCCCTTTGCTCAGTTTGCCCCCTGCCCTCACCCCTTTGCTCACAGTTGCCCCCTCTCCTCACCCCTTCTATTCTGCCCCCTTCCTGCACAATGTTGCCCCTTTGCTCACAGTTGCCCCCTCTCCTCACTCCCTCCATTCTGCCCCTATTCTTAGTTTGCCCCCTCTCCTCACCCCTTCTATTCTGCCCCCTTCCTGCACAATGTTGCCCCTTTGCTCACAGTTGCCCCCTGCCCTCACCCCTCCATTCTGCCCCTTTGCTCACACTTGCCCCCTCTCCTCACCCCTTTGCTCACACTTGCCCCCTCTCCTCACCCCCTCCATTCTGACCCCTCCTGACCTCCTGCAGGCGCAGTTCGGTGCTGACAGTGTCCTCAGGATTCCGGCGTATAGGGAAGTCAGTGGCCGGGAGCAGGACGGTGTCCCGGTACTTGTTCTTCTGGCCGGGGCTCTCATTGCTGTTGCTGCTCAGCCCGGAGGCGGCTCTGCCTCTCCACAGATACCGGGCACCGGGCAGCCGGCGGCGGAGAGCGGTCAACATGATCCTGACAGAAACTACGGCGAGCGGAGAGGTGACAGAGACGGCGGCCGCCGAGGACCAAACAACCTCCAGAGCGCGTTCTCCCTGCACCGCCTGAGCCGTGACATTGAGGAGTCATCCAGGTGTCCGATCTATATCTATTGTGTGTTGTATCATTGGCCTGTGTATGGGAATGCATTAACGTGCCTTGTAATAATCTATAGCGGCAAATTGTGCATGAAAAGTCGCATGCGACATGCCTTTTGTATTATTAATATGATATACATGTATATATATATATATACTACATTACTGTCTACAGCTGCACAAAGAAGTAAAATAAAATAATAATCTGCAAAATGGCAGCAAAGACTGTCAGCAGTCGTAGTGACTGTCACCTGCGACACAATGGCTGTCTATGGGAGCAGTGTCGCAATGGACATTGACATGTGTATAAAGTCGCACAAGGTAGGATTTTCATGTCGCAGCACGTCACATGCGACACCCTAGCAATGAAGGTCTTTTTTGTGCAATTTTAGGTCTCACGACAAAGGTTCCTGTTCCAACCCTAACCTTTATACAGTTCAGACCTCCTGCACACGACCATAACGTGTGAGAATTTTCCGAACCATATTGCGGCTGCAAATTCCATCCTAACTATATGTCAAATGACCCAGAATTGCGTGATGCTATAAGATCAGGTCATTAGACCCGAGGTCAGAACAGGATTTAGGACTGTGAGATGGTACAGAAAATCTAGACGCATTATGGCCATGTAGATTTGGCTTTAGGGTTCAAAACATCCATTAGACACTAATAGGATACAGAACTTTAGCGGGGACCTTTCACCACCTCCAACAAGTCCAGTTCTTTACAGTTAACAATTGCCCCTCCACTGATTACGGCACAGTTGGAAATTTTTCTCTAGCCCCCATCATTCCTGAGCAATCACTGCAGGTAGTTTTGGTGCCTGATATGCTACTTAGATTCTGTACTGTCAGGAGGGCAGGGTCAGGCAGGAGTAGACAAGGGCTGAGACTGAGCTTTAACAGTAGCTGCTTCTGATTGGAGCTCTGAATCACATCTCCTGCCTGACACCCCCAACCTGACATTATAGAGATTAATCCCTTGGGCCCCGTTCGCACATGACTAGGGACCGCGTATTTTGGTCCTTATTCTGACGCGGGAAGCCGCGTCAGAATAGGACCAAAATGCGCCTGCCGTGACTGTCGCGGCTTCCGACAGTCGCGGCTTCCTGCTCTGGACTAGGCCCAATTGCATAAACCCAGTGTTTTTATGTAGCAGATTTTGCGTATTTTTATATATAGGTTGCACAATAGGCGTCGCCATGTATTCCTACCCATGGGTGGAGGCCCCGCGTTGCAGAAACGCAGAGTTTTTTCGTTGCAGATTTTGCTGCGATTTTTTGAGCCAAAGTCTTTCAAAGTTCTTTTTCAAGCCACACCTGACTTTGGCTCAAAAAATCGCAGCAAAATCTGCAACGAAAAAACTCTGCGTTTCTGCAACGCGGGGCCTCCACCCATGGGTAGGAATACATGGCGACGCCTATTGTGCAACCTGAGATCACAACGAATTGCATCATTCGTGACAGAGAATATGGTCAACATGAGGATGGCAAAAATAGGAGATGAGCGAATATACTCGATCAAATACCTCCGACGCATAGCTCCCGGCGCCAGGGAAGGTGCGAGGGGCATTAGAAATTCAATGCCCCGGAAGTGTTTATGCACCGGGAACTATGCAGCGGAGGTATTCGAACAAGTATATTCGCTCATCTCAGTCTGGAATTTTTGCAATCATCTTGTCGCAGTCTTGGCAGTGTGCAAACACATTCTCTTTCTTGATACCCCGCGATCTCTGGTCACATGATGTCGCGTAGCTCTAAGATGTTGTCTCACCATTACATATAAGTATACATTAGAATACATTGCCCCCACACAAGTTGCCCCCACTACCCTACCCTAATGTTCTGCAGCCTTTCCTTCTTTATCTCTTCCAGTATAGGCAGGCTTGCCGTTCAGGAGTCTGGGAAAGCTGGGCAATCATATCAATGTCACTATGAAATAGGATTCTTTACAACTCGCCAGAAGAGGACAACTGAAGGATTTATATTTACAGATGTAGCAGTTATACTGAACTTAATAAACCTAATAACATATATACATATATATATATATATATATATATATATATATACTGTATATATATATATATATATCCTTTAATAATATGTAACACTGTAACGCATACTCGTATAATTCTGTGAATTATGTGATAATACATTATTGTCCGTTATCCGGTTCTTATATCAGGACAGTCATTGTGCATAGTCACAGAAGATCGATAGGATTTATGTAACAGATGAACAAGGCAGCAAATCGGAAGTCTCTAGGACCCAGGAGGAACCCGTCTGATATAGGAAGTACATTGTACCCTGTGAGCAATGCTCTGCAGACCTCTGCAGTTACTGACAGTCACTGCTGTGTGTAACGTCCGCCGTGCAGGTAAGTGGCCTCCTATGGGGGTTATGAGACAGAGTCAAATGTGTACAAGTGTTTGTGGTGTCTTATATTGTTACAGATTTTGCTCTTTTTGTATCATAGATTGGATACATTAAAAAGCAGAATCCGCTTTTAGGCTGGAATCACACATGCAGTTTTTGATGCAGTATTTTGAGCCAAAGTCGGCAGTGGAAACAGAAGTAGTTCCTTTCTAGTTCTCATTACTTTTATATTTACTTGTGTTTTTGGCTCAAAAACTGCACCAAAAACCGAATGTGTGATTCTAGCCCTAGAAAGGGTCAGTGGGTAACATCAGGGACGGTCCATGTCTGAGCTCAGACCAGCACTGATCCCTGGAGAAAGGGGGCTCCGGTTATGAGGGTCTCGGGCACAGATCTGTAACTCTATAGGCCAGAAGATGCCATAAGTATCAATGCACTTTGTGATTCAGGTTACTGCACTCTCTGTACATTGCTACAGCCCCTTCTTATTAGGTGGGTCTTGGTTCAAGGAACCCAACTCTAGGACCCCAAAGCGGGTGTCACTGCTGACCCCTTTCTTACCTGGTGATGCAATCAATGGCCACCACATCCAGGCACGGAATGAATGGAAAGATGGCCGCACGTGTGTGTAGTTGTCCGGAAGTCCGCGCTAAGTACAATCTCCAAGAGTTACTTGGACTCCCCACCACACACTAAGACACTACTTACCACTATGGGGGGTCGGACCTGTAGGGGCACTTAGGGGATACTATAGTGTGTGGGACCTGGGGGGAACTATATAATGTGGGGGGCACTTAGGGGATGCTATAGTGTTTGAGACCTGGGGGGGCACTATTCAATGCGGGGGGCACTTAGGGGATACTATAGTGTGTGGGACCTGGGGGGTATTATACAATGTGGGGGCACGTAGGGATACTATATAGAGATGAACAAGTAGTATTTGATCGAATACCAAAGGAGAATGCGTGTAAGCGGCCGAACACCAACGGATTAAGCGCATTGAATATTCACTGCGCTTAACCCCTTGGTGTTCGGCCGCTTACACGCATTCCTATGGGAGCGAGGTATTCGATCGAATACTACTTGCTCATCTCTAATACTATAGTGTGTGGGACCTGGGGGGCATTATACAATGTGGGGGCACGTAGGGAATACTATAGTTTGTGGGTTAATTTTTTTCCCCCCATGAACTTCCTTTGTGGAAATCTGTGTACGCCCCTGGTCAGGATTTCTATAGATGCCACCTTACAGATTAGTCCCAGCGGCCTTGTACTTGTACTTGAGGCCTTGAGCTGTGTTCACATTCAGTTGTTGCACATGTTGCGTGTATGTGTTTATATACACTGTTTAGTGCGGTTTGGTAGTCAGTTGTCAGTATATACCAGCACCTGCTCCTGGCATTACACATATCCAGTTTCTTGCTATTGATTTCCTATTTGCACAACTCATGACTCAGGTTTCTTTATAAGATGGAGTAAAGGTGACGGCAAACAATGCGACCTGCAGATTAGAATCCAGGGCTGTGAATGGGCTTCAGGTCACTGTAGTTTACGCCTGGGTTCACACAGGGAGAGCTGGGGGATAATGATGTGGATAAAAAATGGTTCATTGGTATGAGGTGCGATTTCAGGGGAGTATTTACAGGCGTAGATGACCTCGTGTTTATGTTGCCCGTGGTTGGATTTGCATTCAGAGTTTATTGGGTGCACTAAGACTAGGTCAGAGGCTGTGACTAAGGACTCCACCATGACTTCTCTTATCTAGACCTTGCTCTCCTATCCCCCAGCCTGATGAAGGACACCTTCTTGTCTGCACCTTTGCCCCGTTGATGACTTGCTGTCCCTGTCCTATATGGCCGGGTCTGTACACGATCATTGATAGCTATTTGCACTATTATGGTCACTAATATTTTCTCTCTTGTATATCCCTTGTCAGCCTACACAATGTCTTCATCTCCAATTTTATTAGCGAGGTTGGTGGCCACGGCCTACTCTGTGGCCGATAAAGCGGCGTCAGTGGTCAGAAATGTCATGAGCGGCGGAGACCTGGGCATAGTGGAAAAGGTAAATGTATTACAGGTATCCTTGTGGTTATGGACCCGAGGGTCTACGAGGACACAAGTGATGATCTAATATGTCTATGTTCCAGACTGGTGCCAATGACCTGCAGACAGCAGCCGATCGCCTGGCACAGCAGAGTATCTGCGCCTCTCTGGCAAGGAAGTTTCCCAAGTTAACCATCATAGGCGAGGAGGTGAGGCCACTTACTGGACAAAGACTCAAGTGTCTTAAGCTGAAATGTTCTTGCATGGGGCAATAAACCCACAATTTCCTATGGAGTGTTTTTTTTTTCTACAAATTTTTTACTCTAATATATAGTGTATATATTTGTATCATCTTTTGCTTTTCTTCTGCTGTGCAGGATTTACCCTCTGAAGAAATATCGGAGGACCTGATCGAGAAGGGACAGTCAGAAGAAATCCTGAAGGTCGAGTTTCCATCGCAGTACAGCAACATCAAAGAAGAAGAGGTACTCCGCTGTGACCATCACATCGCCATTGTTGTATACATTGGTTCTTTATAGCTTATCATTCTTTCCTTCCGACAGTAGTTGTTTGTGTTCATTTGCTGCCTTTCTTCTGAGATGCAGTGTAAAGTATGGTGGGCTGCGGAATAACAGGAGCCGCTACTGAGGCACACGTGGTACTTACTGACTGCCATCAGACTTGCTAGTGAACACATAGAGAATAGAGCCAAAAACAAGCAGCCAGATTGTTATCTCTGCTATTGAAGGAATTAGACCTAGGACAAGGCTTAGAGAGGTTATCTATCTATCTATCTATCTATCTATCTATCTATCTATCTATCTATCTATCTATCTCCTATATATCTATCTTCTATCTATCATCTGTCTATCTTTCTATCTATCTTTCTATCTATCTATCTCCTATCTATCTATCTATCTATCTATCTATCTATCTATCTCCTATCTATCTATCTATCTATCTATCTATCTATCTATCTATCTATCTCCTATCTATCTATCTATCTATCTATCTATCTATCTATCTATCTCCTATCTATCTATCTATCTATCTATCTATCTATCTATCTATCTCATATCTATCTACTATCTATCTATCTCCTATCTATCTATCTATCTATCTATCTATCTATCTATCTATCTATCTATCTATCTATCTCCTATCTATCTATCTATCTATCTATCTCATATCTATCTACTATCTATCTATCTATCTATCTATCTATCTATCTATCTCCTATCTATCTATCTATCTATCTATCTATCTATCTATCTATCTATCTCCTATCTATCTATCTATCTATCTATCTATCTATCTATCTATCTATCTATCTATCTATCTCCTATATATCTATCTTCTATCTATCATCTGTCTATCTTTCTATCTATCTTTCTATCTATCTATCTCCTATCTATCTATCTATCTATCTATCTATCTATCTATCTCCTATCTATCTATCTATCTATCTATCTATCTATCTATCTATCTATCTATCTATCCATCTATCTCATATCTATCTACTATCTATCTATCTATCTATCTATCTATCTATCTATCTATCTATCTCCTATCCATCTATCTATCTATCTATCTATCTATCTATCTATCTATCTATATATTATATATCATATCTGATAGTCTGTCACTCCTGATTTTAAATCGGTCTCAAACCAAAACTGTCTCAGTTGCGCTTACCAACCAATCACAGCTTAGCTTTTATTTTATATCCTGCTCCTAAAATATGAAAGCTACTCTGTGATTGGTTACTATGGGCAACTAAGACAATTTTCCGCCTTCATGTGTTGAAATGGTGGTCACACAGACAGGAAGTCAGGCCGTTACTAGGCAACCAAAAGTCGCACTTCCTGTAGATGGCCGTAGACACCATATAATGGTCAGCTGGTGGCTGCCGTAGATTTCAGTGATATTTATTGACCATTTATTAAAGAATAAATTGACTTCAGTGAGAGCAGAACTGCAAGTACGGTGCTGGCAAACATATAGGACATGGCGCCATCTTCTTCCAACTCACAGTATATAGTATGAGTGACCCCAAACAGCTGACCCATACAGAGACTATAAATAAAAATAATTCCTGGACCACCCCTTTAATAAATTCCCCCCTCTGAGGTTGCCCGCCTCTCAGCTAGCATGTATGGCCACCTTTTCTACCATGAGCCAAATCTACCTGAAAAATCAATATTCATTGATCAGCTTTTATAGCCATAGTAATGATAGCGGATCAATCCTTACAGATCCCATTGTCCTTGAGCACATTGCCTGACGGGGTTAAATATCCCATGACGCCTGTTCATATGGACAAATCCATATCCTATCATTTCCTGCAGATAAACCGTGATAAGCAATACAAGGGAATCTGCGCGCGCATCGATCTTATAGTAATGTGCAGAACTTACTGACCTGTTCCCCATCATGGTGACCGTCCATGTCCGCTCTCCTATCAATCTAAATACATCCAGGGTTCTGTTCTGCTCCGGTTTTCCAAATCCCTTATATAAACACGGCGTTAAGGGGGTTTTCTGGGATTAAAAAAGGCCTAACAGGAAGTTGATAGAACTTTAATGCAATGAGAAAACTTAACCGAAATATAGTACAGGTGACTATAAGAAACCTTAAGATTTCTCTTACTTTAGAAATGTCTTTCCTTCTCCATTTCTATGGCTACTCTCATCCTTCCCTTCACTCCTCTCAGGTTCTCTAATAGCATTCTTAGGGCTCATTCCCACGGAGTAACGCTCCGCTCATCCTGACACGTAAACCCGTGTCATAGTCAGCGCTTCAAAATAGAATCCCATTGACTTCAATGGGTTCCGCCTTACGCGCGCTACACATTGAAATCAATCGGAGGCTTTTTAACCCATTGATTTCAATGTGTTACGCGCGTTAAATGGAACCCATTGGAGTCAATGGGATTCTGTTCTGCAGCGCTCACTCTGACACGTGTTACTCCGTGGGAACGAGCCCTTATACATATCAGGCCTCACACACAGAAGTCTATGGAGCGGAGAGGAGGAGGCTGCTGCTTACTAGTACAATAGAAGATAACACCTCTATAGATAACACTACTGAGCCCTCATGACACCCACTACCATGACTAGGCTGTAAAGCATGTCACTACAATGCATATGTAGCCTGTCCTGATGAGAATCCATCACGTGGCCCTATTACATGACAGATTTGGCGCCTTCTGTCCTCCCAGTGCTGACACTTACAATGATATACATGTCTTATGATGACGTCACCAGTACACATGGATATATATAGTGAATGTAATGCACGTATCTCTTTTTTCTTCCTAAGTTGGTGGTCTGGGTAGACCCTCTGGATGGCACTAAGGAATATACAGAAGGTTGGTTCCAACTTCTCATATGATACTGAATCTTTGTGTAATGAAATCTGTACATCTAAAGTAGTATTTACTTTGTGTATTAATTCCTAATACGTGCAAATTATGGTGCGACCGCAAGAATACAGGGCCAGGCGAGGTTTCGGCATCTCTCTCTGGTCCTCTCACTCTTGCATAGCACAGGCAAAGCAGCCAATGGAGAAGTATTGGCCCTGTAGATTCTACATATCTGAATACAATATTTCCATTCACTGATAATGCTGCAATACATTGTTATTCATGGACCGCAGTATATAAATCCCTGTCCCCCACTGAGACCCCAGTGATCACCTGGTACAGTTACTCTGCAGCGCCACCACAGGAGACCTGAAGCATTACACAGTGTCCTTTTAAATCAATAGGTTGTCTATGTAAGGTCAGGTCCTCCAGAGCAAGAGACCCCTACCCCTCTATTTCCTTAGAATCCCTAATATGGTGTGTGGATTTTCTAAACTGGATGACTCCCTATCAGTCAGTGCATTTGAAGTCATGAACCTTGTGTCTGCAGGTCTCCTGGATCATGTCACTGTTCTTATTGGGATCGCGTATGAAGGAAAAGCGATTGCCGGAGTGATAAACCAGCCCTTCTATAACTACCAGGTAACTTGCAATATGTCATAATCCAGCATCATCAGGCGAATGTGAAGAGCGCCATATGGAATGCAATCCGAAGCGGCTTTCAGGTTTACCTGTCCACTCCCTCTTTCCCTGATCTCATTATAGTAAAGCCAGACCCCATAGCTTGAGATCGATGAAGGAGGGAGGGGACGGGGAAACCTGGGGGTGGGGTGATCTGGGACGCTGAACGCTGCTTTGGGTCACGTAGTGTAGTGGTCGGAAACCTCAGGTCCATCATCTGCAATAACCCAGGACAGGTAAGTAAATTGCCAATTCCCGGACGACACCTTTAACTATTTTGCAGACACAGTGGTTGGGGTACAAGTAGTAGGTGCTGGTCTGGGGTACATACCTAACGTATGACCAGCACATAATATGATAATATGAGCTAAAAACCAACCTAAATAATACAATATTCAGTGTGCAAATAAATGAAATGTTTTACATGGCAGTAATAACTACGATCACTGCGCCGGCTACTACCTGCACCATTACAGGGGCCCCGGCATATAAACACACCCGGCAGCGCCTGGGTCCATCATGGTGACTTATCAGCTGTGTGCACAGGGCAGGTCCTGCAGCTTTTCTTCTCAGATATGGTGTTTCCCTGTTATCTGAATGCCATCTATACAGGGAGAGCAGGATAAGTGGCCGTCAGTCACCACTTATTGTGTAGATCCCAGCAACATTACCAGGATCCTCCGAGGACACAAATGACATTTCGGTCCAAACAGGAGGGGTTTCTGTCCATATATCTTACCAATATTAGGGAGATACCTGGGAACAAAAAGTGCACTCATAGTGCAATATGCAAAGTTTTTTTGCCTTATGCCCCACCCATTTGTAAAGGATATATAGCTGATGATATGTTACATATAGAACATATAAAAGAGAATAAAGAACATTCACCAGACTCCTCCATATACAGGCCCAAGACCAGACACCTATGTATTCAGACATGTCTGTGCAGACCCCAACCCAGATCCCCTATATTCAGACTGAGCTTTTATGTAGATATCAGATCAGTTTAGACCATCCTGATATACAAATGCAAAGACCAGCTCTTATGCAGACCCCCACCAGACCAGCTTTGTGTGCCGATCCCCAAATCAGAATGTCCTTGCCTATTGACCACAAACCAGGCCCCCATATATACAAACCCCAGACCAGACCCACTTACGTACAGACTCTAAACCACATCCCTTGTGTACAAACCCCAAACTAGACCCTCTTGTACACAGACTCCAAACTGCACCCTTGTATACAAACCCCTGACCCCCCTGTATACAGAGTACAAACCACACTTCCTGTATATAAACTCCAGACCCCCCTGTATACAGAGTACAAACCACACCTCCTGTATAGAAACCCCAGACAAGATCCTTCTATATACAGGCTCCAAACCGCACCCCCTGTTATAAACACCTCGGACTAGACCACCTGTATATAGACTCCAAACCATACCCCTTGTATACAAACGCCAAACTACCCTGTATACAACTTCTTAGTTCTCCCCATTTCTGCAGACCATATCCTGATGGCTGTCTCCATGTGCCCTGGATTGGAGAGAAGGGCAGAAGAGGTCCGTATGATTTAATGTCACTGGGTACATGGAAGATTTGCCATCCAGGAGTGACCAGTTTGGGCCGTATGGAGATCATAGATGGTATATAACACCACGTTTCCCATGTAAGATATGCCGAATAATGTGCAAGGGCCAGAATCTTCCCTATTGATAGTGTCTGGTTCCCGGGGTGAATAATGGAGGGAGTGAGGTCTTCTTGTTGCTTCCCAAGGTTTACCTTCTATTCTACAACTTGCCATATCTTTTCAGGCTGGGGACAACGCCGTATTGGGAAGAACTATTTGGGGCGTCTTGGGCATTGGATCATTTGGTTTTGAGTTAAAGGAAGTCCCTGAAGGTCAGCACATAGTCACCACGACCAGATCGCACAGCAGCAAGCTGGTGAATGACTGCATCGCTGCCATCTACCCTGATAAAGTAGTGCGTGTAGGGGGTGCCGGAAATAAGGTGAGTCTCTAAGACCCCCTCTATGAGCCAGTGCATACTGCAGTGTAAATAGCTAAACTTACCATTCAGGGGTGTAGGACAGCAGTGTGGCATATTCTCATAGACTTGTAATGGAAGTCAGTGGTTTTACCCAGCTTTCGCAGAAGCTCCTGATGGTCGAGGACGACCTGTGGACATATGTATGATACTCTCTATCTGTTGCAGATCATTCAGCTGATAGAAGGTCAGGCCTCTGCCTATGTGTTTGCCAGTCCTGGGTGCAAAAAGTGGGACACGTGTGCTCCGGAGGCGATCCTGCATGCAGTGGGAGGTAAGCAAACAGGGACCCTCACTCCTAACACACCCAGAGCCTCTGCATTGTCGGGTGTTGAATTATTGAAGTAGAGACTAACTATGCCTCCCCTATATGCAAGCCAAACCCTAAACCACCTGGTATGACATGGGCACAGCAAGGGGTGCCTCATACTAACAGTCACAGGACGCAGCGCCACCTACTGGATCCACAGCAGACCAGATTTTACCCCCTCCTTTCTATCATCTACCATCCCTTCCAAAAGCCATAATTTTTCTATTTGTCCATTCCCAGAGCTGTACGAGGGCTTATTTTTTGCGGAACAGATTGTACTTCATAATGGTACCATTTAATATTCTGTACAATATACTGGGAACTGTCAGGACTCAAGGAGGTGGCTGGGGAAGGTAAAAAACAACAACAACAAAAAATCATGCTTACCTGTCCCCAGTTCTCCGGTCTCCACCGCTGCTGTCTGCTCCAGCGTGCCGTGCCTTTGCCAACAGAAGTCTGGTGCCGCACATGACTGCTGAGGCCAAGGGACCGGGGACCTCATTCACATATTTTTTTTCTTTTGCTTTTCACCTTCCGCGGTCTCCTCCCTGAGCCCTGAAATTCATGGACAACCCCTTTAAGAAATATACCTGAAAGGAAGTCACCATATTGTGACTTCCGTAACTTTCTTATCTTTCTATATATTGGTGTGAGGGTGTTTTTTTTTTTTTTGTTGTACTTTTTATATACGCCACTGTGGGGAACGTTTGCTTTGATCACGTCACATTTCTATATAGGCCTCAGGCCCGTCCTCTTATAATGCCTGAGCTTTCACAACTATACTAAACCTTTGTCTTTCCTAGGTAAACTCACTGATATCCATGGCAATGCATTTGACTACCACAAAGACGTGAAGCACATGAACTCGGCCGGGGTCCTGGCAGCTTTGCGCAATTTTGACTATTACGCCTCTCGGGTACCCGAATCTGTCAAACAAGCTCTGGTGCCCTAAGTGTGAAAGCTGTCGTGTCTTCACTAGTTGTGGCAGCATCACAAGTGATCAGGTGATGCATTGTCTAGGAGCGGTTCTGCGAATAAAGAGGATACCAGGGCTGGCGGTTATGGCCCAAATCAAAACCGTGATCAATCGAACATTTTATATCAATTACAATTAATGAATGGTTATTACATATAGGACACTCCCCTTTTTATATGCCGTGCCCCTATTTATCCGCCACGCCATGCCGCTGAAGTTTGGTTATCCACGTATCGTTGATCCGCATTGGTTAGCGCACAGCTAGTGACATATCCTTTAGCCATTGGCAATGTCAGACCGGATGGTCTGGGTGCAAAATAATTAAAATAATCCATGTCTGTAAATCACGTCCACACATTGTGATTTTTGGTTTCGGTAATTTTTCGATTAATTGCCAAGCCCTAGAGGATATTCTAGGTTATCTGTCCTAGGTTGTTTTCTCTAGGTTATCTGCCTTAGGTTACTGGCTACAACTCGGGGCTCTCTAGTTATTGCAAAACTACAACTCCTAGCAAGCCCTGACAGCTTGTGGCCCAGTGTCCTAGCTGGACATTTCAAAGCTGTGTCCTCAGGTTGCAGGTCACTGAATGTTTTTGTCCAGTCCAGGCCATGCAGGGTTACACTTTTATACATAGTATGTGATTTTTTTTTTTTTTTGTAAATTTTTTTTTCCAAGGGACCAATCATTAAAAATTCAATAAGCAGATTGTTGCCTGTGTTTTTTTACATTGTGATATCTGATTTCTAATAAAAGGAAGTAAAATAAGTTAATACAGTGTATAATGATATGACACTTCCACTTTAAATCCATAGCATAATGACCACAAGTTCAGGAGTGTAGGTTAAGGGGTGCAAAGGTAACAGCTGAATGTGCGCCCTGGTCCCAAAAGGGTCCCAAAGACTTATTTACTATATTAGGAGACATCAGTATAACACATGGTAGATGGGCCTGAAATGCAGATTTTGTATTAGAGTCCAGGAGTTATACCATAGATGACTTATCCTTAGGACAGATCATAAATTAAAGACTGGTAGGGATCCAACACCCAAGACCCCAACCGCTTAGCTGCAGCATCTTCAGTACTCAACATGCACAGCGCTGCACATTGTATGGTGGCAGTGCTTGGTATCATACCTTTGCCCCTTTCACTTGATTGGGACTGAGCGATGATCTGTCACTCCAGGGGCGCAGCCTTATTACTAGAACTTGGTCACCAAAAGTTGAAAGTGATGACTCCAGAATGGGCTGCATTACCAAGAATGGCCACTTGATGGCACATTCTACTTTATAAATTCCTCAAGGGCACCACTAACACATTGGACCTCTGCTAGCCGGATTCGGTCACAAAGCCTGCACCACTGGCTCAGACCAGGCCCAATACTGTCCTATGAGGCTTTGTATATAACTGTATCCTCCTATGACAGTATGTGCCGTCTGAGTCCACATAGAAGAATTTTAGCTGCTGTCAATGAGTATATTCCTCTATAGTAGAGCTGTGCCAGGAAAATAAAGATATAGATCCGATCTCTCAGTAAAGAACAATTCGGCAACATCTTTCCTTAAATCTCTACATTTTGTGGCTCCTCTGTTATTCCTCTAGGAAATGTATAAATAAATTGATGTCATCATTCCATTTCCACCGACACACCCCATTGGCAAGGTTCAGTTGACAATTTATCCATATATTTCCTAGAAGAGTAATAGAGGAACAGCAAAATGCAGAGTTTCAGATCTTGTGACATTGGGTTTATAGGAACATGGCAGGTGTTTAGGGCCATTGAAGTGATGCTTTACATATCATACCTCCCAACCGTCCTGAATTCAGTGGGATAGTCCCAGATTTTGGGTGCTGTCCCAGGTGTAGGCAGTATGGTTCGGTTCAGTACAAGGGGGAAGCAGGGAGCTATGTACTTCTCCAAGCCATGGAGAGATAAGAACAAGGCGAAGTGGGTATTACATTTCTTTTGTGCATTTTACTGCGGGGGGCATTATACTGTGCAGGGGGCTACCGGTACAACGAGGAGGCATTATAATAATAAATTTTATTTATATAGCGCCAACATATTCCGTAGCGCTGTACAATTTGTAGGGTTCAAATACAGACAGAAAGATACATTACAAAGAAAGTCATTTCACACAATGGGACTGAGGGCCCTGCTCGCAAGAGCTTACAATCTATGAGGTAGAGGGGGTGACACAAGAGGTAGCAGGGGCGGCATTGCTTATACAGAGGTCAGACGCTTTTGTAATAGAGGTGACTGTCATTACACAAATATAAAACTTTATGAGCCGTCAACAGTCATGTCCTTTAACAAGTGGATGGAGCTTGGACAGATACAGTTATCCTGAGATGACATCATATCATGTGGGGTAATGTGGGAGCGGGGACAGAGGAGGGTTAAGGGTTTACGTTAGACATTGTGATAGGCCTGTCTGAAAAGATGCGTCTTTAGTTTGCGTTTGAAGCTGTAGAAATTGGGAGTTAATCTGATTGTCCGGGGTAGAGCATTCCAGAGAAGTGGTGCAGCTCGGGAGAAGTCTTGTATACGAGCGTGGGAGGTTCTGATAATTGTGCAGGGGGCTACAAAGAGGGGCATTACAGTGTGTAGGGACAACAAGAAGGGGCATTATACCGTAAGGGAGACATAAGGAGAGGACTCTATGGCAGCTACAGAGGGACATTACAGTGTATAGGAGCCACAAGAAGGCATTACACTGTGTAGGGGCCACAAGGAGGGGATGTTTTACTATGTAGGGGTCACAGTGAGACATTAAACTGTTTGGGGGGCTACAAATAGAAGGCATTATACTGTGCAGGGCTACAAGGGGATATAAGGAGAGGACATTGTACCGTGTGGGTGCCGTAAAGAAAGGTTATACTGTATGGGGGCCATGAGAAGAGGACAGTATACTGTGTGGAGACAACAAGGAGACATTATAATGTGGAGGAACCGCAATAAGGAGCCATTATATTGTGTAGGGGCCACAAGGAGGGGACGTTTTACTATGTAGGTGTTGGGGGAACTCAAGACCCCCTGGGTTATGTTTGTCGTAGGCCTAATTGAGAAAGAGGAAGTTACGAGCGCTCGGGTGACACACACAACAGACACAGCTGTCAGTTATTCAAGTGCCACACTTTATTGTACAGTATCTCAAGTATATATAGTCACAGACAAGCAGCAAGGCATATGATCTTATTACGTCATGTCACAAGGCAGGCTGAGGCTAAAAAGCCTTTGTCTTCCATCTTGCTGCTTAACAGACAATTTTAAGCTATAAGAAGCTAATGATTTGTGCTGATAATCAGTTTCAGTTCTCTCTTTCACCCTTGTGATTTTGAACTGCAAGCCATGTATTTTCCAAAAGATATTTTAACCCTTCACATAGGGGTCACAAGGAGACATTAAACTGTGTGAGGGGCTACAAAGAGAAGGCATTATACTGTGCGGGGATATAAGGAGAGGACATTGCACCGTGTGGGTGCCACAAACAAAAGTTAGGGTGCATGCACACTACGTAACGCCGGGCGTGTATGAGAGCCGTACACGCCGGCGTTACAGCAGGGCTGCCGAACACTTCCCATTCACTTCAATGGGAGCGCTCGTAAACGCCGCTGTTACGAGCGCTCCCATTAAAGTGAATGGGAAGTGTTCGGCAGCCCTGCTGTAACGCCGGCGTGTACGGCTCTCATACACGCCCGGCGTTACGTAGTGTGCATGCACCCTTATACTGTATGGGGGCCACGAGAAGAGGACAGTATACTGTGCGGAGACAACAAGAGGACATTATAATGTGTGAGAACCGCAATGAGGAGCCATTATACTGTGTAGGGGGCCATAAATGGACATTATACCGTATGGGGGCCACTGGCTCGACTTTACAGTATGTTAGGGCTGCTCGAGGATGTTATACTGTCTGTGGAGAGGCACAAGCTGTACTGATAGGTTTCTATGGGTAAAAAAGACAGTTTTACTTTTAGACAATTTTCATAAATCTCCCCCTTTAATAAAAAATTATATATATACACACAGCACTTTGGCTTAACCATGGAGACATATATAGTGGTCTTAACATTGGAAAAGCTTTATCAAAACCAGTGGAAGCGCAACCAATGAGATGTCGACTTTCATTTTACAAACGGCGCCTGGGAAATGAGAGCTGGAATCTGATTGGTTGCTCAGGACAGGCTCGGCGGCGTCAGCGTGCGACACGTTATAAGACTGAATCAAAGATGGCGTCCGCTACGCAGTGCCCACACTCAAAATGGCGTCGCCGGAAGTGTGGTGGTGCTGTGGGCAGGCTGAGGGCTGAGCTGAGCATGTGAGCGGCGGAAGCGCCTTCTCTCTTTCTCATTCAGTCGGCAGCTTCGTGGCAGCCCCTGGGCTCGATATCAGGAGTGGGAGAGAAAGGATGGCGCTCAGCCTGACCGTGTCCAGCAGCCCGAACCCTCCACTGGGTGAGGACAGCAGCCAGGGGGCAGTCACCTCCCGGCCATTATTATCCTACTGACAGCTTGATGTGTGGAACTACAAGTCCCAGCGTGCCGTGTCATCATCTGCGTGGTGTGACATGCTGGGACTTGTAGTGCCTGTGCAGTGGGAGGGGCGTAGTTTGGATATTGGCGGCGGGCAGGCTCTCTTGTCATTGATCTTCCAGCTCTTGCATGGTATGTCGTCATCCCAGTGGCGAGGGGATGCTGGGACTTGTAGTGCCCCTGCTTTATTGGGAACATGCTTTATACGTCACAGGCAGAGTCCCCACATGATCTACTCCTTATTCCATGTTGTGCTGATCCTTGTAGTTCTATCCCAGAGATGCATTACTATTGTGGAACCACAAACCCCAGCATGTGCTGTCTCTGTGTTCTGTAGTACTGGGACATGGTGGGACTACAAGTCCCAGCATGCTTTGTTATAGTCTCTGCACTTCAGTGCTGGGGCTTGTGATTGAGCTATTGCCTTGATCTGCAGCCATTGTGGAACTACAGGTTCCAGCATGCCCTGCCATTCTCTCTAGCCTGCAGGAATAGTATATCTTCTATCTACATCTGTGGAACTACAAGTCCCAGTGTGTTCTTTCATAGCCTGGGATCGCTACACATGGCGGTGTATTACATGGGCGCACCAAGTATTTCAGAGCAGGTCTTTTCAGTAAGGTCCAGAGCAAAGGGTCCCCACAATATTCTTCATGTGCCCTAATGGGGTGTACACCCAGGGGTTGTCCATTTGTGCCGTGCAGGCTCCCGCCCTGTTATTATAGGCTCCTTACATGTGGTTGCATCAGGCAGTGATGTCCTCTCTGACAGCTCCACCCCCTCCTCTTCTATATGACCTGCGCTATATACAGTGTGTAATATTGTGTTAGTATATAATGTAGTCGTAGAGGAGATGCAGCGGCTTGTAGGGTCCAGTACATACACTGGTCATTCAGCAGCTCTTCGGGGATCTCGCTGATGCAGAGCACTAAACCGTCCCATGGCCTCCCATCTTGGATTTCCATGTGTCCTCCTGTCGTGGTCCTGCAGCTGCCGACCCCCATGGTGAGGAAGGGGCATTAGGCCCATTAGAGGGTTGTGCCAATATAATAATATCAGCCCCACTATTGTGCCAGCTGCATTTACAACCTCCCCATAGTGATCACATGTGTCATACTTGCATGTTGTAAATCCATGACAAACCTCTGAAGCTTACACTCCTGATACTGGAGGACGGTACAAGGATCTACCCCGGGGTCACTCATTAGACCCCACCCTCATCTCCTCTAGAATACTGTCCTCACTGCTCCTCTATAGGCACCAATGACCAGAGGTAAAAGTGGACAGTATAACATGTATACAGGGGCGTCTCTCGACTGCCCCCTAAGGACAGATGTGAAGCGTATAATATTTCTACATGTTTAAAGGGATCCTATCATTAAAAGTCAATTTTTTGTCTCTAACACGTAGGAATAGCCTTATGTAAGGCTATTCTTCTCCTACCTTTAGATGTCTTCTCCAGGTCGCCGTTCGGTTTATAATCCGGTTTGCAAATGAATTCTCTCGCAGCACTGGGGGCGGTCCTCAGCACTCAAACAGCACTGGGGACGTCCCCAATGCTGTGAGAGAGCTCTCCAGCGCCGCCTCCATCTTCTTCAGGAACGGGCTCTTCACACGTCTTCTTCCAGCGGTGGCTTCAAACTTCTAGGCCTCGGGCCTAGGTCAAAGCTGTCTGTGCATGCCTGCCGGCCACAAGAAAATGGCCGCTTACAATACTGTGCAAGCGGCCATTTTCTTGTAGCCGGCGGGCATGCACAGTCTGCTTTGCCCGAGGCCTAGAAGTTTGAAGTCACCGCCGGAAGAAGACCCGTTTCTGAAGAAGATGGAGGTGTCGCTGGAGCGTTCTCTCGCAGCATTGAGGACGCCCCCGGTGCTGTTTGAGTGTTGGGGACCGCCCCCAGTAATGCGAGAGAACTCATTTGCATACTGACGATAACCATATTATATACCGAACGGCGGCGCGGAGAAGACATCTAAAGATAGGAGAAGAATAGCCTTTCTTAAGGTTATTCCTATGTGTTAGGGAGAAAAAAAAAAGACTTTTACTTATAGGATCCCTCTAATCCTTTGTTCACACAGCTGGGCGTGCATGTGTTTTCACCAGGGAGAGGGAATTAAACCACTGATAGACACGTCTGGTTTATCTCCTGTGAGAACAAAGGATTGGACATGCCGAAATCCAGTTGTCTGATCAATTTTTCCACCTACATTTGCCTTTGAGACACTTCCAAACACATTAGCTGGTCATCCGATCCCACCAATATCACAGGGTTCGGCCAATATACCGTATTTTTCGGACTATAAGACGCACTGGACTATAAGACGGTTTTAGAGGAGGAAAATAGGGAAAAAAAATTTTGAAGCAAAAACTGGTAAAATATTTAATATATGGGAGTTGTAGTTTTGCAACAGCTGCAAGGCCACATTGACAGGTGACCCTGCAGCTGTACGGGGATGTATAGGGTGTTTTTTTTGCGGGGCCAGCTGTACTTTTTAGTTATACCATTTTGGGGGATATCTTGCTTAGATCACCTTGTATTGAAAAAAAAAAACAGGAGGTGATTTAGAACTTTTATTTATTTCATATTTTTAAAGCTTTTTTTTTTTTACTATTTTATTCCCCCCTGGGGGCTTGAACCTGCGGTCACTTGATCGCAAGTCCCATAGACGGCAATACAACTGTATTGCCGTCTATGGGACATTCTGTATATTAGTATTACGGCGGCTGGTCATAGAGACCAGCCGCAATACTAATACAGCAGTGACAGGCCCGGGAGCCTCATTAGGCTCCCGGCTGTCACCCGAACAGGTCGGCTCCTGCGATATCGCCGCGCAGGAGCTGGCCTGCAACTTTACAGCTACGGGGCCGGTGGGGACCGGCCCCCGGGGGAGAAGGGGCCGCTGATACTGACCCGGCATCCGCTGTACTAGAGAGGCGGATGCCGGGGAGGGATAGACGCCGGGGCCTGAGACATCGCTACGATCCTCTGTCCTTCATGAAGCCAGCGGCGGGGGCACGGAGGAGCCCCTGCCGCTGCTGGCTTCATGCAGGGCAGAGGAGCGCAGCGATGTCTCAGGCCCCGGCACCTGTAATGGCGTCTATCACTTGCCGGCTTCCGCCTCTCTATTACAGCGGATGCCAGGCGCCACCTTCAGACTATAAGACGCACCCTTCTTTTCCCCAAAAATTTTGGGGGAAAAAAGTGCGTCTTATAGTCCGAAAAATACGGTACATCTAGTGGGTATACCCAGCCTTAGTTCCATATAGGCCAATGTGACTGCCATACCTCTACATACCGCTATAGACCGCCATAACACGGTTAGGTCCCATGTAGCAAACCGCAGCCAAAAAGCGGAAAAGCACCATATTGTTTTCTGCAGCATTTTTCACAGAAAGTCCGCCGCATTTTCCGCTACAGACTTTCTGCCCCTTTTATACCTATACGGAATACGCCAGCATTTCCGTAAGTATAATTGACATGCTGCGATTTACAAAAACAGACGTTTTTGAAATCGCAACATGTCCGCTGTGGATGTTTTTCTGTCATGTGTGGAGGGGATTAGCCAGTTTCCATCCACTTTGCAGGTACTGTAAAACACCATGGTTTACGCTATGAGTGGCCTCGGGGATAAAGGTGTTGTCCAGGGCTTAGATATTAGGATAAGTCATCAGTGTCAGATTGATGCGGGGGGTCCGACACCCAGCACCCCCACCATTAGACATTTGAAGTGGCAGCGGTGCTCGGTTTCCTTTGGTCACATGGTCTGATCGCAGCTCCATCCTCTATACAATGTGTTTTATAAGCAAGGAAGTGGCTGCGGTGCAAGTCCAGACCCTGTGGTCTCTTCTAGCAGCTGATCAGTGGGGGTGCCACATGTCAGACCCCCCAGCAACCTAATACTGATGACCTATGCTAAGGACAGCCTATGGATGAGACAGTATACAGGTGCCGAGCCCTGGTTGCTTAAGGGTAAAACTACAGACCCGCTGTATCGCCATATGTCATGAATGTGACCGCAGGTTTCTATTAGGGGGCTCAGTAGTTTGGACGACCCCTGCCCATTGTATTTCTCTTGTCTACTCGCCCCCAGGTTATCGCCTGTACGTTTTGTCTCTTGTGCTTGGACAGGTGCAGCGAGCGGGCGCAGGTTTCTGGCTTTGATCTTCATTCTATTATATATATATAATTTGTTCTTGTCTTTAGTGTTTATGGGCGGGGGTCCGCCTGTCTGAGTGATGTGACTGCATGAGCCGCTCTGGACTAGAGTAAAAAATGGTCCGATTTCTTCTTAAGGGACAGCCGCTGTTTTGTCGGGTCTGCTCTTCCCAGCATGCTCAGTGTAACGTGATTTTGAGGCTCATTCGCCCCCTATAGGTCAATGTATGCATGCTGCCCTTTATGTCAGATTCTCACTAGCATTGGGGTGTCTAAATCTGGCCTGTTGAAGGATCAGTACAACGGACTGCTCAAGTATTGCTCATGAATGGAGCCCGACCGAACCCATTGACTATTGGGGCTGTTGAGTGTCTGTTCTTTTTCGCTGAAACCATTGGATGAAGAGTCAGACTTTCCGACAGATTGGAGACTCAGACGCATATGTGCACTTCGCCTTAGTTGGCGTATTTTGCGCTGATGGTGAAGATCAAGCCTGGAAGAGCGGGGAACATGTTCTAATCCATGGCAGATACAGATCACTGACATGTCTGGCCACCACAGTTGCAGTGTGTTTATGTGTGTGGCTGTGGAGGACCTGTCCTGTCCTATATGGGGGCGCTGCAGGGAAACTGGACACTTACTACAGAGCTTCTTCACCCGTTGCAGATTATTATTACAAATAGAGATAGTCCGAGGTGGAGAAACCATTGACCCTTCATACTCGCCTCACGGTTACCTGTTCCATCTTCTTTTTCTGACTAATGATTAAAGGAGATGGCCAGGATTTTTTTTTATTTTATCAGTTCTTAAAGGGATCCTATCATTAAAAAGCAATTTTTTTGTGACTAACACATAGGAATAGCCTTAAGAAAGGTTATTCTTCTCCTACCTTGAAATGTCTTCTCTGCGCCGACATTCGGTGGAATTCCCAGTTTTTGTCTGTATGCAAATGAGTTCTCTCGCAGCACTGGGGGCTGTCCCTAGCACTCAAACAGCACTGGGGGTGTCCCCAATGCTGTGAGACAGCTCTCTAGCACCGCCTCCATCTTCATCAGGAACAGGCTCTTTACCCGTCTTCTTCTGGCGCTGGGGGTCAAACTTCTAGGCCTCGGGCAGAGCCGACTGCGCATGCCTATAGGCCACAAGAAAATGGCCGCTTACTTATTTACCCTTTTGCCAGTAGTCCTCGAATGCTGTGACTTGTCCCTTTCCTTAGTCTACTGTGACATCCCATAGACTTCGTTGAGGCCGATGACTGGACTCAGCAGCCACGTGTGTCGGGAATTTCCTCCAGAAGAAAACAGCGGACCTGCAAGACCGGATTGGGCTGGGAGACCCCGGAGCACTGAAAGAAACTGGCCAGCCCCTTAGTTTTTGCTGATCGTTCTTTTGCCTTTACTTTAATGAAAATTTGACAGTGAGCTTGTGCTTCTGGCCTGGAGCCATCCTGAAAAAGTAGAGCTGCAGTGTAAATAATGTAGGAAGGGCAGAGCGGCAACCGGAGCCATTAATGGGGTCCTTTAAAGGGATTTTACCACTAAAACGCTGTTTTTTGTGCTTTAGACGTCGGAGTAGCCTTTAGAAAGGCTATTCGTCTCTTACCTTTAGACGTGGTCTCTGCTGCGCCGTTCCTTAGAAATACCGGTTTTTACCGGTATGCTAATGAGTTCTCCGCAGTAATGAGGGCGGGCCCCAGTGCTGAAACGGCGATGGGTGCGTCCCCACTGCTGCCCGAAAACCCGTTCCAGCGACGCCTCCTTCTTCAGCTGCATCCTCCCCTTCTCTGTCGTCTTCCTTCTTCGTCAGCTCTGACGCCTACGCAGTCGGCTCTGCCAGCGAGACACTGGTAGAGCCGACTGCACATGCCGGCCGGCGGCCATATTTTCTGTGCAGGCGTCAGAGCTGACGAAGAAGGAAGATGACAGAGATCGGGAAAAGAGAAGAAAGAGGCGGCGCTGGAGCCTGTTCTCGGGCAGCAGTGGGGACACTCCCATAGCCGTTTCAGCGCTGGGGCCTGCCCTCATTGCTGCGGAGAACTCATTAGCATACCGGTAAAAAACGATATTTCTAAGGAACGGCGCGGCAGAGACCACGTCTAACGGTAATAGATGAATAACCTTTCTAAAGACTACTCCGACGTCTAAAGCACAAAAAACAGCGTTTTATTGGTAGAATCCCTTTAAGACTATGTATTGATGGCCTATCCTTGTCAGATCAGTGGGGTCCACCATTGATTGGTTGTTGGGAGTGCGGTGGACAGCACCGATTAGTGGTCATGCTGCGCTATTGCACTCACATGAATAGCACTGCACTGCAGTTCCCTGCACAACATGTGTACTAAATCCGCATGGGACCCCTTTAATTCTCAGGATCTTGGGGGTCCCAGAGGTCAGGCCCCATCAATCCGAAAGTCCTGGCCTATCCTAGTAACATCCTTATTAGATCGGACCTCCCCGAGTCTCGCTTCTGGCACACGACAGGCGACCTCCTGCTCAGCCATACAATATTAGTCAAGTCATCTTTACTTTTTCTCCCTCGAGCATCGATCAGAGCAGATTAATGGACGGCTGATGCATAATGGATTTCTGCTTGCAATCCTAAAATAAAGCCAGGCCATTTGGAAGGACGCTAATGGATTTCTGTAAATGGTTTGGTCGTGATTCACTCGCCTGTGTTGGTGCTACGAGGAGGGCGTGACGGCTGCGTACCGATCGGCATTCTGCATCTGACCAGTGAGCCCGGCTTTGGTCGTCTGTCTCTCCTCGTAACATGTTTTATAAGGTGATCGGCTCCGACCTCCTTTCCTGGCATTGAATTTCAATAATAGTTAAAGGGACGGTCCTCCTAGACAATGACTATGTCACTTCGGTTGTTGGGTTGTGTCTTTTGGATGACTATGACGACTCTTCTTGTACGACGCTACGGGGTTTGTACTAGAAAAACCTGTTTGGCATAGAAATGAATGAAATGCACCCAAGAAAGTGTTATAGACCAGATATGAAGACGGCAGATCATCTGTACATGACCGAAGGGTCTGCAGAGAGATGAGTATAGCATGGCGGCATAGGCGTCCAACAATAACCTGTACGAGATTCCAGGATCACGTATTCTGTTTCTCTGCAGCGCCTCCAGAGGGGAAATAAAGCATTACATATTTTTCATAAAAAAAGAGTGGTCTGTCCTTGAAGTGGATAGAAGTCATGGTCTCTCCATTGATGCAAATCCCAGTAGTCCCATATGGGTTTGGGGCTCTCATTTTAGAAATCGAGGGAGTTTATTAGTTCAGACCATCACCGATGTGACCTTCTAGAATACAGTGAAACATCTGAGCAGATTTGGGTGGTCGGCTCATAGAACGATGGTCTTATAGGGGTGGTGTTGAATGTAATCGGGAACAAATACAGTCCCCCCCCCCCAAAAAAAAAATAAATAAATAAAATATAATCATATAAAATCATCTTATTATATTACACAGACCCAGGTCTAGACTGGGACTAATCAAACAGCCACAATACACAAGTCATTGCACTCATAACCATGGGGGGGCCCAACTCTTTCTACCTCCTGTGCACTTTTCCTAGGTTAAGTTGACCCCATGTTCCTTGGTCCCTCGTTCCTAGTCACCAACATGGCTCCCCTCTTATTCCTGGTCCCCATCAGAGTATTCCTTTAAATTCTGGTCCTCGGCATGGTTCCTCTCTCATTCCTGGTCCCCAGCAGGGTATCCCTTTTATCTCGGTCCTCTGCATAGTTTGCCCTCTCAGTCTTAGACCCCAACATGACTTCCCCTCTTATGGTTCCTAGCATTGTATGCCTTTAAATCTTGTTCCTCAGTATTGTTCTCCTCTCAGTCCTGGTCCCCAGCAGGGTATCCCTTTAAATCCTGGTGCTCGGTGTGGTTTCCACACTTTCATAGAGCCCAGCATGGCTCCTCGCCTCATTCCTGGTTCCTAGCATGGTATCCCTTTAAATTCAGGTCCTCAGCATGGTTCCCCTCTTATTCCTGGTCCCTAGCATGGTATCCCTTTAAATCCCGGTCCTCAGCATGGTTCCCCTCTCATTCCTGGTCCCTAGCATGGTATCCCTTTAAATCCTGGTCCTCGGCTTGATTCCCCTCTCATTCCTGGTCCCTAGCATGCCATCCTTCTCCACTTTCCTCCTTCGCTTCTCCTAATACTTGCTGACATTCCCTAGGGCAAACCCTGAACCCTAAAGCCCACCTTGGAATGCCCCAATAATTCCCCATTTCGGGGGTGTGAGTTACATAGGGAAGCCCGTCCTCCTTTTTTATGTCCTAGTTCTCGGCATGGTCGCCATGTATTTTGGGCACGTTGCCCGCTTACAAGTCTCATGTTCTTGCTCGCTGCAATCCGGTGTTGCGGCGCGGCCCAGACTTACATTCGCATTTCTGTCGCTGCGACAAAATTTATTGTGTGGTCTTTTTGAGGGGGTCCCGCCCTGAAAAATGTGCTAAAAAAATTGGTCTTGGATTGGATTTGGAGATGGTCTGCTCCTAGAGAGGAAGCTTCCATAGAGTATCATGGAAGGCAGATTGGTGTATAAGTGGGGGGTCTACTGGAGAGGCGTCACTGTATTCGTGCCACAAATTCGGGACTTGTTTCTCCTTTAAAGGGGCGGTCCCCTCAGTGACAACACCTTGTAGAACGCAGCCACTCGCAGACAGCCAGGCATAGCCGCAGCAGAGGAGATCTAGTAATACATGCCCACGGACATTACGGGCATATAGATGCTGCTGACATCCAAAGACTGGAACGACTGACTCGGCAAACATTGGACAGGAGGGGTCACATCCAAGGACGGAGCCCGCTCACTCCTGCACGTTCATAACTTAATTTCCCCGTAAGGTTTATGCCGCGGATCTCCCTCCTGACTCTATACTCCCTCTCCAATCCCTGGCACGTTGCTTTCACAGTTCTGCAGCTCTTTTGTGCCTTGCCGACTCCTTGTGACCTAATTTTCTGATGCGATGAGCGACGGTCATGCTAGAAACTGATTAAAGCCAGCATAAGAATGAACTTGCAAGACTGCAAGATCAGACTACGCAAGGTTTGTAGTCTTACCATGGAGATAGAAGTCTGCAAATAACTTGTATGTTTGCAAAGTGTACTACCGTGGTCTTGTCGTGTGTATGACGCCGCCCACATGGATGTTCACACCTTCTGCTACCTTGTAATTACTTTCTCCTCTAATCCCCTCTTTCTGTGTATTTTTGCAGCCGTATTGTGGACCGTGCAACATCTAAAAGGCAAAGTACAAATCAATGTGGAGGATGGAAAAGAGACCGTCCTGCGAGTGTCAAAGTGAGTGCACGCCCCCCCCCCCCCCCCCCCCCACACACTGTTCTATTTGTGCTATGGTCGCTGTTCACATGCAAATGTCTTAAAGTGAATATGGCAGGTCCGTTATCTGCCAACAATATAGGACAGAAGGCAAGGCTGAGCTCAAGGATACGCAGTATAGGTTCTGTTATCTGATGTACAGTGTTTGCCAAAAGTATTGGCACCCCTGCAATTCTGTCAGATAATACTCGTGTTCTTCCAGAAAATGATTGCAATTACAAACTCTTTGGTATTATTATCTTCATTTATTTTGTCTTCAATGGAAAACCACAATAAGAATTGTCAAAAAGCCAAATTGGATATAATTCCACACCAAATATAAAAAAAGGGGTGGACAAAAGTATTGGCATTGTTTGAAAAATTATGTGATGCTTCTCTAATTTGTGTAATTAACAGCACCTGTTACTTACCTGAGGCACCTAACAGGTGGTGGCAATAACTAAATCACACTTGCAGCCAGTTGAAATGGATTAAAGTTGACTCAACCTCTGTCCTGTGTCCTTGTGTGTATCACATTGAGCATGGAGAAAAGAAAGAAGACCAAAGAACTGTCTGAGGACTTGAGAAGCAAAATTGTGAGGAAGCATGAGCAATCTCAAGGCTACAAGTCCATCTCCAAAGCCCTGAATGTTCCTGTGTCTACCGTGCGCAGTGTCATCAAGAAGTGTAAAGCCCATGGCCCTGTGGCTAACCTCCCTAGATGTGGATGGAAAAGAAAAAGTGACGAGAGATTTCACCGCAAGATTGTGCAGATGGTGGATAAAGAACCTCGACTAACATCCAAACAAGTGCAAGCTGCCCTGCAGTCCGAGGGTACAACAGTGTCACCCCGTACTATCCAGCGTCAGCGTCTGAATGAGAAGGGACTGTATGGTAGGAGACCCAGGAAGACCCCACTTCTTACCCAGAGACAGAAGCCAGGCTGGAGTTTGCCAAAACCTACCTGAGAAAGCCAAAACCGTTCTGGAAGAATGTTCTCTGGTCAGATGAGACAAAAGTAGGAAAAGGCATCAACATAGAGATTACAGGAAAAAAAAGAGGCCTTCAAAGAGAAGAAGACGCCCCCTACAGTCAGACATGGCGGAGGTCCCTGATGGTTTGGGGTTGCTTTGCTGCCTCTGGCACTGGACTGCTTGACCGTGTGCATGGCATTATGAAGTCTGAAGACGACCAACACATTGTGCAGCATCATGTAGGGCCCAGTGTGAGAAAGCGGGGTCTCCCTCAGAGGTCAGGGCTCTTCCAGCAGGACAATGACCCAAAACACACTTCAGGTCAGCACTAGAAAATGGTGGTGAGAGAAAGCCCTGGAGACTTGTAAAGTGGCAGCAATGAGTCCAGCCCTGAATCCCATAGAACACCTGTGGGGGAGGGGGAGAGATCTCTTGATGGCAGTTTGGAGAAGGCCCCCTTCACATCTCAGGGGGGACCGCGAGCAGTTTGCCAAAGAAGAAGGGTCTAAGATTCCAGCAGAGCCTTGTAAGAAACTCATTGCTGGTTACCGGAAGCGGTTGTGTGCAGTTATTGTGTCTAAAGGTTGTGCTACCAAGTATTAGGCTGAGGGCGCCAATACTTCTGTCCGCACCATTTTTGGAGTTTTGTGTAAAATGATCAATGATGTGACTTTTTTTCATTCTCTTTTGTGTTTTTTCACTGCAAGCAAAATAAATGAAGATATTACCAAAGAGTTTGTGCTTGTAATCATTTTCTGGAAGAACACGAGTATTATCTGACAGAATTGCAGGGGGGCCAATACTTTTGGCCAACACTGTAATTGTAGTTCTGCTGTAAAAGCTGTTTTTCTGCCATCAGGGCTAATAGAGAGAGAGCCTGTGAGCCCTGATCTCTGCAGCAGTGTGACTTGTGGGTGCAGTGCTATGATTATTACCATTATGAAGGTCTCCTGGACTGGGATAGAGAGCCGGGTCCACAGTGAGAACTTTTCTGCCGTGTTCTGCAAATAATTGTAATCTTTCCTTCTCTCTTCTCTTCCAGTGACGTCTCTTTTACCGATGTGAACTCCATTATTCGGTACCTGGCCCGACTCGCTCCCCAGGCTGGATTACTAGGCTCTAATCTAATGGAGCAGACAGAGGTATGGGGATCTAGTAATGTGACAGGGGTTGTGCAAGGCTAGAAAAGAGGATTTTACTTCCAAAAATAGCGCCTCTTCTGTGCTTAGGTTGTGCTCGGAATTGCAGCAGTCACAAATGGAATTTAGCTGCAATATCTGATACAGCCCAAGAGCGACACCGTTTCTGGTTATGAAAAAAGCAAATATAATTTTTTTAACTTGACATTGCTTCCCTTATTGACTGTTAGTTTTGGCTAAAGCTGCTAGAAATGTAAATAATGCCTGTAGTTAATGTGAACAGCGTCCAAAACTAGACTTTAACCTCCACTTTGTAACATGAATTCTAGGCGATAGTGGGGCATGCTGTACGTATCTGATAGTTGTGGGTCGGAGATCACACCTATCTCCTATATAGGGGTCCCCTGACCCCGCCTTGCTTAGTGAATGTATAGAGAGCTGTCTGTACATGTGCGGACTATATTATTATATATGGGTGTGCCCTTTCCCCATCCATATATACCTACCTGGATCTTGTTGATGTTTGTTGGGGGGTCCCTGATATGGAGATAGATCCGCACCTACATAACTATGTAGTTATAGGGGGGCAGAGGTAATACTTGCATCCAGGACTGATGCCTGAGTGGGACCCAGTATTATATCTGGCACATGGTAGGCGGGCCCTGTTATGGATTCCCACAGATTGGTCCGGTTTCAGTGCAAACGATGGAGGGGTTTGCTGAAAAAATTAGCATTTACAGGGCAGTCTGGGTTAGTCCTGAGGACGGGACTTAAAGGGGTATTCCCATCACGCTTGTTCAGCAGCCTGCAAGCTCTGTGCTCTCTTCACTTCCTGGATTTCTCGGCACATTGGTGGGCGGGGTTTCACTTGCTCTGCTATCTGCTATGTTTGCAGTCAGTAATGAGGGATTGGTTGTAAATGCATTACCACAGTATGAAGCTGATGTAGCAGAGCTGGATTTGAGTCAGCTTGCATTACATACAGAGGTACCAGACTCCCTATCTCAGCCCTTATCAGCCAAATTCAATTAAACTGACTGATAAGTGGAAGAGCAGGAGATAAACCAGCTCAGAAATCCCGCAGCACTCGCCTCCCCCCTCCCCTATCTGAGGAGCTCCGTTGCTTGTCTGTGGCAGAGACATACACAGCTCAGAGCTGCTCCCAGCACTCAGCCCCTCCCCCCCTCCCCTGAGAGCAGGGAGCTATGTCACTGGGGGACTGAGTAGATAAGCCCATGGTGCGGGGCCCGTGGTCATAGAAACGCATGTAAACAATGAAGTGAATATATTAAGATAGCGCCAAACAAAGCAGTCTTGATAAAGCAATGTATTTAGAGAAAGTCTTATATCCACATAAACTAGCAGTATAGATAGGATCCTTGTGATGGGACAACCCCTTTAAATGACACTAACTTTATGGTTGAAAAAATTGTATGTGTGACCTTGACCTGATCCAGTTACTCGAGGGGTTGCAGTTGCTCCTGGGCCCATAAGGTGTCTTCCCAAGATGAAGCAACCATTGCTCTAAACAATACATTATCATTGGGGGGGCTTAGCACAGATTTTGCATTGGGGCCCAAAAGCTGCAAACTAAACCATTGACTGGTCCCGTTGCCCAGCACTGGGCATGCTCATTCACCACTCTATGCAAGTTCCTTATGGCGATAGAGCAGTGACACGGTTCTCGATTATACTGTGTGGGGACCACTGTGCAGTAGATTATATTGTGTGCGGGCCACTGTGGAGCAGATTATACTGTGTGGGGTAAACTGTGCAGCAGATTATATTGTATGCGGGCCGCTGTGCAGCAGATTATATTGTATGCGGGCCGCTGTGCAGCAGATTATATTGTGTGGGGGCCACTGTGGAGCAGATTATACTGTGTGTGGGCCGCTGTGGTGCAGTTTGGACTGTGTGGGGGTAACAGTGGAGCACAAAGCTCTATAAAGCCCCTTTCACATGACAGTATTTTGCAGGTCCGTAATTGTCTGCAATTGTGGATCCGCACATTATTAAGGTTAAATTGCTGTGTTGGCGCTTTGTGATAAATTAGTGGGTTTTGGGTTGCTGTTTGGGCACTTGGTCACTGCCCTAGGGGGACTTTCGGCCCCCCCATTTTCCTGATTACTCATGCCCCAGCAATTAGAGACTTATCCCCTGTCCTGTAGGAATAAGTGTTGGTAGTGGCACAGCCCCTTTATATAAGGCACACCCTCCGCCAGGCCATGAGCCTCGAGGGAAATAGATTTTCCGCATCCTTTACGCCCCAGCACACCCTCACCATACCCCTCCCCCCTCTATTTGTGTCAATTTATGCCATCAATGGCATTTACCCACATAATATTTTATTTTTAGTAATGTTTTTTTTCATTACTTTTTGTACCATTTCCCGTATTAACCCATTTGGTATCAGATTACTAACCTGATTCTCTTCTCAATCGGTTTTTGGCCGACCTTTTCATTTATTTCACATGTTGCCCTGGAGATATCTAACAAATTTTTTGGATGTTTTCAATTATTTAAAATAAAAATAAAAAAAAATGCCGCCTGTACAGATTTCTGCAATGAACTATGTCGCCTCATTTTTAACCCTCTCAGTGCTGCTGGAGACGTTCGGGGCAGTGACTCCACATTGGCAGGGTGTGTAGGCAGCGTTGCTTTTCACGTGTTTGTCCGGATCTTTCTGGCGGCCGCTTCTATGTGGAGGATATTTTTACTGCAGCAGCTGCGGCTGTTTCTGCCACGTCCTCTCAGCTGTTCTATCTGGCGCTGTGTAACTATAACCAGCTCCTCGTATCCAGCAAATCCCCTACAAACTGCTTGTGTGCCGCGGTGTGTATATATATATATATATATATATATATATATATATATATATATATATATATATATAGTACATAGTCTAGGCTCGGGCCTGACAGCTGTACTATGGCCGCTTGTAAGGCCCGGACCTGGTCCATATATACTCAGTACACATTACTATTCCCTAATATTTTATTATGTCTGCAGATTCCGTACCATAAATCTGCATTAATTTACAGTACGATACATTATAGTATGAGAGGAAATCCATGCAAACACGGGGAGAACATATAAACTCCTTGCAGATGTTGTTCCTGGCAGGATTCAGACCCAGGACTCCAGCGCTGCAAGGCTGCCGTGCTAACCACTGAGCCACCGTGTTACCCCTTAATTGGTTTTTCCAACACTGATATTTTTAGGATGGGTCGTGGGTGTTTGTAGAGGTCACAGAGTGATGCGACCTTTTCATGACGTACCAAGCACAGCGCCGTACCTTGCGTAGTGGCTGTGCTTGGTAATGCAGCTTTGCCCCAATCTCATGAACATATCACAAATCCATGAAGCAGGAGCTCTGTGACCACTTCATACAACTAAGTGATAGGACCCCTGCCACACTGATACCGAGGATAGGGGATCAATATTAAATATATAGATAACCTGCAAGTTACATTTTTGGCTGCAATTTTGTCATATCAATGGCAGGTTTTCCTTATTGATCAGTCATATTCTATTACTGTTAGGATTATAAAATATTAGTAGCCCAGCTCACCCGCGGACCACCATGGTTGGGTGAGATCTCCAGGATGCCCTTCCATTTGCGGCCATCTTTAACCAAATCCTGATGTGAACGGACTCCGACTGCTGAAAGGATCTAACTTTCAACCACTTAAAGGGGTTTTTAAGGACTTGTATATTGACGACTCCATATTGACGAGCACCCCCTTCCACTTTACAGGGAAGTGACATCATTTTCATCGGTCACATGGCCTTTCTGCCGATCACTCAGTCCCATTCAAGTGAATAGACTGAGCTGCAATACCTAGCACAGCCCCTACAATATGTATGGCGCTGTGCTTGGTATTCAGTGAATAGCCATCAGTGCTTACCTGAACGTTATGGCTTGTTCAACCAACTGATCTGTGGGGAGTCGGTGGGTGACACTGATCGCATATTGATGAGCTATCCTAAGGTCATGGCCTATTCATAGGTAAGGTCTCTGAAACCCCTTTAAGGGCAAGTCTATTTTGGGCTTCATGAGACTATTCATTTGCGTTTCAAAGCCATAATCCCCCCTCCCCCAGCAAATCCACCATTGTTTTTGGGTCTTGTTTTAATGATGTACCTTTTGTGGATCACTGATGCGATCACCAATACGTTTGGTAATGATCAAGTTTCTTGTTGTCCTCCAGATCAACCACTGGGTGGAGTTCAGTCAGACCCGGCTGCTGGACAAGTCCACGTTCTCGGCTGCCCTGCAGGAACTGAACCATTCCCTGTCTCTCCGGACGTACCTGGTGGGAGATGCTCTGACCCTTGCAGACATCTGTGTCTTCTCCACTTTGGCAGGTATTATACGGCTGTACTACTGGTAGGGAACAAACCCTTATTCCCTGTTTGCATCCTTATTGTGCAGTCCCTACATCTTAGATGGATCCAAATAGGATGATCTGTGGCCAACCTTGCAGTAAGTGTTCAGATACCCCGCAACGCCGCCATAGGGGAAACTAAGAACTGCACAGTGTTTATACATATGATTGGGTTGTCGGTGGAATGCAGGACAGGTCAGGTCCTCTAGACCATAGTCCAGTCTGGTCACAAGATAAAGTTCTTCCATTCTGCCAGGAGTAACTGTACAATGGCGGAGAGAAGCCCAAGTGACCGTAATATAGATCCAGGAACACTGGACTGCTAATACAGGGCAAATACATGTAAGCAATCAGATAAAACGCAAGAAAAAAAAAAAATCTATGAGCACAGTCAGTAACGTTGCTGCTGCGGTCTGTGAATAATACGCCATCTGTAACCACACAAGCAGCCAGAAGTAGATACAAGTACAAAGAAGACTTTTCTTACTTTGTAAGCTGTGAGGTCTGCAGAATCCTCAGTCTTTTGCACATAGCAACAACTTGCAGACTTATCTGTGCAGGTTTGGAGGAGAATCAACCCCTTCCCTCTGCATTCACTGTGTGAATAGAGAAAAGGATCACCCTACGCTCATTGAGATAAGCAAGACAGAATGGAATGTCTCTAGGGACGGACATCCTTAGTAACAACGGATTGAACAGCAAATTAGCTGGGGGGGAAGGGAAGAGACCTAGTGGCAGGAACTTTTAGGCCCCACATGTACACTATGTAATATAGAGTACCATAACCCCCCCCACACACACACACACACACACACACACACATCCAAAAACAACATGGCACTGGAATCGCCCATCTGTCTTCTTCCTGCATTCTATGTTGAGGTGTGACCTGATGTTTTGTTCCCTCGTACAGTCAGCGCTTCATGGCAGGAACAGTTGAAACAGAACAAAGCTGCTGTCAATGTCCGTCGCTGGTACACGTTCTTGGAACCCACTGTCCCGTTCCGAGGAAAGCTGAGTGTAGCAGCGGTGAGTCAATCCATGCATGGGGTTAAACTTCCAGAATTCTACTAGTAATACCTTCTGAATTTCCTATCCCAGCATTCATGAAAACTGGGTTCCCCAAGAGCCCCATGTGAGTTATGTGGCGGTGTACCTGCCCAGTCACCTCTCCATTGACTTCTGCGGGGCCTTTGGAATTGTGATCTACATCAGTCCCTTAGAAGTGATAGGCAGTTGGGGATAAACGCTGCCAAATAATTCACATGGGGCACTCTAGGACCCTTCTTATGAGCACTGGGGGCTCCAGCAGTGTTATACCAAATTTTTTCTGATTTGATCTTGTAAAAAAAATGTTTTTTCTTTCTTTTAGCCTACTGAGAAGAAACAAGATGTTGGGAAGTTTGTTGAGCTCCCAGGGGCCGAAGTGGGAAAAGTTGTAGTAAGATTCCCTCCGGAGGCAAGTGGGTAAGTTCTCCCAGTGGTGTCCCCCGTCAGTAGAATGGGGGTTCACTGGCAGTATCTGGCATCTATCTGCATAGCAGTGGTGAGGCTTGTCATGTATGTTGCAGGGGTGAAGATCTAACAGGAGGTATGTCATGTCATGTCCATGCCTTTAAAGGGATTCTTTCATTAAAATCAAATTTTTTTCTTGATCACACGTAGGAATAGCCTTAAGAAAGGCTATTCTTCTCCGATCTTTAGATGTCTTCTCCATGCTGCCATTCAGAAAAAATCCCGGTTTTCTTCTGTATGCAAATGATTTCTCTTGCAGCACTGGGGGTGTCCCCAATGCTGCGAGAGAAATCTTCTACAAGAAAATGGCCGCATTGTGTAAGCTGCCATTTTTCTTGTGGCTGCGGGCATGCGCAATCTGCTCCGAGACCTAGAAGTTTGACCCCCAGCTCCGGAAGAAATTGCGCAAAGAGGCCGTTCTTGAAGAAGATGCAGTCGGCGCTGGAGAGTTCTCTCGCAGCATTGGGGACGCCCCTAGTGCTGTTTGAGCGCTGAGGACCGCCCCCAGTGCTGCGAGAGAACTCATTTGCATACAGACGAAAACCGGGATTTCTACCGAACGGTGTCACGGAGAAGACATCTAAAGGTAGGAGAAGAATAGACTTTCTTAAGGCTATTCCTACGTGTGATCGACAAAAAATGTGATTTTAATGGTAGAATCCCTTTAATGGACCTCCTTGGTCGGCATGTCTCCTGTAGGATGGTTACCCACCTGTGGCTTCCCCAGCCATAACAGCTCATTGCCAGGGATCAGAGCATCTAGACTTGCAGCAGCCAGTCACTCGCCATCTTCATAAGGTAACCCCAATAACCTTCTGCCATATGGTAGTCATATGTGATGATCTCCGCAGGTACCTGCACATCGGGCATGCCAAGGCCGCTCTGCTCAATCAGCATTACCAGGTGACCTTCAAAGGGAAGCTTATCATGAGGTTCGATGACACCAACCCAGAGAAAGAGAAGGAAGACTTTGAAAAGGTATTGTAAGGTGTACCCCTGCTGTATACTCCTATTGTATGTGTATATAGTCCTGGATCTGTTGCCCAGGCTCACTTATTGATTTTGCAATCTGTTCCATCAGTGTTGATCTGTTATATCTTACAGATCTGTTTCTTTAATCTTGTTCTCAGGTTATTCTGGAAGACGTCTCGTTACTTCAGATCAAACCCGACCAGTTCACATACACATCTGACCACTTTGAGAAAATTATGCAATATGCAGAAAAACTGATTCAAGAGGGAAAGGCTTATGTAGATGATACCCCTGCTGAGCAGATGAAGGCGGAGCGCGAGCAGAGGATCGAGTCCAAACACAGGAACAACCGTAAGAGCAGATGAGCTAATCCCAAAATAGTGCTGGGGGTTGTGGATGTAATCATTAATCTACACACATATCTATAGCCCCCCCAGTGAGGGTATGGATCAGCTGTTTGAAGCTGCAGCAGCACTCCATGAGCACCTCATCTATTTCTCAGGCCATGTGACATCATGTTTGTCAGTCTTATGGCCTGATCGTAGCTCAGTCCCATTCAAGTGAACAGACAACACTGTGTCTGATTAATACTGAATGATTGGGCCTCTTCAAACAGCTCAGGTGTTGGACCCCTGCTGATCTTTAATTGAATTGAAGGCTGAGATCTCAATCACTGGCTGTCCTCCATTGCTGAGAGAGCTCCATTTTTGTCAATATGCAAATGATAGCAATGGAGGTGTTTCTGCTTACCTCTTCGAAGCAATGGCAGCATTTTCAATGCTACAGAGAGCTAATTTGCATATTGACAAAAACTGTAACCTATCTATCTGCAGGGCTGGGGTGATATGCTGGTTCTGGTGACAGTAACCTATCTATCTGCAGGGCTGGGGTGATATTCTGGTACTGGTGACAGTAACCTATCTATCTGCAGGGCTGGGGTGATATGCTGGTTCTGGTGACAGTAACCTATCTATCTGCAGGGCTGGGGTGATATGCTGGTTCTGATGACACTAACCTATCTATCTGCAGGGCTGGGGTGATATGCTGGTTCTGGTGACACTAACCTATCTATCTGCAGGGCTGGGGTGATATGCTGGTTCTGGTGACAGTAACCTATCTATCTGCAGGGCTGGGGTGATATGCTGGGTCTGGTGTCACTAACCTATCTATCTGCAGGGCTGGGGTGATATACTGGGTCTGGTGACAGTAACCTATCTATCTGCAGGGCTGGGGTGATATGCTGGGTCTGGTGTCACTAACCTATCTATCTGCAGGGCTGGGGTGATATGCTGGTTCTGGTGACACTAACCTATCTATCTGCAGGGCTGGAATGATATGCTGGGTCTGGTGACAGTAACCTATCTATCTGCAGGGCTGGGGTGATATGCCGGTACTGGTGACAGTAACCTATCTATCTGCAGGGCTGGGGTGATATGCTGGGTCTGGTGTCACTAACCTATCTATCTGCAGGGCTGGGGTGATATGCTGGGTCTAATGGCAGCCTCTCTTTTATTAGGTTTCAATGATATTGTTGAGCAGAGCGCCCTCTGGAGGCCATTGTCTGTCACACACTATATACAATGTCTGATATTATTTTATATTGCATATTCACTATGACACCTATTTTTTGTACTACAGCGGTGGAGAAGAACCAGCACATGTGGGAGGAGATGAAGAAGGGCTCCGAGTACGGTCAGACCTGCTGTCTCCGGGCTAAAATTGACATGAACTCCAACAATGGTTGTATGCGAGACCCCACGTTATTCCGCTGCAAGACCCAGCCACATCCACGGACAGGAAGCAAATACAAGTGAGTGAGCTCAAGTTGTGACAGGACAGTCCAACCTGGCAATGGTTGTCCAACACTGACCAGTCAGACATTTTCTACCGTACCTGGACAGTTCCTAAATCGGACATCTACCGTGTGCTTTCCTCTGCAGCATCTACCCCACATATGACTTCGCCTGCCCAATAGTGGACAGTGTAGAAGGCGTCACACACGCTCTCAGAACGACAGAATATCACGACCGTGATGAGCAGTTCTACTGGATCATCGACGCCTTGGGAATCAGGAAGCCGTACATTTGGGAGTATAGCCGCCTGAACCTCAACAACACCGTACTGTCCAAGCGAAAGCTCACCTGGTTTGTCAACGAAGGCCTTGTGGATGGCTGGTAAGTGTCAGACTCCCCATAGAAGCCGTACGTGGGCACCTCATCATATAGAAGCTTGGGGGACATCGTCACAACATGCTTCATCATCATCATCATCATCATCATCATCATCATCATCATTGCAGACATTTCTGCTGCAAAATATGTCCCATCTGGAGCTACCTGTAATATATAATGTAATATATGGTGGACAGGGCTGCAGGTCTGTGTCGGTTACCTGAATATTAGAGCTGCTTTCGGCCCTGTCCAGTACAGTAACTTCTGGCGCCTGGAGGTTGCCCGGTCAGCTAATCGTTGGCGAGTCTGGTGGGGACCCCCACAAATCAGATACTGATGACCTTTTGTGTGAATAGGTCATAAGTATGAGCTTTAAGCAGTTTATGGCCTATGATTGGCCCCTGGACTGATCAGCTGGAAGGAGCCGCTTCTGGCTGACTTCAGTGAGCGCTGCTCTGCAGTGATGACCGGCTTCTATACAGGGGTCAAAGCTTTCTGCTTCTGGCCCTATATTATGCATACAATGAGCGTTGGACGGCCCTGTGTTGTGTATAGAACGAGCGTCAGAAGTGGCTGTGTACAGATGATCAGTGGCGGGGCTCTCTGTTCCCTACTGATACCTATCCTGAGGATAGACCATAAATAACTTAAAGGGATCCTATCATTAAAACTCTTTTTTTTTTCTGCCTACCACATCAGAATAGCCTTAAGAAAGGCTATTCTTTAGATGTCTTCTCCGCGCCTACGTTTGGAATATAATCCGGTTTTCGTCGTTATGCAAATGAGTTCTCTTGCAGCACTGGAGGAGGGCCCCAGCGCTCAAAGAGCACTGGGGGCGTTCCCAATGCTGCGAGAGAACTCTCCAGTGCCGCCTCCATCTTCTTCAGGAACGGGTCTTCTTCCGGCGGTGGCTTCAAACTTCTAGACCTGAGGTAGCCAACTGCGCATGCCTGCAGGCTACAAGAAAATGGCCGCTTACAATACTGTATAAGCAGCCATTTTCTTGTGGCCGGCAGGCTTGCGCAGTCGGCTTTGCCCTAGGCCCGAGGCCTAGAAGCTTGAAGCCAACCCCCGGAAGAAGACGTGAAGAGAGCCCGTTCCTGAAGAAGATGGAGGCAGCGCTGGAGAGTTCTCTCGCAGCATTGGGGATGCCCCCCGGTGCGACGAGAGAACTCATTTACATACCGACGAAAACCGGATTATATGCCGAACTGTGGCGTGAAGAAGTCATCTAAAGGTAGGAGAAGAATTGTCTTTCTTAAAGGGGCTGTATCAGCAAAATTATGCTGTATGAGCCCCACATACGTGTGAATAGCCTTTAAAAAGGTTATTCAGGCACCGCTAATATTATTTTATACCCCGCTACTGTTTTAAAACAAAACTATAAAAGCATATATGTAAATCATATCTTAGCGTGCGCGGTGGGCGGTGATGCACGATTTGACGTCATCTTTTGGCACGCCTACCTCTTCTTTCTTCTTCTTTCGGCGAAGCCCTCCGGTCCTGACTCTTCCCCGGCTTCATCGTCGTTTTCTTCCAGCGGTTCAAATCCGATTGGTTGAAATCCGGCTCATGCGCAGTAGCGCTCCCTCCGGAGCTACTGCGCACACTCCGGCGCCATTTTTCTCAATGGCAGTGCGCACGCGCTGGATTTGATCCAGTCGGATTTGAACCACCGGAAGAAGATGACGATGAAGCCTGGACTGGAGGGCGTCACCAAAAGAAGAAAGAAAGAAGAGGTAGGCGTGCCAGAAGATAACGTCGGACCATGGATCACCACCCAGCGTGCACGCTAAGGTATAATTTACATCTGTTTTTATACTTTTATTTTAAAGCGGTGGGGGGTTTAATATAAGATTAGCGGTGCCTGACTAACCTTTTTAAAGGCTATTCACGCATATGTGGGGCTCATACAGCATCATTTTGCTGATGGAGCCCCTTTATGGCTATTCCTGCGTGTTAGGGAGAAAAAAGGGTATCCAATGATAGGATCACTTTAAGCCCGGCTAACCCCTATGGATAAGGCCACAAGTAGCTGAAAAATCATCCACAGATTACAGGAAAAAATGCTAGAAAACTCATTGTCTTGAGAAAATACAATATGATAATATTACCTGTAGAAATGTCGAGTTTGTTCTATAGACCTATATATAGGTGTAAGGCAATACATTCTATCTATCTATCTATCTATCTATCTATCTATCTATCTATCTATCTATCTATCCCACTATGATCTATCTATCTATCCCACTATGATCTATCTATCTATCTATCTATCTATCTATCTATCTATCTATCTATATCATACACTTCTCAGCAACTGATACATTGCTTTTACTTCCTTTCTATCTCTTACCACAGGGATGATCCCAGGTTCCCGACTGTCCGAGGCGTTCTCAGAAGAGGAATGACTGTGGAGGGGCTGAAACAATTCATCGCCGCGCAGGTCTGTCCTAGAAGAGAGCGTCACTGGTTTACGCCAAGTTCACGTCCGCTTCATTTTCTCATAGGATCAGAACTATAAACTGAAAAACTAGTATAGCGACGGATCAGACGGCGCACGTTCTGGCTGCACCCGTACTCATTCACTGTAGTGCAAATAGAATGTGCTCCGTCTGTATCACTCATTGTATTAGTATTTAGTCAGTTGTTCGGATCCTGTGACGGATCAGAGCAACGGACAAAAATAAAGCTATAAGGAAATGAGCTTAATTTAGCAGAACAAAACAAGTGAGCAAAAGCTGCTGAAAGGCTTCTCCGAGAAACGTATGATCACACTGACATGAAGCCGTTACCATCCCCCATGTCAATAGATTGTGTTTATAGCCTGTCTGCACTAATCTGGCACAATTGTGATGTCACAGAGCTTATAAGAGAGAAGGACTCTTGTGATGTCACAGTAGATCACCTGGGAGAATTACACTCACACTTGTGATGTCACAGCAAATATATTACAGTAACTTGACAAAAATATCATTGTGATGTCACAGCAAATACTTGACAGATCTGACAAATACATGTTTGTGATGTCACAGTAACTTACCCGAGTGAACCCACGTGTGATGTCACAGCCGCTTATAAGATTTAAACAAACTTGTGATGTCACATCAATTTACTTAATAATGACATAAGTGCAGCATCTAAATGGTTAAACTGCTCTAAGCACCGTCAGTCCTGACCTTTGCAACGGATGTTCGGCACAATGGCGTCATAATACGGTGGTACATAGGAAAGACTAGTTCGCACACTACAGCCCTATATGGCCCCCTATATAGCCGTATATGTGACGTCTACCATTAAATAAAAACTTGATGAAACCTGACACTTTTCTTCATTTGACGTTTCTGTGGTTTTGCCCGCAGGGCTCCTCCCGATCTGTCGTGAACATGGAATGGGACAAAATCTGGGCCTTTAACAAGAAGGTAAACAGCAACTCTGTGCCGTGTGGTTTGGACATCCGCTCTATCCATTAGAGCGCCCCCTACTGACCTCTTGACTACTTCCCCGGTAGTCTGCAGTACGTGGTAACAACATGTCCTGCAGGCTCCTTAGACCTAAGCCATTAATACATAGACCTATAACTCTCCTGAATGTCTTCATGATTCCATTGACTTGCCCCCTCCCCCCCAACCAAACGCTGACTTGTGGGAACGGATCTTGGCGTGAATTTGATCAGTAAACTCTGCATTTCATTTTTCTGCTTCCAAGCTGCGAGCTATCTGTAAGAAGGTATTACCACTCAACGCTTATTTCTTTATTTTTCTCTCTTTTTTTTTGTCATTTTGCTTTTCTTTGGCCTTTGGCATATAGCTTACAGTTGTGTAAGCGTACATTGCTTACTCCATCCTATTGCAGTTTAAGAAAAAAAAAAAAATTGACACAATCACATCGCCACGTGGCTGTCGTGCCGAAGTGTCTCGCAGCTCTCTGGCTTCTAGTAAGTGTTGTCTGCAAAGGTGCATTCACTGCCATAGAGAGGTGACGGCAGAGGGGACACATCCGCCCAAATGATGGGGTTACACCCATTTGTAAGAGTCGCAGTAGCTCACATTATAGGGAATGAGTCTGTAAGAAATGACTACCAAGTGTTCATGTTTTTGATGATACTTGCAGGGAACTGAACACTCGCCTCTCTCCATCTGACACTGACCAGGGGATTAAAGGGGTTGCAGCAGTCGGTCAGGCGCTGTGACTCGCTTTACTGTCTTTCAGGCTTGTTAGGCCGGGTTCATACGTGGGTTTTTTTGGTTAGGATTTTGAGGCTGTATTCGCCTTAAAATCCTGACCAAATAGACAGCTCCCATTGAAATCATTGCAAGCCGATCAGTTCTTTTTTTTTCTGGGAGCCGTTTGTTTCGGCTACCGGAAAAAAGAATGGACATGCTCATTCTTCAGGTTGTTGCGCCTTGGCGATTCGTCCTGAAGACACTCCCTCCTCCCGACTAAGCCCATTTATTGGGCCTAATACGGAGTGGAGTGCGCGACTGGATGCCGATGCACTGCATCGGCATCCAGTTGCAGCTTGGACCGGAACCTGAGATGGCCTCCGCGTCAGGTTCTAGTCCAAAAAACCCAATGTGCACTTACCCTTATTGTCTTCCAGGCTTGTTTGAGTGCTAAGATTCCCGTACACCTTCTCTGTCAGCTGAACTCCTCCACATCTTGGCCGAGTGTGCATGTGTAGTCAACAAGAAGAAGGGAAATATACTGTTACCAGACCCCATTAGTATCAGTTAGTTCTTGTAAGATCAGCCACATTGCCCAGTCCTGTTTTCCTTTGCCATTTGCCATCGGGTTATTGTCTGAGCACCCCTATACATAGACCTAGTCAGCCATTCTCACCCACCTAAAATGGTAGACATGGCCATCATTGATGTGTATGGCAAGTGTTAGGGTATGTACACACGTGGCAGCAATTTCCGCAACTAAAAATGTGAATGGTGTCCAGAGATTTCTGCGTGAAACCGCTGTATATAAGTATGCCCTTACCCACTTACATATAAATATCCAGTGCAAGGATTACATGCATGTCCATGTGTTAGGAAATATCCGGGGTGCCTTCTCTAACCAGACTGTTAGGAATATTCACGTAAGACCATTCTCACATTTGCTCCATCCATTGAAGGGTCTGTCAGAAATCCCAACCAAAAAAAAGGGCCACACGTTGGCTCAGTGGTTAGCACTGCAGCGCTGGAGTCCTGGGTTCGAATTCTGCCAGGAACAACATCTGCAAGGAGTTTGTATGTTCTCCCCGTGTTTGCGTGGATTTCTTCCCATACTACAAAGACATACTGCTAGGAAAGAATGTACATTGATCCCTATATGGGGCTTGCCATCTACATTTAAAAAAAATCCCGACCAAAAAAGTCCCACAAGCCTGACTTTATCATCCAGTGATTTCAGGGACAAAGAAGAGACACCCAATGGTCCTCATTATACTCAGTGGGGTTACACTTACTCCCCCCCCCCCCCTAGTAGTAGCAGGGAATAGATTTGCTGACTATAAAGCCAATACCAGTGCTTGCCCTGAATGTGGCTCTGGGCATTCACCACTAATCCCCCACGTATTCTATAAGGGCGCATGTGAGGCCAGGTTCTTGCACCATATACGCAGTGAATGCACCTTCTATCCAGTGAATTCCACAGTCCGTATCCGCCTCTCCCACAATACTTAAGCTCCAAGAATTTGGTTGGTCCCGTGCAGAGCAATTCTCCACAATCCTCTAGCCTAGCCCACACTCCCCCGACCTGTATCAGACCTCCGATATTGTGATTTTGGCTTAGTCCAGGGGTTTGTGATTGTGTTCTGCTCAGGGGCTGGCTGGATCATGTGTCCCTACAGATCAGGCTACGTTCTTATATCTCATACTGCGCTCGCCCGTCCTCCATCTTTACAGAGTCGTCCAGCCAGGCCCTGCACCGCCTCGGTCTTGCAATTCTATTTCTTTCTGCTTGACTTCATATGGAAATGATCAACCTCTGCCTGTTCAGCATGTGCCTTCTAGCTTGTGGTCGTCTGTAGTAATGATGTATATATGGACGCCATTAACTGGTCTTGAGTCTGGACGGGAGGGTTAGCAGGTAGGGAGGAATTAGTCATGGTCCTACCTGAACCTGTGTCCTTTGTAGATATACATGTCGGTTTTGTTTTTCAGATCCCTCTCTGCATAGCTTTAAAGGGATTTCCCAGGACTTTATAAGTGATGACCTATCGTAGGATAGGTCATCAATGGAAGATCCATGAGCGTTTGGCCCCCAGGACCCCCGCAGAGCAGCTGTTTTGACTAGCACTTCCACTTTACAGACCATGTGACCTTGCGCTCATTGGTCGCATGGCCTGATCGCAGCTCAGTCCCTTTTAAGCGAATGGTCTGAACTGCAATACCAAGTTCAGCCACAGTACAAATGTAAAGCGCTGTGCTTAGTAAGTAGTGGAGAGGCTGTAGCATTTACCTGAATGCTGCAGCCTCTACAAACACCTGACCGGCCGAGGACCTGGTTATTGAACCCTGCTGATCTGTAAATTGATGACCTATTTGAAGGATAGGTCATCCATTAATTAGCCTGGAAAACCCCTTTTTAAGTGAAAAAAATAATTCTGACTATGTGAAACCACAGCGCTGAGTGCAGGCAGCCATACAGTGCCCTCTAGTGGTGGCTACAGGCATCCATATAGTGCCCTCTAGTGGTGGCTACAGGCATCCTTACACTGCTCTCTAGTAGTAGCTTCAGGCATCCATACAGTGCCCTCTAGTGGTGGCTGCAGGCATCCATTAACTTATCTTTCAAAAGGGTTTTCACAGCCAAGACCCCCACAGATCAGCTGCAGCCTCTTCGCTGGTGTTGCATGTCAGTCTGTTCACTTGAATGGGACTGAGTGATCGTCAGACAGGCCATGTGACCCATGAAAATGACATCACTGTCCTGTAAAGTGGAAGGGGTGCTCACCGCAGGATTGGACCCCCGCTGATCAGATATTGCTGACCTATACTTAGGATATGTAATGCCTTGGTTATTGCAGCTCATCTGATTGTAGCTTGGACCTTAAATAGGTTTGTGACTGCTAAAGATCTTTTGGGTTCACAAACTTTCTGATGTACTTACTTGTCAGTTCTGGCGCTGTTGCTGTAGGGCTTGTCGCCGACTGTTTCAGCCGGAGTCATCTGCTAACACTTCCGTTCTGGATACTCAAGACCAGTAAATGTCCAGCGTCATTGGTGACCGCTAATGTCCATGTCGTCCTCTCAGCCGCTCCTGTGTTTCCCTCCACCAGGTCATTGACCCCATCGCCCCGCGGTACAATGCCTTACTGAAGAGCCAAGTGGTCCCAGTGAACGTCCCAGGTGCCCAAGAAGGAGCCACAGAAGTTGCCAAACACCCAAAGGTCTCCATGAGTTATCTTTTTATTTATGGGGTTCTCTGCTTGGACATGTTAGGAGGGTTCCCAAGTGATCAGCTTAGCCCTGAAGTAGTCAAACTGCAATATCGGACACAACCCATAGACAAGTGTGGCGCTGTTTTTGAAAAATGTCCCCACACCAGTCTATGGATTGTGTCTGGTATTGCAGCTTGGATCAACAGCTAAGCTGCAATACCACACACAACCTGTGGACAGGTGTGGTGCTGTCTGACAGAAGCCCCCCTATGTCTGTAATCCCATACAGCCCAGTATATACTAAAGCCGCCATTGCTGAGGCTGGCAAAGGTTTCTTAACCGTGTGTTTCCTGTTCTGTAGAATGCAGAGGTCGGTATGAAGCCCGTGTGGTACGGACCCCACGTCCTTATAGAAGGAGCCGACGCCGAAACTTTGTCTGAGGGAGAGATGGTCACCTTTATCAACTGGGGTAACCTCAACATCACCAAAATCCACCGGTAAGAAACTGTTCAGAGGAACCTATAAGAGTATCTACAGGCTGCTCTTTTGGGGCCCACACCTGAGTACGGAGGCCCCCCGACCTCTGTCTTGTGTCCGCTGTGAGCGGAGAGATGGCTGCACTTATAGAAGAGAATGAGAGCTGTTCATTGAGCGGCCATTTCTCTATTCATAGCTGAAGAGGCTGCACTTGGTATCACAGCCCAGTCCCTTCACTTGAATGGGACTGAGCTGCGACCAGGCCTTGTGACCCATGAACTTGGTTTCATTTAAAAGTGCCATCACATGATCGGAGGGGGTCACCCAATCCTAATAATTAAGGGGCCCCTTTACAATCTTCCTTCACACATTAGGGGGCCCTTGCATCCCAACAAATGTGGAGCTGCCATACATTCATGTGAATGGTGCTGGCTGCACTTTCTTGGGACACGACTGTGCAGAACAAAAATGAAGGGGACGTGGCACTACATCAGTGTTATAGCGACATCAGCTTGGAACCTGGTGACGGTTTAGATCTATAAAATGATGCCATGTCCTAGTAAACTTCACAACTGAACTCTTTAATGGTCCCAGTATGTCTATGGGAGTCTGACCTTACATCATAATTAGAGATGAGCGAACACTATTCGAATAGCATGCACCCATAGGAATGAATGGAAGCGGCCGGCACGCAGACTTTGCCAGCGGCCGGCCCCTTTACCCCCCTGCGTGCCGGCTGCGTCCATTCATTCCTTTGGGTGCATGCTATTCGAAACGGGAGTTTCGAATAGTATTCGCTCATCTCTAATCCTAATGCCTTCCATCTATCGTCTACTTCTTTATAACCTAGGAAGAAGTGGGAACAGATCGAAGTAGTCTGACTGCACAGGGTTTATGGAGACACACATGTAAGTTAGACATTGACTATATGTTTTATCATTTTCAGAGACTCCACCGGGAAGATCACATCTCTAGATGCCCAACTGAACCTGGAGAACAAGGACTACAAGAAGACTACCAAGATCACGTGGTTGGCTGATACCCTCAGAGCTCCATTAACCCCAACAGTCTGTGTCAACTATGACCATCTGATTACTAAACCAGTCCTTGGGAGAGAAGAAGACTTCAAGCAGTACGTCAACAGGAGCAGCAAGGTGAGGCCGGCGGTCCTGTCTTGGTGTATGTCGATGGTCGGTCTTGTTCTATCCCCACATGAAGGCGATTGATGGTGTAACTAATAGTGGCCGTGTGACTCTCCTACTTTCATATCCAAGCAGTGGAGCAGACCGGACCGGCAGGAGCTCAGGGTAGATGGATTCAAACGTAGACACGATGATGTGATGAACCAACGTGGGTTTATTTGACCCAAGAACAGCGACAAGCGATAACACAATACTGTAATAGCCTTGGTAGTAGTGGTGTTGAATGCCGTCCTGTTGGTGTCTTTCCTGAGGCTAACTGCTGGTCAAAAACTGATGCCTTCACAAGCCCAAGTATAAGCAAGTCCTGTCACACAGCTATGAAAAACTAAAATAGCTGCAGGGAGTGACATGGACCAGGGCTTTGCCGAAAACCACGCCCAGAGAGAAAAAACTTTATTAACAAGAACAAGGGCGTGCAGCATGCAAATTCTGGCCAGAGATGGCAGCAACAACAATGCATAGAAATAACATGAAAGGGAAATAATAATACAGGACATTTAAAGAGGACCTTTCACCATATCTGGGCACAGGCAGTGTTATATACTGCCAGAAAGCTGACAGTGCGCTGAATTCAGCGCACTGTCGGCTTTCCCGATCCGTGCCCGGTGTAAAGCGCTATCGGTCCCGGTACCGTAGCGCTTTACAGTCAGAAGGGCGTTTCTGACCATTAGCCAGAGACGTCCTTCTGCCTCGCGGCGCCAATCGCGCTGTGCTGTGGAGCGGGGAGGAACGCCCCCTCCCTCTCCTGCTAATGCTCGTCTACGGACAAGCTGTGTGAGCAGAGGGAGGGGGCGTTCCTCCCCGCTCCACAGCACAGCGCGATTGGCGCCGCGAGGCAGAAGGACGTCTCTGGCTAATGGTCAGAAACGCCCTTCTGACCATAGAAGAGCTACGGTACCGGGCCGTAAGCTCTTCACACCGGGCACAGATCGGGAAAGCCGACAGTGCGCTGAATTCAGCGCACTGTCAGCTTTCTGGCAGTATATAGAACTGCCTGTGCCCGGATATGGTGAAAGGTCCTCTTTAACTAATAAATATGAGGAGAACAGCACAGGTCTCTGCACCAAACAGAAGCAGCGTATAGTACTGATCCGGATGGGGACACAATGCTGTGCTCGGCGATGTCCGCCATTCCTATAGAAGTGAAGGAGCAGTGGTCACACATGTGAAATACATCTCTGCTCACAAAGGGGACTCCTGGACCTCTGGAGATAAATGCGTTTATGGAAGGCGGGGGTCTATTTTCTATTATTGATGAGTGACGGTATTTTTGTTTTAACATTTTTGTCCCTTCAGCAAGAAGAAGTGATGTTAGGAGACCCCTGTCTGAAGACCCTGAAAAAGGGAGACATCATCCAGCTGCAGCGCAGGGGCTTTTATATCTGTGATGAGCCTTATGAGCCAATCAGGTAAGAGATAATAGATTTAGGGGGTTGGAGGGGGCCTGACTACTCAGACCCGCACCGATGGCTTCCACATTTGGGTCTATTGACTCCTCCTTTACTTGTCTCAGCCCACACAGCTGCAAGGAGGCGCCATGTGTCTTAATATACATCCCAGATGGTCACACCAAGGAGATGCCGACATCTGGCTCCAAAGAGAAGACTAAATCTGCCGGCGCCAAGAAAGAGGTAAGTGTAAGGATCGATCAAATAGACTTGGAAAACTTGTTGTCAGATCCCGTATTAGATTCTGATGTTAATAGATCGAGGCCCTGAACAGGTGACCTCAGTCTATTAGCCAATGCTCCATTCAGGAGACCGGGAATGAACAATGCAGCGCCTTCACACGGTGAACAAGAATATGGCCCCTATAGTATGGACTGTGTATAATATATGCCTCCCCCCCCCCCCCCCCCCCCGCAAGATGGCAGAGATTACACCACTAAATTGTCACCCATTTGCTTTACAGACCAAGGCAAAACCCGCAGAAGCCCCAGCGACCCCAGCCCCCTCCCCCGTCTCCGCCTCCGATCCCTCCGCCCTCTACAACAAGGTTACAGCTCAGGGAGACCTCGTCCGGGATCTCAAAACCAAGAAAGCCGAAAAAGCTGAAATCGACGCGGCCGTGAAACTCCTTCTATCTCTGAAAGCAGAGTATAAGCAGGCAACAGGTCAGGACTATAAACCCGGAAATGCTCCAGCAAAGAGCGCCCCCACCTGCCCAGTGGCAGCCACGAATAGCGGTGACGCCAAAGCTGCTTATGACAGAGTGTCCGAACAAGGGGAAGTCGTCCGTAAACTAAAGACAGAGAAAGTGCCGAAGGTAAGGAGAAAATCATTGAAGATGACTTATGCTGAGCTGTCCACTGCTGTAATTCTGATGGCGGGGGCCTTACCACCCAGCTTTCCCAAAGCCCAGAAAGGCATTTGTTTCGATATGTATTAATGTAACAGTTTCACACACCACCTACTACTGTGGAATTGCTGAAATTACCATTGAGGCATCTGGGAAAGCTGGGTGTACTATATAGGCAAGCCTTTTTCCTGCACAAGTGGCCACGGTCAGCCACGTTTTGATGACTTACCATTATATGGCACATGGGAAATGTTGTTAAAGTGCTGATCAGTAGGGATCAGGCTGCTGAGACCCCCGCCCATCCTGAGAACATAGTAGTAAAAAAAATCCCTGTTCTCAGAATCCATGGGGTCTTATGGTTGGACCTCCACCGATCAGCACCTTATCCTCTATCCTATGGAATCTTTCACCAGGAAGTTGCATCCATGTGACAAGTTCCCTTTAGACTTTTATTGCTTTGCTTTATTTCCTTGCTTACTTTACAACTTTCCTAAATTTCCCCTTTCTCCCCTCTTTGCTGTCTCTGTTGCTCCTTCTCCGCTCTGTAGCCTCAGGTAGACGCCGCCGTGAAAACTCTTCTAGAGCTGAAATCGCAATATAAGCAAGTAACAGGACAGGAGTACAAGGCCGGCAGCCCTCCCGTAGCTCAGACGAGCAGCGCTCCCGTAGCTCAGACGAGCAGCGCTCCCGTAGCTCAGACGAGCAGCGCTCCCGTAGCTCAGACGAGCAGCGCTCCCGTAGCTCAGACGAGCAGCGCTCCCGTAGCTCAGACGAGCAGCGCTCCCGTAGCTCAGACGAGCAGCTCCGCACCTCCGGCCTCCAGTCCTCCCAGCTCAGATATCTCAGCATTATACAATAAGGTAGCTGAGCAAGGAGAGCTGGTCCGACAGCTGAAAAGCAAGAAGGCCTCCAAGGTAGGACACTGCTACTGCATGCCGCATGTGCCGCTATTATGTGCTTCTTCTGATGCTGCTGAAGAATGTTTAGCATTGCTGTCATTGGCATTGTGGGTTTACATATAACCGGTGACCTGACCAATCACTTCCAGGAAGGACGGATGACTTGCTGGTGATGTATCTGTCTATATGACGCCAGCTTTGATAATGGTGCACTATTAAAGGGATTATCTCAGACTATGACATTGGTTAATGCAACTTCTTTACTACAATCTGAGCACTGGATGTTGTATATTGGTTGTGGTTGGTAATGCAGCTCAGCCCCACTTGTTTGCATGGGGCTGAGTTGCAGCATGGCTATATGACCAATGGACTTGATTAGAGATGAGCGAGTACTGTTCAGATCAGCCGATCCGAACAGCACGCTCTATAGAAATGAATGGATGCATCTGGTACTTCCGCTTTGACGGCGGCCGGCCGCTTAACCCCCTGCGTGCCGGCTACGTCCATTCATTTCTATGCGAGCGTGCTGTTCGGATCGGCTGATCGCTCATTTCTAGACATGATATTACCGTATACTGCAATGTCATAGCGCCACATAACCCCTATGAACTTCTGACCACTAGGAGGCAGAAAAATATGTTCCATTCATGGTCTAACCCTGTTACTATTAATACATAGATACTTGGCATTGATTCGGGATTTCTGAACCAGTGCCCTCACCGATGTTTCTTCTCTTCTGTCTACATTTAGGAGGAGGTAGACGCCGCAGTGAAAAACCTCTTGAAGCTAAAAGCAGAATACAAGCAGCAGACGGGACAGGAATACAAGCCGGGCTCTCCTCCTGCTCCGTCCTCTCAGTCTCCTCCGAGTACATCAGTCCCTACAACAACATCTAACCAAGCGGCCGCCCCAACCAGTGACAGTACCAGTCTGTACAACAAGGTGGCGCAACAAGGGGAGCTAGTCCGCAAGCTCAAAACTGAAAAGGCTCCTAAGGTAAAGGTGTTTTTAGGTCATTTATGACATTTTTTGCTTCGTTGTTGATGGTCAGCCCATGAAAGTGACATCACATGGCCTGCAAGACAGAAGTGGCGCTCAGGCAGCACTGTTTCCTCTTTAAATGGCAAGTCTGCCTGGGTCCTGGGTTTCAGGAGAGAAAAGAGTAGCAAATAATACCTCCAGATTCTTATATTGACTGGTCGGGCCTACAGTGCTGACTGTTTTCAGTAAGGGCTCCTTTACTTGCAAGTGTAGGATAACATGTCTGATATGTGTCCTCCTTGGTCCGGAGCAGATGGCCTCACCTATGAACCTATCTGATATGTGCACATTGGTTGTCTCTTGTGAGACCGCTCCTTTAAGACGTTTGGTTAGGACTAATGACTGGCAGTGCCAGTAATCAGGATGGTATCTCTGTATTGTGGACTCTCCTTTGGCATGGGGTTGGATAACTTGGTGTTTTCCATCTTGTAGGACAAGGTGGACGAGGCAGTAAAAGCCCTGCTGTCTCTCAAGACAGAGTATAAAGCAAAGACCGGACAGGAGTACAAGCCTGGCCAACCACCTGCAAACGCGGCCGCGCAGCCACCTGTCAGTGCTCAGGCAAATGGCTCCCTGTCTTCTGAGGCTGAGGAGCTGTTTAACAAGGTGGCCAAGCAGGGAGACGAGGTCCGAAAACTGAAAAGCCAGAACGCCCCCAAGGTGAGCAAGATTAATGCTGGTGTTACGCTCCTGTATTTTTGGGGCATATTTATAAATGATCCTGTGATTTGGAACTGCAGCTAAGGAGCTAGGTGTGAGAGACACATATATGATGAAATTCTGGCCACCACTAGGGGGAGCTTTGCAGCTTACTGCATACATTTATCCTGTATACCCCATGTGAATGTAGTGGTAGTGCTCCTGCTCCGCCAGTGCTCCGTTTACTTCTAAGGGACGTTTCAGGACTGCAGTATCCTTCACTTCCTTAGAAGTATTTACATTGGTGTCCATGCATCTGCACCGCTGCTACATTCACATGGGACACTCCCAGAACCCAATTTTGTGATCCCTTGGGCCATACAAGTTGGACCAGCGACATGCATCTCCTGTGGTTATAGGATAAATGTTAGCAATAGAAAACACATTTAGGCTCGGGCTATGTGGCTCTTTTGCCCAAGGCTCCAAAGATCCCCGTGTTGTCCTGAGACTTCTTCACCAATGTACATGAATGAAGTTGCGACCCCGAGGATGCTGCAGCTGCAACTTTTGCTGGATGTTTTTGTGACTAGAAGTTGCTGTCACTGCAAACTAGTCCTGAAATACGTCCCCATTCACTTACTAATGTAAGAGTCACAGGGCGGCATGGCGATCCTAGGCCGTATGGCGGGAGTCACAGCCAAAATTGCCTTGTATGCAAAGCCGTAAACTATACAGTGAACCTGCACCCCCTAGTGGAGGCAACCAGAAATGTATAACTGCATTCTATGGCCAGGCAGGAGATGTAGTCACGTCTTTATTTCCATCCCTATACGATCTGAGATGTTTTGATTTTTTATTTTGTCTTAGGATAAGGTTGATGCTGCAGTGAAGGAACTTCTCGCCTCCGTACACGCCCTGGCTCAGTACAATAGTCAGACTGTAACGGAGAACAAGCCAGTGGCCGCCTCAGTATCTGAAGATAAAAAACCTAAAGAAGACAAGAAACAGAAAGAGAAAGAAAATAAGTCTGAGAAGCAGAACAAGCAGACAAAACCAGGAGACGGTCAGAAGAAGAAGGACGGCGGCAAGGAGGCTGGAAATACTGGGGAGGGCCAAGGACCTAAGAAACAGACCAGGTACCATCAGATCTCCCTATCATTGAAACCTAATAAAGATAGGCTGCCATTAGACCCAGCATATCACCCCAGCCCTGCAGATAGATAGGTTACTGTCACCAGAACCAGCATATCACCCCAGCCCTGCATATAGATAGGTTAGTGTCACCAGAACCAGCATATCACCCAGCCCTGCAGATAGATAGGTTAGTGTCACCAGAACCAGCATATCACCCCAGCCCTGAAGATAGATAGGTTACTGTCACCAGACCCAGCATATCACCCCAGTCCTGCAGATAGATAGGTTAGTGTCACCAGAACCAGAATATCCCCCCAGCCCTGAAGATAGATAGGTTACTGTCACCAGACCCAGCATATCACCCTAGCCCTGCAGATAGATAGGTTAGTGTCACCAGAACCAGCATATCACCCCAGCCCTGAAGATAGATAGGTTACTGTCACCAGACCCAGCATATCACCCTAGCCCTGCAGATAGATAGGTTAGTGTCACCAGAACCAGAATATCCCCCCAGCCCTGAAGATAGATAGGTTACTGTCACCAGACCCAGCATATCACCCTAGCCCTGCAGATAGATAGGTTAGTGTCACCAGAACCAGCATATCACCCCAGCCCTGAAGATAGATAGGTTACTGTCACCAGACCCAGCATATCACCCTAGCCCTGCAGATAGATAGGTTAGTGTCACCAGAACCAGCACATCACCCCAGCCCTGCAGATAGGTTAGTGTCACCAGAACCAGCACATCACCCCAGCCCTGCAGATAGATAGGTTAGTGTTACCAAAACCAGCATATCACCCCAGCCCTGCAGATAGATAGGTTAGTGTCACCAGGCCCAGTATATCACCCCAGCCCTGCAGATAGATAGGTTAGTATCACAAGACCCAGCATATCACCCCAGCCCTGCAGATAGATAGGTTACTGTCACCAGAACCAGCATATCACCCCAGCCCTGAAGATAGATAGGTTATTGTCACCAGCACCAGCATATCACCCCAGCCCTGAAGATAGATAGGTTACTGTCACCAGACCCAGCATATCACCCCAGCCCTGCAGATAGATAGATTAGTGTCACCACAACCAGCATATCACCCCAGCCCTGCAGATAGATAGGTTAGTGTCACCAGACCCAGCATATCACCCCAGCCCTACAGATAGATAGATTAGTGTCACCAGAACCAGCATATCACCCCAGCCCTGCAGATAGATAGGTTAGTGTCACCAGAACCAGCATATCACCCCAGCCCTACAGATAGATAGGTTATTGTCACCAGACCCAGTATATCACCCCAGCCCTGCAGATAGATAGGTTAGTGTCACCAGACCCAGTATATCACCCCAGTCCTGCAGATAGATAGGTTACTGTCACCTGAATCAAACTCCCATTTTTTTGTGTGCTTTTAATAATTTTTGGCATATGTATTGTTTAGGTTGGGGCTGGAAGCTAAAAAAGAAGAGAACCTCGCTGACTGGTACTCTCAGGTAATATACCTTGTGTGGTGTATTTACTATACTGAACCGTGGTATAGATGTGTATAGGCCTCTGTTCCCATTTTCAGATACTTGTATCACAAAACGACCATTGTTGCCTGATATTGTGTCACAGAGATCTGCTCTATGTCTCTCTGTGGCCACCCAGTGGTTGTATGGTGCGTTGCGGTCTAAGTGCAGATTTTGTCACGTATTGTTACCCATGTGAATCAAATCTGATAGCACTCCAGCTTTTCCTACATACAGAATCTTCTGTGTCTCGCAGGTGATCACAAAGGCCGAGATGATCGAGTATTACGACGTCAGCGGCTGCTACGTGCTGCGACCATGGGCCTTCGCCATCTGGGAATCCATTAAAGATTTCTTTGACGGTGAGATAAAGAAGTTGGGTGTGGAAAACTGCTACTTCCCCATGTTCGTGTCTCAGGCGGCTCTTGAGAAAGAGAAGACTCACATCGCTGACTTTGCCCCAGAGGTATGTTATAACAAAGGAATGCTCGATGGCTTAAAGGGGATTTCTGGGACTTGCGTATTAGGACAGGTAATCACTATATGACCAGTGGGGGTCTGAGATTTGGGATCTCCGCTTTCCCTGTGCTGATGTCCTGTCCATCAGTCACATGGTACAGCAGTCGCCTTACCCATCACATACTGGCTTGGTCATCATATATGTCTCAGAAAACCCCTTTGAGGATTTTGTCTAAGATTTGACACAGATGACTTTTCCTTTAAGATGGGTCATCCATATGAGATTAGTGGGAGTCTAACGCCTGGCGCCCCCGCTGATCAGATGTACATTGTCTATGCAAACATAGGCAGACAGCTCTGTACACTGTCTAGTGGACACACAGGGTACTGCCGCTCAGCTGTCATTCAAGTTAATGCCAGGCGGAGTTATGTTATGGACTTTGGTTTGACAAGTCAAGGAAGAATCCACCATTTAGCTTTAGTTTTCGCACATCATGTATGCTGTACCCTCACCGACCCTAATATGTGCCCTGCTGGGACCCATAGAGACCCCCTGTAGTCTGTGAAATCCTGACAGTAAGTGTTCGGTATTCCTGCAGCGCCACCACAGGGCAAATGAAGCATTACACAGTGTCCAATCACATCAAAGTGGAAAGGAAAGGCGAGTCCTCCAGAGGCAGAGGTGCCCTTTATATCTGGTTTATTGAAACCACTTCTAGGTCCTCACTTTGCAGCAGGACCCCCATAGGGCCCTCGATCCCTCCATTATACTAATTCCTAATACAGATAGACTTGTCAGTTCAGGATACTACTGGTTACTCACCACAGCTTTAGTCCCGGTCGCTCCCGATTTTAGTAATATCTGTATTTACATGTATTATTGAAGTGTTTATGTTCTTGTTTAGGTAGCCTGGGTCACCAGATCAGGGAAGACCGAGCTGGCGGAGCCAATCGCTGTGCGGCCAACAAGTGAAACTGGTAAAAAGCCATAAAATCCCCCACCCCCACACCACACACACACACTATTCACATACAAAGTACAGGAGATCCTTAAGTCGGGGTGGTCACACTTGGGGTAGGTGAGCCCAGCCTTAGACTCCATCCATGAGGCCGCATTATCGCTCCACATAGATATTATATATGTGATGGCCTATGGGTCTCCTAAAGCTTTGGGAATGGCTTTCCTGACCCCATAGTGTTAGGTGTAGCCCGTGCTTAGTGCTACAAGCCATAATGCAGCCACTTAGTCCATGATACCCTGTATATATGGCGGTGTTCTACCTTAGATGTATAGCTTCTAGTAGAGAGTCACATAGTCACATATGGAGGCCGTACGTCCCCCTGCACTGCCTGGGCTCACAGCACCAATACCTTGTCTCAAATCCCACAGCTAAAATAATCTTAAAGGGAACCTGTCTGTTTGGGGCACTCCCATAGGTGGTTAAGGACAGGATATATGGTATTGCGGTTTAGCCCTGTTTGCCTCAATAAGAGTGAGCTGTTGCTGTGTCATGTGACGAAGGAAGGGACATCATCAGCACAAGGATAGCTGCAGCACCTCTTTAGCAAGCTGCCCCCCAGTGTCAGACCCCCACCGACAGATTACATATTCCTGACCTATCCCAAGTCTCAGAAAACCCTTCTAATGGAAATTTCCTAGAATAATCTTCTCTTCTCTTCCAGTGATGTATCCTGCGTATGCTAAATGGGTGCAGTCGCATCGGGACCTCCCTATAAAGCTGAACCAGTGGTGCAATGTTGTGGTACGTACAGCAAACCTCCCGGGCCCATGTCCTGCCTATGATTCGGGGGCCATTGCATACATATATATGTTGTGTGTGTGTATATATACTATACTATACTTCATCCTCTCCACTTTACATGAATATTGTCTCTTTTTCTCAGCGGTGGGAGTTCAAGCATCCTCAGCCGTTCCTGCGCACCCGGGAGTTCCTTTGGCAGGAAGGTCACACGGCTTTTGCTACATACGAGGAGGCTGCAGAGGAGGTATGCCGGTCCCATAGATGTATTTCTATGTGCGTAGTGCCCTTTAACATCCTTTGCCTTGCTCCAGATGACACACGTAGCTGCAGCCTCACTTTTTAACCCTTTAATCCTAAATCAAAGGGAGAGACTTAGGTGAATCCCTGTGATCATATTTCTTATTGTTATGGCATAGGTGTGCCCTAACAGCTGCCTTTGTATATAACACTGGGTCCAATTCTGCAGTGAATCTGCCAAAAAATTGCAGCAAAATCCACATATTACATGAATTTTGTCATGGATTCTGTCACAGGTTTCACCCTTTGCATTGCAGATGGGGCAAATGCTTTGTATGAATTCAGCCTTAGTATAGACCGATAGTTATCTACCACTGTATTATGGTTACAATTAAAAATAAACAGCCTTTTAATGGGATTTAAAAAAAAAAAATAAAAAAAAAATTAATTTTTTTTTTTTTTTATTTTCACATTTTTTGCAATCAATAAACTTTATTAAAGAGCTATTCCCATTTGAGAAACCTATCCTCTAGCTTGTAAATTCGGAATAACCACCCCCCCTCCCCCAGGTGGGAAAATCCTAAAACTATAGTTCATCCAATAGTGAAGATATAATTTAGGATAATTGGTTTGTGCCATTACAAAATAAAAGCTTAAAAAAAAAAAAAAAAATCAATTTTTGTTGCAAAAAAAAAAAAAAAAAAAAAAAAAATTTAATGCACTTACATAAAGTACAGCTCACCCCACAAAAACAAAGCTTGATCTGGCTTTGTCAAGCTAAAATCAACAAATAAAAAATGACATTTATGGCAGGTGGGTGTAGTGCCGTCATGTGTCCACTAGGTGGCAGTAATCCTCCATTCCCCAGGTCCTTACCTGCTGCATTTTCCAAGTGTCCTTAATTCACCCGGCTCAGCTTATCCCTATAGGGTCGTGTTAATGGAGTTTTGCCCAAATTCTGGAATACAAGGGGTCTCATTATTTGCTTCAGACATCACATCACATTATGTTTTTTTACTTTTTCAGACACATTGGGCTATAAATAAATTTTGCTTCTCCATTACAAGGTTACATAGAGTCACTTGGTGAAATTCATTTATTTAATATAAAGTTTCCAGGTGCCCTGTTTTTTATTTCTAGGGGTTTTCCAGGACTTGCATAGGTTATCAATATGTTATTGGTGAGGTTATCATACGTGGAACCCACACAGATCAGCTGGTTGAAGAGGTTGTAGTTTTCCGGTGAGCGCTGCGGCCTCATTGACTATAAAGCCCAGCTCTGTATATTGTGTAGGGGCTTTGCTTAGTATTGTTGATCAGTCCATTCACTTGAGTGGGACTGAGCTGCTGCTGTACCATGGGACTGATGAATGTGTCAGCAGCAGCACCAGGAGGGGGAAACATTTCCAGGTGGCGCGGTGTCCTGGCACAGCTGATCTGCAGGGGTCCGGTTGGTTAAACGTGTTACTATTGATGTGTATGTATCTGGTGGAGCCATTAACTATCCAGCACTGATGGGTCTTGCAGGTCCTGCAGATTCTGGATTTCTACGCCCGGGTCTACGAGGAGCTCTTGGCAATTCCCGTAGTAAAAGGAAGGAAGACGGAGAAGGAAAAGTTTGCCGGCGGCGACTACACGACCACCGTGGAAGCGTTCATCTCTGCCAGTGGCCGAGCTATACAGGTTGGTGTTAATAAGATTTATTTTACTCTGTTGTATAGTGCCAGCATGTTCTGGAGCGCAGTACAGAGGAGGTCATCCCTCACATTGGTCACTATGTCCATCTATTCCACGTTAGCCTGTCAGTATGGGGGCGAATCTTGATCTCTGGGGATTGTGTTTTGGACTCCCCATGATCACATACTGATGATCAGTCCTAAGCATACGCCATTGATATGTAAGGCCCAGAACAAAGTTACAAGACACATCCATGTAACAGATTTCTCATGAGTTTACCAGCAGATTCTGATAATCCAGCACATGCTTGGCTCCACTGATGCCGGATTATCACATACTCTGGATTATTGGGCAGCAACGTGACAAGGGCAGAGAGTCTTCAGAAACATGGCCGAAAATAAAATGGACTCAAAATCTGCAGCTATAGCTTTGGCGATTTTCCAGTTGGTTCCATCTTTTGGTCCTATAATATTCCACTTTATTGCTGATCTCTCTTGTGTTTGCTTGCAGGGAGCCACATCACATCACCTGGGCCAGAATTTCTCAAAAATGTTTGAGATCACCTTTGAAGATCCCAAAAAACCAGGAGAAAAGCAGTATGCCTTCCAGAACTCTTGGGGTCTGACCACCAGGACCATCGGCGTAATGACCATGGTTCACGGAGACAATATGGGGCTGGTGTTACCGCCAAGAGTCGCCTGCGTCCAGGTGAGTTATGACACACGGGCAATAGTGGCATCAGGGAGGTCGTAGTATTAATAATAACTGGTACCAGGGCTAAAATCACATCACTGGCAATTAAACGGATCTTCTGGTTATATCTTTTAATAATGGTTTTCCTCTTTAACCGAAAAAAAATACATCCTCAGAAATTACATTTTTTAAATTATTATTTTTTATTTCAATTTTCCATCTATATTTATAAAAAACTGTAACTTGCAATTTTTGCTTTGACCACCAAGCCTAATAATAGAATGACACTTGACAATTCTGTATGGGTTATCTTTGCAGCCGTCACCTCATTTACATCACAGACAGGATTACAATAGAAGATAACACCTCTATAGGCGATAACACCACTGAGTCATCATTACATCACTACTGACAATAGATGATGTCACACCTTATCTCCTCCTCCCCCCTGCACAGAGCATGTCTAGGAAACTCTCCCATAGACCTCTGAATCTGCTGCTGACTATTACTATGCTGTAAAGCGTATCAGTGAATGCTGTTAAGGCAATATGGTCTATATAGTTTATACCACACTGTACATGGCTGCAGCAGTGGCTAATAAATTGCAATATTTTCACTAGTTTCCTGGGGAAATAAACAAATTGTGAAATGATTATTTAAATTGAGTAATCTAAAAGTAAAACATTATTCCTATTTTTTTTTTTTTTTTTTTTAATTTATCACATTTTGTATAGAGAGAGGGAAAAAAAACTATGTAAAAATTGCTGTGTTATTCCTTAGTGGCAGCAGCCTATAGCTTATGGTTCCTGTGTCTTGGAACTAGTTAATTTTTTTAATGACCCAAAATAAGAGTAAAGCTTAAAGGGTTAATATTCAGGGGTCAGCGCCACTTTTTGTATTTATGCAAGGTCTAGAGCAGGGGTCCTCAAACTTTTCAAACAGGGGGCCAGTTCACTGCCCCTCAAACCATTGGAGGGCCGAAGTATTGTTCAAAAATAAAAATGTAAGATTACGGTATATGCTCCACAGTAGTGTGCTTCTCCCACCACAGTATTATATGCTCCACAGCAGGACACCCACAATATTATATGCTCCACAGTATGTCCCCCCCCCCACACACACAGTATTATATGCTCCTCAGTACGATCCCTCCCACACAGTATTATCTGCTCCTCAGTACACCCACCCACACTATAATATATGCTTCTCAGTATGCCCCCCCCCCACACAGTATTAAATGCTCCTCAGTACGCCCTCCCCACATTATATATTATTATATTATATTATTATTATATATTACATGCTCTTCAGTACACGTCTACACACACCAATCTACACACCTACCTGCACACACACATCTAAACCTGCACCCACTTACCCATGAAGAGCCGCCGCGCATCCTCCTTCAGACTGCAGGTGCGTTGTCGTCAGTAGACCTGCGTCGGGGCAGAGGTCACACTCTGCAGTTAGTTAAGCCCACAGCACATACAACTGAAAGCAGCAAATGCTCACTAATGGGGAGTCCTATATCAGATTCCCCGTTAGTGAGCGATCCGGGTGACGGCGGGCCAGACAAATGTTCTTGGTGGGCTGCATGTGACCCGTGACCCGTGGGCCGTAGTTTGTGGACCCCTGGTCTAGAGGATCCTTTATTATAGGGGACAAATTGCAACCGATTCTCCTAAAGAACTTTGCAGCATCGACATAAATGAGTTCCCTACAGAATCCAAGACATCAGTGAGCTCCCTCTAGTGGTGACTGTAGGAAGACGATGTTTTATCATTTAACTGTAGAGGATTTGGCGCTTTGCTTCAGGTAAATAAACCCTATATATACTAACCATATATATATATATATATATATATATATATATATATATATATTTTTTTATAAAGGTCATCGTCATTCCATGCGGCATCACGAACACGCTGTCAGAAGACGACAGGGACGCTCTCCTCCAGAAGTGCAGTCAGTATCTCAAGCGCCTTCTCAACGTGAACATCCGGGCTCGAAGCGATGTGCGTGACAACTACTCCCCTGGATGGAAATTCAACCACTGGGAGCTGAAGGTTAGTTACCTGAGCGCGACCTCCGGCTTTCGTGCCACGGTCACTGATCCCGCTCCTGATGCGCTCCTTGTACATTGAAAAATATATTTAGCATTTTGTGCAGGGGTCATGAGACGGGTTTATTATTAACCCTTTATTGCGGTTTCCTCATCCGGTTATAATCAGCTGTAAAAAGAGTCAATGATAGACCATCATTGTATCGCCATCAGCAGGCGATGGCACTTTATGTGTGACCGATTACATGGTAAAGGATCGCTGGTTAAACATTGAGCAGGACTCGGGTTCACCTTCCTGTCTATACTGTACAAGCTCAAATCGGGAAATATCGGCCCCTCTTTAATATATCTCTTATACAGGGGTTGTCCGGGATCATAGAATTAGATATATGTAACAAGGAAGGGCTGACCATACCGCACGGTGTGGATAGAGAGCGGTGACATCATGTCAATAGGGCCACAGCAGCCAATCACTGGTTTGCAGCGGTCCAGTCGACGTGATGTCACCACTTTGTACATGTGACAGCAGTGATGCCCATCCCAGTACAGGAACAGACGAGTAAGTGTCAATGCTTTTATATTTCTAGCCCTCCCCTGCTGTCTGCATCTAATTTTAAGAAAACCTTTCACCACCTCCAACAATTATTCCTGAGCAATTGGTGCAGCTAGTTTTGGTGCCTGATATGATAACTAGACTCCCTAATGTCAAGTGGGTGGTGTCGGGTAGGAATAGTCAAGGAGGTTGAATTCAGAACTCTCCTGTGTAATGGCGCAGGTGGCCCTATGTCCTGTGTAATGGCCCAGGTAGCCCTATGTCCTGTGTAACTGCCCAGGTGTCCCTATGTCCTGTGTAACGGCCCAAGTAGCCCTATGTCCTGTATAATGGCCCAGGTAGCCCTATGTCCTGTGTAATGGCCCAGGTGGCCCTATGTCCTGTGTAATGGCCCAGGTGGCCTTATGTCCTGTGTAATGGCCCAGGTGGCCCTATGTCCTGTGTAATGGCCCAGGTAGCCCTATGTCCTGTGTAACGGCCGAGGTAGCCCTATGTAATGTATAATGGCCCAGGTAGCCCTATGTCCTGTATAATGGCCCAGGTAGACCTATGTCCTGTATAATGGCCCAGGTAGACCTATGTCCTGTGTAATGGCCCAGGTAGCCCTATGTCCTGTATAATGGCCCAGGTAGCCCTATGTCCTGTGTAATGGCCCAGGTAGCCCTATGTCCTGTGTAACGGCCCAGGTAGCCCTATGTCCTGTGTAACGGCCCAGGTAGCCCTATGTCCTGTGTAACGGCCCAGGTAGCCCTATGTCCTGTGTAACGGCCCAGGTAGCCCTATGTCCTGTGTAACGGCCCAGGTAGCCCTATGTCCTGTGTAACGGCCCAGGTAGCCCTATGTCCTGTGTAACGGCCCAGGTAGCCCTATGTCCTGTGTAATGGCCCAGGTAGCCCTATGTCCTGTATAATGGCCCAGGTGGCCCTATGTCCTGTGTAACGGCCCAGGTAGCCCTATGTCCTGTGTAACGGCCCAGGTAGCCCTATGTCCTGTGTAACGGCCCAGGTAGCCCTATGTCCTGTGTAATGGCCCAGGTAGCCCTATGTCCTGTGTAATGGCCTGCAGTGTTACTGCAGCTCAGGACCCTCCCCTCCCCCCCCACCAAAAAAAAAAAGAAAAGAAAAAGTCAGCATTTCATCTTTTGTGTCGCTGATAACCGCCACCTACTTGTGAAATGTGCAGAAAGTGTCTGTTCCGGGCCTATCTGACATGTGCCCACTGTGCCAGGCCGTCGGCTATTTTGGTATCTTTAATATCCCATAATCTTATCTGCGGACCGTGTTTGCGGGCTCATCAGAAGTGTCGGCTGCCAGCTGGCTGTCTATGGCACTGGGCGGTTACATAAGGTTCCATAAAACGTTATCTTTTTGGATGCCCTCCATGATGGAATCGTCTTCGTAACAATAGGTGGCAGTCAAAGGTGGCCTCCGACCAGTGGAAGAGCACCCCCTGAAGTTACCAAATAGGTACGGCAGGGGCAATAGTCAAGGACAAATCTAAGGCAGAAGTCCAAGTGACAGGAGAGTTTCCTCGCCCCGTACAACGCCTTCCACCTCACGTTAATGTCTTTTATATAGTTTTTTTTTTAGTTTTGTTGCAGATCTTTAAAGGGGAGGGGGGAGAAGTACAATCATGTGCAAACCCTTTAAAATTGCCCCTTGCTCTGCTCTACAGGGGGTCCCCATCAGGCTAGAAGTGGGGCCCAGAGACATGAAGAGTCAGCAGTTTGTAGCCGTCCGACGTGACACCGGAGAGAAAATGACAATTCGCGAGGACCAGGCCGAAACCAAACTAAGGGACCTACTGGAAGAAATTCACAAGAATCTCTACAACAGGTAACTTGTCCGCGCCTTGTCACGTCACTAATGTATCTGAAGATGTCCCCAGGCCGCAGGGTCACTCATCGCCTCCTTCTACCTCAGGGCCCTCAGCGATCTGACAAGTCACATGGTGGTCGCCGACACAATGGAAGAATTCCAGAAGCAGCTCGATACAGGGAGAGTAAGTGGAGGACTCCTTTACTAACTTATGGAGCCGTTATACTCCAGTCACATCCAAATCTGCAGCCACACATTTGCCCAGTGCATGATGGATCGTTGCAAACGCCACATCTCCTACAATGCTGTTTGGTGCAGCTTTATATGTGACTATTGCAGTTGCTTTAATAATACGTTCGTCTAATCTGTCAGTTTATTGACTTCCTACATTTCCTAAACGGGTTTCTTGGTGGTGATCGGTGAGGGTCTGACACGTGCACACATAAGCTGATCCGTCTGCAATACCCTGGCACTACCACTATACAGTGGAGGGCGCTGCAGCTTTGTGCTGGTTACTTGAATAGGCTCAGGACCAGGAAGCAGCCAGATCAGTTGAGTGGTCCACTGATTGGATGCTGATGACCTAACCCGGGGGCCAGGAAACCCCTTTTAAGGACCCTCATGTCCATATACCTTACCTGGGGGGTTAGATAGAGTCATAGATAGCGCTGACTCTGCCGTATACAATAGGCTATACACGTAGCGTGCAATGCTTTCCCACGTTGCCTCTGGGTGCACTCGCCTCATCGATAAGGGTCACTTATACGTGGAATATTTGTCAGACGATGATTTAGCGATATCCCATAATCTTATCTGCGGCAGACTGCCAAGCATCACTTATCAGCGCCTCCCCATGACACTGGATGGTTACATCAGTTACCATTAACCTTTGGATGCCCTGCATGATACAGACTTCATTACAATGGGTGCAATTCAAAGGTGACCTCTGACCAATGTAAAAACGCTGGCATGCAAGGACCTTAAAGGCGATGTCCCCTGATGAAAGTGCCCACTAGGTTACTGTGTTTCTTATATCATACGCTTTAATAGTCCATTGTCTACCCCAAGATACAAAACTGATTGATTTGGTCTTTGTATTGGAGGACGTACATGTGAAGAATGAATGTAAGCAAGGAGGGAAGGAGAGTGTGGGGGAGGGGAGAGGAGAGGAGACCAGACAAAGTGGCACATCATTGTGGGGCTTGTAGTACATGTTGTCACGTGTGCCTCCTCCACATCCCTTCTTAAAGGGAATTTGTCACTAGACTTTTAAACAAAGTTTCTATGTAGCTGTGCAGATAGATAGGTTACTGTCACCAGAACCAGCATATCACCCCAGCCCTGCAGATAGATAGGTTACTATCACCAGACCCAGCATATCACCCCAGCCCTGCAGATAGATAGGTTACTGTCACCAGAACCAGTATATCACCTCAGCCCTGCAGATAGATAGGTTAGTGTCACCAGACCCAGCATATCAGCCCAGCCCTGCAGATAGATAGGTTACTGTCACCAGAACCAGCATATCACCCCAGCCCTGCAGATAGATAGGTTACTGTCACCAGAACCAGCATATCACTCCAGCCCTGCAGATACATAGGTTAGTGTCACCAGAACCAGCGTATCACCCCAGCCCTGCAGATAGATAGGTTAGTGTCACCAGACCCAGCATATCACCCCAGCCCTGCAGATAGATAGGTTACTGTCACCAGAACCAGCATATCACCCCAGCCCTGCAGATAGATAGGTTAGTGTCACCAGAACCAGCATATCACCCCAGCCCTGCAGATAGATAGGTTAGTGTCACCAGACCCAGCATATCTCCCCAGTCCTGCAGATAGATAGGTTAGTGTTACCAGAACCAGCATATCACCCCAGCCCTGCAGATAGATAGGTTACTGTCACCAGAACCAGCATATCACTCCAGCTCTGCAGATAGATAGGTTACTGTCACCAGAACCAGCATATCACCCCAGTCCTGCAGATAGATAGGTTAGTGTCACCGGACCCGGCATATCACCCCAGCCCTGCAGATAGATAGGTTACTGTCACCAGAACCAGCATATCACCCCAGCCCTGCAGATAGATAGGTTACTGTCACCAGAACCAGCATATCACCCCAGCCCTGCAGATAGATAGGTTACTGTCACCAGAACTAGCATATCACCCCAGCCCTGCAGATAGATAGGTTAGTGTCACCAGACCCAGCATATCACCCCAGCCCTGCAGATAGATAGGTTAGTGTCACCAGACCCAGCATATCACTCCAGCTCTGCAGATAGATAGGTTAGTGTCACCTGAATCAGACAGTGTTTTCCCCTTGTGAATCGTTGCCTACATTGGATATCACCATTTTTGTCAATATACCAATGCTCTCTCTGAAGTAACAAGGACTCCGCCATTGCTCCAGAGCTCATTTGTGTATTGACAAAAACAGTGCTATCTCAGCAATGAAGGGATTCACAAGGGGAAAACACTATCTGATTCTATTCTATCACTATCTATTCTATCCGAGCCCCATGGCGCGGACCTTCGCGTGCAGCCATGGGGCTATTTGCTTGGATTGCAGGAAGGCTTTAGCTCTCCTTTCCTCCACATACCATAAGCCCTTCCTAAAATGGCTGAAACATTGATATTTGTACAGATAAGGCGCAATAAAAAGTCCCTGCTAGATCATAACTGATAATGTAAAGGAGACCCAACCGTGTCAAGGCTGATCGGAGAGGAGATAATATCTGTACAGGAACGTCAACAGGAAGCCATACTGTTTACGGCAGCGCTTATCTTTATGGCGTATAATCGGTAGGAAAATATTGTTGTGTCCGTATATGACACCCTGTGTACCATAGCAATGTATATATATATATATATCTGCTAGAGATTATTGGGTCTTACTAAAGATCTCCTTGTATGACCCTAACCACTCGGGGCCTTTTTGTTCCCAGGGTCTGATCTATCTGCAAATTCCTTGACGCCATAGGTGGCCATTGTACAGTTGTGTACAGGGTAGACCGCCATCCTTATGACCCGGTATTGCACATCAGTGGACTTATGGTAACTAAGGTGCGGTGCCCTGTCGGACCCATAAAAGCAAATGGAGAAGTTGTCACCCAGGCACGTTACTTATTGATTCACAAAAGATACTAAGGGCCCCCCCTTTGTGGTAAATGTAGTTTATAGGAAACGCCCTTTAAATCTCATCCATTCTACCCTAAAAATATAACTTCACCACAAAAATATACTTTCCATAGGTAAGGGGGGGGGTAGTTTTGTCCATTCCAGCCACCAGGACCGCTCTCCTGTATCATCATTCAGGAAACCACCCCCCTTTAGTACGCCCCTGTTGCTAGTAATGTCTGATCACCAGGTAGGTGCCGCTAGTAATGTCTGGTCACCAGATACAGTAGGTGCCGCTAGTAATGTCTAGCCACTAGATAGGTGCCGCTAGTAATGTCTGGCCACCAGATACAGTAGGTGCCGCTAGTAATGGCTAGCCACTAGATAGGTGCCTCTAGTAATGTCTGGTCACCAGGTAGGTGCCGCTAGTAATGTCTGGCCACTAGATAGGTGCCTCTAGTAATGTCTGGCCACCAGGTAGGTGCCGCTAGTAATGTCTGGCCACTAGATAGGTGCCGCTAGTAATGTCTGGCCACTAGATAGGTGCCGCTAGTAATGTCTGGCCTCTAGTAATGGCTGATCACCAGATAGGTGCCTCTAGTAATGGTGGGCCACCAGGTAGGTGCCTCTAGCAATGTCTGGCCACCAGATAGGTGCCTCTAGTAATGTCTGGCCACTAGTAATGTCTGGCCACTAGATAGGTGGCTACTAGTAATGTCTGACCACCAAGTAGGCATACTTCCTTTAGATAAGGGTTGGTTAAAGTACCTATTTAGGGTGGCAGGTCTTTTATGTTGACATACTTGCTATATATGTGACCTCGTTTCTTGATTATTCCCTCGATCTCCAGATTGTACAGATCCCGTTCTGCGGTGAAATTGACTGTGAGGACTGGATTAAGAAGACGACCGCCAGGTAAGTCCCCTAAACTGTTCTGGTATCGAACCTCGTGTAAAGAATAGGGCCTGGAGCCGATATACAGAATAATAGTCATAGGCATAGTCTGGGCCCCTAAAATGGTGGATCAGTGTATTGTGTGTGTGTGTATATGTATATGTATATATATATATATATATATATATATATATATATATATATATTAGGATATCAATCAATATCGGCATTTCTGTGTGTACAGGGACCAAGATCTGGAGCCTGGAGCACCATCAATGGGAGCCAAGAGTCTTTGTATCCCCTTCAAACCGCTTAAGGAGCTGCAGTCAGGCGCCAAGTGTGTGTGCGAGAAGAACCCTGCCAAGTATTACACCCTGTTTGGCCGTAGCTACTAGACCGAGACCGACACCCGGACCCCTTTATTAAACTCTTTATTTTTATTACCTAATGTAAACCTCAGAACAGATTTTAGGACCCATCTTGTGTGGGGGGAGGGGGCAGCGCTCTAGAGCTCTACACGTATTTTCTGAATACATCCCTAATAATAAAAGCTACAGTGAACCCCGTGTCATGTCTTCATTTCCCTGTCTGAAAATGTGTCCGCAGTCACCGAGGTCCGGTCTTTGCTGACCAAGTGGGGAGTTTGAGAGAAAGGAGTGGTGAATGATATGGTTTGTCAATATGCAGACAACACAGTGGTTATTTAAAGGATTTGCTTTGAGTTGGGGGAGGGGGCAACAGGTGGCCTCTGTATGAACCAATTGTACAAGGCCACTACCAACACCTGTAACTAGTGGCCAGGTGCCGATACTGCAACAAAGCCCCCGTTAGGCTCAGTGGACACTAAGCTGCAGTGCCAATGCCCAACCACTATACAGGGACAGGCGCCAACTGCCTGTGATCTATTTGGCAGGTTGGCCCTCAGCCCATCTTTAGGATAGGTCATAAATAATTCCTTGCCAATGCTGCGTGCACATAATCTGCTCAGAGGAGGAATTAGCCAAGGGGCGGAGCTTAAGTCTATATCATAATGCATACAGAGCAGAAGGGGGAGGCTCCTGCTGCAGCCAGTCACATGATTGTGAGAAGGAGGAAAGATGGAGCGGAGTTCTGGGACACACAAGATTTATGTGCTGTTATTGGTCCTCCAGGACACAACAGTATGATAAGAAAGCAGCTTCATGTCGGCTTTCATAGCTGTAAACATATGTATACATAGAGCTCATTGGGCACTGGGTATACAACAATATGGAAGCTAGATACGGTAATAAGCCATAACTTTGGGATGCCTGGCTGTCACTGACAAACGGCTCCCCATACCTGTACTACTGCTATTATCCTTACTACTATTGGTACTGCTGCTATTACCTTTGTTACTATTGGTACTGCTGCTATTGATAAGATCAAAGCCGTGTTTATGACTAATGGACCAATAATCTCGGGTAACTGTTGTCGTCCTAATTAATTCGGCTGAGTGCCAGGCAGTAAAGAAGTCACACCACTCTATGTGTTGGTATTAGTTCCTCTCTCAGCTAAGAATGTGCGCTGACGCGCTTTATTAAATCAACGTGGGGTTAAATAGTAGCAGAGAAAGGAAGTGATATGACAACATTGTAAGTTTTCATAGTCATTCCTGATTGGTATGATACATCTCAATCAAACTGAAAAAATTTAAGCAGTGCCATAGATAGCCAGCTACTCCAGCTCCTGCGTGGTAACCTTGGGGAGTTGTCTTGTGGCAGCAAGCCAAGCATTTGTTTTTCTTGCACCCATCTTGGGTGCAGGCGCCATCTTATCATATAACATTATACCAGTTTCAAGCATAAGCAACTATATCTAGCATTCAGCTTTTAAGGATAACAATGTTTTTCATACATTACATGATTATAACCTTCACACTATCAGCTTTGTTACTATTCGTACTGCTGCTATCAGCTTTGTTACTGTTTGTTACACTACGGCGGACGCCATACACAGTAAACACCCAGCGCTAATGCCTCCGGTCGGTGCCTGGACCGATTGGAGGCATTAACCCCTCCAGCGCCTCAGTCAAAGCTGACCAAGGCGCCAATTTAAAGGCGGTGCATGTGCGCCGCCATTTTGCCTTTGATCGCCGGTGCCTGGAGAATGCTCCAGGGCCAACGTCACATTGGCATAACAGCCGGGAGCCTTGTAAAGGCTCCCCGGCCTGTCTGCAGTGATATTCTTTTGCAGGCTGCTCTATGCAGCCTGCAAAAGAAAGGACGATTTTTTGCAATGTATTGCATTAGTGATCAGACCCCCTGGGGTTCAACACCCCTAGGGGGTCTAATAAATGCAAAAAAAAAAAAAAATCGCCTGCTCTACAAATCTAAAATTTCCTGTACGGTAAATGCCGTAGCGGGAAAAAAAAAAGTCAAAAGGGACAAACCTCCGTTTTTTCACTGTTTTGCTTCTGATAAAAATTTCAATAAAAAGTGATCAAAGCAATAGCATTTCCCCAAAATGGTAGAACTAAAAAGTACACTCAGACCCGCAAATAAAGACGCCCTATGCATCCCCGTACACGGACATATAAAAAAAGTTACGGCTGTCAGAATACGCAGACGTTTAGAAAAAAAAATTTAACACAGTTTTGGATTTTTTTAAGGGGTTAAAATGTAAATATAACCATATAAATGTGGTATCCCCGGAATCGTACCGAAACACACAATACAGGGGACAGGTCATTTTGGCTGCACAGTGAACGCCGTAAAACCGAAGCCCATAAGAAAGTTTCAGAAATGCTTTTTTTCTGCAAATCCACCCCATTCTGAATTATTTTCCAGTTTCCCAGTACATTATACAGAATAATTAATGCTGGCATCATGAAGAAAAATTTGTCCCGCAAAAATTAAGACCTCATATGGCTCAGAGAGGCAAGAAATAAAAAAGTTATGGGGTTTAGAAGGAGTCAAAAACAAAAAATGAAAATTGAAATATGCCGTTGGCGGGAAGGTGTTAAAGGGATTGTTTAACTGGTTTTAGTTTTTTTTCCCCCCAAAAGGGACAGAATAGGGGAAACAAAAGAGAAAAAACAAAACCTTATTGATCTCCAATGTCACGGAGCAAAGGTATACGTCTTCCTCCGGATGGTCTTTTGAATCAACACGGACGCAAGAGGTCGGGAGACAACAGCAATTTATTGTAATCCACAAAGTTAGTAGCCGGCGGCGGTCACATCAACCGTAATAACAATAAGTCCACAGAAGTCACAATCTAATGATAGCTTTGGTTCCTTGGTCCTGTAACTAAATCCTGGCTCTCTGCAGAGCTGTGCACAGGCCGGCTAACCCATACTAACTGCTACAACTATATACTAAGACTGTTACACCTATATCTGTGGGTGGGAAGGGCTGAGTCACAGATCCTTCCCCCCTCACCTATACCAAGGAGAGCAGACTCCCTGTCTCCTGTGGACAATGCACCATCCAACATCATCTTGGAGACACCGATCAGATTATCTCCACCCATTGTCCTCACTGGTCCTCACTAGTTAGAGGTATTTGCATACAATGTGCTAACACACTAGACCCTAATCAGCCAACTACACATTGATGTATACAACAGTTTAGAGAATACATTCCACATGAAATATATATTACACATTGCCTATAGTATAGACTCTAACCATCCCGTGACAACCCCTCCCCCTCTCAAAACATGTGCATGACACAATTGGCCTACACAGGTAAATTGGGGAATGCACATCAGTCTCTATAGCTCATATGTCCTCCTGCCGGGGTAACCCATCCGCGTTCTGGTGTTGGTTCCCTCGGCGGTACTGAATGGTAAAGTTGTAGGGTTGAAGGGCTGGCATCTGGCAGAAAATCCGGTCGATCCATGTTGGCGTCTCTCTGAGCTTGGCTTCGGGTCACTGCTCCCACAAAGTGGCACTGTAGATTTCCAACATCGTTGCCTAACAGAACATCGGCCGGCAGCCCGCTCATCACACCAATTGTGCATCGTTTTGGTCCATAACCATAGTCGAGTTCCACGGTAGCTTTAGGAATACGTTTCCGAGTACCTCCTGCCAACTCGATAGAAAGGCCAGGGCCCTCCTCTAGGGCCTCGGGTCGAACTACTCGGGGGTCCGCTACCGTTAGGAAAGCTCCCGAGTCCCGGAATCCAACAACTGTTCGGCCATCCAGTAGGACCTCTTGCAAGTGCTTCCGCTGAAGGTTTGCGGGATGTGTGGCGGAAGGCTGAATCCCATAGACCCCTGGAGGTGGAACAGATGGGTCATTCATGGAGTCATCTGGAAATGGGGCCAAACTTTCTGTCCTAGGGGTGGTTCCCAGGTAGTGAATAGGCCGGGATGCCACGGTGGCCCGTGCCCCCATGTTAACAGGGCAACTAGCTTGCAAATGTCCAGGCCGCCCGCACCCAAAACATCTGCGCTCTAGAGTTCTTCCAGTAGGTCGTTGTCTAGGGACAGGGTTGTTCATAGCTGGAGGCCGATGGGCTGGGGCAGGGGTAGAGGGGGAATTGTAATCCTGAGGTCAGACACGAAAGGTGGGTGGCTGGATGAAGGGTGTCTGGCGGACTGTGGTAGTTTTCCGCTCCTCTGCAAACAACCTCTTCCACTGCGGCTTGATGGTCAGGCCCTCATCTGCAAGGGAAGCAGCTTGCTCCACTGTGGCTGGGTTCCGTTCCAGCACCCACTCACGAATCTCAGCGGGGCACTGGGAAAAGAACTGTTCCTTAAGTATGACTTGGAGGATCTTATCGACTGTAACAGCCCCCTCTCCTTCTAGCCAGCGCTTGCATGCTTGCTTCAACTTGTGGGCGAACATGTGGAAGGAGCTTCCCCCATTGTAAGACAAAGAGCGGAACTGAACTCGGTAGGTCTCTGGAGTGACTGCATACTACTTCTGCACCGCTCTTTTAATGGCCTCATAGTCCCGCTGATCACTAGGGTCCATGGCTCTGAGAGCTTCCGCAGCCCCATCTCGTAGGTGCCCCACCAGATACCGGACCCAATCCTTCTCTGGGACTTCCATCAGGCGGCACTGGTGTTCGAAGTCCTGAAAATATCCATCAACATCCCCAGCCGCTTCATCAAAGGTCTTGAAGTGTTTATGGGAGACATATGGTGGTTCTCTCACTGTTGGGCTGGGGGTCGACGTTTGATTATAATTCCGCGTAGTTATCTCAGCCATTCGCATTTCATGCGCCATTCTTTCCTTTTCATGCGCCATTCTCTGCTCCTCCTTCTCCGTTTCCTGAGCCCTCTGTAACGCTCTACTCCTTTGCTCTGCAGTTGCTTCTAGCCCCAGCACTGCCAATTCCTCCTCATACAAAACAACCCATCTGCTCTTTTGGGTCTGTACCTGCCACTCCCGTATCTCTACTGTCTCCTGGGGGCAGCCCTCCTCATGGTCGCTTTGCAGGGTCATCTCCTCCAGTGCCTCGATCAGTTGATCTTTCGTTCTTCCCTGGTAACTCAGGTTTAGTTCCCGGGCCCTTACTTGTAGACTTGCCATAGTCCAGTTCCTGTATTCTGAGGTTGTGGCTCCATTAATCGCTGAGCTGCTGTAGTCCATCTCGCTGTCCTCTGTTGATCCCACTGCTTCCACCAGTTGTCACGGAGCAAAGGTATACGTCTTCCTCCGGATGGTCTTTTGAATCAACACGGACGCAAGAGGTCGGGAGACAACAGCAATTTATTGTAATCCACAAAGTTAGTAGCCGGCGGCGGTCACATCAATCGTAATAACAATAAGTCCACAGAAGTCACAATCCAATGATAGCTTTGGTTCCTTGGTCCTGTAACTAAATCCTGGCTCTCTGCAGAGCTGTGCACAGGCCGGCTAACCCATACTAACTGCTAGCTACAACTATATACTAAGACTGTTACACCTATATCTGTGGGTGGGAAGGGCTGAGTCACAGATCCTTCCCCCCTCACCTATACCAAGGAGAGCAGACTCCCTGTCTCCTGTGGACAATGCACCATCCAACATCTTCTTGGAGACACCGATCAGCAACAGTTTAGAGAATACATTCCACATGAAATATATATTACACATTGCCTATAGTATAGACTCTAACCATCCCGTGACACCCAACTACTGCCATTCTGGTGTTTTCTAGTCATCATGGTGATCAGTGACATTCCCTTTAACTATGGGTATACCCAAATCTCCACATCTACTTATTGCCACTAGTGATAAAATTTCTACTAAGTAAAGTGGAAGCAAATCCACATTTTTGATTTTCAGAAAATACTAAAAGTTCCAAAATCTATCTATCTATCTATCTATCTATCTATCTATCTATCTATCTATCTATCTATCTATCTATCTATCGCCTATCTATCTCTCTATCGCCTATCTATCTATCTCCTATCTATGTATATCTATCTATCTATCATCTATCTATCTGTCTGTCTATCTATCTCATATCTATCTACAGTGTTGGCCAAAAGTATTGGCACCCCTGCAATTCTGTCAGATAATACTCGTGTTCTTCCAGAAAATGATTGCAATCACAAATTCTTTGGTATTATTATCTTCATTTAATTTGTCTTCAATGGAAAACCACAAAAAGAATTGTCAAAAAGCCAAATTGGATATAATTCCACAGCAAACATAAAAAAGGGGATGGACAAAAGTATTGGAACTGTTTGAAACATCATGTGATGCTTCTCTAATTTGTATAATTAACAGCACCTGTTACTGACCTGAGGCACCTAACAGGTGGTGGCAATAACTAAATCACACTTGCAGCCAGTTGAAATGGATTAAAGTTGACTCAACCTCTGTCCTGTGTCCTTGTGTGACCACATTGAGCATGAAGAAAAGAAAGAAGACCAAAGAACTGTCTGAGGACTTGAGAAGCAAAATTGTGAGGAAGCATGAGCAATCTCAAGGCTACAAGTCCATCTCCAAAGCCCTGAATGTTCCTGTGTCTACCGTGCGCAGTGTCATCAAGAAGTGTAAAGCCCATGGCACTGTGGCTAACCTCCCTAGATGTGGACGGAAAAGAAAAATTGACGAGAGATTTCAACGCAAGATTGTGCGGATGGTGGGTAAAGAACCTCGACTAACATCCAAACAAGTCCAAGCTGCCCTGCAGTCCGAGAGTACAACAGTGTCACCCCGTACTATCCAGCGTCAGCATCTGAATGAGAAGGGACTGTATGGTAGGAGACCCAGGAAGACCCCACTTCTTACCCAGAGACATAAAGCCAGGCTGGAGTTTGCCAAAACTTACCTGAGAAAGCCAAAAACGTTTTGGAAGAATGTTCTCTGGTCAGATGAGACAAAAGTAGATACTTCTGTCCGGCCCATTTTTGGAGTTTTGTGTAAAATGATCAATGATTTGACTTTTTTTCATTCTCTTTTGTGTTTTTTCATTGCAAACAAAATAAATGAAGATATTACCAAAGAGTTTGTGCTTGCAATCTCTCTGTCTGTCTATTGATCTATTTCTCTCCCATATCTATCCAATCTCTTTCCTCAGTCTGTCTTCTCATCTCTCTTGTCCATCTTAGATCTATTACACTATTATATTTTCTCCAGTTCTTTCCCTTTATCTTACTTTCATGTACATTGTGCGTGCTGATCACTGTTCTCACTTTTACAATCCTGCAGGACATACTACTCTATATCCCATAAGCATATAACTATATTCTAGTGTTATTACATGTTATATACAGTTATAATAGATAATTCGACTGAGCAATATAATCATTATCTTTACCACATGTCAAAGAGTCCTGATAACAAACCAGACTAAAATCCGAAGAGAAGATCCAACCGCTTCAGATACAGTAGTAATAATATTCTAGTGTATTCTATAGATGACAATATTATTTTATTTTTATAAGACGTAGTATTATAGTAGTTATATTCTTGTACATAGGAGCAGTATTATAGTAGTTATATTCTTGTACATAGGAGCAGTATTATAGTAGTTATGTTCTTGTACATAGGAGCAGTATTAAGTTATATTCTTGTACATAGGAGCAGTATTATAGTAGTTATATTCTTGTACATAGGAGCAGTATTATAGTAGTTATATTCTTGTACATAGGAGCAGTATTATAGTAGTTATATTCTTGTACATAGGAGTAGTATTATAGTAGTTATATTCTTGTACATAGGAGCAGTATTATAGTAGTTATATTCTTGTACATAGGAGCAGTATTATAGTAGTTATATTCTTGTACATAGGAGCAGTATTATAGTAGTTATGTTCTTGTACATAGGAGCAGTATTAAGTTATATTCTTGTACATAGGAGCAGTATTATAGTAGTTATATTCTTGTACATAGGAGCAGTATTATAGTAGTTATATTCTTGTACATAGGAGCAGTATTATAGTAGTTATATTCTTGTACATAGGAGTAGTATTATAGTAGTTATATTCTTGTACATAGGAGCAGTATTATAGTAGTTATATTCTTGTACATAGGAGTAGTATTATAGTAGTTATATTCTTGTACATAGGAGTAGTATTATAGTAGTTATATTCTTGTACATAGGAGGTAGTATTATAGTAGTTATATTCTTGTACATAGGTGCAGTATTATAGTAGTTATATTCTTGTACATAGGAGCAGTATTATAGTAGTTATATTCTTGTACATAGGAGTAGTATTATAGTAGTTATATTCTTGTACATAGGAGCAGTATTATAGTAGTTATATTCTTGTACATAGGAGCAGTAGTATAGTAGTTATATTCTTGTACATAGGAGTAGTATTATAGTAGTTATATTCTTGTACATAGGAGCAGTATTATAGTAGTTATATTCTTATACATAGGAGCAGTATTATAGTAGTTATATTCTTGTACATAGGAGCAGTATTATAGTAGTTATATTCTTGTACATAGGAGCAGTATTATAGTAGTTATATTCTTGTACATAGGAGCAGTATCATAGTAGTTATATTCTTGTACATAGGAGCAGTATTATAGTAGTTATATTCTTGTACATAGGAGCAGTATTATAGTAGTTATATTCTTGTACATAGGAGTAGTATTATAGTAGTTATTTTCTTGTACATAGGAGTAGTATTATAGTAGTTATATTCTTGTACATAGGAGCAGTATTATAGTAGTTATATTCTTGTACATAGGAGCAGTGTTATAGTAGTTATATTCTTGTACATAGGAGTAGTATTATAGTAGTTATATTCTTATACATAGGAGCAGTATTATAGTAGTTATATTCTTGTACATAGGAGCAGTATTGGGCTATGAGTAAGACACAGACGTGTCGAAACGCATCAGCCACAATGAAATCTATGCGGTTTTAATCACTTTTTCCTACTTTTGCACTATTGTTCCTGTCTATGGAGTGTTTTTTAATCATCATGGATTAAAAGTTATTTTTTAAAGAAATATTCCTGGTAGAGCGGATCCTTCTATCAATTCATTTTGTTTGTAGTTATATTCTTGTACATAGGAGTAGTATTATATTTGTTATATTCTTGTACATAGGAGTAGTATTATAGTAGTTATATTCTTGTACATAGGAGCAGTATTATAGTAGTTATATTCTTGTACATAGGAGTAGTATTATAGTAGTTATATTCTTGTACATAGGAGTAGTATTATAGTAGTTATATTTTTGTACATAGGAGCAGTATTATAGTAGTTATATTCTTGTACATAGGAGCAGTATTATAGTAGTTATATTCTTGTACATAGGAGCAGTATTATAGTAGTTATATTCTTGTACATGGGAGCAGTATTATAGTAGTTATATTCTTGTACATGGGGCAGTATTATAGTAGTTATATTCTTGAACATAGGAGTAGTATTATAGTATATATATTCTTGTACATAGGAGTAGTATTATAGTAGTTATATTCTTGTACATAGGAGTAGTATTATAGTAGTTATATTCTTGTACATAGGAGTAGTATTATAGTAGTTATATTCTTGTACATAGGAGCAGTATTATAGTAGTTACATTCTTGTACAATGGAGTAGTATTATAGTAGTTATATTCTTGTATATAGGAGTAGTATTATAGTAGTTATATTCTTGTACATAGAAGGTAGTATTATAGTAGTTATATTCTTGTACATAGGAGCAGTATTATAGTAGTTATATTCTTGTACATAGGAGTAGTATTATAGCAGTTATATTCTTGTACATAGGAGCAGTATTATAGTAGTTACATTCTTGTACAATGGAGTAGTATTATAGTAGTTATATTCTTGTACATAGGAGCAGTATTATAGTAGTTATATTCTTGTATATATGAGTAGTATTATAGTAGTTATATTCTTGTACATAGAAGGTAGTATTATAGTAGTTATATTCTTGTATATATGAGTAGTATTATAGTAGTTATATTCTTGTACATAGGAGTAGTATTATAGCAGTTATATTCTTGTACATAGGAGCAGTATTATAGTAGTTACATTCTTGTACAATGGAGTAGTATTATAGTAGTTATATTCTTGTACATAGGAGCAGTATTATAGTAGTTATATTCTTGTACATAGGAGCAGTATTATAGTAGTTATTTTCTTGTACATAGGAGTAGTATTATAGTAGTTATATTCTTGTACATAGGAGTAGTATTATAGTAGTTATATTCTTGTACATAGGAGCAGTATTATAGTAGTTATATTCTTGTACATAGGAGCAGTATTATAGTAGTTATATTCTTGTACATAGGAGCAGTATTATAGCAGTTATATTCTTGTACATAGGAGCAGTATTATAGCAGTTATATTCTTGTACATAGGAGCAGTATTATAGTAGTTACATTCTTGTACAATGGAGTAGTATTATAGTAGTTATATTCTTGTACATAGGAGCAGTATTATAGTAGTTATATTCTTGTACATAGGAGCAGTATTATAGTAGTTATATTCTTGTACATAGGAGTAGTATTATAGTAGTTATATTCTTGTACATAGGAGCAGTATTATAGTAGTTATATTCTTGTACATAGGAGCAGTATTATAGTAGTTATATTCTTGTACATAGGAGCAGTACTATAGTAGTTATATTCTTGTACATAGGAGCAGTATTATAGTAGTTATATTCTTGTACATAGGAGTAGTATTATAGTAGTTATATTCTTGAACATAGGAGGTAGTATTATAGTAGTTATATTCTTGTACATAGGAGCAGTATTATAGTAGATATATTCTTGTACATAGGAGCAGTATTATAGTAGTTATATTCTTGTACATAGGAGCAGTATTATAGTAGTTATATTCTTGTACATAGGAGCAGTATTATAGTAGTTATATTCTTGTACTTAGGAGCAGTATTATAGTAGTTATATTCTTGTACATAGGAGTAGTATTATAGTAGTTATATTCTTGTACATAGGAGTAGTATTATAGTAGTTATATTCTTGTACATAGGAGGTAGTATTATAGTAGTTATATTCTTATACATAGGAGCAGTATTATAGTAGTTATATTCTTGAACATAGGAGTAGTATTATAGTAGTTATATTCTTGTACATAGGAGTAGTATTATAGTAAATATATTCTTGTACATAGGAGCAGTATTATAGTAGTTATATTCTTATGCAGTTGTATAGTAGTTAAATTCTAGTAGTTATAATCTTGTACACATATTATAGTTGTTTGATGTAGCATATTTATATGTTTTTTTCTGGTTTTATTCTTTTCCAAATAGAATTATGTAACAACCTGGACAGAGCTCTGAAATTACTTTCCACTATAATAATACAGTTCACTGAACCTGGTGATAATTTACTGTTTCTTGTTTTAATGGTTGCAATTAAATCATATTACCCATCCATAATGGAAAATTTAGTTTAGTGAGCCAGAACTTAGCAGGCAATATTTCATTTCCTTACAGGAGAGGACAGATCCTCTATATACTACGCCGCACAGGAGAGATGTAAGTAAAGTAAATAGAATACAGTCTATACAAACCCTTCATCAATGAAAGCAGACACCCAAAAAAAATTGCACCACCAAGATAATCGCACATTAATCCCTTCCCGACATCCACCGTATCGGGAGCCAGGCAGCCACCATAGCCGCCGGGTTTCTACTGCTTTATACAGTAGACAACCAGCCCTAATGCCCCCATTCGGTGCCCGGACTGATCAGGGGCATTAGCCCCTCCGGCACCTCAGTGAAAGCTAACCAAGATGCCATTTGCCTGGCAGCGCCTGGGCGCCACCATTTTTTCTGTGATCGCTGGCACCCGGAGTAATCACTGGGACCAGTGTCACGTTGCTATGAGAGCCGGGAGCCTTCTGAAGGCTCCCCGGCCTGTCATTCTATTGCAGGATATGCTAGGCAGCCTGCAGTAGAAGCGCCGGTATTTTGCAATGCATTAGCATTGTAATGCATTGCATTAGTGATCAGATCCCCTGGGGTTCAAGACCCCTAGGGGGTCTAACAAAAAGTTTTTAAAAAGTAAAAAAAATTATATAAATTTTTTTAAAAAATAATAAAAGTTCAAATAACCCCCCATTCCTCTAGAACACATATAAAAGTACTTAAATACGATGAAACACATACATATTAGGTATCCCCGTGTCCAAAATCTCCCACTCTACAAATCTATAAAAATATTTTTCCTGTACGGTAAACGCCGTAGCGGGTATAAGAGTCAAAAGTGCCAAACCGCCGTTTTTTCACTGTTTTGATTCTGATAAAAATTTGAATAAAAAATGATCAAAGCAAAAAAAGACGCCCTATACCTGTACACGGAAGTATAAAAAAAAGTTACGGCTGTCGGAATATGGCGACTTTTAGAAAAAAAATTTTTTTAACACAGTTTTGGATTTTTTTTTAAGGGTTTAAAATGTAAATAAAACCATATAAATTTGGTATCCCTGGAATTGTACCGAAATATAGAATACAGGTGACATGTCATTTTGGCTAAAACCGAAGCCTGTAAGAAAGTCGCACAAATGCATTTTTCTTCAAATTCTTCCATTCTGAATTTTTTTCCAGCTTTCCAGTACATTATACAGAATAATTAATGGTGGCATCATGAAGAACTATTAAGACCTCATATGGATCTGGGAGTGGAGAAATAAAAAAGTTATGGCGTATAGAAGGAGTGGAGTCAAAAACAAAAAACAAAGATCGAAATATGCCATTGGCAGGAAGGGGTTAAAGTGCAGTCTTGCAGCGCTGGAGTCCTGGGTTCGAATCCTGCCAAGGATGACATCTGCAAGGAGTTTGTATGTTCTCCCTGTGTTTGCGTGGGTTTCCTCCGGGTACTCTGGTTTCCTCCCACACGCCAAAGACATACTGATAGGGACTGTAGATTGTGAGCCCCATATGGGACAGTGACTGTCAATGTCTGTAAAGCGCTGCCGAATATGATGGTGCTATATAAGTAAGCATAACAAATAAATAAATGTCTTCTCTGCGCTGCTGTTCGGTTAAAATCCTGTTTTTTGCTGGTATATAAATGAGTTCTCTCGCAGCACTGGGGGCGTCCCCAATGCTGCGAGAGAAATCTCCAGCGACGCCTCTATCTTCTTCAGGAACGGGTCTTCTTCACAACTTCTTCCGGCTGCCATTTTCTTGTGGTCGGCAGGCATGCGAAGTTGGCTGCCCTTGGCCCAGAAGTTTGAAGCCACCGCCAAAAGAAGATGTGATGAAGACCCGTTCCTGAAGAAGATAGAGGCGGCGCTGGAGAGCATTGGGGATGCCCCCAGTGCTGCGAGAGAACTCATTTATATACCAGCGAAAAACAGGATTTTAACCGAACAGCAGCGCAGAGAAGACATTTATTTATTTATTATGCTTACTTACTTACCCACAAAAAACGGATTATATACCGAACGGCGGCGTGGAGAAGACATCTAAAGGTAGAAGACAAATAGCCTTTCTTAAGGCTATTCCTACGTGGTAGTGAGAAAAAATTAAGTTTTAATGATAGGATCCCTTTAAGAGCGCAATGTGCACAAGATGGCACTAGTGAGAGAGTTCTCCATAATAATAAGGGTTGACTACTTGTTGGTTTTGCACACACAAATCTGGTGGTCCCGCTACGTTGTGGCTGCCTCCGGGTAGGGGGAGGTAACTGCTACACTTGGCTGGAACGCTTCTGAAATGGCAAGGTGCCGGAGACAGGAGGGACACAGATCTGTGTGTACGAATCCATCCACCATTCGCACTTGCCAACTCTAAATTGTTTTGGGTGTCTGGTGAGTGGATTATTGTTCATGGGCAAAAAAATAAGACACCCACGAAAATAAGTCCTAACCTATCCTTCGGAGCAAAAAATAATATAAGACCTTGTCTTATTTTCGGAGAAATACAGTATTACCTCAGACAATGATGATACAACTTTAATGGCCCTTTAACAAACAGTTATTTTTTTTACGGCGCCATAAAATGAGATTGTAACCTGTGATTGGCATAACCTATAAGTAGCTGCTAGCCACAGAGTAGAGCTACTCAGTCCCAGCTTGACTAGCGCACCAGTAAGATCTCCGCCATGGGTCGTTACTCCGGCAGAAGTGCGCGTCTTCTCGTCATGTGCGTGGTCCATTTCTTCTTGTTCATAGCGGAGCTGGTGATGGGGTACATAGGGAACTCCCTTTCTTTGTCCTCCGATGGCTTTGCCGTCCTCTCCCATCTCATCTCCATGATAATCGGTCTATTTGGTGTCAAGTATAGTCGTGTCCAATGGCACCAGAGAAACACCTACGGCTTCCTAAGAGCGGACGCAGTTGGCGCTTTCGGTAACTCCATCTTTGCCGCTGCGCTTATGTTCAGTATCTTTATTGAAGCCATCAAGAGGTTTATCGCGCCGGAGAAGACCGATAACGCTTTGCTGGTGTTAATTGGCGGTGTAGTCGGCCTGGCCATTAACGTTTTAAACTACGTCATCTTTCTCGACTGCTGCTTTCCTAAGAAGTCGGGTGATAATCCGGACCTGGAGAAAGGTAAGAATGGATATTAGTAATTGTAATAGATGAATGACTAGTGTTTTGTCACCCAGCTTTCCTAGACTCCTGAATGGCAAGTTTGCCAAATGTAATCACATATCTATCTATCTATCTATCTATCTATCTATCTATCTATCTATCTATCTACCTCCTATCTATCTATCTATCTATCTATCTATCTCCTATCTATCTATCTATCTATCTATCTATCTATCTATCTCCTATCTATCTATCTATCTATCTATCTATCTATCTATCTATCTCCTATCTATCTATCTATCTATCTATCTATCTATCTATCTATCTATCTATCTATCTCCTATCTATCTATCTATCTCCTATCTATCTATCTATCTCCTATCTATCTATCTATCTATCTATCTATCTATCTATCTATCTCCTATCTATCTATCTATCTATCTATCTATCTATCTATCTATCTATCTCCTATCTGTCTATCTATCTATCTATCTATCTATCTATCTATCTTCTATCTATCTATCTATCTATCTATCTATCTATCTATCTATCTCCTATCTATCTATCTATCTATCTATCTATCTATCTATCTCTCATATCTATCTATCTCCTATCTATCTATCTATCTATCTATCTATCTATCTATCTATCTATCTATCATCTATCTATCTATCTATCTATCTATCTATCTCCTATCTATCTATCTATCTATCTATCTATCTCCTATCTATCTATCTATCTATCTATCTATCTATCTATCTCCTATCTATCTATCTATCTATCTATCTATCTATCTATCTATCTATCTATCATCTATCTATCTATCTATCTATCTATCTCCTATCTATCTATCTATCTATCTATCTATCTATCTATCTATCTATCATCTATCTATCTATCTATCTATCTATCTATCTATCTCCTATCTATCTATCTATCTATCTATCTATCTATCTATCTATCTCCTATCTATCTATCTATCTATCTATCTATCTATCTCCTATCTATCTATCTATCTATCTATCTATCTATCTCCTATCTATCTCCTATCTATCTATCTATCTATCTATCTATCTATCTATCTATCTATCTCCTATCTATCTATCTATCTATCTATCTATCTATCTATCTATCTATCTATCTATCTATGTATCTATCATATATATATCAAAAACCATTATTGTAAGAAAATAAGCTGTATAGAATTTAGAGAAAAAGTCGTATTGAACTCTAAATGATCTGGGTGTCGGGGTCAGGACTGATGGCTGGGAGATGATGTCGAGATGTTGAGGTTAGGGTGCTAGTTTGGGGAGCCTACGTGCTAGGGTCTGGGGAACAGGGTCAGTGCCGAGGTCTTGATACTGAAGTTAGGGTGCTGGTGTTTATACAAAGGTCTTTGTGTTGAGATCTGGGTACTGGTGCTGGAGATTGGGCGCTGAGGTTGGGGTGCTGGTGCTGAGGTCTGAGTGATGGTGTCGGAGGTTTGGGGTTTGGGATGTCTGGTACAGGGTTAGACTGACCCACCTTAATACTATGGGATCCTCCGGTGGATCCAGGCTCCAACAATTGGCTCCACAGGTCCAGTATTTGGAGGAGACTTTGGAGCAATCACTTGATAGGAGCTATTTTTTATGGGAACTACATGACAAGGTTACTTACTACATAGGAAAACTGTAATGGAAAGTTATCTGTAGTGGCCAATGCCAGGCAGCTCATGGGGTGCTTGATGCCAACCTAGTTCTGCCACTTTCCAAGTCACAGTTTTGGGCATATGTAAGACATAGTAGAGATGAACGGGCTCAGTGTTGGACAACCAAAGTAGTATATGGCACGGGGGTGGGGTGGGGGATTAAAGTACTAGACTGAATAACTATGTATTATACCACTAGTCAGTGCATAGATCTGTGCCAGGGTGTCCTCATATCCAGGACCATAACAAGGGGCATCCTCTACATCTAGAGTAGTGGTTCCCAAACTTTCTGAAGGCGGCACTTACTTTTGGACAAGAATTTTGCCAGGACTCTCCGCCCCCCTTATTCCATACTTAGTTACATTTGCAAAAATAAATGTCCCTAACCAGTCCCTGCCATTCTTCTGCCGTAATCTTCCTTTTATTCTGCCTTTTAGCACTGTTACCCACAGCATGGGAACCCTGGTATAGAGGAAAGAAGGGGATCCTTATTGTAAGAGCAATGAGGCTATGGAGCTCTTATCATAAGGGATCCCATAAAAAAGTACAAGAAAGCGCTGGATGCCTGGAGTGTAATAATATTCCAGGTTATAGGTATTATTAGATTCATGGGATTCGGAACTAGGGATGTATTCCGATTGCCAAACTTAAAGTCTGGAGTCTTTCCGCTCAGTGGCTTCATTCTATGAGGTTTTTCCTTCCTCTGGATTAACACTGCCGGATAAACGCTCCACTAGATGGGCGAATAACTGTTACTATGTTAAAATTTTACTATAATATTTTTCTGTTTGCAGTTGCCACTAGGGGGCGCTTGTTGCATGCAGAATTGCTCCACCTAGGGGTAGATGCTGGTAGAAAGATGTGTTGCATCTAACAATAAAACCAAACTGGGACTTCAATAAAGATATAGAATGGATAGATCAATGCAGAACTCTGAGCTTCAGGGATATATCTTGTCAACCTATAACCACAGTGTGTGTATGTACGATACATATATATATATATATATATATATATATATATATATATATATATATATATATATATGTATATACTCGTAGCTTCCCCGTATATCGTAGCACAGCATGTCACCAGTGCGTCCTTTATCTCTAAGACGAGACAAGATGTTTGTAAGATAATTTCTAAACCATAAAGTGGCTCTAAGTTCACGGTCTAATCCCTGAGATTGAGTTCACAGCAGGTGGAATCTCCGATTGTTACGGCCGCACATTACAAGGGAATCCCAAGAAAAACTGATCTCTCAACTGGAACTGCCATAAAGAAAGCTTAGAAGGTTCCACTCGTAGATGTAGATAGATAAAATCTAAGTGAATAATGTGAAGTGTGTGAGGATATAACTAAGGCCAGCTTCACACTGCTCAGAGGAAAAGAACAACGGACTGTAAAACTGGTAGAATGACCCATGCACACAACATTGACTGCAGTGGTAAAAAGAAGGAAGTGTTACTATTGTAGGTTCACACTAGTGTTCGGCTTTCCGTTCGTCGGGTCCGTTCAGTGGATCGCCTTCTCGCGCACCTCTTGCTATCATTCCAGTTTATTGATTTCCCAATTACTACAGTATAATGTTCCCTCACTGCGGCCCATTCAGTAGAATGCCTCATATTGTGGCCTCCACATTATAATGTCCCCTTCCATGTGGTCTCCACATTATAATGTCACCTACCATGTGGCCCCTACTGTATTGTATGTTCTTCCATGTAGCCCCCACAATATAATGTCCCCATCCATGTGGCCCCTACTGTACAGTACCTTCTTTCATGTGGCCCCCGCACTATAATGCCCCCCTCCATGTGGTCGCCACAGTATAATGTCCCCTTTCCATGTGGTCCCTACTGTATAGCAGTGGCGTAACTACCGGGGTAGCAGGGGTAGCGGCTGCTACAGGGCCCGGGACATTAGGGGCCCAGCGACAGCCACTACCCCTGCGGGTTTTTTTTTTCTTAATAGTCGTTACCGGCATGAGTTACCCCAGCTGGTAACAGCCCATGGCATCACTTACCCTATTTACTTACCGATGCTGACAGATGCCGGGATCTGTAATGATGCCGCGGGCCCCACAAACACTAGTATTATATTCGGGGGTCTTTTCAGACCCCCGAGAATAATGATCGGAGGTCCAGGAGAGGTAAGGGAACAAAAAACATTGTTACTTACCTCTCCACGTTCCAGACAGGCTTCGGGCCTAGTTGTATGACGTCCCTGACATCACTTGACCAGGACATATCTCTATTTTGTGGAACAGCAGGATATCACCTCAAAATGCGGAACTGTCCTGCTGAATTTGAGATGGTTGAGATGAACGCTAAAGAGGTTCTGCAAGACTCAATGCTGATGGCCTAGCTAGGATAGGTTATTAGTATTGGATTGGTGGGGGGTCCATTACCTGGCACCCCCACAGGTTAGTCATTTTCAGCAGTGTCCCATGCCCCTGCCGTGCTATTGGAGATCACTAGTATAGAGCGTGATGCTTCCACATTACCTGCGCAATTTGACAAATTTCAATACCAATGTATACCCCTAGGGGGCAGTAGAGGATCTAAAGATGTAAAGGGAGTTATACAATCGTTTCACTATTTTCAAATTAAAATGTAAAAATCCGATTTTACGCCAACGTGTTTTATGTGACAACAAGTCCCAGACAAGTCAAGTTGTCTGTGTCTTGCTGTTTTTAGAGCCGCGATTTCAACGTAAAAACTGTTAAATCTCAGACGTGTCACATGTGAGTCGCCTAAAATACGTCTATGTCGCTGCTGAGTTGTGAAAATGTCCGAAAAAATATGCCCGCATTAACCAATCACAGCGCAGCTTTCATGTTGCATTCTGCACCTGGAATCTGAAAGCTGCGCCATGATCGGTTGCGATGGGTAAATAAGACAGTTTGCTTTAGGCCATTTTAATACATTTACCCCATTTGGGCTAGTCTCACACCGTTGGGTTTGATATATCCTAAATGTCCAATATATATACGGCACCTATCTTGAAAATAAAGTTACCCCTGGTCTCGTGGCCACTGTGAGTGAAGAGGTGACCACTGTGTGAGATGCTCTTTCCATTCACTTCTATAGGAGTTCTGACAATGGCCAAGCAGGGAGGCTCGGTTCTCTTTAGAAGTCCCATAGAAGTGTATGGAGACTACTGCGCATGCGCGGTCTCCTCACTGCAGCCAGGAGATGGGGGTCAGCGACCACTGAGCACGATGTAATCCATTCTCTAGTGCTTTTTACGTAATAGTTTCCATTGACCGGGTCATATATCTTGTGATCTGGATTATAATTAGAGGGTGCGTCCTCTATTCCTTAATAACTAGTTGGCGCCATACTGTATAAGTTATTCCATTACGTGGATATGTGCCCACACCAGTAGTGTCAGCCAAAGCTTTCCTGAGAAGGCAGACTTCCATATATCTTAGAGTCTCATGCAATATCTTAAAGAAAGCTGTCAATTAACTTGACTAATGACATGATTTACATAATTACTGATTTACATAATTACCGATTTACCCAGAATCTTAAAGCGTTTTTTCCGCTGCGATTCTGCATTGTCGGGCCTTAACGTCTTTCCTGGATTTCTCCCTTCTGAGACGGTCATTGTAATGACTCCCTCTATACAATGCTCTGGGTACAAACTCACTGTATAGTCCAGGCTGTATGACAACTGACAACTCTTCTGCCCACATAATCGAAAATATTTTGATATTTTTTAAACATTTTTATACGATAAGACCTAAAATTGTACAAGCCACGTTTTTTTAACCAGATTTTTTTTTAAAAAATTGCTGTTTCTTCTATGTGTAGAATTTATACTCAACACAGTGTTTCTTCTTTGGCCATAGGTGACCATATAGAGAACGAATCTGACCTGGAATCCGAAATGGACAAAGTTGAAAGGCAGGGTACCCTCAATATTAGAGGTAATTATGGCTTTGGGTTCGATAGTCCTCTCTATGTTGTCAGTAGGAATGTTGTGCAGGTAGGACAACCATACATTGAGCCCTTCCTTGTGTCCTCTAAGGTAAAATAAACAATAGATCTATGATCCACTGCTGGGTCCTGGCTATCATCTTAGTGGACTACCTGAAGTATTGGTGTCATAGTCATCCCCTCTACTAAATATGACACCACTATGAGTGGGACTTTCCCCTCATCACCCCCTTGTTTTGAGCAATGACAGTTTTATCAATTTATCTTAATATTTTGTGTTCGAGTTATTTTCTCATACCTGTAGTATCCTCCTGATAACCAGCCATGATGTCCTTATTGTGGTTGTGCTATCTTCTCATACATGTAGTGTCCTCCTGATAACCAGCCATGATGTCCTTATTGTGGTCGGGTTATCTTCTCATACATTTAGTGTCCTCCTGATAACCAACCATGATGTCCTTATTGTGGTCAGGTTATCTTCTCATACATGTAGTGTCCTCCTGATAGCCAGCCATGATGTCCTTATTGTGGTCAGGTTATCTTCTCATACATGTAGTGTCCTCCTGATAAACAGCCATGATGTCCTTATTGTGGTCGGGTTATCTTCTCATACATGTAGCGTCCTCCTGATAACCAGCCATGATGTTCGTATTGTGGTCAGGTTATCTTCTCATACATGTAGTGTCCTCCTGATAACCAGCCATGATGTCCTTATTGCGGTGAGGTTATCTTCTCATACATGTAGTGTCCTCTAGATAACCAGCCATGTTGTCCTTATTGTGGTCGGGTTATCTTCTCATACATGTACTGCCCTCCTGATAACCAGGCATGATGTCCTTATTGTGGTTGTGCTATCTTCTCATACATGTAGTGTCCTCCTGATAACCAGCCATGATGTCCTTATTGTGGTCGGGTTATCTTCTCATACATTTAGTGTCCTCCTGATAACCAACCATGATGTCCTTATTGTGGTCAGGTTATCTTCTCATACATGTAGTGTCCTCCTGATAGCCAGCCATGATGTCCTTATTGTGGTCAGGTTATCTTCTCATACATGTAGTGTCCTCCTGATAAACAGCCATGATGTCCTTATTGTGGTCGGGTTATCTTCTCATACATGTAGCGTCCTCCTGATAACCAGCCATGATGTTCGTATTGTGGTCAGGTTATCTTCTCATACATGTAGTGTCCTCCTGATAACCAGCCATGATGTCCTTATTGCGGTGAGGTTATCTTCTCATACATGTAGTGTCCTCTAGATAACCAGCCATGTTGTCCTTATTGTGGTCGGGTTATCTTCTTATACATGTACTGCCCTCCTGATAACCAGGCATGATGTCCTTATTGTGGTCAGGTTATCTTCTCATACATGTAGTGTCCTCCTGATAACCAGCCATGATGTTCTTATTGTGGTCGGGTTATCTTCTCATACATGTAGTGTCCTCCTGATAACCAGCCATGATGTCCTTATTGTGGTCAGGTTATCTTCTCATACATGTAGTGTCCTCCTGATAACCAGCCATGATGTCCTTATTGTGGTTGGGTTATCTTCTCATACATTTAGTGTCCTCCTGATAACCAACCATGATGTCCTTATTGTGGTCAGGTTATCTTCTCATACATGTAGTGTCCTCCTGATAGCCAGCCATGATGTCCTTATTGTGGTCAGGTTATCTTCTCATACATGTAGTGTCCTCCTGATAAACAGCCATGATGTCCTTATTGTGGTCGGGTTATTTTCTCATACATGTAGCGTTCTCCTGATAACCAGCCATGATGTTCGTATTGTGGTCAGGTTATCTTCTCATACATGTAGTGTCCTCCTGATAACCAGCCATGATGTCCTTATTGTGGTCAGGTTATCTTCTCATACATGTAGTGTCCTCTAGATAACCAGCCATGTTGTCCTTATTGTGGTCGGGTTATCTTCTCATACATGTACTGCCCTCCTGATAACCAGGCATGATGTCCTTATTGTGGTCAGGTTATCTTCTCATACATGTAGTGTCCTCCTGATAACCAGCCATGATGTCCTTATTGTGGTCAGGTTATCTTCTCATACATGTAGTGTCCTCCTGATAACCAGCCATGATGTCCTTATTGTGGTCGGGTTATCTTCTCATACATTTCGTGTCCTCCTGATAACCAGCCATGATGTTCGTATTGTGGTCAGGTTATCTTCTCATACATGTAGTGTCCTCCTGATAACCAGCCATGATGTCCTTATTGTGGTCAGGTTATCTTCTCATACATGTAGTGTCCTCTAGATAACCAGCCATGTTGTCCTTATTGTGGTCGGGTTATCTTCTCATACATGTACTGCCCTCCTGATAACCAGGCATGATGTCCTTATTGTGGTCAGGTTATCTTCTCATACATGTAGTGTCCTCCTGATAACCAGCCATGATGTCCTTATTGTGGTCAGGTTATCTTCTCATACATGTAGTGTCCTCCTGATAACCAGCCATGATGTCCTTATTGTGGTCAGGTTATCTTCTCATACATGTAGTGTCCTCCTGATAACCAGCCATGATGTCCTTATTGTGGTCGGGTTATCTTCCCATACATGTCGTGTCCTCCTGATAACCAGCCATGATGTTCTTATTGTGGTCGGGTTATCTTCTCATACATGTCGTGTCCTCCTGATAACCAGCCATGATGTCCTTATTGTGGTCAGGTTAGGAGAAAACCCCTTTAAGTCCCACCTCCTAACCACCCCATCCTGCTAAGAACACATACTTTTGGGCAGGGTTTGCACATACACTGTCCCTATTTGAGCCAGGACAATACAAATTTGCTAATATTGTCACTGAAAACTTGGGACAATTGAGGATTGTTGGCAAGCATGCAGGCCTCAGATTTCTCTGCGTCCTCCAATCCTTTCAAGATGGGTTTTCTTTACAAAGTTGTAACTTAGTACAATGCGGGAGATCAGGTTTTCAGCTGAAATTTCATCTCCCGAGTACCTGACACTGAAAACAGCTGTTTCACGACGTCTTAAACAGGTTGAGGCAATTGCCAATGACTTGACATTATACTGAACCAGTCAGTGCTCAACATGGCGGTGTCCGGGTAGGGGAGGTAGGAATAGCTGTAGTCCGAATTAGTATTCCTGAGAACTGAGACTAATAACATCTGTCAGGAGGTCACAAATAGTTTAATAGGTTTAAAACCATGAAATTTTTGTAAAAATTTGCTTTATAGTGTTTTTTTTTGTTTCTTAAGGTGTCCTTCTTCATGTAATGGGCGACGCACTAGGGTCTGTGGTTGTTGTGGTGGCAGCCGTCATATTTTATGTACGACCATTACCTGATGACGCAGAATGCAACTGGCAGTGTTACATTGATCCCAGCCTGACAATCGTGATGGTCGTCATTATTTTATGTTCTGTCTTCCCCCTGATCAGAGAGACAGCCACCACCCTGCTTCAGATGGTTCCCAAAGGCATCAATACTGGAGAAATCGGTAAGAACAATATTATTTAGAGAGGGACCTCATAGTAAAGCTCAAAATGGGCCACCTTTGTCATGTGGGACGGATGTTTGCCTCCGCTTGCCCACCACCATACTCCTTCCATGACTCTTGGACCAATTCTCTCTGGAGTGTCCTGCACATGTTCTCACTACTGAGTAGTAAGGAGGCATGGGACCACCCACAGCTGAGCCCCCGATATCTATAGTTTGTGTGTCCTTGTTGATGGCTGATGAAACTGTATCCCACCATAAAGACGCCTCGTTTGTCAGACACTTTTATTGGACTATAATACTGAGCTCCACTTCCTCTTATCAGGGAACGACATCAGGTCAAGTGACCTGGGCAAGGCCATGTGACCATCAGACATCATATGGTATCCTGAGAAGAGGAAGTGGAGTTCAGTATCATAGTCATGGACAACTCCTTTAAGTTTTAGGGGTTTTCCTGGCTGTGGGGTGTTTTGCTTAGTGATCATCTATCTCCAGTATAGGTCATTAGTATCAGATCGGTGGGGCTCCGACTCTTGGCCCCTGCACAAATCAACTAACCGGGCTGCATCCAATGGAGAAGTAGCTGGAAGCTGAAGGCTCTGTCCACTGTATAGCGGCCATGCTGGAATACTGCAACCTAGCTCTTGTTAACTCCACTCCAGGTTGTAGTGCTAACCACTGAGCCACCATGTTGCCCCCAGAGTCTTCTATTTCTGTCTGCTTCCCCTGTATAGTTCTAGTGGGTGGAGCCCAAACAGCTGATCAGTGTGGAAGCTAGGTGCTAGATCTCCACCCATGAAACCACCCACAACCTGGATAATTATTTTTAGGAATTTTTCTGATGACACATTTTCTTTAAGGACAATTCACAATTTTAGGAAATTACATAATTGGCTCAAAAATTTCCATCAATAACTATTTCAATGATGAGTACGGTATATCTACAGTATAAGGGACCTCTTGTTTGGAGGCCACCATGATGTGTAAAATTGTTGTTGTTGCTATGAAATGAATCATAGGCAACCTGGGAATTTATGTATTTCTAAATTACTATTTTAATATTTTTCATATTTATTTTTTTCGATTCTCCAGGTCATGAAATTTCCATGATCCCAGGGGTGAAAAGTATCCATGAAATCCACATTTGGGAGTTAGCCAGAGGGAAGAACATCGCAACCCTCCACGTGAAGTTTCAGAGCCAAGAAGACTACACTTCGGCCAATCGCAGCATCCGTAAGATCTTCCACGCACATGGCGTCCATGCGGTCACGCTCCAGGCTGAGCTTACAGGTGCCAAAGACTTCTCCTTAGAGTGCAGCAATCCATGCATATCCAAGAAGTGCGATGAGAACCTCTGCTGCAGCCAAGAACTGGTCCCATTTTCTGAGTCCGATGGTCATGCCTTGAAGAAAGGCAAATCCTCCCACGTGTGGTACAGAAGTGATGAGGCTCCGTTTGATCCCATGTGTGTAGGGACTCCAGAAGTGAAGGCGATTCCCAATGGCCTAAACTCAAAAAATGAGGGCCTGAAAGCAGACAGTACACGGTTTTAAACTACTCCCATGGACTGAAGGGTATGAACCCCTAAATTATATTTACTCGAGGACCGAAGAGATTTGCAGATCTCTACTTCAGGTTATGAGGTGGTCTGTGGTGTGTATATCACTTTCTATATAACTGTGAGGGCCGTCACCTTGAATGTGTTAGAAAACGCACAGATATATGGTAAAGACGTCACAGAACTGTATCATGATGTGTCATTGAGGACATGAAGAGGCTAAGCTTACCTGCTCAACTCTTTGGAGCAATGGGAATGTCCTCGTTGCTCCAAATACCTCATTGTTGTATTGAAAAAATGTCAATATCTTGGCAATGTTTCATAAGAGGAAAACACTGTTTGATTCAGGTAACCCTAACCTATATATCTGTGGGGTTGGTCTGTTATGTGGGATTCTAGAGACACACTCCTTTTAAAAGAGTTGTTCAGCCTCCTAGTATTGATGACCCTTCCTTAGGTGGGGGTTCGACATTTTGCACCTCCAATAAGCAGCTCTTCAGAGTGGCAGTGTCGATATTTTTATTCTAACTTCCATCTTATAATAGGGTGGCTTATAGATTTTAGCTCCAGGTTGATAAAGCATGACTGCTAAGAGGAGTGGGAAAAGCAAATGACGACTGTTGTGGGCCCACTCATTGTCCTGATTGTATCACCGCCTCATGTACAAGAATGTAACTACTATTATACTGCCCCCATGTACAAGAATATAACTACTATAATACTGCCACTACGTACAAGAATATAACTACTATAATACTATTCCTATCTTGATAACTACTATAATACTGCTCCTATGTACAAGAATATAACTACTATAATACTGCTCCTATGTACAAGAATATAACTACTATAATACTGCTCCTATGTACAAGAATATAACTACTATACTACTGCTCCTATGTACAAGAATGTAACTACTATAATACAGCTCTTATGTACAAGAATATAACTACTATAATACTGCTCCTATGTACAAGAATATAACTACTATAATACTGCTCCTATGTACAAGAATATAACTACTATAATACTGCTCCTATGTACAAGAATATAACTACTATACTACTGCTCCTATGTACAAGAATGTAACTACTATAATACAGCTCTTATGTACAAGAATATAACTACTATAATACTACTCCTATGTACAAGAATATAACTACTATAATACTACTCCTATATACAAGAATATAACTACTATAATACAGCTCTTATGTACAAAAATATAACTACTATAATACTGCTCCTATGTACAAGAATATAACTACTATAATACTGCTCCTATGTACAAGACTATAACTACTATAATACTGCTCCTATGTACAAGAATATAACTACTATAATACTACTCCTATGTACAAGAATATAACAACTATAATACTGCTCCTATGTACAAGAATATAACTAATATAATACTGCTCCTATGTACAAGAATATAACTACTATAATACTGCTCCTATGTACAAGAATATAACTACTATAATACTGCTCCTATGTACAAGAATATAACTACTATAATACTAATCCTATGTACAAGAATATAACTACTATAATACTGCTCCTATGTACAAGAATGTAACTACTATAATACAGCTCTTATGTACAAGAATATACCTACTATAATACTGCTCCTATGTACAAGAATATAACTACTATAATACTACTACTATGTACAAGAATATAACTACTATAATACTGCTCCTATGTACAAGAATATAACTACTATAATACAGCTCTTATGTACAAGAATATAACTACTATAATACTGCCCCTATGTACAAGAATATAACTACTATAATACTGCTCCTATGTACAAGAATATAACTACTATAATACTGCTCCTATGTACAACAATATAACTACTATAATACTGCTCCTATGTACAAGAATATAACTACTATAATACTACTACTATGTACAAGAATATAACTACTATAATACTACTACTATGTACAAGAATATAACTACTATAATACTGCTCCTATGTACAAGAATATAACTACTATAATACTGCTCCTATGTACAAGAATATAACTACTATAATACTGCTCCTATGTACAAGAATATAACTACTATAATACTAATCCTATGTACAAGAATATAACTACTATAATACTGCTCCTATGTACAAGAATGTAACTACTATAATACAGCTCTTATGTACAAGAATATACCTACTATAATACTGCTCCTATGTACAAGAATATAACTACTATAATACTACTACTATGTACAAGAATATAACTACTATAATACTGCTCCTATGTACAAGAATATAACTACTATAATACAGCTCTTATGTACAAGAATATAACTACTATAATACTGCCCCTATGTACAAGAATATAACTACTATAATACTGCTCCTATGTACAAGAATATAACTACTATAATACTGCTCCTATGTACAACAATATAACTACTATAATACTGCTCCTATGTACAAGAATATAACTACTATAATACTACTACTATGTACAAGAATATAACTACTATAATACTGCTCCTATGTACAAGAATATAACTACTATAATATTACCTCCTATGTACAAGAATATAACTACTATAATACTGCCCCCTATGTACAAGAATATAACTACTATAATACTACTCCCATGTACAAGAATATAATTACTATAATACTGCTCCTATGTACAAGAATATAACTACTATAATACTGCTCCTATGTACAAGAATATAACTACTATAATACTGCCTCCTATGTACAAGAATATAACTACTATAATACTGCTCCTATGTACAAGAATATAACTACTATAATACAGCCCCCTATGTACAAGAATGTAACTACTATAATACTACTCCTATGTACAAGAATATAACTACTATAATACTGCTCCTATGTACAAGAATATAACTACTATAATACTGCTCCTATGTACAAGAATATAACTACTATAATACTGCCCCCTATGTACAAGAATATAACTACTATAATACTGCCCCCTATATACAAGAATATTACTACTATAATACTGCCCCCTATGTACAAGAATATAACTACTATAATACTGCCCCCTATATACAAGAATATTACTACTATAATACTGTTCCTATGTACAAGAATATAACTACTATAATACTGCCCCCTATGTACAAGAATATTACTACTATAATACTGTTCCTATGTACAAGAATATAACTACAATCCTATATATAAAGATACTATAATATATAACATTCCATAAAATGGTACGAATAAAAACTGCAGCTTGCACTGCAAAAAACAAGTCTTTACACAGTTCCGTGGATATAAATATAAAGAAGTTAAAGGAGTCAGAATATGGTAATGAAGAGATTTTATTTTTAAAACGCTGTTAATTAAAAAATAGAAAAAATAAGAAAAACTCTGGCATTGCTTGAATCATCTATCCCCCACAATAGAAGTAATGTGTAATTTCTACTGTACAGAGAATTCCCTAAAAAAAAAACAACCTATAAAACTTGCATAACTGTGTTTTTTTGCCATGTCCTCATAAATCATTTTTCCACCTTCCCAATACAGCACATGACGTATAAAATTGTGCCATTGGGAAATACAACTTAACCCACAAAAAACAAGCCCCCTATGACTCTGTGAAGGGAAAAATAAAAACGTTACAGAGAACATGGCTGTGTCAGGAAGAGGTTAATAGGTTAATATCCTGGCAATGTACCTGGAATATATTGCACATATTTGTAATAATGGCGTTAAGTAATATACATATATTTGATATCTTTTGTGTAAAGGTATATTTTTGCACTGTATATACTGTCAGGCCAAAGGTTTTTGTTACCGATTATTTTTTTAATCCAATATATGTAAATGTAATAAATGAATTGTTCCTAGAAAATAAAATTGATATTGTGGCCTAAAATGTATAAATTGCAACAAAAATTCAATTAAACGACCTATCAAACTGGGATTACGGTGGTCAACTTGTGGCTAATACCGAAAAATTCATGTCACTATTGGCAACCATCATCAAGATCTTAGTCCTGGAAATCCCTTTAATAGAATGTGATGAGATAAACTAGGAAATGAAACAGATTCGAGAATCCTGGCCGCCGTCTTCCGGATACTTGACCTGTCTTGTGAATGTGTTGTAACTTCATTCAGATATAGAGTGTAATACATGTCACAGCCCAGAAGTGAGAGTGGCGCTGTTCCTGGAAGAAGGCTATCGTGATTTTATAATCTCTAGTCTGATTATAAGAAGAAATGGCTGAAGCTGTCGCCATTCCCTACACAGCTTTATTACTAATATACAGTCCCCAGGAGCCCTGTTTATTACCTGTGTGGAGGGCAGCTGGGGAGGCCGAAAATCTTGTTCCCCTGTCTCGCTTACATCTGCTCCGACTCTCACTGACTTCACCGTCTCACCTCTATTTGGGCCCACAGGTCCATTGAGTATTGTGGGGTCAGTCACATGACCAAGCGTCAGAGCATCAGCAGAGGAGGCGGAGCAATGAAAGTTCTGGCCTCCCCAGCTGCTCTCCCAAAAGTAATAAATGGAGTTCAAAGTTATTAATAAAGATTATCCAGTGCAGGGAATGTACAGATGAATCTTATTAGTCCTTGGAAAACCCCTTTAAGTTCTTGACATCCCCTTTCATTGCGTGTTCTAGGGGCGATACTAGAGTCAACCCCAAGGCATATCGCTATGTCCCCTTTTATAATACATGGCATAGGTTCATGGGCGCAGCACTAAAATATCCCAAAGGCTGATGTTACTATCATGTAGTGACCATATAGGGGTAGATACGGTATTAGTTGTCTATAGGTACTCTGCACTTCCTATAGGGATTCTTCACATTGGAAATGGAAAGGGAGTTTGAGCAGACCTCCTCCTCAAATTCTCTTCCATTTTCGTCCCTCTGGTTTTCCACCGCACCTTTCACCGACTGATTCGGTATTGGTAGGGGGCATGCGGCGAGGGGAGGGGGGTTTTACGGCTGAATTTCGAATTTCTCTCCACATTTCATAATGTGAACCTTGTCTTATGTAGTAACAGCGCCTCCCCGGTATTGCCCCTGCTCCCCTTATTGTAATGGAATTGGACACGTACACAATATGGCGGTATGATTTATACTTTTCTCAGCAAACACCTCATCAACATCACAGAAAACCGCAGGTACAATTGTGAACTATTTATTTTCTGAAATAAGACGCTACATTTGACTAAGACCAAGGTACCGAAAGTTGACGTTCCTTAACCCCAAAACAAAGTAACGGGACCCCTCTTACCATATGCTGTCTATAATACTGATGTCTTCTCATGTTGTAGAGACCTTTGGGCCCTCTCAGACTACGGGACCCCCTTAGCCATTGCCCTTGGGGATCCCTATGGGCTAGTATGAAATCTCATATTTCCGTCCACACATCTCAATATTTCTGGACTCTGGGAAAGCAGGATGACAGACACCCAGCTTTCCAGAAATAGATATAAGATCTAGGAGTGGTGCGTGAGTGGAGACTGCTGAGGATGGCAGCACGTACAATGCTATAGGGAATGGCTGGCATTCGTGTCAGGGGTTCATTATACGGATGACATAATAAGATGAAACAGGAGGAGAGTCAGGCTGCACACTACCCCGTCTACGTGCTGGAAAATAGGAGTGGCCCCGGCTGGGTGGTGAGATAATCCTGACACAGCAACAATCCTTATCACAGCCTCATATATAAACCGCACTCACAGCAGCTCTGATCCCTCTGCTCGGAAGCAACAGCACCTAGGAGAGGACCACCTGCACCCAGGAGAAGACCACCTGCACCCAGGAGAAGACCACCTGCACTAGGAGAACAGCAACACCTGCACCAGGAGAACCGCAGCAACAGCTCGTCTGCACCAGGACAACAGCTCTTCTGCACCACCCGCACCTGGAGAACTGCACCACTACTTCAGCACCCCAAAAACTGCACCACTAACTCTGCTTCAGCACCCCAAGAACAGCATCACAGCTCTGCTACATCTGCTAAACAACCAGATTGCTCACCCTGGCTAATACACTACCAGCTGTGTGCCGCCATATGCGCTCTGCCCTTAGAGACTACAAGAAGAGTCCATCACTGAGCCACATACAAAGCTGACAGTGGCCCTTTACCTGACCCCACAAGCGTGACCACTGAGTACTAAGAGCCTTCGGTAAGGACCACCAGTGCGCAGCCATGGGTCGCTACACTGGGAAGACCTGCCGACTGATCTTCATGTTGGTCATCACCGTCATCTTCTTTGTGGCAGAGTTAGTCTCTGGCTACTTAGGCAATTCCATTGCCCTGATCTCCGACTCCTTTAACATGTTGTCAGATTTGATCTCTCTGTGCGTTGGGATCACAGCCTCCCGTATATCGAGGCGCACAAGCAGGGGACCCCAAGCTACCTATGGGTACACCCGAGCAGAGGTGGTGGGTGCGCTGTGCAATGCCGTCTTCCTCACTGCTCTTTGCTTTACCATCTTGGTGGACTCTATACTAAGACTGGCCAAGCCTGAGAAGATTGATGATCCTGAGTTGGTGCTGATAGTGGGTGCACTGGGGTTGGGTGTGAATATCATTGGCCTGTTGGTCTTCCAAGACTATAGCTGCTGTATACGCTTCCTATGTGGGCGAAAAGGCCAACCAGAATCGGAAGAAACCGAAAAAGTCTCCAACGATCGCCTGAATGTCACCCCTTACCGAGCCGAGGGTAGCCAAGGATCCCAGAGCCTGGACGACAACTTAGCAGGTGCCTTTCGGTTATTTTATAAGGGGTTTGGGGTGATGGGTATAACTATAAATGTTATGGTGTTCCTGAACTTCCAAAAACCCTAAATATTTAATGCAGTGGCAGTAGGGTCCATCTTCTAGGTAACCCTATTTTTGACTGTGGTAGAACGTCTTAATTTTGGCAAACCATCTCGGGGCTAGTAGTTCTCCTACAGCCTTTAACTCTATATATGTATCTTGCATTTAACCTTCACCAAGTAGTTATATGACACATATCTAGGGTCACTAAGGGTTAATGACTTCATAAATTCCTAGATGTCCTTATCTCACATGATCTTACAAAATGCATTCATGTGCTCACTAAAACCAGCAGTGAAAGACAAGAAATGTCTCATAGAGTTGCAGATCAGGATTTTGCAAAAAATTTGAAATTTTGGAATTTTTTTTGCTGTTGTTGTAAAACTTGTGGTCCCGGTCTAGAAGACATCTTCAGGAAGAGAGGATGACTGGAGGCCAATTAGTTTCAGTCAAGTCACTTATTGTTCTGGAATAAAGGGCACGTCTTGCACAATAGTCAGACTCAAGTTTTAAAGGGGAAGATCACTTTTAGCAATTCTGATCTGCAGAGAGAGCCCATAACTTTAGGCCTGTTTAGGATCTGTAGTATCCTAAACTGGTAGCCCCTCATCCAAAAAAGTGAACTTCCCCTTTAAATGCTGAATGTAGTTAGATATACTTAGGCAGATACCGATCACTTTAACCCCAAACCGTAATGTAAAGGTTCAGGGTGTAGAAAGTTTTCTTATAGATACTTAGATATACTTGTAGATATAGAACCTATAGATCTGAAGGAGCTGAGCGGATTGTATGGATAGATTTAGAAGGTCCCGTGTCTTAATCTTTACAATCTCCGCTCATTCTGGGTTTAGGAGCATGGTGGGCGATCCTTCTCAGTGACTGACACAGAGATAGCTGTCAATCACTGCATAGGACCGCCCACTGGACTCCTGAGACTGCAATGTACTTGCATATAATAAAAGTTATCTGGAATGTTTACCCATAATCCCATATATCAAACCGCTCAGCTCCTCCTACGCTATAACATGGCGCCCACAGACTGCACTGCACGTTCATTGTCACAGGTTCCCCTTTAAACACCTTTGAAGGTATTGGGTCATAAAGTGGTTCAGAAATGGGCCAGAGCAAGGCTTTGGCTGGATGAAGTCTTAATAACCTTAATAAACTTTAGCATGTAAATGGTGCACTTCCTGAGATCTCTGTACTAGATAAATGGTGGATGTCCTGAGATCTCCATGCTAGGTGAATGGTGGATGTCCTGAGATCTCCATGCTAGGTGAATGGTGGATGTCCTGAGATCTCCATGCTAGGTGAATGGTGGATGTCCTGAGATCTCCATGCTAGGTGAATGGTGGATGTCCTGAGATCTCCATGCTAGGTGAATGGTGGATGTCCTGAGATCTCCATGCTAGGTGAATGGTGGATGTCCTGAGATCTCCATGCTAGAAAAATGGTGGATGTCCTGAGATTTCTGTGCTAGGTGAATGGTGGATGTCCTGAGATCTCCATGCTAGGTGAATGGTGGATGTCCTGAGATCTCCATGCTAGATGAATGGTGGTTGTCCTGAGATCTCCATGCTAGGTGAATGATGGATGTCCTGAGATCTCCTTGCTAATTGAATGATGGATGTCCTGAGATCTCTGTGCTAAGTGAATGGTGGATGTCCTGAGATGTCCATGCTAGGTGAATGGTGGATGTCCTGAGATCTCCATGCTAGGTGAATGGTGGACGTCCTGAGATCTCCATGCTGGGTGATTGGTGGATGTCCTGAGATCTCTGTGCTAGGTGATTGGTGGATGTCTTGAGATGTCCATGCTAGGTGAATGGTGGATGTCCTGATATCTCCATGCTAGGTGAATGGTGGATGTCCTTAGATTTCTGTACTAGGTAAATGGTGGATGTCCTGAGATCTCCATGCTAGGTGAATGGTGGATGTCCTTAGATTTCTGTACTAGGTAAATGGTGGACGTCTTGAGATCTTCTGACGTGTCCGACTTGGTCTCTCTCTGACAATGCTGGGGATATATGTTTTTGTTGTCGCTGGTGAAGCAGATTTTTTGAAAAACTGGTGTTTCTTCTGTTTATAGAATTTATACACAACACAGCGTTTCTTCTTTGGCTATAGGTGACCATATAGACGATGAAGAATCTGACCAGGAAGATGGAAATGCCAAGAGTGACAAGAACGCAGCTGCCCTCAACATTAGAGGTATCTTAACCATTGACTGTAGAGTGGCCAATAGTCGTACTCATATCCTTCTGAGGGCAGTTCACATCTGTACACTGGTCTCCACTTTCAGGTTTCCATCTTTTGCCCAAGAAACTGGACAGGAGATGGAAACTGGGAGTCATTTTTCAAACCCATTTTATTTGAATGGGTTTGCAAATTGTCCACCCGTGAGCGCCCGTGAGCATTTTGTGGTCTCGGCGGCGAAACCGTTTTTTGTTAACTGGACACAAAGTCGGACATTGTGTCTGATTATAAAAAAAAAACGGTTTAGCCGCAGAGACCACAAAACGTTCACACGTGGACACTGCCGAGTTTCCGTTTCCTGTCAGCAGAAGATGGAAACCTGAAAGTGGAGACCGGGGCGCAGATGTGAACCCGTCCTCAGGCCCCCATGCACGCTTGGCTTGACTGAGAACACTTGTCCAGGCATCAAAACCTAATCTCCAGTAAGAACAAATGACCAGCTATTTTGAAATTCATGAACCCCTTTTTATATAGCCCCCACCCCATATGACATCCAGATATTCTTCACAAGAATATCTCCTTAAAGGGATTCTACCACTAAATCGCTTTATTTTGTGCTTTAGACGTCAGAATAGCCTTTAGAAAGGCTATTCGTCTCTTACCTTTAGACATGGTCTCCGCGGCGCCGTTCCTTAGAAATACCGGTTTTAACCGGTATGCAAATGAGTTCTCCACAGCAATGGGGGCGGGCCCCGGTGCTCAAACGGCAATGGGCGCATCCCCACTGCTGCCAGAGAGCTCTCTCCAGTGACACCTCCATCTTCAGGCTGGCGGCCATTTTGGGGAGACCACTCTTGCTCTTGTAGTTCAATACAGGAGCGTACTGCGGCCGGCGAAAAAAGAACTGACCGGCTCCCGTTGATTTCAATGGCAGCCGTCTTTTTGGCCAGAATTTTGAGGTGAATACGGCCTCAAAATCCAGACCAAAAAACTCTGTGTGAACTTACCCTTAAAACGGTATTTCAGTTACAAGTTACCCTCATCTTCACAAGAAGGACACCTTCTCTGATCACAAGATTGGGGGGTCCCTTGTACTCCCTAAATAAATGGATACAGTATTGTACTGGCCCACTAGAGTACCAGAGGATCCTCCAGTGGGCCCAGGCTATAACACAAATATGGTCAAGTAAAAGACACTCAGATTTGAAGGGTATTATGGTCTATTTCCTAGGGACACTTGCTAAATATTTGTCTTGGATCTGTCCCCATTCTGTCCTCCTGACACGGTGCACTCAGGTTTGTCTAGTCACTGGCCACAAGGTGATACTTAGGTGGAGTGGTCTATTCTACATTTTTTAACCTTTACAAAATTTTTTTTATCGAGTTAGAAATAAAGGTGAAGTTTTGAATACTTTGTCCTACTTTGGGTTTATCCCTTCAGTGAATTGTTTATTAACAAAGTGAGGATTCTATATCTATAATTCAGTGATAGCATAACTTTCTCTAACCAGAATTCCCCTTTAAGCTTGACGTGTATTACATGGCCAGCACTTTATTTATGGCCGCTGTGTAATATTACATATCTCAGTGCCTGCCTGCTTTCGGAATTTCTCTTGCAAAATCAGGTGTTTTCCCGGAGGCCAGGATCTGATCCCAGGGACCTCATTCTTAAAGGAGTTGTCTTTAACAGAACCCCTTTAAATATGGTAACCAGCAGTCTATTGTAGTAATTACTATGACTGTTTCTACTTTGTCCTTTACTTTTGTATTTTGCTTCGGGGCCAAACATTTCTCTACAGCCGTTTTCCCTCCCCGTTGTTTTTCTTTCCCGAAGTTTACATACTTACATGTACTTAATCTGAGTACAATGCGGTAGAGCAGGTTCCAGCTGAAATGTCACCTGCGAAGAGTCTCACATTAGAGTCAGGTGTTCTGGGGCTGCTCACGCCTAGAGATGTCAGGGCCAGCTTGCCTACATGGGGCATGTATACCATGACAACCCCTTTACCACCCTAGTGATAAACGTGGACTGGAGATTTACAGGTTGTAAACCAATAAAATATAATTTATGGTATCTTGCACTCAGTAACATTTTAGGATTCTTTGCAACATCAGCAAAACTGGCATGAGTGACAAAGGAAATCTACAGACTGGTGTAAGACTTCTATGAGGGCAGGAGCCTCCTAACAATTCAGACATACCTCGCACCAGTCGGGGACTGGTATAGTAAATTCTCCGACTGGTGCAAGTCACGCCTAAATGATTAAAATCCATGCCAGCCAGGAATAGTTTTTTTGGCATGAATTATAATAAATTTGTAAGGGTGATCTGGTTCAGCTGTAAAGCCAAAGCATAGAGAACTGTTGGCAGGGGACCAGTTTGGAGGGTAAGAATATAAGCTAAATTACCGTATATACTCGAGTATAAGCCGACCCGAATATAAGCCGAGGCCCCTAATTTTACCACAAAAAACTGGGAAAACTTATTGACTCGAGAATAAGCCGAGGGGGGAAATGCAGCAGCTACTGGAAAATTTCAAAAATTAAAATGGTCAGAGTTTTTGGGTACAGTAGATGCACCCAAGAGGAGGGGAAGGGGGTGTTTTGGTTGTCTGTCTGCCCCTTCCCTGAGCTTGAGGATTGGGGTTTTTCCCCCCATTTGGAATTCAGCCTTGCTGAATATAGGGGATCTGCAGTGCTCCTATTAACCCCTTCCTGACAGAACAGGAGCACTGCAGATCCCCTATATTCAGTAGACCGGGCACTTTCAGACACAGGGATACCTAATGTGTATGTGTTTCATAGTAATTTTCTACTTTCGTATGTATTCTAGGGAAAGGAGGGATTTAGAACTTTTTAAAAAAATTTTTTTAAGCTGCTTTTTTTTCCCACTACTTTTTGGGAGATTCTATACATTGATATTGCGGCTGGTCATAGCCCCCCCCCCCTCCTAAAAAATAATTTTTTATTTTTTTTTGCTGACTCGAGTACAAGCCGAGCGGGGCTTTTTCAGCACAAAAACTGTGCTGAGAAATTCGGCTTATACTCAAGTATATACTCAAGTCAAAAAGTATAGTGTAGGGCATGAGGAAGATGAATAACACAGATTGAAAAAAAAAAAAAAAATCCCTATTTTATGTTCCACTTCTTAGGCCCTGTATTAGAGATAATACAATAAATCTGTGTTCCTTTAATGTTCTAGACTATGGACAAGCATAGACTATATTATGAGATAAAACCTAAAAAATTGGCTCCACTTATCTCTTTCTCCAGCTGGGATGAATCCTCATATATTGCAGGCTGCTCAGTCATGTTCAGTGAAAAATTTGTCAGATGAGCTCTCTGACCACTCAGTCTAAGGTCGGGTTCACACGGGTTATTTTGGACCGTATTTTGACACGGAGGCCGTCAAAATCCGACCCAAATATCCCTGTGTGAACCCAGCCTAACAACCCTATTGAGATATTAGCTGCAGACTGACAAGCTGTTTGATGGATTTCACACTGAATGGGACTGAGCAGCCTGCAATGTATGAGAATACATGCCGGCTGCACAATACAAACAGAGCAACATTTTTAATGAAAAATCTATTACAAACATGTTTTTTTCATCAAAGAAAACAGCAAATGCAATAAAAAATTTGGCCCATCCGCAGTCTCTAAGACAATATCTATGGATGTATTTCTAGATGGTGTGATGCTAATCTACGTGAACATTGATTTACATTGAGTTCTTGTCTTTTCAGGTGTCCTACTTCACGTGATGAGTGACGCATTGGGGTCTGTGGTTGTTGTGGTGGCCGCCGTTATATTTTACGTACGGCCTCTGACACCTGATGCGACCTGCAACTGGCAGTGTTATATCGATCCCAGCCTGACAGTCATAATGGTGGCCATCATTTTATTTTCTGCCTTCCCCCTCATCAAAGAGACAGCCACTATCTTGCTTCAGATGGTCCCCAAAGACATCAAGGTTGGAGAAATTGGTAAGAACAATGTATTTCTTTACTGCTGCATAATACGTAGATTATAGACAGTATAGGACCAACTTGTCAACCTAAATAAAACAACTATTAAAGGGGTTATCCAGCTTTTACAAAATGACGACTTAGGACCTTTCACCACCTGGGGCACATGTGATTTAATACAATGCTAGAAAGCCAACAGTCTGCTGAATTCAGCGCACTTCAGCGGCTGTGCCCTTCTGTGCCCCTGGTGAAGAGCTATCGGTGCCGGTACCGTAGCTCTTCACTATCAGAAGGGCGTTCCTGACAGTCATTCAGGAACGCCCTTCCTAACAGCAGCGTCTATAGCACTGTACTGTGAGAGGGGGTGTTGCTTACCGACCAGTGATGATGCTGAGCAGTAAGGAACGCCCCCCCCAGTACTCATCTATGTGCGTTCCTCCCTGTTCTCACAGTACAACGCAATAGGCGCTACTGTGAGGAAGGGCGTTTCCGACTGACTGTCAGAAACGCCCTTCTGATGGTGAAGAGCTACAGTATCGGCACCGATAGCTCTTCACCAGGGGGGGCACAGAATGTGAAAGCTGAAACTGTCGGCTTTCTAGTGGTATATAAAACCGCATGTGCCCCAAGTGGTGAAAGGTCCTTTTTAAGGGGGGCTGTCAATTTTAGTTTGGTGCAAGTCTGACTGTCAGGGCCACCATAGAGCTACTGTTTACATTTAGGGCATTGTTCTATTCACTAGATGAACTTTTAGTAGGAACTATTATGGGTCCTGCAATGGTGTCCCATAGATTTGAATGTTATAGACTATGGACAACTTTTGGGGCATTATTTTTTTTTACGTAATAAACCGTTATACTCACCTTCCTCCACCTATCCAAGGCATTCTCACTTTTCATCCAATGGGAATGAGACCTTTAGGATGTTGCTTCTAATCAGATTTGCCATAGCTTATGTATAGTACCATGTGCAGAATACTCTAATCAGACAAAGACTTGTTTGAGTAGGGAGAAAGGGAAAAATAACACCTAGAATCAATTAGAGAGTGGTCAGAATAAATAATATTATATTTTAACCCCATATATTCAAACTACCGTATCCCCTTCTTATAGCTGCACATATGTCTCGGATCATGTCTATAGTCTAATGTGTATGGGGAAATTTTCCTTCAACTTGTCCAAGCAGATTTTGTGAAAGATAAGGATTGTTATCTTGCATTTTAGCATGACTGATCCTTTGTTCTACAAATATTCGGTATATCACTCAACTAACGTAGCATCTGTTGTTTACATACAAGTAGTGTACAGGCATGTAAAAAACAAGTCAATACATGTAAAGTGAGATTAAAATCAGATCAAAAATGGAGGAGGTCAAACATTATTTCTACAAGTTCTAGGAGACTATTTCCGTGTAAGAACACAAAGGCCTATGTAGCATTGCCAGCTGCGGGTAAACAAAAGCAAGCGCAAACAAGCAGAGAACCCTAAAGTGGGAACATTCCAATAAATACAGATAATCTCCAACCATATAATCTCCTGGTGAGCGGACCATGAAACCATGAACAAGTATCAGATAAGAAGACTGCTGTCTGCGTAAAGTTGGCCAAATACATGAGATCACTGTTGGCCGATCCCACTCATTGTACGAGATTGCTGACTATTAAGTATAATAGATGGAGGCACAGGGGAGGTGTAAAAAATAATAGATAGTTATACTCACCTCACCTCTTTTGGGCCTCCTTGTGGTGTCCAGCGCTTTCTTCTGGGTGATGTTATGCTCCCCAGGTCAATACTGAGGCCTAGTCACATGGCGAGCACCAAGCATCATGTCTTCATGACGTCCCATGGGCCTCCACCTATTATAATCTGGGTGTATCTTTTTATTTTATTCTTATTTTATAATAATTTCACTTCCGAACAAGATTAACCCAAAGTGAATTTTTGGGCTGAACCACCTAAACCCAAAATGAAAGGCATCTTCAGAGGTTCACCCATCTCTGACCAACTAATACATATAGGGACCGCGCCAGGGCCATAGAGTTGGTAGGCCAAAATGTGGACTCCTCTATGTTTCTATAGCCTCTATGTAACAAACTATACATCTAATCAATAGGGTCGAGCCGATCTCGAGATTTCAGGATCGATTTTAAAATCCGATCATTTTCCAGCCGATCCCGATCGTGAAATTTGCTCGATCGGGATCTGATCTTTTCCGAACCCGATCGCTCAACCCTAGTCAATGCTTCTCTATGGGAAAAGTCACTTTCTGGGTTGAGCCGATCTTGACATTTCAAAATCCGATTTCCGATCATTTTCCAACCGATCGCGATCGTGAAATTTCCTCAATCACCGATCGGGATACGATCTTTTCTGAACCCGATCACTCAACCCTACTAATTAATTATACAACAGTAATTGTAGAATTGAATAAAAAATAATGAATGGTTTTATTTAGAAGCCAGAATTGGAGTCAGTAACTTTTTTCCAACTCTGATCCTTAGAAGTAAAATATACTGGGAATTCGGTGATTGTGAGCGCAATGTAAAGGAGAACAACTCCCCAAATCAGAAACCGGTCTCCTAAGGCTTATAAATTATTTTAATATTATTATTAGAATTTTCTTTTTACATTTTTAATTACATTTTCCAGGTGATAACATTTCCATGATAGAAGGAGTGAAAAGCGTTCATGAAATCCACATTTGGGAATTAGCCAGTGGGAAGAATATCGCAACGCTCCACGTGAAGTTTCACAAACTTGAAGACTACGCCTCGGCCAATCGTAGCATCCGTAAGATCTTCCACGCACAAGGCATCCACGCAGTCACGCTCCAGGCTGAGTTTCCAGATGCAAAGGACTTCTCCTTGGAATGCAACGCACCCTGCATATCCAAACAGTGCAAAGAGAGCCTCTGCTGCAGCCAGGAACTGCTGCCATTTGTCGAGATGAATGGCAAAGGCCCCAAGAAAGGCAAGTCCCCTCAAGTGTGGTACCGAAGTAATCATATAAATACCGATGTTGAGATTCCAATTGATCCTCCTGAATATTCCTCAAATCCGGAAGTGAAGGTTATTGCCAATGGCCTAAATTCAGAAAGCGAGGCACTGAATGCCAAGTCTACCCGGTTTTAAGCTATTGGCCTGGACTGGAGGGTGAATGTACCCCCATGAATTGTTTGTATCTGAGGACCAAAGTGACTTAGAGCTCCTGAGTGATGACTATGACCTGGTCTGTGGTGTGTAGTTTTTTGTTGTAGTATCTTGACTTCAGGGCCGACACCATGAATGTACCAATACAGAGAACCCAAAAATATAATTTGTCACAGTACTGTATTGCTAAGATCACTGAGTGAATGACGAAGGACAAGATGCAAACTGGGCAAATAGTAGGAGCTAAGTTGTCACCCAATGATAACAATTTTCTAGAAGACCATTTTAAATATACTCCTTAAAGTGAGTGTGTCCCCAGACCCCAGTATATTAATCCAGCCACACAGATAGATAGGTTACTGTCACATCAATTAAATGGTGTTCTCCCCTTGTGAATTGCCTTGGTTGCTGAAATATAGCTGTTTTTGGTGCAATGGCAATGCCAACATTGCTCTAAAGAGCTCCTTTGAATATTGTCAAAAATGGAGATATTTTGGCAGCTGAGGCAGCAATTCTCAAGGAGAAATGATAGTTTGATTCTGGTGACCCTAACCTATCTATCTGTGGGACTTGGGATATGTTGGTTCTGGAGTCACTAACCTATCTATCTGCAAGACTCACACAATCTGATGGGTTCTGGTGACAGTAACCTATCTATCTGTGGGACTCAGGGATATGTTGGTTCTGGAGTCACTAACCTATCTATCTGCGAGACTCACACGATCTGATGGGTTCTGGTGACACTAACCTATCTATCTGTGGGACTCAGGGATATGTTGGTTCTGGTGTCACTAACCTATCTATCTGTGGGGCTCGAGTCATGTGATGGGTTCTAATGACCATAACCTATCTATCTGTGGGGCTCGAGTCATGTGATGGGTTCTAATGACCCTAACCTATCTATCTGTGGGACTCAGGGATATGTTGGTTCTGGAGTCACTAACCTATCTATCTGTGAGACTCACATGATCTGATGGGTTCTGGCGACACTAACCTATCTATCTGTGGGGCTCAGGGGATATGTTGGTTCTGGCGCCACTTACCTATCTATCTGTGGGACTCGGGATATGTTGGTTCTGATGTCTTTAACCTATCTATTTGCGAGACTCGTGATCTGATGGGTTCTAGTGGCACTAACCTATCTATCTGTGGGTCTCGGGTCATGTGATGGGTTCTAATGACCATAACCTATCTATCTGCGTTACTCGGATGATATGCTGGTTCTGGTGACACACTCCCTTTAAATGGTTTTCAGGATTGTAATATTGATGACCTCGTCATCAGATTGGTAAAGTTATGAGAAGATACCTTGTGACTTGTGTAATATATTGGAATCTCTTGTTCAGGACCCTCAATTATCCTATCGAAACATTTTACTTGAATTTTTTGTGTTCTTTGTATTTTAACCTCATTTTGTCAGAGCTGCTTCGAAGCACAATTTTTTGTCTTTCGCCAAAATTACTTCTCAGGTATACAGGTCATAGCTGTGTATATTAGTGCTTAATATTCCCTAACAACAGTTATGTATATTATATAATTCACTGTAATTGAGGTTATATTAATTTAATTCACTATGGAAATGAATGGGTTGCCCTCTCTCAGGAACTGGTTGCAAAGAGGAGGACCATGGACAACCCTTGATTTGCCTGGACACTGTGTAATGCTTAATTTCCCCTGTGGAGGCACTGCAGATAAATTGAATACTTGTTGTCAGGTTATGTCTGATCACTGGTAGGACAACTTGTGATCTGAACCCCTTTAATATGTACCCTGAAACATATTGTGTATATATTTGTACCATTCCGATTAATGAAGGTCTAAAAGTTTTATATATTTCATGTATTTGTTAAAAGTTATATTTTTCCGTTCCATATGTCCTCAGGTGAAAGATTGTTATACATATTTGTTCAATCTAATTTATGTAAAATGCAATGAGTTAACGTCTTGTCCCAGAAAAAAAGTAAATAAATATAACGTCATTGTTTTGTCTAATTTTTAAAGTACTATTAACATAATATAACGAGAAAAGCTTCACTTTTGGCATTGCCTCTTCGTCTTCAGGGGCAATATCAGTGCCCTTGGAGCTCCAAAAAGCTCACTTACATATTGACAACAAAAATATATCAGCAATTCATAAAGGGAAAACTCTGCATGAGTCAGGTGACCCTAACCTATCTATCTGCAGGGCTGGGGTGATATGCTGGTACTGGTGACACTAACCTATCTATCTGCAGGGCTGGGGTGATATGCTGGTTCTGGTGACAGTAACCTATCTATCTGCAGGACTGGGGTGATATGCTGGTTCTGGTGACAGTAACCTATCTATCTGCAGGGCTGTGGTGATATGCTGGTACTGGTGACACTAACCTATCTATCTGCAGGGCTGGGGTGATATGCTGGTTCTGGTGACAGTAACCTATCTATCTGCAGGGCTGGGGTGATATGCTGGTTCTGGTGACAGTAACCTATCTATCTGCAGGGCTGGGTGATATGCTGGTTCTGGTGATACTAACCTATCTATCTGCAGGGCTGGGGTGATATGCTAGTTCTGGTGACAGTAACCTATCTATCTGCAGGGCTGGGGTGATATGCTAGTTCTGGTGACAGTAACCTATCTATCTGCAGGGCTGGGGTGATATGCTGGTTCTGGTCACAGTAACCTATCTATCTGCAGGACTGGGGTGATATGCTGGTTCTGGTGACACTAACCTATCTATCTGCAGGGCTGAGGTGATATGCTGGTTTTGGTGACAGTAACCTATCTAGCTGAAGACTGGGGTGATATGCTGGTTTTGGTGACAGTAACCTATCTATCTGCAGGGCTGGGGTGATATGCTTGTTTTGGTGACAGTAACCTATCTAGCTTCAGACTGGGGTGATATTCTGGTTTTGGTGACAGTAACCTATCTATCTGCAGGGCTTTACTGATAAGTTTGGTTCTAGAGACGCGCCCCCTTTAAGAGATACCATACCCAGAAGATAGGCCACTAATTTCCCAGCCTGCCTTAAATGGCTTCTATATGCTGCTGGTTTTCCAAATAGAACATGAACAGGAAATTGCTCATAATTTAAAACAGTTAAATTAGTTCCAAACTAAAGGGTCCCTTTAAAAATCCCTTTAAGGAAGATAGTCATCAAGGTCCCTGTTCAGATTAGAGATCAGATAAACCAGATGCCACCTCCTCCAACCTAATTCACTGTTTCCTACAACAATCATATATGAAAGAGTCTATAAACTATATCTGCCTTCTTGAGAAAGATTTGGCTGCTACTACCGATATGGGCACCAAGGTTTAGATGATATCTTTTGGTGCCCTAAAGTTAAAGGTGAAGCCTTAGAAGATCGACCCATGGATAATAGAGGCACTCTTTTTGGATAAAAACAACCTAGGTAACTTAGGGAAAACCAATAAACTTTGTTGACCTGAATAGGCGGAGTTTAACACCACTAAAGAGAGAAAACCTGTGTCATGCTCCACCCCCTCAAGCCAACAGCCAATCAGATGCGAGTTGTTGATCCCTGATTCAATTTTTCCAAAGAAAATTACAGTGGGAATCTGGTCGGTGACAAACAAACCCATTTTCCAAAAGAATGATGACCCTACGGATTGAGCAGTCCCATAGGGCTAGGTCTCATTTCAGTTCTCTAGGGGGTTTACTGGATTTATCAGTCATTGAAAGACAATGACTGAATTCATAAAATTCCTCAGATTTGCTTGGACAATACCATTGCCATGCACAATAAAAATAAAATACAAATATTTTACAAAGATATTAGATTTTTCCCCCATTGATTATTTTTGGCACCATGTGAACCTTCCCTAGGGGAACAGCTACACACCAAGGTCCTGATCTAGAATAAGGCTAGGTTCATAGGGCAGGTTTTGCATGAAATTTTCAAAATCTTCATAAAATTTGCAAAATCTCGGTGTGGAAATCTTCTTGCCAATGGCAGAATGGGCCTGAAGATCACTCAGGGTTCTTATTTTTTTTTTCAGGATGATTTTTTTTTTTTGCAATTTATGTGGTGAATTTCGCCCCAAAAATTCCTCTGTGTGAACCTAGCCAAAGAGGAAACAAATCATTTTTATGATAATGAGTGAAAAATAAATTTAGAAAGTAAAAATAAAAAGTAAAAATCCTGACTGTGTCTTTACTCCCTCCGTTACAATGTGACGCTCTTTGTTATATGTGTGTATTCTCAGTTTTCTGTGCAGTGTTTTTTATTAGATGACATTGAATGTATTTTGGGCATTTATTGATGTGTAAAAATGATGAACAAATGGAATAAAGTGTTTATTTTTGTAATAATCTCTGAGAGTTTTTGTCTTTTCTGAATATTTTGATGGAACGATTGCCACAAAATTTTAGCAGATTTTATATTCTTAAAGGGACAGTTTGGGTAACGTTATATACTGTATTATGGCCCAGTGCAGGGTCCGAGAAGGGATTGGACCAGCACTAGGTATAACACTAAGTATCATATGTGACTTGAGTGTTCCAGAAGCTGAACCATAGGAAATGTGCTACAAAAAAAAAATAGCCCAAAATTCCTGGGTGTTACAGTTAATTGTAGACATACTTGGATTCATGCAGAGATGGCAATTGCTGCTGGGCCCTGGACCCCAAGGGGGCCCCTAAGGTCCCTGTGTGACATAAAATATAACACTATTTGGAATAATAAATAGTATTTAAGCGTTTTATTACAGATTTTGCATTTGGCCCAGGAACTTCAAATAACACCTCTGCTCTGACTTGGATAAATTGGTACAACACTTACCCCATCTACTTAAGTAGAGTCAATCACCACCAAAAAGGAACCGAACTTGACTGTGCACATTTGGCCCTTGGTTTCAGTAACTGTAGTTAGGGCTTGGTGACCACTAGCAAGTGTTGAGATGATGACAATATGCTCTGGCAGACACACTATTCTCTTGTGCCCGGCCTATCTCCTCCTGAGTTGCCGACCCTTGCAAGTCACCCCAACTTGACAAGGACACTTTGTTCCTTACTGAGGCAGATGAAAGTTCCATAAAGTATGCGGTTCTTCAGTTTCAAGATGGTTGACTGGACAGTTGATGTTAGGCCTAGTATGCAAGTCCATGGCGATGAACATTACACATCTAGTGTCACTAGGGATATATGGTCCTCCAATGAAGAACCTGCCCCTTACCCATGAGTGTCTTAGGTTGTCCAGTTCACAGAACCAGATGGTGTCTTTGTGGCCAGTTGGAGGCTTCTTGGCTATGGAGTGATCCTCCAAGGCGGCCCACCATGCGTGTGGGAATGGACTCTTAAATAGGGCAATGACTGACAATGAACCAGGGAGCAGCAATAAACTTATTCTCCTTTGATGCTATGTCCCACCTTTAAGGAGTCACTGAACAATACAGCTTTCCAAAAGTACTAGAACACTGCAACGAGCGCCACCAACATGGTGCAAGACCATCACAAGATACAACACTGTGAACCAACACTGTATTCTCACTACAGCCACAGGCACATTCGGGACAGGGTTTTAACCCTTCCCATACAACAAGGTGAACAACATGTTTACGGTACATCTCTACTTGGTCGCCCACCGATCAGAACTTCTGTTATGTTACCATGAAACCGTAGTTACTCTTATATCTGGAGAAGGTCAGGCGATAAACAAATCTCCGCTGTCTCTTGTACGTACAAAGTGCAGATAGAAGAAGCCGACAAGAAGCCATAAATAGCGGGATAGGCTGCAGGACAGACCTGCTCACACTCGGTATACGCCTGGTCGCAACGTGGAGTTATCAGGTGAAATTGATTTTCCGGACTAACCCCATCATAAGAGACAAAGTAATAGTATAACCAGGTCATAAAGTCATTTACATGTGCTAATGAGCGTAGAGGATCATTAATAAATAATTAAGCTCTATGGAAAACTAATTAATCTGCCTGAAGGTGATATATATGGATCTATAGATATATGGAGCCTGTCATAGTGGCGGTAATAGGAGAATGGAAAATTATAATCATCCAGAGCGGAGGAAGTCTATATATATATATATGTCATTGTCCTGTATCTGAGTGTCAGCGTGTCCTTATACCGTACCCCAAGTGTCAGTGTGTCCTTATACCGTACCCCAAGTGTCAGCGTGTCCTTATACCGTACCCCAAGTGTCAGCGTGTCCTTATACCGTACCCCAAGTGTCAGCGTGTCCTTATACCGTACCCCAAGTGTCAGCGTGTCCTTATCCTGTACCCCAAGTGTCAGAGTGTCCTTATACCGTACCCCAAGTGTCAGCGTGTCCTTATACCGTACCCCAAGTGTCAGCGTGTCCTTATCCTGTACCCCAAGTGTCAGTGTGTCCTTATACCGTACCCCAAGTGTTAGCGTGTCCTTATACCGTATCCCAAGTGTGAGTGTGTCCTTATACCGTACCCCAAGTGTTAGCGTGACCTTATACCGTACCCTAAGTGTTAGCGTGTCCTTATACCGTACCCCAAGTGTTAGCGTGTCCTTATACCGTATCCAAAGTGTCAGTGTGTCCTTATACCGTACCCCAAGTGTCAGCGTGTCCTTATACCGTATCCCAAGTGTCAGTGTGTCCTTATACCGTATCCCAAGTATCAGCGTGTCCTTAAACCGTACCCCAAGTGTCAGTGTGTCCTTATTCTGTATCCCAAGTGTCAGCGTGTCCTTATACTGTACCCCAAGTGTCAGTGTGTCCTTATACCGTACCCAAATGTCAGTGTGTCCTTATACTGTACCCCAAGTGTCAGCATGTCCTTATACAGTATCCCAAGTGTCAGCATGTCCTTATGCCGTACCCCAAGTATCAGCGTGTCCTTAAACCGTACCCCAAGTGTCAGTGTGTCCTTATACTGTACCCCAAGTGTCAGCGTGTCCTTATACTGTACCCCAAGTGTCAGTGTGTCCTTATACTGTACCCCAAGTGTCAGTGTGTCCTTATCCTGTACCCCAAGTGTCAGTGTGTCTTTATCCTGTACCCCAAGTGTCAGTGTGTCTTTATCCTGTACCCCAAGTGTCAGCGTATCCTTAAACCATACCCCAATTGTCAGTGTGTCCTTATTCTGTACCCCAAGTGTCAGCCTGTCATTGTCCTATACCCCAAATATCATTGCACTATACCCCTAAGTGTGTGTTATTGTCCAGTTATTTTTCATTGTATAACTTTGTACTTTTCTGTCTGTCACCAGGATTACGACTGAACTACACTACAGATATCTGCTGATGTCCAGATCACATTCCTGATAGCTCAGGATGTGCGGGAGCAGCACATTGCACCTTATCTGCAGACAGCAGCTCCTATCTCCCTTGCACACTGTGCCCCCTCCCATATAGGCCTCAGCTTATGGCACAGTTGTATTTGTTAGGCTTATATATGTAGAATATTTCAGTATGTAAATGTATTTGTAAATTGTAATGCTCGTACATGCCACGGCCCCTCTGTCCTCCATGTTTCCCTGGGTGAGCTTGCATGTTATTGAAGCATAGACAAGGGACACGAGCATGCTATACTATATAAGGGATTAGATGGCTATTACTAGTAGCATAGGCATCATATTGTACCAAGGTGCTTTAGAAAACAGAACACAACCATTTGCCACAGCTCTGCAGCCCCCCGAAGGCTACTATTACCTCTAAGTCATCCTCCTGAGTAGAGGAGAGGTGTCACGTAGACACGCATCTTCTGTATCCCTCACCTTTACTTTCCAAGTAATTCCTGCTCCCATGAGAAGCCTTGTGTGCACTAATCTGCTTTCTTTATATAGCCCCAGCGTGTTACTCATACTATATAGGATGCATTTATTCCTATGGGTCTCTGGGGAACATCACTGGGTTCATTCATGTCTCTTGGGGTGGAAACTCATAGGCAACAGTTACCCATCAACCACCATAACCACGACACATATTGTTTATCGCTAATCAAAATCTTATATTTATCCAGCTCTGTCTATGACACGGTCAGCTCAACCTATTACATTGGGTCTGACATGTACAGCAGATGATAGGAGAGCTCATTTTATAGAAAATGTGGCCAGGGGCTACATGTAAGGAGAGACCACAGTTCCCCCACCTGCTGATTATTACACAATTCCCAAATATAAAGGAATTGCTATATAAACAATTTCCTAATCCAAAGCAGGTAAGTGACAGAACCAGGTGACAGCAAGTCAACAAGGTGCCTATAATCCTACCCTACTCTGCTTCACAAAATCTAAGGTCATCTTGAGATACTCACCAGAAGCCATCGCAAGGCAGGATGGACTTTGTTGAAAAGGACCCAGGATGCAATTACAGAACAAGGTACTAGAAAATAGGAGCACTTGCAAGCTAAGGATCAAACTAGAAACCCTATGGGAGGTAGAATGGCTGTCTCAAAGATCAGGAGCGTACAAGAATAGCCAAAACAAAAGCTGAGGAATGAGAGAGCCCAAGCCATGGTCAAGTAGAGGAGGTCACTGATAAAGCTAAATCAGTAAGACAAGGGTTAACCAGGAGCTCAAGTCAGTAAACTAGGAATTTAGGAGAGGAAACATGGAAAGATACTGGGAGTACGTTATAAGAACACAGAACCAGAATACTAATGTAATCACAGGCAAGAGAGGAAAGATTCAGGCAAATCAGCCTTGACTGGATTCTGAAGTACAGCCCTGGTTGCCTCCGAACAGACCCAGCCAAAGTTTGAATGGTAGGCACAGTCACTTTAGCAACCTGGGAGTCTTGTCCAATTGCTCCAGACCCAAAAAACTGGCCCTGGATACCAGGAGAATGTGTGCACTTTATACATAGTTACATAGTAGATGAGGTTGGATAAAGATATCAGTCCATCGAGTCCAACCTATAACCCTACAATCCCTACAGTGTTGATCTAGGGGAAGGCAAAAAACTCCATGAGGCTCATGCCAATTGCCCTATTTCAGGGGAAAAAATTCCTTCCCGACTCCAAATCTGGCAGTCAGTATAAAACCCTGGGTCAACGTGTCCTTAAAATCTAGAGTCCATAACCCGTTATATTTTTCTCTTCAAGAAAGGCATCCAGGTCCTCTTTGAACTTGTTTAATGAATCCGCCATCACCACTTCCCGGGGCAGAGACTTCCAGAGCCTCATTGTTCTTACTGTGAAGAATCCCCTTCTATGTTTCTGGTGAAACTTTCTCTCCTCCAGGTGTAGAGGATGTCCCCTTGTCACTGTCACTGGCCCAGGTGTTGAGGATGGCCCCTTGTCACTGTCACTGGCCCAGGTGTTGAGGATGGCCCCTTGTCACTGTCAACGGCCTAGGAGTAAAAATATCCTTAGAAAGTTCTTTGTATTGTCCCTTCATGTATTTGTACATTGTTATTAGATCTCCCCGTAGACGTCTTTTCTCTAAACTGAATAACCCCAAGTTTGTTAATCTATCGTTGTACTCCAGTCCACCCATTCCCCTAATCATTTTGGTTGCCCGTCTTTGCACTTTTTCAAGTTCACTTAAGTCTTTCTTGTATATCGGGTCCCAAAATTGTGCACAATATTCTAAGTGTGGCTGTACCAGTGATTTGTATAGAGGCATAACTATGTCCTTGTCATGAGAATCTAGACCTCTTTTGATGCATCCCATAATTTTATTTGCCTTGGCAGCAGCTGCCTGACACTGGTCACTAACGGTAAACTTGCTGTCCACCATAATCCCTAAGTCTTTCTCATTGGCAGTCTTACTCAGTAATTTACTATTAAGTACATAGTCATACATTCTATTACGTTGACCAAAGTGCATTACCTTACATTTGTCCACATTAAACTTCATTTGCCAAGTCTCCGTCCATGCTTCCAGCTTCCTTACATCCCCCTGTAATATTCTACTATCCTCCTCATTATTGATTACCTTCCAAATTTAGTATCATCTGCAAATATGGACACCCTGCTTTGTAAACCCTCTACCAGGTCATTAATAAAGATATTAAACAAGAGAGGACCTAATACAGCAGAGCATACATGTTGCAAGATGCACACTGGACAGCATTGGTAAATATGGAGTTGTTACCTGATGGGGAATATTACAGCAAAACAAACAAATTCAAATAAAAAGTTTTCCTTGTAAAGTCCCTGAATCTAAAGTCACTTCATCTTAAGTCACACTTAGACCAAACCACACTTATTACAGTGTCAAGGAAGTGATGGAGTAAAGCCACTTTTCTTAAAACCAAGGGCTGCTATATAGAGAGTCTTATTGGTCTGCATGGTTTATAGTGTGCTATCTACTTCATCCATATCTCCAGCAGTACAATAGAGCTCTCTTTAACTCACATTCCCAAATGATAATGAGATGTCTCTGCTCATTCTCCCCTAGTATATACAGCAAAGCTCGCAGATAAGCTAAAGAGAACGGGAACTATCAGTCTACCGTGGCAGTGTGAAAACTGTAATGATTTAATATTAAAAAAATATGAATAGCACATAGAAAAATTAGACTACAAATTAAAAAAATGCCATGAAATAATATGTCATATTCTGCTGATTCAGGGGTGTTAAATGGGTGTTCGGAGCTGCTAAGATTGATGACCTATCCTGGAGCAACAATGGTGGAGGCCCATTTTCCGCTCCTACAATCCAACCCTGAATATAAGGGTTGCATAGGATGTATGATATACGTTTCTGTACTGATTTGTCCATAAAAACACTCCAGGCCCTGGTGGACCAGTTTTTTAGTATTATCACAGGGGCAAATAGTAAGGTTACAAGGTATGTTCCTTAAATGTAGTCTGTACTTCCTTTTGGACACGAGCCTTTCTATCTGGCAGATCATTTACGGTCCTGCTGCCAAACTTTAGGTTTATCCCTGGACAATCATAATCCTTAGTACATATCAATGAGAAAACGTTAGAATTGCGTAAACTGAAGCTACCGAGCTTACCACTAGGATTGGGCAATACAAGAAGATCCATCACTGACAACTGAATGTTTCAACCTCAGTCACAGTACGCTTGCACAATATCAGTCTTCTAGAAGGCCTTATTCACATGGACGTGTGGTCTCTGAAAATTAGGGACTGCATACAGACCCATTTATTTTAATGGACACCTGTAGACACCTGTTCATTGTAAAGAGAATGGAGCCGTGCTCCATTTTGTTCCATTTGGTGGACCAGAGAGCTTCATTAAAGTTGATGGGTCAGTGAACATCACAAAGCAGATCGACCATGGATAGCACACAATCCAAAAAATAAGCAGAGTGGAGTCCATGGTTATCAGACGTGCTGAATATGTGGACGTACGAACAAGGCATAAAATGTAACAACCAGGGGTGAACCTAGCTTTTATGCCACCTGAGGCGGACGACAGAAAGCTGCCCCACCCCTTCCTCTCGGCCCCGCCCCCTCCACTCCGCCCCCTACTCCAGGGGCGGGAAGGAGCGAGCGTCGTTAGCAGGCAGGGAGAGGACCTGCTCTCTGCCTGAGCATGAGGGGAGGCTGGTGGAGCAGCACTGCGTCCACAGGGCCTCCCCAATCCACCGCTCGCTTCCCGTGCTGGGTTGACGAGACGGTGACGCTAAGCCAGTCCAGGACAGCTTGTCCTGGACTGGCTTAGGTCAGCAAAAATGCCGCCGTCCCCGGGGGCCCAGCTTGGCGCCGCCTGAAGCGGTCACTTCAGGTCGCCTCATGGGAGGTGTAGCGCTGGTAGCAACTATAAAAGAGATGTGAAACATGGTGTTATAATAGTTGTTGTGCCGGTGGTGACACTTTTTGCCTTGAAGCCCCATACATGGTCTTCGGGATGCTGTTTGGGGTTTCATATGTCACAATATGACGGTGCGAACTTGAAGGTGAAGTTTCCGATATGTCAGAAGTGTGCCAACAGTAAATCACCCAATAAAAACATGTGCAGGTCTGATGAGGAGGTCTCTTCATTTCGGAGAAGTCCCTTACAATTCTAACCTGGATGCCATTAGTCTCTTTAAAGGGGGTGTCCAGAGTTTAGGGTTAACTTAGGCATGGCCAGAGTGAGTGTAAAACAAAAATAAAGCATATTCATCTATTCTTGGCCTCCTGTTCTCCTTGTACCTCGTGCCAGAAGCCGAGAGGCTCACATGACTTCTGAGACCAAAAAGGATTGTCTTGTTTCTTAGGCCAGGCTCACGTAGGGTTTTTTGATCCGGAATTTGACGCGGAGGCCACCTCAGATTCTGGGCCAAAAACGGGTAGTTGCGACTGGATGCCGGTGCAATCGCGGCACTCTGGTCCGGATTAGGCCCAAATCAATGGGCCTAATCGGGAGGGAGTGTCTTCAGGCGGACGTCCACCGCAGCATCCACCTGAAGAATGACTGGAACAAACCGCTCGCGGAAAAAAGAAATGACCGGCTCCCATTGATTTCAATGGGAGGCGTTTTTTTTGGTCAAGATTTTGAGGCAGATTCCACCTCAAAATCGTAACCAAAGAACCCCGTCTGAACTCAGCCTTACTGACCCGCTGATCAAAGTACAATCTGGAGATGGAACCTCATGATTATTGATCTACCTATATATAATATTGGAAAACCCTAGTAAAAGACAGTGGTGGGCTGTTTTGTACTTGTGATTTAGGACAAGGGTACATTTGATTTTTGCTATGAGACCTCTTTAACGGTGTCCTCACAAGAAGACATTTATAGCGTTGTACAACAACAACCTAAAAACAAAAGCAACATTATCCTTATTAGGTTGGGTAATGTTTTTATAGTACTTATCTCTGTATTGCATGGAAATTTCCATGATGATCAGGACAAAAGTCCTCCTTAGGGTGTGATATGTTGTTGTATTGAGCTGCAATGAACTTCTTCATAGCGTTTGTAGCTTCGCAGACTTGTAATGAGATGTTAGAACAAACATAATGTCCTGGAGGAGCTCCAGCAGAATGGGGCCCTGCTAGAGAAATACTAAGAGCGACACCAGACGACTCACGGCGCTTTAATAAGTACTTGAGCAATAACTCTCCACAGTGCACAGAACAAGTTGTACCGGTTTAGGAAAATTAAACTTTGCAATTCCCGTACTTAAAAGCCTTTTCACACACAATTTTATTGTTCCAGTGCATCCACATTAAAATTTAATCAACTTTGGAAATTGTCTTGATTAAAAACTTCCAACCGTTCTGTGTATTTGGCTCTTCTGCAGATCAATCTGTCTCCATGTTTACAGACAACCAAACAAACCCTGTGTAGTCTGGACCTACAATGATGTGTTACTACACTCAGTTTGGAGTGTTATTTAAGGTAATGTATTAAAGGGATTGTCCTGGAATTAGAGGAAACTCAGGGGTGGTTGGGATGGGGGCAAAATAATAAAAAAATAAAGTCAAATTCACCTATTCCTCACACCGATCGATATGACCACTGCCGACCTGACGGGAAGGGACCCTCGCTTGGCCGGGCCCAGGAGGTGGGTTCTTCACTACCCTTCAGCTCCGGAGTCACGTAACGATCTGCGAGCACCAGTGGTGTCCTAAGGCAGTTTTCGCCGGCAGACGCCCGTGGCACGCACAGACCCGGGAGGACAAGCGAGAGTTTGCCTTTGAACCGTCACAAGAGGTGTCAGAAACGAGGCTCCCTGGGTTCTTTGCCAAATCCGACCCAGCCGGGCTCCCTGCCCGAACCCTGGGCTTCGGCTCTTTGGCCGGCCCGGTGCCCAAGTGCACAGGTTGACCTCCGTAAGACCGACCACGCTAAAAAAAAATAATAAAAAAAAATTCACCTATCCCTGGCTCTCTATTGTACAGTCCCGTTCCCCTTTTCCTCCCATACCGGGACTCGTCAGGCTGGAAATGGAGAGGGTCACATGACTGATTGATGCAACTGATTGAATTCAGCCATCATGTAAGACTCTCCAATTCTGTCCTAGTGAGTCCCTGTTCAGGAGGAAAAGGGATACGGGACTACTGTATATTACAAAGCACAAGATATAGCTAAGTATGATTGAGTTTAATATTATTCTTGGACTATCCCTTTAATTGTCACTTCTTTGTCTTACTAGAAACCATACTAGGTGTTCACCTAATAATCAGTGGGTCCTCGGGTCCTTCAGGTGGGACATTGCCTTTAGGTCCTATCCAGTATCTTTCTTTAGTATATCATTATTCCAGATTGCATATCTAAGGCGGCAGCTTTCAAAACTTAAAGGGGTTGTCTCATCAAAACAAATGGCAGTAAGTAAACCGAACATAAATTTTAGTCCAACTTTGTATTGTCATTCCAAAAAAATTTCCTCACCAAAATATGTCAATTATCTGCTTGTAATAGCAACCCAGTACTCAAAATGTATAGATCTGTGCACTTTATTCTAGTGAGGCTCTGTTATTCCTGTATGTGCAGAAGAATACAGTACAGCTTCTGCTGGATCCTCAATGAAATGGGTCCAATGATGCACATGCCTAAAGTTAGAGCACCAAAAGACTCCTTGCCCATTCCTTGAATGAAGAAAGCCATGCCTAGTCTAGCCTAGGTGTTTTGTGCCCTATTGCCCTTTCATCTCTAAGTATATCCGTGCTATGTCCCTCAGTGGTTTTGAAGAGCTTGCCAGTCTTATGAAGACGCTTCCATATTGTAGCCACTAAAAATCAGACTTTGTGTCACCCGGTGTGATATATGTCAGGCTATCAGGGTATATTATAGTACAATAAAGGTTCTTTCTCCTCCTTTGGTTTGTAAAAAAATTTGGATGACATTCAAGTAAAGCTGGTAAAGGCCAGTCTAAGCCAAGATGTTCTGCATTGTCTTGAACTTGCTGACATGAACCCATCTATCCCTAGAGATGGCAATCGTGTGACCTGAAATGATTACATTTGATAAAGGATGCGGGCAAGAAAATTTCCGTAGAAGTGTGTTTAGAAGCAGAAACCTTATTTGTGAAAGACGATACGTCCGTATCCTATAAAATAGACAATGAAAGATCTGAAAAAGATGTGACCGGTAAGTGCAGAGCTGCCAACCAGAAGGAGGATGCCCAAGGGTTTCTGGCAAAAATTCAAGCCGAGTGGGAGGTAAAGGTGTCCTCAGAAAGACAGACTTCTGTTCTGCTGCACAGTGAGAGGTATTTACTAAAAATGTCACACCAGTCTTATGGTGCAAATGTGGCACAAAAATATGCATCAAGACATGCGCCACTCTGTCCACTTTTCAACCTGCTCACCACTTTTGGGAAAAGTTGGCGGGGATGGAAGATGGAAAAGGGCATGGATGCCTCAATAGATTTACTAGAACTCAGGCCAGAAAATGGAGTGAGCTATGCCTGAAATATGTGCCGGTCCCTGAACAAAGTGGGCTTGTTCAATGGGGAGCATCGGTGGATTGAAGGCCAGAGTGAGTTTGTTCACAGGGGAACATTGGTGGACAGGGGACTAGAGTGGGCTTGTTCATTGGGGATCAATCATAGACTGGAGGTCACAGTGGGTTTGTTCAAAAGGGAACATTGGTGGACTGGAGGAAAGAGCAGACTTGTTCATTGAAGAGCATCAGTGGACTTAAGGCCAGAGTGGGCTTGTTCATCAGGGAGTAGAGATGGACTGGAAGCCAGAGTGGGTTTCTTCATAGGTGAACACTGGTGGACTGGAGGTTAGAGTGGCCTTGTTCAATTAGGAGTATGGGTGGACTGGAGGCTAGAGAGGGCTATTTCATTGGGGACCATCAGTGGACTTGAAGCCATAGGGGGCTTGTTCATTGGGGAGCATTAGTGAACTGGAGGCTAGAGTGGGCTTGTTCACCAGACAGCATGGGTGGACTGGAGGTGAGAGTGGGCTTGTTCATCGGGGAGCATTAGTGAACTGGAGGCTGGAGTGGGCTTGTTCATCAGACAGCATGGGTGGACTGAAGGTCAGAGTAGGCTTGTTCATCGGGGAGAATCAGTGGATAAGCTAGAGTGGGTCTGTTGATAGGGGAATATTGGTGCACTGGAGACTAGAGTGGGGAGCATCGGTAGACTGGAGGCCAGACTGGGCTTATTCATCAGAAACAGGGAGAATCGAAGGACTGGAGGCCGGAACAGTTTGTTTACCTTAAGAGTAGCAAAACAGCTGGAGTCTTCTGTTATAACATGGGGCAAGTGGGCCAGCTGACATGGTCTTGGAGAACCATGAGATGAGAGGTGTCAACGTGATATCTCCGAGAAAGCCCTGGAGAACATCATTGGTATAAATATATATTATTTTGATGTGGTAGGTAGCAGACCTTCACCCTGTTAACCTATTATCCAGTCACGGTCTAGGGTTTTTCCGTTCATGTGATTTCTTACCAGCATAAAAATCAAATAAAGCTAGTTGAGTCTAGTTTCAACAAAAATGTTCTGTTTTGAAGTGAACTTCTTGGTATTTCTGCTGCTTTGGAACATGTGGGGCATCTGTTCCTGGAGACCACAATCCTGTTACCTGAAATAAATGCAAAACCTATGGCAATGTGAGCTTCTAATCTGCATGGGCCTCCTATTACTGGAAGATGCTTTCATGGATATTTTACTGTAATTACATAATGATGCGGATTCAGTGGTCCCAACAGACCACTTGAGACCACAGAGGCCCAGGGAAGGTGCGGAAACATGATAAACGCTTATCTTCGCTATCCCTCACCTCTCCTGGGCATTCTTGTGGCTTCCATCCTTCTGGGTGATGCCAATAATGTAAGTGTCATGATGTTGACGTAGCCCATGAGTCACCAGGTTTTCACCACTGATATTCCTTGAAGTACAGGCCACCATTTTCTCACCATGCTTGAATCACCCTATAGATTGTTGCATCAGAATATGTACATGGAATATTGTACAATGTAAATGTGCTTTTAGTTTTTTACAGACCTATTAAAATATACATTACCTTGTTAAAAGAAATGTCACATTGAGCACAGAAGAGGATGACTGTATGTGATCGGCGATGAAGTTTAGTATGTGCAGATCCCCTGTGTCAGCACCATGTTCTACATGAGGCACTTAAAACTCAGTGGACTCTCTAAATCTTGTGTATGTGCAACGTAAGCACTGTAAAATGCTATAAAGAAGTGGGTTAGGTCACCGGATATACCAGCGGTGACAATGTCAGCCTGAGGTTCTTAGGGTCCACCAGAAGTGAGGGCCACGAGCCATCTCTACAGAACATGTCTTGGTCTACTATTAATTGTATCATCATCTTTGTAGGTAGATTCAGCTTTTATGGTCAACCCATAAACACAGGTTCCCCCTAATGGAGTTGTCTTATGATGGGCCATTATTGGTTAGAGCCTGGGCCCACCGGAGCCTTTTTTGCTGTAGATGCGGAATGGATACGAAAGGATTGGGACATATCTGGGAAGTTCTTATACTTCGATCTTCTGCTCAATCCCCTCCTGGCTTCGGCTCAAAAAACTGCTGCAAAATCTGCAACAAAAACAAAAAGTTTACACAATGTGGAGACTCAGCCTTATTATATATTTTCTGTCTGTACTTCCACAAAAATGAATGGAAACCCTGAGAGGAGGTCTCTGCGTTAACAGGCTTGTGGGTGCAACTTTATGTGGGCGGCTGTCTCATGCACTTTGTATGGTGGGTCATATGGTAGACATCTTATATAAAGGACGTCACATGCACTTTCATAATGGGAAATGTAATTGACACTGTATATAGGGGTTGTCATATACACTTTGTATTGTAGGACATGTGGCAACCACTGTATATAAGGGTTGTCACATACACTTTGTATTGCAGGGCATATGGCAGGAACTGTATACAGGGGTTGTCACATTCATTTTGTATTATAGTACATGCAGCACGCACTGTATATAGGGGTTGTCACATACTCTTTGCATTGTAGGACATGTGGTAGGCCCTGTATATAGGGGTTGTCACATACACCTTGTATTGCAGGACATATGGCAGGCACTGTATATAGGGGTTGTCACATTCACTTTGTATTATAGTACATGTGGTAGGCACTGTATAGAAGGATTGTCACATGTACTTTGTATTGCAGGACATGTAGCAGACACTGCATATAAGGGTTGTCACATACAATTTTATTGCAGGGCATATGGCAGGAACTGTATATAGGGGTTGTCACATTCACTTTGTATTATAGGACATGTGGTAGGCGCTGTATAAAGAGGTTGTCACATACACTGTATTGTAGGACATGTAGCAGGCACTATATATAGGGATTGTCACTTTCACTTTGTATTATAGGACATGTGGTAGGCACTGTATATAGGGATTGTCACATACACTTTGTATTGCAGGACATATGGCAGGCACTGTATATAGGGGTTGCCACATACACTGTATTGTAGGACATGTGGTAGGCGTACTGTATATAGGGATTGTCACATTCACTTTGTTTTATAAGACATATGAAAGACACTATATATAGGGGGATATTGAACATGTTAGTATTACAGTATATAAAGGATTTTGTGTGCACTTCCAATGCTGGGACATAATGTGCTATCACTATACAGTCCTATGAAAAAGTTTGGGCACCCCTATTAATCTTAATCATTTTTAGTTCTAAATATTTTGGTGTTTGCAACAGCCATTTCAGTTTGATATATCTAATAACTGATGGACACAGTAATATTTCAGGATTGAAATGAGGTTTATTGTACTAACAGAAAATGTGCAATATGCATTAAACCAAAATTTGACCGGTGCAAAAGTATGGGCACCTCAACAGAAAAGTGACATTAATATTTAGTAGATCCTCCTTTTGCAAAGATAACAGCCTCTAGTCGCTTCCTGTAGATTTTAATCAGTTCCTGGATCCTGGATAAAGGTATTTTGGACAAACAATTCAAGTTCAGTTAAGTTAGATGGTCGCCGAGCATGGACAGCCCGCTTCAAATCATCCCACAGATGTTCAATGATATTCAGGTCTGGGGACTGGGATGGCCATTCCAGAACATTGTAATTGTTCCTCTGCATGAATGCCTGAGGATTTGGAGCAGTGTTTTGGATCATTGTCTTGCTGAAATATCCATCCCCGGCGTAACTTCAACTTCGTCACTGATTCTTGAACATTATTCTCAAGAATCTGCTGATACTGAGTGGAATCCATGCGACTCTCAACTTTAACAAGATTCCCGATGCCGGCATTGGCCACACAGCCCCAAAGCATGATGGAACCTCCACCAAATTTTACAGTGGGTAGCATGTGTTTTTCTTGGAATGCTGTTTCTTTTTGGACACCATGCATAACGCCTTTTTTTATAACCAAACAACTCAATTTTTGTTTCCAAAATGAAGCTGCCTTGTCCAAATGTGCTTTTTCATACCTCAGGCAACTCTATTTGTGGCGTACGTGCAGAAACGGCTTCTTTCTCATCACTCTCCCATACAGCTTCTATTTGTGCAAAGTGCGCTGTATAGTTGACCGATGCACAGTGACACCATCTGCAGCAAGATGATGCTGCAGCTCTTTGGAGGTGGTCTGTGGATTGTCCTTGACTGTTCTCACCATTCTTCTTCTCTGCCTTTCTGATATTTTTCTTGGCCTGCCACTTCTGGGCTTAACAAGAACTGTCCCTGTGGTCTTCCATTTCCTTACTATGTTCCTCACAGTGGAAACTGACAGGTTAAATCTCTGAGACAACTTTTTGTATGCTTCCCCTGAACAACTATGTTGAACAATCTTTGTTTTCAGATCATTTGAGAGTTGTTTTGAGTAGCCCATGATGCCACTCTTCAGAGGAGATTCAAATAGGAGAACAACTTGCAATTGGCCACCTTAAATTCCTTTTCTTATGATTGGATACATCTGGTTATGAAGGTCAAAGCTCACTGAGGTTACAAAACCAATTTTGTGCTTCAGTAAGTCAGTAAAAAGTAGTTAGGGGAATTCAAATCAATAAAATGATAAGGGTGCCCATACTTTCGCACCGGTCAAATTTTGGTTTAATGCATATTGCACATTTTCTGTTAGTACAATAAACCTCATTTCAATCCTGAAATATTACTGTGTCCATCAGTTATTAGATATATCAAACTGAAATGGCTGCTGCAAACACCAAAATATTTAGAACAAAAAATGATTAAGATTAATAGGGGTGCCCAAACTTTTTCATAGGACTGTATTTGTCATATGGCAGGCAGACACAAAACCTCGGAGCACTGCTCTTGGTATATCTGCAGAGTCCCTGTGCAGTATACATATATGTGACCCCTGGATTAATGTTTGCTATCTTTAGGTTACACCACAGTGTGATAAAAGCTATAGAACAAGACTATGCGACATGACCTTCATAATCCGACATCAGATAATTCTGAGCTTTATCTCGTACCTTTATTACTTTGCACTTTTATCTGTAATATTCAGTGCCCTGTGCGTGTGAATGCAGAATGTATGGCCCAAGCAATGGAGAAGGAAAATCATGTGCAAAATATCAGGAATTGGCCGCCAGTCCACGTGGCTGGGGTGACACGAGGTGAAAGGGTTGGGGAGGAGATGATGGGCTCCCTCTAGTGGCTGGTTTGTGTTCTCTGCATTATATGGTAACATGAATGGCGCCTGACAAGGGCAGTACGTGAATGGACAGCTCTTAAAGGGGATGTGCTGAAAACAGGAAAAATGGGCAAGCGTAACAATGTGAGTGACTACGACAAGAGCCATATTGTGATGACTACAGGACTGGGTCAGGGTATCTCTAAAATGGCAGATCTCATGGGACGTTCCCCGTATGCAGGGTCAAACCTCCTGGATCAACCCAATGTAGTTTTTATATTTTAGAATTTTCCTTCCAAAACCTAAAATGTTTTTATCCTTTGGCTGTCGTAGCCATATGAGGGCTTGATTTTTGCAGGACAGATTGTAGTTCACAATGGCGCCATTTATTAATCCATGTGATATATTGAGAAGCTGAAACCAAATTCAGAATTGGGTTGTATTGGGAAAAATCAGCTGTTGCATATTTTTTTTTAGTTTTTTACTGACTTGGTAAAAGTGACGGGTTCTGTGCGGCAGTATGGGAATATATTATTAAACTTTGGAAAAAATTCTTTGCATCACCATATTCTTATTTTTGGTACCATAGCACTTGCAGGCCTGGGAGCCTTAAGAAGATTTCTGGTCGCCATGGGAAGCTAACAACTTCCATGACCTCACCACGCAGGAGTTGTTTGGTTCTTCAAAATGAAAGTGAAACCACGTCTCATAGCCACATCTGACCACGTTATCTGAGAGGTTAAATGCCTGTGCTCAGAACAGTCTCTGACCCCTACTGTGCGATCCCTCTACTGATCTTACTAGGCATATTAGCAATGGGAGAGGGTTGAAGAGGTTGCCCACTTTTTAAACCCATTTTTCTAGGTGAAGGTACCCATGGGTAATAGTTGGAACCCGACAGTGATCAACTGTGATCTGTTGGTGAAAATGGAACCAAGGGCTAACACGTCTCCGCCATATTTTATTGATTCTTTATACATCTGGTTAATAAGTTGCAGCGTTTATTACGCCGAGCAGAGTTTGTGACCTTAGGCTGATATTTCTGAATGAGTAGAGCTGTGTCAGCGGCTTCTCCATCGTAAAAGTGACTGTAAATCTCCAGAAAGTGCATTTACCGAGAAATGTAAGAGGAAAAATGGATTAGTAGACAAAATGTGGAGCTGAATACGTCACCAACATTACAGAACGTTCTCCTATTACATAAACTATACCTCGTATATAGAACTATCTGTCAGTTAGTATCTATAACTATCTATCTATCTATCTATCTATCTATCTATCTATCTGTCTGTCTGTCTGTCTGTCTGTCTGTCTGTCTGTCTGTCTGTCTGTCTATCTCATCTATCTATCTATCTATCTATCTATCTATCTATCTATCTATCTATTATCTATCTATCTATCTATCTATCTATCTCCTATCTATCATCTATCTATCTATCTATCTATCTATCTATCTATCTATCTATCTATCATCTATCTATCTATCTATCTATCTATCTATCTCCTATCTATCTATCTATCTATCTATCTATCTCCTATCTATCTATCTATCTATCTATCTATCTATCTCCTATCTATCTATCTATCTATCTATCTATCTATCTATCTATCTATCTCATATCTATCTATCTATCTATCTATCTATCTATCTATCTATCATCTATTAGAGATGAGCGAACACTAAAATGTTCGAGGTTCGAAATTCGATTCGAACAGCCGCTCAATGTTCGTGTGTTCGAACGGGTTTCGAACCCCATTATAGTCTATGGGGAACAGATACTCGTTAAGGGGGAAACCCAAATCCGTGTCTGGAGGGTCACCAAGTCCACTATGACACCCCAGGAAATGATGCCAACACCTCTGGAATGACACTGGGACAGCAGGGGAAGCATGCCTGGGGGCATCTAACACACCAAAGACCCTCTATTACCCCAACATCACTGCCTAACAACTACACACTTTCCACATTCAAAAAAACCTCTATCAAAGTGGGAAAATACCTGGAAACCTTCTTTACTCCCCAAATGGATGGACACAAACCCCAATTTAAGCTCAACAAACAGTAACAACCACCCCTTTAAATCACGTTCCCCATGACAACCACAAATGGAATAGGCAATGGGAATTCCAAAAGCCCTCACCCTTAACTGTCATTTTGAGTGAGTGTGTGTGTGTGTGTGTGTGTGTGTGTGTGTGATGTGGTAAGACCTTCCAAAATTCACTTTTCTAGCCCTTAACATGAGCCCTTCCAAACAAAGTTACATGACCTTAAGCTGAGCTACCAGCAGAGATTGAGGCCCTTGGCATGAGTAGAGCCTTGCACCAGCAGTGTTTTTGGCACTTAGGGTGAGTTGAGCCTTGTACCAGCGTGTGTCCCTTAACATCAGGCGGGCCCTAAGTTCTGCGCTTTGCACAAAAGTTCCACATTAACTAGGCTGAATGGTACAAAGATTAGTAGGCCCGAGAACCAGGAACAGGTCTTGCAATGGCTGTCGGATAACGCTTAAAGCACATTGTCCACCAGCCAGTCAGCCTCTACCTCCTCTTACCCAACAGTCTTGTCCTCCTTCCACCCAAAATTCCCAATCTTCTCAGAACAATAACCCCAACTGTCCCTGCTCCCCAGAGCTGTTCTCCCTTCCTTTGACTGTACCGCAACCTGCCCCTCCATTTCGCGATTCCACGGACCTAACAGACGAGTATCTGTGTCCAGATGCTCAAACACTAGAGTCTCCTCCATTCCATCTCCGGTCGATTTGGTGGCGGATGACCAGCAACCCACCCTCATCGACGACGATGAGACGCAGTTGCTGTCAGGGCAGCCAGTTGACATGCGCATTGTGCAGGAGGAGGAGGCGAGACAGGAGTTGGAAGAGGAGGTGGTGGACGACGAGGACACCGACCCCACCTGGACAAGGCAGATGTCAAGCTGGGAAAGTAGTGTGGATGTTGAGGCAGGTGCAGCACCAAAAAGGGTAGCTAGAGGCAGAGACATGTCCAGAGGCAGAGGTCAGCTGCTTTGCCGAAGCCAGGCCAGACCCGGAATGTCCGAAGATGTTCCCTTTTGTACCCAGCCCAGAAAAACTCCCCCATCGAGGGCACGTTTCTTGAAGGTGTAGAGTTTTTTCAAGGAATGCGCCGAGGACAGATATAGTGTCGTCTACACAATTTGCCTCTCGAAATCGAGTAGGGGCCCTGAGAAGAGCAACCTGTCCACCACTTCAATGCACCGTCATTTGGAATCCAAGCAATGGAATCAGTGGCAGGCAGCAACGGCAGGACAAACGTCGCCCGCCGTTCATGCCACTGCCTCTGCTCACAGTGCTGGCGATGCACTCCAGAGGACGAGCCAGGACATCACTTCATCTGCCTCCGCCACTTTGTTGACTTCTCCCTCATCCTCCCCTGTTTCTGTCTTATCTCCTTCTCCTGCACCATCAAAGGCACCATCAGGCGCTTCTTTACAACAACCCACCATCTCTCAGACATTGGAGCGCCGGCAGAAATACACCGCTAACCACCCACCCACGCAAGCCTAGAACGCCAACATCGCTAAACTGCTGGCCCAGGAGAGGTTGGCGTTCCGGCTTGTTGAAACTCCCGCCTTCCCGGACCTGATGGCAACTGTGGCACCTCACTATGCCGTCCCTAGCCGTCTCAACTTCTCCCGGTGTGGCGTCCCCGCCTTGCACCAGCACGTGTCACTCAACATCAGGTGGGCCCTTAGTTCCGCGCTTTGCTGCAAGGTCCACTTGACCACCGACACTTGGACAAGCGCCTGTGGTCAGGGATGCTGCAGTGCTTATCTTTAATGACAGGCAGGGTGAATGTGGTGGAGTCTGTTCCCCGGGTGCAAACTGGGGTGGCCTATCTCCTCTCCCAGGCCAAAATTCATGGCAGGAGTAGACTGAAACCCTACGACGCTGCAACCTCCACCACAGCTATTAGCGGCAAACGCTAAAACACTGGTGTGGGGAGACGTCAGCAGGCGGTGCTGAAGCTCATCAGCTTGGGGGACAGACAGCACAGTGCCTCCGAGGTCAGGGATGCCATCCTGGCTGAGATGGCATTTTTTTTTCCCTGCTACACCTGGGGCCTGGCATTTTTACGCCTGTGATAATGGCTGGAACCTGGTAGCGGCTCTGGAGCTTGCCAGCCTCCAACACGTTCCATGTTTGGCCCACGTCTAACCTAGTGGTGCAAAGTTTTTTAAAAACATACCCAAATGTACCGAAGCTACTGTTGAAAATGCGGCGCTTGTGCGCCCACTTTTGCAAGTGCACAGGAGTCGCTGCTAGCCTAAAAACACTCTAGCAAGGCCTACATCTGTCCAAACACAGGCTGTTGTCCGTCATTCACACACGCTGAAACCCTACAATACCATATCTTGAGCAGGGTGTGTGAGCTGCACAGACCTTTGATGGAGTTCCATCTACAAAACCCAAGGGTTCCTCAAAGTCAGCAACCAAAGTTTCTGCACCATGAGTTTCCAGGGGTGGCAGAGTTATGGCTAGGGGAAGAGGCATGGATAGGGATGATGTCTAGGGGCAAAAGCAGTGTGGATGTGGAGGCAAGCTAAGCAGGAAAAACTGGGGGTACAAGCTAAGGCATGGACTGGGGTGATGTCTAGGGGCAAAAGCAGTGTGGATGTGGAGGCAAGCTAAGCAGGAAAAACTGGGGATACAAGCTAAGGCATGGACTGGGGTGATGTCTAGGGGCAAAAGCAGTGTGGATGTGGAGGCAAGCTAAGCAGGAAAAACTGGGGGTACAAGCTAAGGCATGGACTGGGGTGATGTCTAGGGGCAAAAGCAGTGTGGATGTGGAGGCAAGCTAAGCAGGAAAAACTGGGGGTACAAGCTAAGGCATGGACTGGGGTGATGTCTAGGGGCAAAAGCAGTGTGGATTTGGAGGCAAGCAAAGCAGGGAAAATGGTGGCTAGAGGCAAAGGGATGTCCATAGGCAGCAAGGGCAAAGATGCAAAACTCTCCCGTTTCAAGAATTTTCCTGACTTGTTTCCCCACAAAACATTCCTGGGAGGAGGGCTGAAACACCACCCTCCTCCTCCTCCGCTGTTAGATTTACCCCAGCTACGAGCTGAAAACGCTGCAACACTGGTGTGGGGAGACGTCAGCAGGCTGGGCTGAAGCTCATCAGCTTGGGAGACGGACAGCACACTGCCTCTGAGGTCAGGGATGCCATCCTGGATGAGATGGCAATTTGTTTATCCCCGCTGCCCCTGGGGCCAGGTTTTTTAGCTTGTTGGAGGGCTCTGGAGCTTGCCAGCCTCCAACACGTTCCATGCCTGGCCCACATGTTCAATGTAGTGGTGCAATGATTTTTAAAAACATACCCCAAATTAGCTGAGCTAAGGGTGAAAGTGCGGCACTTGGACACCCACTTTCCCAAGTCTACAGTACCTGGAGCTAGCCGCAATACACTCCAGCAAGGCCTACATCTGCCTGAAGCACCTACTGTTGTGCGAGGTCACCACACGCTCTAACCCTAGATACCGTATGTTCAGCAGGGTGTGTGAGCAGCAGAGACCTTTGATGGAGTACCAGCTACAAAACCCAAGGGTTCCTCAGAGTCAGCTCCCTCACTTTCTGCACCATGAGTTTCCATGGGTGGCAGACTTATGGCTAGAGGCACAGGCATGGATAGGGGTGATGTGTAGGGGCAAAAGCAGTGTGGATGTGGAGGCAAGCTAAGCAGCAAAAACTGGGGGTACAAGCAGCCGGTGACATCATCACTGACAAGCACAGCTGTCTGTCAGCTGACAGGCTGACTTTCACCAAAATGAACAGACAATGGATAGACTCATCATATACATGTCAGTTACATGACAAATTTAGTGCAATTTGCAAGTCCAAGATGGTTTGGAGATCTGCGGAGAGGAATCTCACCACCTCTTGCGGGTGCCATCATTTGGAAGGCAAGCCCTGGGCTCAGTGGGTGAGAGCAAGCGCAGGATAATCGTCGTTTGGCCTGGCGGCCACTGCCTCTTCCACTGTTGACAGGGCTGGCGCTGCAGTCCAGACCAGGAGCCAGGACACCTCCACATCTGCCTCTGACACTTTGGGGAGTTCACCCTTATCCTCACCTTTTCCTGCCATTTCTCCTTTTGCCCGCGCCATCATGCGCCTCTTCCCAGCAACTCCCCATCTCCCAAGCCTTTCATTTCATGCTAAAGTACAGCGCAACCCACCCACATGCCCAAGGCTTCAACGGCCTCATCTCAAGAAATCTGGCCCAGGAGATGTTGGAATCCCGGCTGGGGGACACTCTGCCCTTTTTGGGCAGAGTGTCTACTGCGCCACCGCACTGTGCCGTCCACACCAGCACTTTCCCCCAAACATGAGGCGGTCCCTAAATTCAGCGCTTAGCCCTAAAGTTCCATGTGACCAGTTACGAATGGACAAGTGCATGCGGACAGGGACGCTACCTTTCAATTTGGGCACAGTGGTTGAATGTAGTTGAGGCGTGGACCGGGTCGCAAAATGTGGTGGCCTGACTTGTCTCCCCACACAACATTCCTGGGAGGAGGGCTGAAACACCACCCTCCTCCGCTGTTAAATTGACCCCAGCTACGAGCTGGAAACGCTGCAACACTGGTGTGGGGAGACGTCAGCGGGCCGTGCTGAAGCTCATCAGCTTGGGGGCCAGACAGCACACTGCCTACAAAGTGAGTCATGCCATCCTCGATGAGACGGCAATGTGGTTTTTGCCACTGCACCTGGGCCCAGGCATGTTGTCATGTGTGATAATGGCCGTAACCTGGGATTGGCTCTGTAGCTTGGCAGCCTGCAACATATTCCATGCCTGGGCCACGTTTTTAACTCATTGCTGCTAATCTTTTGAAAAAGGTACCCCAATGTTCCTGAGCTACTGGTGAAAGTGTGGCGCTTGTGCGGATAGTTTTTAAAGTGTATAGTTGCCGCTGCTAGCCTCTATGCACTCCTACAACGCCTGTACCTGCTGGAACAACGGCTGTTGTGCGACGTCTCCACACTGCTGGCACTAAACATATCATGTGTTGAGCAGAGTGTGTGAGCAGCACAGACCTTTGATGTAGTTCCAACTCCAAAACCCTCGGGTTCGTCAAAGTCAACTCCCTCAGTTGCTCAACCATGAGTGGCCATGGGTGGCAGACTTATGTGAAATCCCATCCCATCCATTGCACTGGACACGAAACATTAGCATGCGCTCAGCACAACTTCGGATATGGCAGATGCGTTAAGCAGGGTGCAGGGTACAACACAGACCAGGCCCGAGCACCAGGAACAGGTGTTAGAAATACTGCAGCATCTGCCATTTCCTTCCAATTTTGGGGTTTTGGACCCGCCACCGACTTGTCTGGACCTAAGTGGGGATCATGAGACACAGTTGCCATCAAGGCAAGCTGTGGTCATGTGCGGTTTGCAGTAAGGGGGCAGTGCGCAATTGGAAGAGGAGTTGGTGGATGACGAGGCCACCGACCCCACATGGACAGGGGTGATGTCTAGGGGCTAAAGCAGTGTAGATGTAGAGGGAAGCTAAATCAACAAAAAACCTGGGTAGAAGCAAAGGCATAAACTGGGGTGATGTTTAGGGGTGAAAGCAGAGTAGATGTGGAGGGAAGCTAAGCAGCAAAAACAGTGGGTAGAAGCAAAGGCATGCAAAACTCTACCCTGTTGGAAGACTTATTCCTAGGTCTGGAACACGTTAATGGCCCCCCTGGACAAATTACTGCCACTCAGGGGCCTAGTGTCACCAGGAGGGACAAGTATAGGCGCATGTTGTGGGAATACCTGGCCGACACCAGCTCTGTCCTCTCCGATCCCTCTGTGCTCTACAGCCTAAACTTATTTTCTCATCTTTTTTTCTGAACTGCACATCTCTTGCCTGCTTCCTTTGGGATCTTAGAAATGGTGGTCCACTTCCACAGATGGTAACTTCAATAGACAGTGTAACGGGAGTAGCTGAGGGATCGCTGTCTTAACCACTTTTTGGCACAAAATTAACTTCCAAAGCCAAATATGGTGCAAGTATATGATGCAAGGACACCTACACACCTATCTCTGACACATTGGGGAGTTCACCCTCATGCGCCCTTTTGGCCTGCACCATCATGCGCCTCTTCCCAGCCACTCCACATTTCCCAAGCTTTTCATTGCAGGCAGAAGTACAATACAACCCACCCCCATGCCCAAGCCTGTAACAGCCTCATCGATAAACTGCTGGCCCTGGAGATGTTGGTGTTTGTTTATGCTTCTGGAGACCCAGGCCTTCCGTCAGCAGATGGCAGCTGGGGCACCTCCCTATGCTGGGCCTAGCCGTTACTACTTCTCTTGGTGTGCTGTCTCTGCCTTGCGCCTGCATGTGTCCCATAACATCAGTCGGGCCCAGAGCTCTGCGCTTTGCTGCAAGGTCCACTTGACCACCGACACATGGACAAGCGCCTGTGGTCAGGGATGCTGCAGTGCTTATCTTTAATGACAGGCAGGGTGAATGTGGTGGAGTCTGTTCCCCGGGTGCAAACTGGGGTGGCCTATCTCCTCTCCCAGGCCAAAATTCATGGCAGGAGTAGACTGAAACCCTACGAAGCTGCAACCTCCACCCCAGCTACTAGCGGAAAACACTGTAACACTGGCATGGGGAGATGTCAGTAGGCCGTGCTGAAACTGATCAGCTTGGGGGACAGACAGCACAGTGCCTCCGAGGTCAGGGATGCCATCCTGGCTGAGATGGCATTTTTTTTTCCCTGCTACACCTGGGGCCTGGCATTTTTGCGCCTGTGATAATGGCTGGAACCTGGTAGCAGATCTGGAGCTTGCCAGACTCAAACACGGTCCACGCATGGCCCACGTTTTCCAACTTGTTGGTGCCATGTTTCTTTGAAACCTACACCATTGTGCCTGATATACAGGTCAAAGTGGGGCCATTTTCGTAAGTGAGAACTAGCCTCTGCTAGGCAGAAAACATTCAGAGCACACTCCTCTCATCTTCGCACCGTTGGCTGGCGGAGGAAGACGAGGGGGTTGGAGTGGCATCTGATGTCCCTATCCCACACGAGGCTAGAGGGTGCACTTCAGTGCATCCCATTGCTTCACCACAAATGGTGTGAAGGGGAGTGGAAAATGGAGGAAATGGAGAGTGACCCTTACAGTTGGGGCCAGCAAAGGCATGCCAAGTAACACACTGGCACACATGGCTGACTTCATCTTGGGTTGCTTTTCAACACATATTTCACATCATGAAGAACAAATAATACTGGATTTTTTCAAGCCTCGAACCCCGGTCTAGGTCTAATGTCTGTTCCTTTCTTATATTAGGGGAGAGGGAAAAAAAATTACTTCAGTGATACGTTTAGCGTACATAGACTGACTATTAATGTGTATCCCACTTAGTGTTGTTAGGGTTACACACCGTCACAACCTGGCTAAAGCTTCTATAGCTGTTAATAAAGTCAACATAACTTTACGGTATCCAAAAAGACAGCTGGTACCGACAGAGAGCAAGACAAATGTCACCCAAAGCTGTGAGCTCTGAACACCCACAGTGACTTTGGCGTCATCATCATTATAAGGGAGTGGGTGGTAATAAATAACTTGGCAGTGCCTAAAACCCAAAAAGCTTATACAACTATATTTACATTAAGATACACAAATGAAACTTTTCAGTAGCATGTCATGAGACAAGCTGATAAGCTCTTCCTTTGTGCAGTGCTATTTGAAAGTTAAACGCTGCCTTTATTTTAATTCTGGAGAAGGTGCAGACATTAGATTTAGAACATGTTGTCTTCATTGTCCAAATCCTCTATATAGGTAACGCGTTTTTCGGGCCGAGCTGTCTGGGAACGAGCTGGTGCAGCACTGACAACCTGGGTGAATATGGCAAGAGCCTGAGATGTAGGGTGAATGAATCCCCAAATTATTTGTGGAATTCCCAGTGAGACAATGGCACTGTATACCAGTATTAAAAATTGTGGGTGCACATAACCCCCATATATTCTTTGAATTCCCAGTCAGACAAAGGAACTGTATAGCAGTATTAAAAATTGTGGGTGCACATAACCCCCATATATTCTTTGAATTCCCAGTCAAACAATGGCACTGTATACCAGTATTAAAAATTGTGGGTGCACGTAACCCCCATATATTCTTTGAATTCCCAGTCAGACAATGGCACTGTATACCAGTATTAAAAATTGTGGGTGCACGTAACCCCCATATATTCTTTGAATTCCCAGTCAGACAATGGCACTATATACCAGTATTAAAAATTGTGGGTGCACATAACCCCCATATATTCTTTGAATTCCCAGTCAGACAATGGCACTGTATACCAGTATTAAAAATTGTGGGTGCACATAACCCCCATATATTCTTTGAATTCCCAGTGAGACAATGGAACTGTATAGCAGTAGCAAAAATTGTGGGTGCACGTCACCCCAATATATTCTTTGAATTCCCAGTTAGACAATGGCACTGTATACCAGTAGTAAAAATTGTGGGTGCACATAACCCCCATATATTCTTTGAATTCCCAGTCAGACAATGGCACTGTATACCAGTATTAAAAATTGTGGGTGCACATAACCCCCATATATTCTTTGAATTCCCAGTCAGACAATGGCACTGTATACCAGTATTAAAAATTGTGGGTGCACATAACCCCCATATATTCTTTGAATTCCCAGTCAGACAAAGGAACTGTATAGCAGTATTAAAAATTGTGGGTGCACGTAACCCCCATATATTCTTTGAATTCCCAGTCAAACAATGGCACTGTATACCAGTATTAAAAATTGTGGGTGCACATAACCCCCATATATTCTTTGAATTCCCAGTCAGACAATGGCACTGTATACCAGTATTAAAAATTGTGGGTGCACGTAACCCCCATATATTCTTTGAATTCCCAGTCAGACAATGGCACTGTATACCAGTATTAAAAATTGTGGGTGCACATAACCCCCATATATTCTTTGAATTCCCAGTCAGACAATGGCACTGTATACCAGTATTAAAAATTGTGGGTGCACATAACCCCCATATATTCTTTGAATTCCCAGTGAGACAATGGAACTGTATAGCAGTAGCAAAAATTGTGGGTGCACGTCACCCCAATATATTCTTTGAATTCCCAGTTAGACAATGGAACTGTATACCAGTAGTAAAAATTGTGGGTGCACATAACCCCCATATATTCTTTGAATTCCCAGTCAGACAATGGCACTGTATACCAGTATTAAAAATTGTGGGTGCACATAACCCCCATATATTCTTTGAATTCCCAGTGAGACAAAGGAACTGTATAGCAGTATTAAAAATTGTGGGTGCACGTAACCCCCATATATTCTTTGAATTCCCAGTCAAACAATGGCACTGTATACCAGTATTAAAAATTGTGGGTGCACATAACCCCCATATATTCTTTGAATTCCCAGTCAGACAATGGCACTGTATACCAGTATTAAAAATTGTGGGTGCACATAACCCCCATATATTCTTTGAATTCCCAGTCAGACAAAGGAACTGTATAGCAGTATTAAAAATTGTGGGTGCACGTAACCCCCATATATTCTTTGAATTCCCAGTCAAACAATGGCACTGTATACCAGTATTAAAAATTGTGGGTGCACATAACCCCCATATATTCTTTGAATTCCCAGTCAGACAATGGCACTGTATACCAGTATTAAAAATTGTGGGTGCACGTAACCCCCATATATTCTTTGAATTCCCAGTCAGACAATGGCACTGTATACCAGTATTAAAAATTGTGGGTGCACATAACCCCCATATATTCTTTGAATTCCCAGTCAGACAAAGGAACTGTATAGCAGTATTAAAAATTGTGGGTGCACGTAACCCCCATATATTCTTTGAATTCCCAGTCAGACAATGGCACTGTATACCAGTATTAAAAATTGTGGGTGCACGTAACCCCCATATATTCTTTGAATTCCCAGTCAAACAATGGCACTGTATACCAGTATTAAAAATTGTGGGTGCACATAACCCCCATATATTCTTTGAATTCCCAGTCAGACAATGGCACTGTATACCAGTATTAAAAATTGTGGGTGCACGTAACCCCCATATATTCTTTGAATTCCCAGTCAGACAATGGCACTGTATACCAGTATTAAAAATTGTGGGTGCACGTAACCCCCATATATTCTTTGAATTCCCAGTCAGACAATGGCACTATATACCAGTATTAAAAATTGTGGGTGCACATAACCCCCATATATTCTTTGAATTCCCAGTCAGACAATGGCACTGTATACCAGTATTAAAAATTGTGGGTGCACATAACCCCCATATATTCTTTGAATTCCCAGTGAGACAATGGAACTGTATAGCAGTAGCAAAAATTGTGGGTGCACGTCACCCCAATATATTCTTTGAATTCCCAGTTAGACAATGGCACTGTATACCAGTAGTAAAAATTGTGGGTGCACATAACCCCCATATATTCTTTGAATTCCCAGTCAGACAATGGCACTATATACCAGTATTAAAAATTGTGGGTGCACATAACCCCCATATATTCTTTGAATTCCCAGTCAGACAATGGCACTGTATACCAGTATTAAAAATTGTGGGTGCACATAACCCCCATATATTCTTTGAATTCCCAGTGAGACAATGGAACTGTATAGCAGTAGCAAAAATTGTGGGTGCACGTCACCCCAATATATTCTTTGAATTCCCAGTCAGACAATGGCACTGTATACCAGTATTAAAAATTGTGGGTGCACATAACCCCCATATATTCTTTGAATTCCCAGTCAGACAATGGCACTGTATACCAGTATTAAAAATTGTGGGTGCACATAACCCCCATATATTCTTTGAATTCCCAGTGAGACAAAGGAACTGTATAGCAGTATTAAAAATTGTGGGTGCACGTAACCCCCATATATTCTTTGAATTCCCAGTCAAACAATGGCACTGTATACCAGTATTAAAAATTGTGGGTGCACATAACCCCCATATATTCTTTGAATTCCCAGTCAGACAATGGCACTGTATACCAGTATTAAAAATTGTGGGTGCACATAACCCCCATATATTCTTTGAATTCCCAGTGAGACAAAGGAACTGTATAGCAGTATTAAAAATTGTGGGTGCACGTAACCCCCATATATTCTTTGAATTCCCAGTCAAACAATGGCACTGTATACCAGTATTAAAAATTGTGGGTGCACATAACCCCCATATATTCTTTGAATTCCCAGTCAGACAATGGCACTGTATACCAGTATTAAAAATTGTGGGTGCACGTAACCCCCATATATTCTTTGAATTCCCAGTCAGACAATGGCACTGTATACCAGTATTAAAAATTGTGGGTGCACGTAACCCCCATATATTCTTTGAATTCCCAGTCAGACAATGGCACTATATACCAGTATTAAAAATTGTGGGTGCACATAACCCCCATATATTCTTTGAATTCCCAGTCAGACAATGGCACTGTATACCAGTATTAAAAATTGTGGGTGCACATAACCCCCATATATTCTTTGAATTCCCAGTGAGACAATGGAACTGTATAGCAGTAGCAAAAATTGTGGGTGCACGTCACCCCAATATATTCTTTGAATTCCCAGTTAGACAATGGCACTGTATACCAGTAGTAAAAATTGTGGGTGCACATAACCCCCATATATTCTTTGAATTCCCAGTCAGACAATGGCACTGTATACCAGTATTAAAAATTGTGGGTGCACATAACCCCCATATATTCTTTGAATTCCCAGTCAGACAATGGCACTGTATACCAGTATTAAAAATTGTGGGTGCACATAACCCCCATATATTCTTTGAATTCCCAGTGAGACAAAGGAACTGTATAGCAGTATTAAAAATTGTGGGTGCACGTAACCCCCATATATTCTTTGAATTCCCAGTCAAACAATGGCACTGTATACCAGTATTAAAAATTGTGGGTGCACATAACCCCCATATATTCTTTGAATTCCCAGTGAGACAAAGGAACTGTATAGCAGTATTAAAAATTGTGGGTGCACGTAACCCCCATATATTCTTTGAATTCCCAGTCAAACAATGGCACTGTATACCAGTATTAAAAATTGTGGGTGCACATAACCCCCATATATTCTTTGAATTCCCAGTGAGACAAAGGAACTGTATAGCAGTATTAAAAATTGTGGGTGCACGTAACCCCCATATATTCTTTGAATTCCCAGTCAAACAATGGCACTGTATACCAGTATTAAAAATTGTGGGTGCACATAACCCCCATATATTCCTTGAATTCCCAGTCAGACAATGGCACTATATACCAGTATTAAAAATTGTGGGTGCACATAACCCCCATATATTCTTTGAATTCCCAGTCAGACAATGGCACTGTATAGCAGTAGCAAAAATTGTGGGTGCACGTCACCCCAATATATTCTTTGAATTCCCAGTCAGACAATGGCACTGTATACCAGTATTAAAAATTGTGGGTGCACATAACCCCCATATATTCTTTGAATTCCCAGTCAGACAATGGCACTGTATACCAGTATTAAAAATTGTGGGTGCACGTAACCCCCATATATTCTTTGAATTCCCAGTCAGACAATGGCACTATATACCAGTATTAAAAATTGTGGGTGCACATAACCCCCATATATTCTTTGAATTCCCAGTCAGACAATGGCACTGTATAGCAGTATTAAAAATTGTGGGTGCACATAACCCCCATATATTCTTTGAATTCCCAGTGAGACAATGGCACTGTATACCAGTAGCAAAAATTGTGGGTGTATATAGCCCCAATTCTATTGCTAGGGGACTTGCAGGGTATTTCTGAGGTGAAGGTGGGGGGGCACACCGTTGGAACGGGGATTTGGGGTGTATATATGGGGTATACGGGAATACACTGTCAGTGTGTTCCATTCAGGATCCTGGGAAAGCTGGGTTGCGGCGATTGAGCCCGTCAGTGCCACGTTACACTGACAAGCTTCTCCCTGGAATTGAAGTTATATGTAAGCCCAATATATTCTTTGAATTCCCAGTGAGACAATGGCACTATATGGCAGTAGCAAAAATAGTGGGTGTATATAGCCCCAATTCTATTGCTAGGGGACTTGCAGGGTATTTCTGGGGTGAAGGTGGGGGGGCACACCGTTGGAACGGGTATCGGGGTATATATCGGGTATACGGGAATACACTGACAGTGTATTCCATTCAGGATCCTGGGAAAGCTGGGTTGCGGCGATTGAGCCCGTCAGTGCCACGTTACACTGACAAGCTTCTCCCTGGAATTTAGCTCTTACAAGAGCTGTTGGTTGTCTTCTCCTTCCTATCCTAGCCTGTCCCTGCCTACCCAGAATCTAAGCCCTAGCTAGCTGGACGGAAACCTCCGTCCTCGGTGAATTGCAAGCTCAGAATGACGCGAAGCTGGGCGGCGCTGTTCTTTTAAATTAGAGGTCACATGTTTTCGGCAGCCAATGGGTTTTGCCTACTTTTTTCAACGTCACCGGTGTCGTAGTTCCTGTCCCACCTACCCTGCGCTGTTATTGGAGCAAAAAAGGCGCCAGGGAAGGTGGGAGGGGAATCGAGTAATGGCGCACTTTACCACGCGGTGTTCGATTCGATTCGAACATGCCGAACAGCCTAATATCCGATCGAACATGAGTTCGATAGAACACTGTTCGCTCATCTCTATCATCTATCATTCACATCTATATATCTAATGCATAACATAAAGCTCTTAGGTTTCAATACAAGATCTCTCTCTATGTCTTTATATGTCTGTCCCTTTTCCCTATTTGTCTTTTTTTCTCTGTCTTTACGCTCTCTCGCATTCTTTCTTTTTCTGTCGCTGCCTCTCTATCTTTTTGTATCTCTCTCTTTCTGTCTCTGTCTCTTTGTGTCTCTCCTCATTTCACTCTGTCTCTCTCTCTATATATATATATCTCCATCTCTTCTTTCTGTCTCTCTTTCTCTCTTTTTTTTTATATATATATCTCTGTCTCTTTCTCTATCTTTCTGTTTCTCCCTGTCATTCTGTCTCTCTCTCTTTTATGTATTTCTTTCTTTTTATCTCTGTTTGTCTGTTTGTCTCTATTTTTATCTTTCTCTCTCTCTGTCTTTTTGTCTCCCTCTTTTCATTTCTCTGTGTCCGTCTCTCTCTCTCTTTCCGTTTCTCTCTGTCTTTCCCTCTCTCTAGTGTTATATATCTCCCTTCTCTCTTTTCTCTCAGTCCCTTTTATGGTTCTCTCTGTCTTTCTATTTCTTTCTTTCTCTCTGAGTCTCTGTGTTATTTTTTCGTTTCTCTGAGCCTGTCTCGCTCCCTCTTTCTCTCTATCTCTCTCTCTCTTTATGTATCTCTATCACTTTTCTTTCTCTGTGTGCCTCTTCTCTTTCTCTTCCCCTCTTTCCATTTCTCTGTGTCTGTCTTTCTCTCTATTTTTGTCTATGGAACAAGTCTCTCTTTGTAAGGTATTAGCCAGTGGATGTGAAAGATAAAGAATGAGTTGTCAGTAGTTGATACCTTTTTAATGTCTAACAGAAAGCATTCCAAGCCTGATGAAGAGACCTAGTAGTCTCCAAAGCTTGCAATCGGCCATGATTTTTGTTATGCATTAAAGAGGTATCAACTACTGAAGACTCAGTCCTTATCTTCTATTTTCATCTCTCTCTCTTCTTGTCTTTCTCTGCCCCTTTCTTGTATTTCTCTGTCTCTCTATTTTTATCTCTCTCTCTCCTTCTCTTTTCATTTCTCTGTATTTGTCTCTCTCTTTAGGTCGCTCTCTCTGACCTTTTGTCTATCTCTCTGCGGTTCTCTCTATTTTTATATTTATCTTCCTTTCCTCCTATTTTCGTTTCTCTCTGTCTTTCTCTCTCCATCTTTTTGTTTCGCTCTGTCTTTTTCTCTGTGTCTTTATTGTTATGTAACTCTGTCCTTTTTTTCTATCTGTGCCTCTATTTCTGTCTCTCTTTCCATGTCTGTCTGCCTATTTTTCAGTCTCTCTCTTTCTGTTCCCCTCTTTTCATTTCTCTGTATCTGTCTCTCTTTTTTTGTATTTCTGTCTTTTATTTTCTCTTTGTCTTTTTCTCTCTCACTATTTTTATGTATCTCTCCTCCTGATTCTCTCCCTCTCAATTTCTCTGTGTCTGTCTCTCTTTATGTTTCTCTCTGTTTCTCTGTCTGTCTCTCTTTATGTCTCTCTGTGTTTCTCTGTCTGTCTCTCTTTATGTCTCTCTCTCTATTTCTCTGTCTGTCTCTTTATGTCTCTCTGTGTTTCTGTCTCTCTTTGTCTCTCTGTCTCTCTCTTTATGCCTCTCTGTGTCTGTCTCTCTTTATGTGTCTCTGTGTTTCTCTGTGTCTGTCTCTCTTTATGTCTCTCTGTTTGTCTCTCTTTATGCCTCTCTGTGTTTCTCTGTCTCTCTTTATCTCTCTCTGTTTCTCTGTGTCTGTCTCTTTATGTCTCTGTTTCTCTGTCTCTCTTTATGCCTCTCTGTGTTTCTCTGTGTCTGTCTCTCTTTATGTCTCTTTCCCTGTGTCTGTCTCTCTTTATGTCTCTCCCTCTGTTTCTCTGTGTCTGTCTCTCTTTATGCCTCTCTGTGTTTCTCTATGTCTGTCTCTCTTTATGTTTCTCTCTGTTTCTCTGTCTGTCTCTCTTTATGTCTCTCTGTGTTTCTATGTCTGTCTCTCTTTATGTCTCTCTCTATTTCTCTGTCTGTCTCTTTATGTCTCTCTGTGTTTCTGTCTCTCTTTGTCTCTCTGTCTCTCTCTTTATGCCTCTCTATGTCTGTCTCTCTTTATGTCTCTCTGTCTGTCTCTCTTTATGTCTCTCTGTGTTTCTCTGTGTCTGTCTCTCTTTATGCCTCTCTGTTTCTCTGTGTCTGTCTCTCTTTATGTCTCTGTTTCTCTGTGTCTGTCTCTCTTTATGCCTCTCTGTGTTTCTCTGTCTCTCTTTATCTCTCTCTCTGTTTCTCTCTGTCTGTCTCTTTATGTCTCTGTTTCTCTGTCTGTCTCTCTTTATGCCTCTCTGTGTTTCTCTGTGTCTGTCTCTCTTTATATCTCTTTCTCTGTGTCTGTCTCTCTTTATCTCTCTCTCTGTTTCTCTGTGTCTGTCTCTCTTTATGTCTCTTTCTCTGTGTCTGTCTCTCTTTATGTCTCTTTCTCTGTGTCTGTCTCTCTTTATGCCTCTCTATGTTTCTCTGTGTCTGTCTCTCTTTATGTCTCTCTGTTTCTCTGTGTCTGTCTCTCTTTATGTCTCTCTGCTTCTCTGTGTCTGTCTCTCTTTATTTCTCTCTCTGTTTCTTTCTCCCTCTTTACATTTCTGTTTGTCCTTCTCTCTGTGCCTTTCTCTTTCTGTCTCTCCTCTCAGTCACAGATATACAGTATATCCTTTTCTCGCTGTGTCAGATATGTACATGACGGTGATCCCAAATCTAGGGTGTAGTTTATTGGCTTTTCTGTAAGGGTAAGGTCACACGGGGTCCAAAAAATGGGTACCCGCGACTGAATGCCAGTGAAGTGCACTGGCATCCTGTCGCAAGCGCCGCTCCATATTAGGCACAAATGAATGGGCCTAGTCGGGAGGAGTGAGTGTCTTCAGGCCGAATCGCGAGGCGATTGTCGCATCTTTTTCAGGAGCCGGAACAAACCGGCTCCCAGAAAAAACTCCAGAGCGGCTCCCATTGATTGTAATGGGAGCCGTCTTTTTGGTCAGGATTTTGAGGCGAATACGTATTCAGGGGTCCCCAAGCGGACTCCCCAAATGGTATACCAAACGCAAATGTGAACCTGGCCTTAGATGCCACTTCTATTGATAAAACTAAATGCTACAATGTATCTCTGTCAATACAATGTTACACAGTTACAGTCAAACAACATTATGGCAATAAGTATACGGTATATACTATATACTAGCAGTCATATTAGGATAGTCCAGTGACGGACATACAGACATATAAAATTATTATTCATTCCAAAAAGTTGAAAATAATTACAAGGAATTTTTCTTGCAAATTGTGGTTGTTCCTTTATCACCACCTGCTGGTTGTATTGTGTAATGACATTAGCTGCATGTACCAAATGACCCTATTCACACTGATTTACAATGTTGAGCAGTTTGTGCGGTTCTGCAGCTAATAAAAAAGTTGATGCAGAGGTAACACTGACACCCGGGCCCGGCTGCATGAAAGGGCCTGCTCCATAACAGAAGGGGCCCCACTTCAAATTTTGCATTGGGGCGCGTGAGCATGAGCTGATGCCAGTATCTGAGTCTGTTATGTATTGTTGTTTTTTGGCTGCTGAGAAGACCACCCTTTACCCGGCGGACAAACTCTCAGGACCCTGGATACAAGAATTAGCAAGTGCGCCATAATAGAGGTTGTCGGGTTCTCTGGGAGTAAACTAGGACATTAACATATTGGTCGGGTGCCAGAAAAAATAAAAGTTTCCACGGTAAATCTCTTCCTGATTTTTATGGCTGAACCCATTTACCTTGGTAATGACTAGATATCAACTTTACAGCCAAAAAAAAAAATTGATTGTCGCTGTAAAAACTTATCGGGAGATCTGAGAATATTTGTAGCTGACATCTTCTTGATAAGAAATCTATTTTTATGTATGGTTTTAGTGTTGAAATTGTCCAAAGGTTTTGTCAGACAACTACTGATACTGATAGTATACTGACTTGTATCGCGGTTCATACTGGACTTCTGTCATAGTGCTACCAGGGTAGCAGCGGTTGTGGCCACAGGGCCCAGGATGTTTTGTTTTTCTATTTTTTTAATAGGGGTTACTCCAGCAGGTAACGGGCCCTATTTACTTACTGATTCTTGCTCCTGCTCACAGTTGCCTGCGCTTCCCCTTCTGCCGAGGTGGCTGTGATCAGGAGCGGGGTTCGGTAAGTGAGGCCCCCACAAACACTGCTATCATTATACTCCGGGTCTTTTCAGATCCCTGAGTATAACGATCAGAGGGCCAGGGGAGGTGAGGGAACATAAAAAAAACACTGTTACTTACCTCTTCTGGGCTCCGGCAGGCTTCGGGCCTTTGTGGTGACGCGCAGACGCATAATTGTGTGTGCAGGGGCCACTGTGGGGCATAATACGGTGTGCAGGGGCCACTATGGGGCATAATACTGTGTGCAGGGGCCACTGTGGGGCATAATACTGTGTGCAGGGGCCACTGTGGGGCATAATACTGTGTGCAGGGGCCACTATGGGGCATAATACTGTGTGCAGGGGCCACTGTGGGGCATAATACTGTGTGCAGGGGCCACTGTGGGGCATAATACTGTGTGCAGGGGCCACTGTGGGGCATAATACTGTGTGCAGGGGCCACTATGGGGCATAATACTGTGTGCAGGGGCCACTATGGGGCATAATACTGTGTGCAGGGGCCACTATGGGGCATAATGGTGTGTGCAGGAATGCGCTTGTGCGTGGAGGGGGGATAGTCGGGGTCAGGAGGGGGGGGGGGGATGTCAAATGTTTGCCATGGGGCCCAGCCATTCCTTGTTATGCCATCAAACTCTGTCCAGGAGTTGGCAGATGCTTTAGTCCAGGTCTGGGAGGAGATCCCTCAGGAGACCATCCGTAACCTCATCAGGAGCATGCCCAGGCGTTGTAGGGAGGTCATACAGGCACGTGGAGGCCACACACACTACTGAGCCTCATACCGACATGTTTTAAGGACATTACATCAAAGTTGGATCAGCCTGGAGTGTGTTTTTCCACTTTAATTTTGGGTGGACTCCAAATCCAGGCCTATATTGGTTAATAAATCTGATTTCCATTGATGATTTTTGTGTGATTTTGTTGTCATCACATTCAACTTTGTACAGTGCAAAGTATTCAATGAGAATATTTCATTCATTCAGATCTAGGAGGCGTTATTTGGGTGTTCCCTTTATTTTTTGAGCAGTATACTGTATACATGAGTCATGAAATGGTTCTGTTTAACAATGCCATAGTCCTTCTATATAAGTCAGATGCAAATCACAATGAATCAGGACATAATCCCTTCCCATTGTGGCCACTTTATGGTATTGCATTTTCATGTTTTACTTTTTGCCTTCCAAATGCCATAACTTTTTACTTTTTACATTCACAGGCTCATTTGAGGGTTTATTTTTTGCATGACAAATTGTACTTTATAACGGTACCAATTAATATTCCATACACTGTAATGGGAATCTGGAAAGTAAAATGAGAATGGGGTGGACTTAAAATAAATGCAATTGTGCTATTTTATTATGAGCCTTGTTTTTATGGTGTCCATTGTGCGGTAAAAATGACACCTGACCTATATTCTACTGGTTGGAATGATTGCCGTGTGGCCAAATTTACATGGTTTTGTTATGTTTATATCTTCACAAAAGTTACAAACGTTTCTTTGAGCCGCCATATTCTAACAGTCACAATATCCTTTTATTTCCATATTGGGAGCTGTCTCTTTTTTTGCAGGTCAAGTCGTATTTTTTGGCCATTTTTTTTTTTTTTTAAATTCAACTGTGAAATGGCCAAAGAATTTATCCCATATGGGATAAATCTTTTTATATATTTATAACTCAGCAATTTTTGGGTACCCTATTTTTTAATGATTATTTAGATTTTTTTCCCCGTAATATAGGGAAGGGTTACTATAACCCCAATACTGTGCCAGACCACAAAAGCTGGGGTCCACCCCGATGTGCTTTTCGGCACACTATCTTTCATGCGGGTGTGCCTACGTGACTGTAACACAGTAAATACGTGCCGCGGACTTACAGCCCTTTATTCCATACGACAGCTCCATCTATCAGCTGCCCGATCTTCCAGGTTGTCAGGTTCACTGGGTTTAGATCATAACACGCAATTAACATCTCTGCCAAGTAAAATGAAAATTTCCACACCCTGGTTTTATAGAACTGAACCCGTCCACCTTGGCAAAATTATGGAGTTCGAAGCCAAAATTTTGATAGTCGCAAATCCCGGAGTTGTAAAACCTATTATGAGATGTGTAAATGTTGATAGATCATATCAATGCGATAACAAGAGATACGATGTAGAGCAATGATACCTGCCAGTGATGGGTCAACTTACATTAAAGGGTTCATCTCCATTCAAGTTATCCACAACAACAGACAAAGGTCGAGGATGAGAATGGTGCCGTGTCTGGTAAAAGCCAAAGGTTACCCCCGCAGTTGTACCAATCGCACGCTACTGGCGTGTCATATAGTTATGTACACTATACATGGAAAAGTATTGGGGTACATACACATTACACCTACAGGAGCTTTAATGACCTCCCATTCTACATCTATAGGCATTAATATGGAGTTGTCCACCCTCCTTCCACTCTTCTGGGAAGGCTTTCTATGAGATTTTGGACATTGAGTGGGCCCCAGCTTGCACTATCCATTGTAGTTCATCCCTTGGGTGTAGGATGGGGTGAGGGCAGGGCTCTGTGTGTTTGGTCAAGATCTTCTACACCAAATTCCTCCATGACATTATGGAGGAGGGAAACATACTGGAATTGGAACAGAAAAGAAGCTTTCCCCAAACTATTTCCACAAGGTGACCATTGTCCAAAATGTCTTAGTCTGCAAAAGTATTAAAGGGATTCTATCATTAAAATAGTAACTTTTCAGCCTACCACGTCGGAATAGCCTTAAGAAAGGCTATTCTTCTCCTACCTTTAGATATCTTCTCTGGGCCGCCGTTCGGTGGAAATCCCGGTTTTCGTCAGTATGCAAATGAGCTCTCTCACAGGGCCCCAGCATTAAAACAGCACTTGTGGGTGTCCCCAATGCTACGAGAGAACTCTCCAGCTACAAGAAAATGGCCACTTACATTTAGTGTGTAAGTGGCCATTTTCTTGTGGCCAGCGGGCATGCACAGTTGGCTTTGCCCAAGGCCTAGAAGTTTGAACCCAGCTCCAGAAGAAGACGCAAAGAGAGGCCATTCTAGACGAAGATGGAGGCAGCACTGGAGATTTCTCTCACAGCATTGGGGACACCCCCAGTGCTGTTTGAGCACAGAAACTGGGATTTCTACGGAACAGCGGCCCAGAGAAGACATCTAAAGGTAGGAGAAGAATAGACTTTCTTAAGGCTATTCCGACATGGTAAGCATAAAAAATACAATTTTAATGATAGAATTCCTTTAAGGTTTCTCTTCACTAGAACTAAGGTTTCTGGGTCCCTGAAAACTGACCCCATAGCATTACGCCTCCTCCAAACTTTACAGTTGGCACAATGTGGACAGGCAGGTAACGTTCTCCTGGCATCACCAAACCCAGACTCATCTATTAGACTGATATACAACAGAGGCCAAAAACACAACAGATGTATACTATAAAGTATACCCCAAGAAAAGAAATGAATCCAAAATTAACAAAGTAAAACAAATGTATTTATATGCAATAAAAACATATAGAGTACAAAGACAAAGAAGAAAGGAAAGGAGGGGATGGGACTTGGGGTGTCCTACATAGTGCCAGAAATACCCTAAGATGTGGTAGAAGGGACTAGTGGATGCAAATGAATGATGTAAATCAACATGTGTAATGCAGGAAAATAGTAACCATTAAGCACTAAGAAATATATTTGGTTAAATTACCACAAAAAGTGAAAAAAAAAATGCTTCGGTCACAAAAATGAGGGGAACGACACCCCATGAAAGATAATGGAAAAACAGTACACATTTATAATCTGTATAACTAGAACCACATCCCCTTACTAGCACGCCAGGACTATCCCCTCCTTTCCTTTCTTCTTTGTAGTGTATATGGTTTTATTGCATATCAGTAAATTTGTTTATATTTTCTAATTTTTGTGTGGGTTTCTTTTCTTGTGGCATACTTCATTTATTAGACTGGCAGGTAGAGAAGTGATTGGTCACTGCACGGAACATGTTCACATTGTGCTAGAGTCCAATGGTGGCATTGTACTTTACACCCCTCCATCTGATACTTGGGATTGTACTTTACACCCCTCCATCTGATGCTTGACATTGTACTTTACACCCCTCCATCTGACGCTTGGCATTGTACTTTACACCCCTCCATCTGACGCTTGGCATTGTACTTTACACCCCTCCATCTGATACTTGGCATTGTACTTTACACCCCTCCATCTGACGCTTGGCATTGTACTTTACACCCCTCCATCTGATACTTGGCATTGTACTTTACACCCCTCCATCTGACGCTTGCCATTGTACTTTACGCCCCTCCATCTGATACTTGGCATTGCACTTTACACCCCTCCATCTGATACTTGGCATTGTACTTTACACCCCTCCATCTGATACTTGGCATTGTACTTTACGCCCCTCCATCTGATGCTTGGCATTGTACTTTACACCCCTCCATCTGATACTTGGCATTGCACTTTACACCCCTCCATCTGATACTTGGCATTGTACATTACACCCCTCCATCTGATACTTGGCATTGCACTTTACACCCCTCCATCTGATACTTGGCATTGCACTTTACACCCCTCCATCTGATACTTGGCATTGCACTTTACACCCCTCCATCTGATACTTGGCATTGCACTTTACACCCCTCCATCTGATACTTGGCATTGCACTTTACACCCCTCCATCTGATACTTGGCATTGTACTTTACACCCCTCCATCTGATACTTGGCATTGCACTTTACACCCCTCCATCTGATACTTGGCATTGCACTTTACACCCCTCCATCTGATACTTGGCATTGCACTTTACACCCCTCCATCTGATACTTGGCATTGCACTTTACACCCCTCCATCTGATACTTGGCATTGTACTTTACACCCCTCCATCTGATACTTGGCATTGTACTTTACACCACTCCATCTGATACTTGGCATTGTACTTTACACCCCTCCATCTGATGCTTGGCATTGTACTTTACACCCCCCCATCTGATACTTGGTTTTGTACTTTACACTGCTACATCTTATGCTTGGTATTGTGCTTGGTGATGTACCCAACCCATTGCCATGAAGCTCCCGGCGTACAGTTTTTGTGCTGATGTTAATTCCAGAGGACGTTTGGATTCTGCAGTTATGGAGTCCACATAGCCTTGGTGAATCTTCTGCACTATGCTCCTCAGCACTGATGCGTAAACATAGGAGGCTGGAAGAAGACCCAAAGGGAGTGCCAGACACTACAAGGATGTCCGGCACTCCAAGTCCAAGTGTTTGTTAGATTTTTACACCTCCCTTGGGCCTTCGTCTATTATACTTCGAGATCTGAAGACATTTCAGAGTATTTTAATTTCACTTGACAAACTTAAGGTTTTTAGAAAATTTGGGTTGAATGTCTGTCCCTGAAAAACTCCAATATAATGCGTCGTAATAACTACTGAGGTCCCCTGGTGTCATTGCTGCATTAGATTCTTACATTAGTGTGTGAGCACCTCATGCTATTTACATTCTATGGCTGCCAGGAGGACACAAGAGCCGATCCGCTCACTGAAGACAAACTAGTATATACTGACATCTAGTGGTCACTTTTGTACTTGCAGCAATCTAACTATCCAAATAACTTAGGCCGGGTTCACACGGAGTTACGTGCCGCGAGATTTGGCACGTAGACGCCGCGTGACCCTTTGCGTGCCGTACACGCTCCCATTCATTTCAATGGGAGCGGGGAGCGTATGCGCCGCGCTAGTTTGCGGCCGTGCATTTATTCACGGCCGCAAACTAGCGCATACGCTCCCCGCTCCCATTGAAATGAATGGGAGCGTGTACGGCACGCAAAGGGTCACGCGGCGTCTACGTGCCAAATCTCGCGGCACGTAACTCCGTGTGAACCCGGCCTTAAAGAGGACCTTTCATGGTTTGGGCACAGGCAGTTCTATATACTGCTAGAAAGCTGACAGTGCGCTGAATTCAGCGCACTGTCGGCTTTCCCGATCTGTGCCCCAGGTAAAGAGCTATCGGTCCCGGTACCGTAGCGCTTTACAGTCAGAAGGGCGTTTCTGACAGTCTGTCAGTGACGTCCTTCTTCAAAGCAGCGCCTATCGCGCTGTACAGTGTGAGGGGGAGGAACGCCCCCTCCCCTCCTGATAATACTCGTCTATGGACGAGCTGTGTCAGCAGAGGGAGGGGGCGTTCCTCGACACAGGTCTCCCAGGTCACGTGACGTCCTGTACGTAATTGAATATCGCTGTCAACCGCGGGGAGTGCAGTGAAGCCAGGAATAATTAAGCAACAGTAGTTTTTTATGTTTGTATCCCTCCTGGGTCTCCCATTATTATACTTTGGGGTCTGAAAAGAACCCAGAGTATAATAATTGTTCACGGGTGTCTACAATGAGTCATAATACTGGGTGCAGGGGCCACTATAAGGTATAATGCTTTGTGCAGGGGCCACTATGAGGCACAATAGTGCGCGCAGGAATATGGGGGGACTGTCGGTTGGTCGGGTCTTTGGCGTTGGTCGATGGGGGCGCCTCATATCAAAAGTTTGCCAAAGAGCCACTGTCCTCAAGTCCTCCGAAGGTGTCCTGTGGTCATCCGATCACCATTGACCTGATCCACTTTCTGTAGTTCTTATATATGCAACTATTCAATATCTGATCAACCCAATACAATGCAATATCGTGACCAGAGATGGGCGAATCCCCTAAGATACGTTTTTATTTTGGGTCGCTCGGCTCCCTGATTTGTTTCGGGTCAAAAACGTACGGACAGAACTGGAAGTGAAAACGATATAAGTGTGGGGTCTTTTCAGAGTATAATAGGTGCAGGTCAGGGGAGGCGTGAAAAAAACCCCAAAAATTAAACTCACCTTCACTCACCTCTTGACATACAGTACAGAAATAATACTGCAAAGTAAGAACGCTTTCAGAAATAGAAGGGTTAATAGCTTATTTTTGTCACTTACCAAAATGAAGTCAATGAAGAAAAAGAGAGATGTAAACGCCATCAATATTTGGCGTGAGCTTTGGAAGAGACGGGTGAGGGGATTCCAGGACAGGTCGCCATGTTGTTCTCATGACTCTCTGATACTTTTTACATTCATTACCTCATAAACCTCTTCTGCAGATAAAGGTCTGAACACGGGCCTATTTTTTTGCCATTTCCACAACAAACTACTGTTTATTTTTCTGGAACAGAAAAGTCTAGAAATTGACCGACAAAAGAGTCCATTTTTTTTCTGTGAATGACACTTTTTGACACCAGGCGTTGGACCCGCACACGACACTACTGCCCCCGACAATGAGACCGACGTGACTGATAGGGAAGGACAGGCCGCGCCACATTCATATCTGTGGTAAAATGAAAGCTGAGCTGTGATTGGATGCTATGGCCAACAAAGACCGCTGTACTGTAAGGGGTGAGGCCTGCTCGGGGAAAGTGACAATCTATCCCGGGATAGGTGGTCTACATAAGGGCTGGTCTTCTCAATGAAGTGGTCTATATACAGGGATATTGTCTGTAACTTTCAGGGACATTGCCATGGGGGTGTCTGCTAGCTGGACCCTGAGACATACCTCAGAATTTCCAACACGCGGGTCACGGCGAATTTAATCCCACCACCAATTTTTTATTTGTTCCCTCACACAGTATAACACCTGTACATTACACTTTGCCCCCCACATTATACTGTCCCACTCCAGTTACCCTCACAGTATTATGTCCTCCTCCACTCGCCCCACAGTATAAAGTCCCTCTCCTGTTGCCCCCATGGTATAATGTCCTCCTATACTTGCATACCTCCCAACCGTCCCGATTTATGCTGGATGCTCACGATTTCGGTGTCCTGTCCCGCGGTCCTGGTCGGCGGGAGGTATGTCCCGATTTCAACTCATCAGCATCCTACGGAGAGCGGCATGACACTGGGTCAGATGAAGGGGGGGAGAATGGCATGACACTGGGGCAGATGAAGGGGCGGGAGAACAGCATGACACTGGGGCAGATGAAGGGGGAAGAACGGCATGACACTGGAGCAGATGAAGGGGTGGGAGAACGGCATGACACTGGGTCAGATGAAGGGGGGGAGAATGGCATGACACTGGGGAAGATGAAGGGGGAAGAACGGCATGACACTGGGGAAATGAAGGGGGAAGAACGGCATGACACTGGGTCAGATGAAGGGGGGGAGAACGGCATGACACTGGGGCAGATGAAGGGGAGGGAGAACAGCATGACACTGGGGCAGATGAAAGGGGGGGAGAATGGTATGACACTGGGGCAGATGAAGGGGGGGAGAACGGCATGACACTGGGGCAGATGAAGGGGAAGGAGAACAGCATGACACTGGGGCAGATGAGGGGGGGGAATGGTATGACACTGGAGCAGAGGAGGGGGGGAGAACGACATGACACTGGAGCAGATGAAGGGGGGGACAGCATGACACTGGGGCAGATGAGGGGGGGGAGAATGGTATGACACTGGGGCAGAGGAGGGGGGGAGAATGGCATGACACTGGAGCAGATGAAGGGGGGGAGAACAGCATGACACTGGGGCAGATGAGGGGGGGGAGAACAGCATGACACTGGGGCAGAAGAGGGGGGAGAACGGCATGACACTGGAGCAGATGAAGGGGGGGGGAGAACAGCATGACACTGGGGCAGATGAGAATGGTATGGGGAGAATGGTATGGGGAGAATAGTATGACACTGGGGCAGAGGAGGGGGGGAGAACGGCATGACACTGGAGCAGATGAAGGGGGGAGAGAACAGCATGACACTGGGGAAAATGAAGGGGGGGAGAACAGCATGACACTGGGGCAGATGAAGGGGGGGAAGAACGACATGACACTGGGGCAGATGAAGGGGGGAGAACGGCATGACACTGGAGCAGATGAAGGGAGGAGAATGGCATGACACTGGGGAAAATGAAGGGGGGGGGAGAACGGCATGATACTGGGGAAAATGAAGGGGGGGAGAACGGCATGACACTGGGGCAGATGAAGGGGGGGAAGAACGGCATGACACTGGGGCAGATGAAGGGGAGGGAGAACAGCATGACACTGGGGCAGATGAAAGGGGGGGAGAATGGTATGACACTGGGGCAGATGAAGGGGGGGAGAACGGCATGACACTGGGGCAGATGAAGGGGAAGGAGAACAGCATGACACTGGGGCAGATGAGGGGGGGAATGGTATGACACTGGAGCAGAGGAGGGGGGGAGAACGACATGACACTGGAGCAGATGAAGGGGGGGGGACAGCATGACACTGGGGCAGATGAGGGGGGGGAGAATGGTATGACACTGGGGCAGAGGAGGGGGGGAGAATGGCATGACACTGGAGCAGATGAAGGGGGGGAGAACAGCATGACACTGGGGCAGATGAGGGGGGGGAGAACAGCATGACACTGGGGCAGAAGAGGGGGGAGAACGGCATGACACTGGAGCAGATGAAGGGGGGGGGAGAACAGCATGACACTGGGGCAGATGAGAATGGTATGGGGAGAATGGTATGGGGAGAATAGTATGACACTGGGGCAGAGGAGGGGGGGAGAACGGCATGACACTGGAGCAGATGAAGGGGGGAGAGAACAGCATGACACTGGGGAAAATGAAGGGGGGGAGAACAGCATGACACTGGGGCAGATGAAGGGGGGGAAGAACGACATGACACTGGGGCAGATGAAGGGGGGAGAACGGCATGACACTGGAGCAGATGAAGGGAGGAGAATGGCATGACACTGGGGAAAATGAAGGGGGGGGGAGAACGGCATGATACTGGGGAAAATGAAGGGGGGGGAGAACGGCATGACACTGGGGCAGATGAAGGGGGGGAAGAACGGCATGACACTGGGGCAGATGAAGGGGAGGGAGAACAGCATGACACTGGGGCAGATGAAAGGGGGGGAGAATGGTATGACACTGGGGCAGATGAAGGGGGGAGAACGGCATGACACTGGGGCAGATGAAGGGGAAGGAGAACAGCATGACACTGGGGCAGATGAGGGGGGGGAATGGTATGACACTGGAGCAGAGGAGGGGGGGGAGAACGACATGACACTGGAGCAGATGAAGGGGGGGGGACAGCATGACACTGGGGCAGATGAGGGGGGGGGAGAATGGTATGACACTGGGGCAGAGGAGGGGGGGAGAATGGCATGACACTGGAGCAGATGAAGGGGGGGAGAACAGCATGACACTGGGGCAGATGAGGGGGGGGGAGAACAGCATGACACTGGGGCAGAAGAGGGGGGAGAACGGCATGACACTGGAGCAGATGAAGGGGGGGGGAGAACAGCATGACACTGGGGCAGATGAGAATGGTATGGGGAGAATGGTATGGGGAGAATAGTATGACACTGGGGCAGAGGAGGGGGGGAGAACGGCATGACACTGGAGCAGATGAAGGGGGGAGAGAACAGCATGACACTGGGGAAAATGAAGGGGGGGAGAACAGCATGACACTGGGGCAGATGAAGGGGGGGAAGAACGACATGACACTGGGGCAGATGAAGGGGGGAGAACGGCATGACACTGGAGCAGATGAAGGGAGGAGAATGGCATGACACTGGGGAAAATGAAGGGGGGGGGGGGAGAACGGCATGATACTGGGGAAAATGAAGGGGGGGGAGAACGGCATGACACTGGGGCAGATGAAGGGGGGGAAGAACGGCATGACACTGGGGCAGAGACGGGGGGACATGAAACTGGGGACAGAGATGGAGGGTGGGGGACATGAAACTAGGGGAAGATGAAGGGTGTATATGAAACTAGGGGAGACAGAGGAGGGTGGACAGATAATTTATGGGTGACTGTAGAAGCATTATACTGTGTGGGGGCATATGAAAAATTAATGAGAATGGGTGGAGTCAACATAAAAGTGGGCAGAGCTTAATTTGCCAAGGCATGCTGCGCGCGCCACACATTTTGTCCCTCTTTCTGCTCTTCAAAAGTTGGGAGGTATATAGTTGCCCCCAAAGTTTAAAGTCCCCAGTTGCCAACACAGTATAATGCTTCTCCTCCATTTGCCCACACAAACGGTGTATATACTCCCCACACTATATACTCCCCATCCAGCTGCCATGACAGTATAAAGTTCCTCTGTTGGTGCCCCCACAGTATAATGGATCAAATAAAAAAAAAATGCTCATCCTCCCCGTTCCCTTGATGTTCCCCACATTGACAATCCACCTCAAAATGCATCTGCAAAAACATCTCCCATTCATTTCAATGGGAGTCACTCGCAGTTTTTCCCACTATGCGACATGCCCTATCTTCACGCAGATCCCACGCCGTCAGTGCACTGCATCAGCATCGCGTCGTGGCCAGCCGTGCGCGAAAAAGATACAAAGGTTTCCGCCATGTGAACTAACCCTTACTGATCCCAAGACACTGGGAGCAGAGACAGGGTCCGAATGGTGAAGCAGGGATCAGATGGCTTTACCTTCTTCACCATTATATCCAACTCCTCTGTGTCTGGAAGATGTAGATGAGTTGAAATTGGGACATAAAAAGTATAATCACCTGTCTCTGGGACTCTGTTATCCATCACCAGTGTCCATTCAGTCTCATGTTGGCCACTTCTTGCCGTGACCCCTGCACCTCAAGTGACCTCTAAGACCAATTTATGACCTAGGCGGTCGCGGTAAAGCACTGGTCACATATGTGAATGATGTCACTAGTGACCCCTGTAGCCACTGACTTCTCTCAAGACTTTCAACAATGAGGAACCAGCATGAGACTGAACAGACACTGGCGGAGGACAGTGGGGCGCTGGGGACAGGCAAATAAGCTTTTTTTGTTTTCTAATATTACAGCATTTGGCTGCCGCAGGCATCACTTAAATTCAAGGAAACCCATTAATATTTCTCCCTAATGTCCCACCCACACATTTTAATGTCCTCCACACAGAATATTGTCCCGTCTCAATGCCCCCCCTCAATATAATGACACTGGTCCATCATACAGTGTTTCTATACTGTATGGAGACAAGTGAAGGGGCCACTGTATGAGGGGGGGCCAATGAAGCGAAAACTGTATGGAGAGGACCATTGAAGGGACCACTGTATATGGGGACCAATGAAGGTTCTACTTTATGGGGGGACCAGTGAAGGAACCACTGTATGGAGCGTGGATCAGTGCGGAGACTTCTGTATGATAGACCACTAAAGAGACCACTGTATGGAGTAGAACCAGTGAAGGGCCCACTGCATGGAGATTGGGTCAGTGGGGAGACCTAGGTATGGTGGACCAATGAAGAGACCAATGTATGGGGAGACCAGTAAAAGGATCATTGTATGGGGGGGGGGACCAGTGAAGGGACCACTGTATGGGGGGGGGGAACCAGTAAAGGGACCACTGTAATGGGGGGGGGGGGGGATTAGTGCAGAAACCTCTGTATGGTGGATCAGTGAGAGGGTCGCTGTATTACTTACCAGTCCACTCCCCGGTCCCAGTCCGTCTCTGTTCTTCCTGCTTTGGTCACACATGATGTCACAACAGTGAACCCAGAGCAAGAAGGAGCGGGACTGGGGAGCAGATGGGTAAGTACTGTTACTTATCTCTTATACCACATAGCTTATAGGCCACAAGCCTAACGTGGCCTGTGGCCTTCAAATTGCAGTGTGGTAGAGCCTGTAGCTTCCTGCTCTGGCAGTAGCAGAACTGGGTCAGGGTGCCACTTCTCTCCAGTTCTACCAATCCGGTTCTTAAAAAATCAACAGGACTACAGGAGCAAGAAGACCCAGCTGCCATCACTTACAGATCCCTGTTGCTGCCCATGGGCTCCTCTGCTTCAGCCTTCACCCTTCAGGGGGCCCTGTGAGCCAAATATCACGTTCTGAGGCATTGATGTAATGTGTGGCACAGAGGAAGAGGCCGTAGGCAATAATGGCGCTATGTAAGTCAATGCAGACAATTTAAAAAGCAGCAGGGGCCATTAGGGCCCCCTAAAGGCACAGGGATTCATTTGTACCCTGGTGGGCCAGTCTGATGTCAAACCCCATTCATTGCTATAAAAATTGCTGTGTGACAACTATTCCAAAAACTGTCAGTGAATAAGACCTTCGAGTCGTTTTTGGCCCGTTCCTATACATGGTCACATATCATTAATACAATTATGTATCTTACTTATTATCTCCTGTCTTTGTCTATATGTTATTCATTACCGGATCGTAGATTATTTTCATATTTCCAAAGCCCATGACGTCCCAGACCCCTAACAGTAAAAAAATGACTAATACGCTGCTCAGTTCAAAACACGGGCAAATTTTATTTTTGTGTCTCGAGATGAAAAGTGCGCTTACTTAACCTCTGCAGCGATGACTTACGACCGCTGCCATTGAAGTCCAAAAAAGTAAAAAAAAGACCAAAACCCTGAGGGTCCATAAAAATCGTCATGTGTGAAACAATCAAAGCAAAACACCCCAAAGAGTGATTGTTTTGAGTACGTGTAATAGGTCATAAGGACGTTCCTAATGTATTTACATTGAAGTGTGGCTCACCCATGCCAGATGTCTTAATTTTTCCAAAATTACATTGGTTACAATGCTTTATGATGTAACTAAATGTTCTTTATTAACTTTTAGGGGCCTAGTTAAAATTATATATACGTGTACATATGCACAAGAAATTAGACTGCTATTGAACGTGCACTTGGTCCCTTGCCATGTCCTATAATAAATATGGTTCACAGCCAGTTCATTCTCGAGCCTGTCTATTCAGTCAATGTACTTGGCCCTTACATCAAAGTCCTTGAAAGAGCCGTTCTGAGCCGTGAAGAAATACATTGTCAATTCACGGCAACTTAATGTAAATTAGGAGCAAAAATCACCAAACGTCTGTCTCTATCCTGTAAACACTGAGGCCTCTTTGTTTGTTTGAGGGTCCTGGAAAAGTTTACAGGGTTAATACCTTGTTAACGTTCGGCCATGTTATGTCGTGAGACGACCATGGCGTCTATTGTGTTGATACGTATCAGCAGGATAGTACGTTATAAGAGGATGGGGGCGCGGTTTTAGACAGAGAATTTTTGAAATATTTTTGGAAAGTTGGAAAATGACCAATTGTTTAAACTTTTCCCGACGTTCAGTGAACTATTACGGCAGATGTTGGGCATTTAAATATGGCGGACGCCACAGCCACCTTGTCTCTGTTGAGAAATGGTGGCACCCATTTTCCCAGTGGTGCATAAGCGCCACCATTTTGGGGTGGATTGTCGGCCTTGGGAGTGGGATTCAAGGATTGCTGTTACTATGACAGTTGGAAGTCTATGGAAGGCTCTCAAGCTTGTCATTGAATGTATTATATTACTGGCTGCTGTAAGGTTGAACCTTTGGGTTCAAGACCCCTAAAGGGTCTAAAAATTACAGTACAAAAAACCAAAAAAATTAAAAATTCAAATCACCCCTTTCCGTAGAACACTTATAAAACTACATAAAGTATAACGCACACATTAGGTGTCCAAAAAAGCCTGGTCTACAAACTTCTGAAAATATGGTGAAACCGTTGGAGTGGCCAAGGGCCAGTGATTGGCTGCAGTGGTCACATGACTCTATGCACTTCTGGCTTGGCCAGTCCCATCACTGTAGGGGATGGGGACAAGTTTCTCGAGAGTTGGTGAGTGTCCCTTATTTTTTTAATTTTCACCACCCCTGGCCACCTAGGGGGTTCTCCATTTATCTCGGAATCCTATATATCCTCTATATTTCTATGTGCAACCACCCAGCGATTTTGTTGTGCATTGCAGTCTTTCAAAGATTTTACTAGTATGTCTGGTAGGCAAGCAATGGATCCTGGACCCACCGTAGTACCAAACCGACTTGGAGTTACCTTTAAGGGCATTATCCTAGCAAACTACTTGGTTTTGACCCTTTAAAGGGGTTGCCCATGATAAGTGAAAAAAACAAAAAAATTAAAACATACTCACCTGTCTCCCGTGTTTCGGTGCCTCCCAGTGTGGTCCGGTCCTGCAGCTCCCCTGTTTTCTTCCATGACCAACCAGGAGCCTAAGGAGAAGGACACGGGACGTCACAGGCGGCGAAGACTTCCGGCAAAAGAAGACAACAAAGCATCAAAACTGGACCATGCTGTTAGACATCGGAGCATCCGGAGACAGTATATTTTTTCTGTATTTATTTTTTCACCTTCCCCGGCCTAATTTAAAGATAATTTTTTATCCTGGATAACCCCTTTAACCCTCAGACTCAGAATGTGAGAAATTATTGGAAAAGATAATGGGCATTTTCATACATTCTGTGCTCCCATCTTGGTGACTCCTTAGGAGGTTGCCTATATGGCCCACCCCTCATCTCCACCCCAGAGCTAAACATAACAAATACTTCTACTGAATGTATTAAATGTACTGTATATGTGTATCGTACGTGGATCTGTCTTGACTTCCACTAGATGGCGAATTAGGCTTATGGAATCTGTGGAGCTACGGTCACCGGCGAGATCGTCACATCTTCTGCATGTTGAAAACATATATGGATGTCAAATGAAGTACACGGGGCACCTGGAATCCCCAGTGTAGGTGTCCCTAATACATTATTGGCTTCATTTAAGAATTTGCATTAAGAAACATCATGCCAGTTGTTTACCAAGTGGACAGGGCTAAACTTAAAAAAAAAAAAAATAATAAATTCATTTTTGCATTTTCAAATACAATGAAAGTTGTGGAATATCACAATGGTACACTGTCACTGTCAGATAAAATTGGAACACAATTCCGTATAAAAAAAAGCAAAATGACACAAAATCTGCAATTCTCAAAAGCGAAAGAGTCAGTTTGTAAAAACATAACTCTGCATTAAAGGAGCACCACCCAAAGTCAGGCTGGAAAGTGTTTTGTGGGATGAAGTGCTCAGTCCATCCTGTAATAAGTCTTGGTTGTCATACCCCAATAGGCAACCACCAGGGAATTCCAGATGGAGGTCATGGCCACAGTTTTAGTAGTAATGTGGAAAGGAGAGGACCATCCACCCCTATAGGCTAGATTAGATGCCAGAGCCTTATCAGATCCCACCAAGGCCACCACAGGATTCTTGATGTTACCAACAGAAACATCATCCAAAGTAAGTCTGGTAAGTGATTTAAAGGGGTATTCCCAACTCGCTTGTTCACCAACCTGCATGCTGTGTGCTCTGTTCACTTCTTGGTTTTCTCGGTGAAATGGTGGGCAGGGTTTCACTTGCTCTGCTATCTCTCTTCATAGCAGTACATGTTTGTAGGTGCTAAATTTGATAGGTGATGAGAATCCAAAATTTACATGCTATAAGAACAAGAGTCAGCTTGCAATAAACTCTGTTTTAGGTCTGTGTTTACATACAGAGGTAACAGAGTCCCTATCTCAGCCCTTATCAGCAAAATTAACCTTCAATTAACCTTAATTCACCTCACCCCCCGATCTTCATCAGCTGCTCCCCTCTGCCAGTCCCTCCACTGGCTACCCATAGCCCAGCAAATTGAGTTCAAGCTACTAACGCTAACATTCAAAGCGATCCACAACCTGTCCCCTCCATATATCTCTGACCTAATCTCCCGCTACCTGCCCACACGTAACCTCAGATCCTCCAATGACCTCCTACTCCGCTCTGCTCTCATCCACTCCTCACACAACCGTCTCCAAGACTTCTCCCGTGCATCCCCCATACTCTGGAACTCCTTACCAAGACACATAAGACTGACCCCCACAATCACAGGCTTCAAGAAGGCCCTGAAGACTCCCCTATTCAGGAAGGCCTACAAGCTCCAATAACACTATCACCGCACCGCCATCTGAACTGTCTCCCCCTCTCCTTCTGTCTCTACCCCCCTTCCCTCATAGATTGTAAGCCCTCGCGGGCAGGGTCCCCTACCCCACTGTGCCAGTTGGTCATTGTTAGTATTATATCTACCTGTATATTTTGTGTATTGTATGTAAACACCCAAATGTAAAGCACCATGGAATTAATATAATAATGTACAGCACCATGGAATTAATAGTGCTATATAAACAATAACAATAATAATAATTAACCGACTGATAACTGGGAGATAAATAGCTCAGAAATACAAGTTGCTACGAGCACTCAGCTCCCGCTCCCTCCTGAGAGCAGGAGCTACGTCACTTGTCCTTGATCCCAAGTCTGTGGTTATGGAAACACAGTGTAAACAATAAAGGGAATAATCTCAGATAGCGGCCAAACAAAGCAGTTTTGATGAAGCAATGTATTTAGGAAAAATCTTAAATCCACATAAGCTAGCAGTATAGATAGGATCCTTGAGATGGGACAACCTCTTTAAGGGAGTTACTTCTCCATATCTCCTGCCCCTAGTCTATTTTTTACGATAACATTATGTAATCTCGTGCAAAGGGACTGTTATCTGCTAATGGGCCTGTGTTCTGATGTAAGGACTCTATACACTTGTATAACCACCAATATCTGTGTCCTCATACCTTCTGTAACCACCAGTCCAGTTGCCTCTTGTAGCCTTGAATATAGTCTTGTCCAGGTTCATCACTAGCCTTGTCCACATGACTGGTTGTGCCTTCCTTAAGTGGGTCCCCAGATACACCACTCACAGGACCAAAGATATCCGTAAGTTCTGAGACCCATTAGTAGTCACTAGTCTACTGTGCAAGGAATCGTTTTCACTAATATTTTAGTCCCTCCTACGTATACCTATCCTTTCGTTCATTCCCACATTTTCCATTTGGGTTTTATTCATCTTTTATTCCGGGACCCTTACGTCATAAAAACTGGGCGACAGGTGAAAATGTTTTTGCATTTTGAATGTTTTTGTCTTCTATCTTACTATTGTTCTAGATTCTCATAGAACTACCTAAATTTACCGAACGACAAGGCGGGACAACTCTCCGAGCTGAACTCTGAAGTACCCTGCCTGTAATTACAGTCCGTACAATTGATCGTAATATAAATTAACCCCTTGCTTTCAGACACGCCTGCAATTAATCATTACATGCCGCACCGGTAACTGATAACTCGCATACAAGTATTGGCTATCGTAATATAAATTAACCCCTTGCTTTCAGACACGCCTGCAATTAATCATTACATGCCGCACCGGTAACTGATAACTCGCATACAAGTATTGGCTAGGTGGGTCAGAGCATCTATTACGAGGCAGCGTTACATGGCACCTCGCCATAGCGGCTATGAAACACCAAAGGTAGATCTGTCTTTGAAAATAAGTAACTCAAATATTTTCTTTCCAAACATCTGTAGATAGTTAGCTTGATTTATTTTGATCTGAATTTTTTTTTCGGTAGACTGACAGCTTACTTTAATTTTCAACCGTTAAAAAGTTTCAGAGAGATCTTGAATGAGGAGACAGCGGCGCCTTTGATGTTTCGGCGAAATGCCCTGATATTCAGGTACACCTGGGCGTCCTACCAATTTTTTGGTGGCAACGTGCCACTGTCAAGATGGGCGCTAACAGTATTACTTCCTTCTGTTAGAGTGATTGAGTTTGTGGGGCCTGGACTATTTAGGATGTGTCTATATTTTTAACTTTGCTACCGAGGTCTGTGGAAACTCCATGATATAGTGGTCACAGGGGGACGACATTCGAGGGGTATTTTTTTTGCTTTTAATTGGCTATTTCACATTGAGTTTTGATCACCATAGTAAGTCACATCCGTAGTCAAGTCATGGTGTCTAGTGATGTAATAGCTGGAGTTACTAGGAAGTTGACATACCTGATGATGTCATTATTTCTAGTGAGTTCATGTTCCAGTGATGTCATTACTTTTAGTCAGTTCATAGGTTGAATCCCCAGTGAACTCTGGTGAGTTCATCAGTGGCATTTCCAGTGATGTCATTATTAGGATTGAGTGATCGGGAAAGATCGGATCCCGATCAGCGATCGAGCAAATTTCATAATCGGGATCGGCTGGAAAATGATCGAAAATCAGATTTTAAAAACGATCCTAAAATCTCAAGATCGGCTCAACCCTACTCCATAAACATAAAGTAACTAGGGTTGAGTGATTGGGATCGGGAAAGATCAGATCCCGATCGGCGATTGAGCAAATTTCACGATTGTGAACAGGATCGGCTGGAAAATTATTGAAAATCGGATTTTAAAAACGTTCCTGAAACCTTAAGATCGGCTCAACCCTAGTCATTATTTCTAGTGAGTTCATATTCCAGTGATGTCATTATTTCTAGTCAGTTCATCAGTTATGCCCCCAATGATGTCATTATTTTTAGTGAGCTCATAGGTTGTGTTTCCAGTGACGTCAATACTTCTAATGAGTTCACCGATTAAGTTCCCTGTGATGTCATTGTTAATAGAAAGTTTATCTGGTTGAGTTTCCCGTGATGTCATTATCTCTCATTGGTTTATATTCCAGTGATGTCATTATTTCTAGTGAATTCATATTCCAGTGATGTCATTATTTCCACAGTGTTCATATGGTGTTTCCAGTTCCGCCATTACTTTAGTAAGTTCATTGGTTAGGTTCCCAATGATGTCATGGCTTCTAGTGAGTTTAGTGGTTATGTTGCTAGTGATATCATTATTTCTAGAGAGTTCATAGATTATGTTTCCAGTGATGTCATTATTTTTAGTGAGCTCACTGGTTATGTTCCCTGTGATGTCATGTCTAGTGAATCCATAGACTGAAGCCGTAATGATGCTGCTGTTACTAGTAAGTTGCTAGACTGAGTTCTCAGTGATGTCATTCTGTAGAGTAAATTGATAGGTTGAATTTCCAATTATGTCATTGTGAGTTCCTTTTTGAGTTGATAGGTTAATTCCCACTACATGATTGTTTCCATTCAATGTTTATATTAAATCATCAGTTATATCTTTGTTATTAGTGAGTTTGTGATGTCATGGTTTCTATTACACTTAGAAATGAAAGGCAATGACAACGCACCCCTGCAGATAAGTAGGTTAGAGTCACCTGAGTCAAATGGTGTTTTCCCTTTGTAAGTAGGTGTGAGCTACCCCTGATTTTATCAATATGCAAATGAGCACTTTGGAGCAACAAGATTGATACTATCTCCCCAAAGAGCTCACTTGCATATTGACAAAAATGTCAATATCTCAGCAAACTAGACATCGACTCACAAGGGGAAAAACACTGTATGATTCAGATGATCCTAGCCTATCTATCTGCAGGGCTGGGGTGATATGCTGGTGCTAGTGACACTAACCTATCTATCTGCAGGGCTGGGGTGATATGCTGGTTCTGGTGACAGTAACCTATCTATCTGCAGGGCTGGGGTGACATGCTGGGTCTGGTGACAGTAACCTATCTATCTGCAGGGCTGGGGTGATATGCTGGGTCTGGTGACACTAACCTATCTATCTGCAGGGCTGGGGTGATAGTCTGGGTCTGGTGACAGTAACCTATCTATCTGCAGGGCTGGGGTGATATGCTGGGACTGGTGACACTAACCTATCTATCTGCAGGGCTGGGGTGATATTCTGGGTCTGGTGACAGTAACCTATCTATCTGCAGGACTGGGGTGATATGCTGGTTCTGGTGACACTAACCTATCTATCTGCAGGGCTGGGGTGATATTCTGGGTCTGGTGACAGTAACCTATCTATCTGCAGGGCTGGGGTGATATGCTGGGTCTGGTGACAGTAACCTATCTATCTGCAGGGCTGAGGTGATATGCTGGTTCTGGTGACACTAACCTATCTATCTGCAGGGCTGGGGTGATATTCTGGGTCTGGTGACAGTAACCTATCTATCTGCAGGGCTGGGGTGATATGCTGGTTCTGGTGACACTAACCTATCTATCTGCAGGGCTGGGGTGATATGCTGGGTCTGGTGACAGTAACCTATCTATCTGCAGGGCTGGGGTGATATGCTGGTACTGGTGACACTAACCTATCTATCTGCAGGGCTGGGGTGATATTCTGGGTCTGGTGACACTAACCTATCTATCTGCAGGGCTGGGGTGATATGCTGGTTCTGGTGACACTAACCTATCTATCTGCAGGGCTGGGGCGATATGCTGGTTCTGGTGACACTAACCTATCTATCTGCAGGGCTGGGGCGATATGCTGGTTCTGGTGACAGTAAACTATCTATATGCAGGGCTGGGGTGATATGCTGGATCTGTTGACACTCTCCCTTTAAAAGTAGAATTCTTGTGGTTTGCAATCAGGCATTTATGGACAGTGAGAATATAAGAGGGTGAAGGAATGGCTGAAAATCTAGAAATTAGCTGCAAATGGAAGGATGAGAATTTCACATATCATCATTCCCCTTTGATATGAGCCGCTGGCTGTAAACACGGATCTTCCCATACACAACATGCTGATAACACCAAACAGACTGCAAGTCAACTGTCTGAAGCTCAATCAAACAAAAAAAATCCCAATTCCTCTTCAATTACATGTGGGAACGGAAATGATAATAATAAAAGTAAATGCATCTCTGTGCTGCTGGACGCCACATACACACACACTGTGGAGACGATGGCTGGAGGACAATGGAATGTAGCTAGAACTGGACGGTTACTTCGCTGGACATGATGACCGCACCGTCTGCTCCCATAACTAAAAACATCAGTAGATGACTGCGACTTGTCAGTAATTCTAAGCAGAGATCATCTTCCTACCGCTGCCAGCTGTTTGATGCGGAGAGATCACACACAATAAATCTTAGATAAAATGGACATTAATATCCACCGTACGGAGTAATGGACGTGTCTCATGAGTGGCAAGTATATAATCTGCTTTTGGCCACCATATGGGCTCCAGAATTGAATAACCGTGGGCACCAATGATCTGTCTATTATCTATCTATCTATCTATCTATCTATCTATCTATCTATCTATCTATCTATCTATCATCTATCTATCTATTTATCTATCTCCTATCTATATATCTATTTATCTATCTCCTATCTATCTATCTATCTATCTATCATCTATCTATCTATCTATCTATCTATCTATCTCCTATCTATCTATCTATCTATCTATCTATCTATCTATCTATCTATCGTGTTTATGTTCAATATGCACCCCAAGGACTGGATAAATGTGAAGACTAAGTCCCAGGGGTTGCCCCAGATCACCACGATGGAGAGGGTCAAAGGAATCGAGGATGGACTGAAGAGCCAATGCCACTCCTGTCCATGTTTATAAAGTGCCCAACATGCGGACACCGCTTACCATAAGTGAATTGTGCCTCTATATTGCTTTGTGAGTGGAAGAAAACCTACAAAGTAAACCAAGACGTGACCATCGCCTGTTGAACTGCCGCCCTGTCTCCCATACTTCATTCATTATTCATTGTCTCTTCAGTCCCGAGAATATAATGGGTGGAGGCCCAGGAGAGGTGTAAGAAATAAAAACATTCATTCTCACCTTCCATTACCTCTTTTGGGCCTTCTTGTTGTGTCTGCCATTCTCTCTCTACCTCCTTGGTGACGTCATGTGCTCTTCCATGATGTCATACACTCTTCCATGATGTCATGCACTAAGGGTTAACACTGAGGCCTGTGACCACTAGTGGCTCAATCACAGGCCTCAGTCGTGACCCTAGGTGCATGACATCACCGGGAGAGCACATGATGTCACTGAGGAGGCCCAAAAGAATTAATAGAAGGTGTGTATAAATAGTTTTACATTTTTGTCACCTCCCATGGGCCTTCACCCTAGAAACCCCAGAGTATAATGTCGTGCTCATCTGAAGCAGATTGGAATATTCGGATTGAATCCAATTTGTGACCAAGCTGTTCGCCCATCTCTATAAATGAACTTGAACTCGGCTCACTTTTTTGGGAACAATGTGTGCAATAGTGCATTGTGAAAATTTATAATGTAATTTCTGCTGGATGAAAGACTTGAAATATTTTCGGTGGGGGGTCCAGCGACTAATATTCATAAAAGACTCCACGTTTCAGAACTCCCTGTGGGGTCAGATGATGAGGTTTAAAGTGAGTTCTACAGGAGGAGAGCAGTTTTGGAAAAAAAAAATTGAAAAAGTTTTTTATCATCATTTTTTCTCCTGTTAAATATGACTGTACTCAGCCAAAGGAAAGGGCTCAGGATCAATCATCAGCAAGACAAAAAGTCTGAACGCCTTTTAAGAAATGCTGAAGTTAACATGTGTGGCTTATTGAAATCTACTGTAATCTGAAACAGATACGCACAAGGAAAAACCTCTGGCTCTCCCTCCAGCCACTTCAAAGACCTGTTATCAGTGAGTGGTGGTCTTCGGTGGTGGGAGAACTGAGAGATGGACAAGGAAAGGTCAACTCCAGATCAGAGTTTCATTCAATTTTATAAGTTTTATTAAAGAGAATGAAGGTGCAGTGGAAAAACATCCAAAAACTACATGTTTTGTATAGGAATGGACGGGGAAATACAAAAATTTCTAGGGGGGATAACTCTTCAGGATGCAATTTCTCCTCACGTGATCCAGCTGGAGTGAAAAGTCCAGGCAATGGTCCCTGGGAAAAGGTATGCAAATTAACTCTCCTCCAGAAGGAAGGACACTATCTCTAGAGTGCCACCTATAGGTATTACCCTGTATATCAATGTCCAGACCTTCCAGAATTGTCGACAAACAAGAATCTCCACCAAAGGAATAGGCGCTTATCTACATGGGCATGGCCATTGGAGGTGAAGAGGTGTCTGGATTAAAAGTCTTTGATTTAGCCAGGGCCGTAGCTATAGGGGTGGATAGGTAGCAGGTATACTAAAAGTAGTTAGGGGTCATTGACAGATTTTGCACTGGGGCCTAGGAGGTTCAAGTTATGCCTCTGGATGTAGCTGTGATGTGGAGGTCCAGCAAAAAAGGGAGTCTTACTGGCAAATGCATCTAAAATGGAAAAAGTTTATAGGGTAGGTCAAAATTTGTATGTTTAGGGGGTCAGCGGTTGACACCTCGGTACCCATGGGTACTTTGTAAGCCGTTGATATCATCCAGAAGGTTGGAAGAGGCCCAAGGATGATCCCGAGGTACTGCTAAGAACCACAATGGTGCCCGAGATTGATCAGTAACACTATTTGTTACGTTTACTTATTTCCCCGGGTCTCTGCTTAGAGAAAAGATCCAAAAGTTCAATAGTGGCTCAAGGGTGACAAACATCCCAAATTTAAGGTTCAGCCAAATCTGAAATTTTTGGAAAATTCATGATGAACGTGGTTTGTTACAGATTGAAACCTGCTAAAGAAATGGGTCACTTGTAATACTAATAAATTCAATCCACATGATCCGCGTAACCTTCACAAAACTAGATGAGGAAATGGAATAAAACATTGCAACATATTTACTGGAGACAATCCATCGATTGATTCTACAAAGAGAATGAAATCAATGATTTGGAAGGAAAAAATCTACAGATAAGTTAGTAGAACCATTTAAGGAGATGAATGTAAAAGTATGAACCGAGGAACATTCATTACACACAAGAGAACGGACGGAGCCTTGAAAATCCACGGTGCAATTCTATTGAATTTAGAACAATGGATTATATTGTATAGGGGACGTGTCCAGCAAATAGTAAACAATTCAACACTTGGATTGTGGGTCCATTAATACTATAACTCTGTTTTTATATAAAGCCTGTCCCAATTGTGTGGATTTTAGAGGTGATGGTCTGACTTGACTAGGTGGGAAACGTGGAATGACCAAATGTGGAGTGAGCCTAAAGAATTGTTATTCCCATATTGCCTACTGGATGGTATCTATAAGTGTCAATGGACAGAAACCTTGAAAAGCGAAGCCCTTAAGAGCAGGGAGCGAGAAAGAAAGATTGTTGAAGAATTGACATTGAGATTTCGTGACCTTGTGAGGTCTTTATATAAGGTGTGCCTTTGGGTAATCTCAGTTTAATTGGAATAGTTCATGGGGTTTTCCATCTTGATCAATTTTTTTTCTAAAAACGATCACTAACAAACTGATCGTGTAGCGTCTCGTTGCAAGAACCCCCTACGATCAGATGTGAAATATGGAGAAATCTAGTAGCACGTATTCAACTCTCTTGCAACTCCACCACAGGACAAATTAACCATTGCACTGTTCCAATTTTAGTCAATGATATGACCATGTTAGGCCAGGTCCTCTAGAGTTAGATACACTCTTTGTATCCACTGTAATCCCTGTTTATCAACTAAAAATTCCATCATATTGTATTTAAAAATGGTTTCTTAAACCAGACAAAGGTCGTGGAAATTTGACATTTCGTGGCTGGTCCAAGAGCCATACCCATTCTCCGATCTCTCATCATGAAAAGCTTAAACCAGACAAACCCCCAACATTTCTACACCATGGCACACCATAAAGAACAAGGCTGATAGATGGGGCCAGTGGCTTAACTAAAGTCTTGTGGGCCCGGCTGCAATCTTTTGTCCGGGGCCCCCTACCTCATCCCTACCTTCTTGATAGTGAAGGTTACGGGTGCTAAGGAGTTTAATCAACCTTAATGTGGTTGGGTATTCTGTTGGTCTCTTTGGTTTATGGGCCAGATGGAAGCTTCAATCTTGATACTAATGCCAGAGCTTATGGGCCCCCTAAGGCTCTTGGGCCATGGTGTACACTGTGTACACCCTCAAGTTACACCCCTGGATGGGGCTACTAAGCCACATTTATTAACTAAAAATTCCATCATAGGGTATTTAAAAATGGGTTTTCTGACCCAAACAACATACCAAGAAATCTTTTAACCCATAGCACAATGTAGAACAAGCCGAACGTCATAACAACCAGATAACAGGCCACACGTCCAAGCCTATTACCAGTTACAATCACAAAACTATAGTCAATCAGGAAAAAATACAAAATGGCAATATTTACATCCAGATCCAAACCTGAGATTAGCAAATCCACAAGGCCGTGCTTCGATACCTTCAACTACACGCAACTGGCCGGCATGGGAGAAGATCTAAGAAGCCTTCGACAAATACACTAATTGGAATAAGCAGAATTTCATGTATCTCCTATCAGAATCTGTAAAAAGAAGTAATTCACGTCTATTACCCAGAAGTTTTTCTTGCGTAGAGTTCAGAAGATGATGAGAAAAGTAATTGAGGTCACATCTGCCTACGATTAGGTCTACAGTAAATACAAGGTTGGATTACACGGATCCTTATAACTCAACAACAAGGCCAATCCCTTTTATTCAACGACTCGAAAGACATAGAATTTGGTTTGTGTGAATAAAGTTCACGAGTTCAACCCTTCCGAAAAATAAAAGAGAACGAAATCCCCACGGGCAGCTGTAATTTGTCCAATGAGCACAACGGGACCATAAATACATGGTCATCCAATATCGGAAACTTTCTTTCACTGGTTGTAGACCCAACTCTCTTGAGGAGATAAACACGAAGAAAATATGTTTTGGTTCTCGTGACCTCTCCACCTGTACCGAGATATTATGACATCCAAACCCAAAGTATTCTCATAAGGGGCTGGAGGTTTCCATACATAGCTCCATCTTCTCCATAGATCTATGTTTACACATATGTGTCCGCTTCTTCATGCTTTCGCTGCCTTAAGTTTCATTGGAGCATCTTGAAGGTTCACATATATCTTTTTTAGAAGGATCTGACAATGGATTGGAGTGCAGGACCTCAGGGATGGAGCTGACTTCATATATTCTAAACTATTTGGAGATTTTGGAGATAGTTACTAGTATTTGGATACTGTGGTTTAATAAAGTGAAGCGGAGGAGAACGTGGCGTGGGAAGAGAAATTTTGTAGGTTTTGTAGATTCAATTTTTCTTAGAAAATTAAAGGGACAGTGCTTAGTACAACTGCTGAACTGCAATACTACAAAGAAACACAAAACATTGAAGTATTTTATTGGGAAAAAGTGTATCTGGACACTGGGATATCTAGTAGTGTGGAAAAGATTTAGCAAATTTTGGAAAAATACTGTAAAGTAAGAGAGAAGGGTTAATAGTAGAGATGAGCGAGTAGTACTCGATCGAGTAGGTATTTGATCGAATACTATGGTATTCGAAATACTCGTACTCGATTGAGTACTACTCGCTGTTCGAATGTAAAAGTTTGATGCAGAACCAGCATTGATTGGCCGAATGCTATACAGTCGGTAAATCAATGCTGGTTCTTCTCCTACCTTTAGAAGTCTTCTCCGTGCAGCTTCCCCGCGGCGTCTTCCGGCTCTGAATTCACTCTGCCAGGCATCCGGCGCTTGTAGTGCGGGCATGCGCAATCGGCTCTGCCCAGGCCCGATGCCTGGCAGAGTGAATGAAGAGCCGGAAGACTCCGCAGGGACGCTGCACGGAGAAGACTTCTCGGAGGATCCAGCCCGACCCTCACTCGCAGACTTGGTAAGTACGGTATAATTTGATCGAACGTTGCCTACCCCTGAAACGAGCATTTCCCCCCCATAGACTATAATAGGGTTCGATATTCGATTCGAGTAGTCAAATATTGAGGGGCTACTCGAAACGATTATCGAATCTTGAACATTTTACTGTTCACTCATCTGTAGTATATAGCTTATTTTTGCAAATTAGCAAAAGGAAGGAGAAATGTAAATCTCATCAATATTTTGGGTAAACTTTGCCCATTGGAGGAGGAGTCCTGGAAGTGATGATACGACCACCACAGATATAGCCCTGATCTCAACATCATCCAGTCTGTCTGGGATGACATGAAGAGCCAGACGGATTGGAGCAAGCAACATCCACAGAAGATCTGTGCTTAGTTCTCCAAGATGGCGGTGGGAACAACCTCCCTGAACAGTTCTGCCAAAAACTGTATGCAAGCAGTGTCGGACTGGCCCACCAAAGTCTCAGAGGATTCTCCGATAGGCCCAAGCTCTAGCACAATTTTTCTCCAGCAAAAGACAACCAAATTTGAGGTCTACTATGGTCTATTCCGTAGGGTCATTGGAGGGTGGGCACCCCAGAATCATGGGTCCAAGGAACCTCCATCCAGCACGGCCTGAAAGTGTACCTAGAAAAATTGATGGAAAGCAAAGGGCGCTCCCACCAATTGATCGGATTTACATTTCTCTTTTGTTCATTTACCAAAATTAACTATTAACCCTTCTATTTCTGAAAGCCTTCCTACTTTGGTGCATTTTTTTCCACCCCTGCTGACAACTTTTGCACAGTACTATACCTTATACTCACTGAATTTTTTTTCACATGGTTGATTTTTTTTTCTTCTGGGCTTCCATTCTACGAAATCAAGTTCCTCTCCTCTTCCTCTATTTGTATACTTGGCACGTGAGTAATAACATCTTATTTGTACAGGAATATATTGCAATTAGGAGTCTTGCAGGGCAGAAACCTTCCTCTACCCTGGTGGCCGCCACACAAAATACATACCGTACTTCGCTAAGTCTCTTTTTGAGAAATTCTTGTTTATATTTTCACAATCAATGTTAGAACCTTGAACGTTCTCCAAAAATTCCACCGAATGAATGAAATGACCTCAAAGTGACACCCATACATATATCAGCGCCTAAGCTCCTGTTCTATATAGGTTTCTGTGTGGTCACATAAGTGTCAAATCAGTCAAGGCCAATGCCCAACCTGGTAGTTACGTGTTTTCTTTAATATATGCAGTAGCCCATATTTTAGTATCTCCTCATCCACGTTTGTGGTCTCAGTAATTGCACCCAGACTAAGAAGGCACACAGTAATCATGAAGAAAGAGCCGAATTGCATGGACTTTATAGGAAAAAAACAGAGCCGAGCATGGTAATTTTTCCTTTGATTGTGAAAAAGTTGCACAACATCATGTGTAGTCACGCAAGCCTGACAGTTACTGAAAACGGAGCCATGTGCATCCTGAGGCTGCAATCATCTCAGCAATCAGCATGGAAGGCCGGGCACCCAATCTGTACTCTTACCTCTCACTTCTATAGAGGTAACTATGTTCATACCTACCCTGATCTACAATATATTAAAGGCAGTCTGTCACCCAAACCTAGCATATCACCCCAGTCCTGCAGATAGATAGGTTACTGTCACCAGACCCAGCATATCACCTCAGCCCTGCAGATAGATAGGTTAGTGTCACCAGAACCAGCATATCACCCCAGCCCTGCAGATAGATAGGTTACTGTCACCAGACCCAGCATATCACCCCAGTCCTGCAGATAGATAGGTTACTGTCACCAGAACCAGCATATCCCCCCAGCCCTGCAGATAGATAGGTTAGTGTCACCAGAACCAGCATATCAACCCAGCCCTGCAGACAGATAGGTTAGTGTCACCAGACCCAGCATATCACACCAGTCCTGCAGATAGATAGGTTACTGTCACCAGACTCAGCATATCACCCCAGCCCTGCAGATAGATAGGTTAGTGTCACCAGAACCAGCATATCACCCCAACCCTGCAGATAGATAGGTTAGTGTCACCAGAACCAGCATATCACCCCAGCCCTGCAGATAGATAGGTTAGTATCACCAGACCCAGCATATCACCCCAGCCCTGCAGATAGATAGGTTAGTGTCACCAGAACCAGCATATCACCCCAGCCCTGCAGATAGATAGGTTAGTGTCACCAGAACCAGCATATCACCCCAGCCCTGCAGATAGATAGGTTAGTGTCACCAGACCCAGCATATCACCCCAACCCTGCAGATAGATAGGTTAGTGTCACCAGAACCAGCATATCACCCCAACCCTGCAGATAGATAGGTTAGTGTCACCAGAACCAGCATATCACCCCAGCCATGCAGATAGATAGGTTAGTGTCACCAGAACTAGCATATCACCCCAGCCCTGCAGATAGATAGGTTAGTGTCACCAGAACCAGCATATCACCCCAGCCCTGCAGATAGATAGGTTAGTGTCACCAGACCCAGCATATCACCCCAACCCTGCAGATAGATAGGTTAGTGTCACCAGAACCAGCATATCACCCCAACCCTGCAGATAGATAGGTTAGTGTCACCAGAACCAGCATATCACCCCAGCCATGCAGATAGATAGGTTAGTGTCACCAGAACCAGCATATCACCCCAGCCCTGCAGATAGATAGGTTAGTGTCACCAGAACCAGCATATCACCCCAGCCCTGCAGATAGATAGGTTAGTGTCAGAAATGTTGAATGCCCAGAGATTGCTGATCCTTGTTTTAGTTGAATTGGAGCAATAAAAATATCCTTTAGGGTCTTTAAAGTTAGACCCCCCCATCTAAAATTGATAAATAGTGTTGAGCGAGTAGTAGTTGATCAAATACCTCGCCAGCATAGGAATGCGTGTAATCGGCTGAACACCAAGGGCGAACACCCCTTGGTGTTCGGCGGATTACACGCATTCTTATGCCAGCGAGATATTCGATCGAATACTACTCGCTCAACACTATTGATAACCTATCCAAAGAATATTGAAGCCCCCAAAAACCATTAATGTTTTAGCAAAATGTGGATCAACTGTAATGATATCTACATGTATGTAAAATATAAAATTAGTACGGTAACAAAATATTGGAGGAAGCCTTGAGGAAGGGTGGAGTATTGTGATATCCCTGGAAGTGTTTTTAGAAGATTAGTACTTTGCAAAGTTCCCCATACTTAAATCTTTTGCACAGTACCGTTTACTAATCGGAATTTTACAGCGTTACAATTTACTGTAGGACACATTATATTCTGCCATATTGAAGTGTTCCACTCACAGCCTTTACTTTGACCCTTAGTCAATCCTTGACTGTTGATATTACATGAGTCAGCTCCAAAACCTACAAGGAAAATGCTGCAATTACAAAAAGTTATGTCCAAACAGCCGAAAAACAAGAAATATAATTGAAAGGACGCATTGAAAGGGTGACATCTGAAATAAGCTGCGAAAAAGGAATCTGGAATATCCGACAGGAAATGTTCTGCGAATGTCAAATATTGAGGAAAATTACCGATGAACTCAAAATATTTGCACAGTTTTTGCAATTGAGCAAAGCACAATCCTATTCCTGTCCCATAGGACCGTTCCATTCTGGCCCACGGGGGGCAGTGTTATTAGAAGTGTCAATAGTGGTAAAGAAAGCAATCTAGGGTTGGAAAGATCTGAAATAGGGACAATCACTTGTAGGGGCGAAGAATGTGATTGATCCCGCTGTCCACCGCGACTTATATTTTATACACAATACCTTATCCAGCAGGGGGCAACAACGAGTATGTCAGAATGCTGCCCCGGGAATAGAATATACAATCTATACCCCATATTAGCCAAAAATTAAATTACTAATGTATTTCGTAAAGTCTACGTCTTATACAACGCTTCTTAAAAAATACAATATTAGCAAATGAATTTTTTTTTAATTTTTGGTGATTATTTTTTACATTTTTCCATGTCTTTATAGTAAAAAAAAAACATGTTAAATCTTAAGGTTTAATCTTATCATTCAGCCCCATAAAAAGATAACACTACCTGTTCTGTAGAGATCACTTTTCGGCAGTCATCTCATTATTTTTTTAATTTTTTTTTTAAATTTCAAAAGCTTTATTGAAACTATTGACAGTACAAAGTGAGGAAGTAATAATAATAAAAATACATGTCATTATTATCACCGCCAGGATTACAATGACAGATGACCACTATATAGATAACACAAGAGTCATTATTCACAATAAGTAAGGATCACAGCTCAGCAGCGCCCCCTCCCTGCACAGCTTACAGAGCATGCCCATGACTCCTGACATCTCCTGCGGTTCATATGGCTGCTGTTTAGCAAATCGCTGATGGTCATAATAACATAGGGGCGGTTGGAGGAAGATGTGGATCTCTGCCGATTATATTCTGGGGTCTAAAAGAGATGGATAATGTAATGAAGGAAAGACACGAGGGATTTTTTTTCTACATAATTTTCGCCACCTTCTTTGTCCCTTTGAGGAAGCCCATTATTAGTTCTGTTATCCTCTACAATATCATATGTTATTGTTAGACCCCATGCACACAAGCGAGTGTGCATACTATGTGGGGCCAAGTGCCAAATGCACTTAGACAACCCTTGGAGTGTCATCTGAGTTTATTCCGTGATGCATTCATTTCTATGGGAGCTTTCGATCCATTTCGTTCCGACGACACGGAGCAGGATAGAGCAGGTCCTATATTGCTCTGTGTCACTGGAATGGAGTGGATCGGATATGTGATGTAGTCACTAGAGATGAGCGAGTAGTATTCGATCGAATACCTTGCTGCCTAGGAATGTGTGTAAGCGGCCGATCGGCTGCTTACACGCATTCCTTTGGCAGCGAGGTATTCGATCGAATACTACTCGCTCATCTCTAGTAGTCACATCTATGGGGGCTACTGATCCCTTCCGTTCTGATACATCATGGATCCAATTCGTTAGGACCTGCCATATACTGCTTTGTGTCATCGGAACGTATTGGATAGGAATCCCCCATAGACGTGTACAAGGGTTTTTTTAGGTTTCCAGCAAACCTAAGATGAAGCACCTGTTTCTCAGTAAGATCTATGTCCTCAACATTTCCTGAAGGTGAAATCCTAAGAAATTTTGCAACAGCCTCCAAGAAAGGATTCCATCCCGGGAAGACATCATGATAAACGTCTTTTCTTCGAAAAGCAGGCAGAAATCTGCTTGTGATCTATTATTGCCGTTCCGTCCCTAATCTCTTCCCTCTGTTCTCCCGGTCCTACGGAATGATCAAATTTGTTCTAAAGGAAACGGGGTAATCAGGAAAAGGTTCCTACGTCTTGTGTTTTATTATCCGACATGTCACTTCCAAATCCTTCAGGTCTCATTTGCAGCAGTAAAAGTATTCGGCTCCGGATGACTTTGATTAAGGGAGCGAATGTAGGGCCCGGTGTCAGCCCATCTGTCCTGACCTACAACTGCTGCGCTGGCGTTAAAGGATTCAATATGTTGCCTTGTACGTTGACTTTTTATATATGAGCTTTGTGCGGGGCCCGGTGGGGTTTTCTGTTGCCTGCAAGGCTCGGGGGCCTGTGATTTATTGCAACCCAGTTCTGTTTTTGCAAGAGGGGGGAAGCTAAAAATCTGCATTATCACCTGTATTGGCAAATTCCAATAAGGCAATGCTAATGTAAGCCGATAAGCGGTTGGCGCCAGATGGCTTTGGAGAGGTTACACTAAAGGATCTCGCAAAACAAGAAGAAATTAGTCCCAGGAATGCTCTATAAATATGCGTGTCTGGTCTGGAGGACTTCATACTTAGCCTACTTTTTCATGAATAGAATGCCAGAAATACAGTGAAGACTGATATTGACATGAGCAGATGAACAGAAAAGAGCATGAAAGGATTCAAAGGTTTGTATCTTGTAGCGAAGAACTTTACTTACCGTATATGCAAAACCCTGTTATATGAAAAAAAGGAATGCAAGGACTTCAGTAAAGACTGACACAGGGACAAAACAATGTAAGAGGGAGCATATGTGTAGAAAGCCATGTGATAAAAAAATATTAATGGTCCTCATTTATGGGATATTTGCTGAGCAGGGGGTGACAAATCATGTTAATTGCCCTCCAAGCCTCATTTATGGGATAGTTTAAGGGTTTACATTGAGTGTAAAAAACCGCATGTGTTTTTTGTTTTTTCTTGGCAAAACTGCACTGTGTAAACCTAGCCTAAGACTAAGGCCTCACGTAGCAGGCTGCAGCAAAAAAAAAAAAGGCTTGCAGGAAAAACTTCGGCGGCAACGCATTTTCTTTTTTCTATCAGTATGTTTTTGGAGTGTGGGAGGAAATCCACGCAAACATGGGGAGAACATACAAACGCCGTGCAGATGTTGTCCATGGCAGGATTAGAACCCAGGACTCCAGCGCTGCAATACTAACCACTGAGCCACCATCCTGCCCGCAACGCAATGCATTCTCCCTCAGTGCTTTTTACATAAAGTCTGCAGAGGTTTCCTCGCAATGGTTCTGGAAGTCACAACACTTCCATTATATGTGGATGGGATTTTCTAGAAGTGACTGTACAACATTGCGTTTTTTTTGCCACATGGGCCCCGGCCTAAAGGGCTTTTCCAGGTCCCAACTAAAGAAGAGTGAACCATCGGCCCCTGTTCAGACAAAGCAAACCCCCGGTTTGGTTTGGTTTGGACTGGACTTGTCGGATAGAACCAGACGTAAAATTATTCTTCTCCAGACCCCAGAATACAATAGGTGAAGGTTCACAGGAGGTGTAAATAATAAAAAAAATGTATACTCCCGTTCCGTTGCCTCTTTTGGACCTCCTTGCAGGGTCATGCACCCGGGGTCACTGCTGAGGCCTTGGATTGGGCCTTAGGGGTGATATTGGCGTGCTGAGCTTCATGAAACTGCGAGGAGGCCCAAATGAGGTAATGGAAGGGGAGTAAAAAGGTTTGCTATTTTTTGAACCTTCCCTGGGCCCCACAGTATAATAATATACCACAGCGCATGTTGTGGTGGCCATTTTAGTTTGGCCAAGATGAATCCCAAATTGTTCGGTTTAGTAAGAAACCGAACAATTTGGAATATTTGGTCGAATCAAGTTACCGATAGGTGTGTGAGTCAGTGGAGTAACTACCGCCATAGCAGCAGAGGCAGCTACCACAGGGCCCGGGACATTAGGGGCCCGGTGACAGCCGCTACCGCTGCTATCATTATACTGTCAAAAGTTTGCCACGGGGCCCCGCCATTCCTAGTTACGCCACTGGTGTGAGTAGATGATCCACTTTCCCATATAACATTGTGAATTGTCTCCATCCTGCTGGCAATTACCCTTGTATTTGTAAGTCCAATTTTTAGCCCATAAATAATACAAATTTGTATGTAAAAAATTGCTAAAAAAAAATCAACCTTTTTGGGATTATTTTCTATGGTATCCAGCAATTTCTACCATAATAATATACACAGAGGGCATGTGAGGTAAAGGCAACGAGCGCGATATTAATCCTCGGGTGACGCGTTCCTCCGAGGTGAGGATAATGTATGGGGTAATCAGCATTCGGAACATGGGACATTCCCACTGGAATAATCAGCATTAATTTTCTTTACTGCAAAATAATAATAAAGAAAGTGTGAACAAAAAAGTTGTTATTTGGGCCCGTGTCCAGTCTCATTGGTTCAGGCTCTCCTTGTGTTTTCCATACTTCCCCGGGGACCTTAATCAAATCTGGTCAGAAGATTTGTGCATATCCCCCTCCAATATAAGCACAGCGAGCCTTGTTTCAGCTGACGGGCCGGGGGAACCACCGAGACGCAATTAAGGAAAATGAATGTATTAGTGGTGGGGTTGAATGATGGAGTCTACGTAGGGCTAGTCTCAATGTTGCATGACTTGAGTCATGGTGCGTTTAAAACTCGGAACCTTGATCAGGGGTTAGGTAAGAATTTTTGATACGTCTTCATTTATATGAGTATTCGGAACTTTTTGTTTTCACAATCCCAAGATGATACATTGCCATAAGCTCAAGATCATACTACTCCAAGGTGTCCACTCCATGACAAATGACATCGTGAAGACAACCTATTTTTCATATGAAGTCAGTCCAGTGATTATTGCCAGAAACCCTAAACTATGAGTTGCTAGAGTTGGGTGAACCGCATGAGATTTGTTTTGAAAATATTCGTTAGGTTCGCCCTCAAGTTTCAAAGCGTCACAATGTGACCTCTAAGGCTCAGTCAATGGTCTTAGTGGTGACCCCAGGGTGCATGTCGTCAAAGAAGAGGTCACAAGAAGACCAGAAACCAGGAAAGAACACGAGAGGTGAGTAGAAGTGTTTTTATGTTCTCCGCACCTCCTCAGAGACTCCTCTTATTATACTTTTGGGTCTGAAGAGAGCCAAGAGTTTAACAACAATTCGTGGTGGTGATTTCCAAAGATTTGGGGTTTGGTGGACCTAAAATTTTTGGAAAATTTGTAAAGAACTGTTCTGAATCGATTTGCTCATCTCTATTATCTGCTTAATACTTTGGAACTGACTCAGCGAGGTCTATGGAAGAATTTTCTAGACATGTACAGGGAGAGGGGAGGAGATAAGCTGTGACATCATCAGTTGTGAGTTGTGGACGTAATGATGGCTCAGTGGTGTTATTTATAGAGGTGTTATATATTATTTTAATCTTGTCTATAATGCGGGGCCGGAGTTAAATTTGAGGATATAGGTCTGTTTTTTTTGGGGTTTTTTAAATATAGATTTGAGAATTGAATTATATTAAAAATGTTTAAGGAAAATAACAAAAATTCTTAAAAATAAGTTTAAAATAAAAAATTGGATTAAAAATTAGGTAAGTTGTTGGTGACTCATTTCCTTAAAGTTTTCAACCACGTTACCTATAGGTCCCCCACAGAAAGATTCTTTTATCTGTGCTAAGACAAACTGTTCAAGTGAACACGATACCTAGAAATAAATAATACAAGTAAACAGGAGATCTTTTGCATGTTCCTAAAATAGTCCTACAGAGAATAAAGGGGTCAATTTGCTGATCTGATCCATCAACCACCGGAGACTGAGAGATGTGAGGTGCCTTAGCCAAAGGGCGTGGCTCAACAATCTTTTTGTCCTACTGTAGATAGGGCAGAGGGGGGAGGCTCCTGCTGCAGCCAGTTGTCTTACAGTGGAAGGACATGGCTGATAAAACCATTTAAAGGGATTCTACCACTAAACTTCAGACGCCTGAGCAGTAGGCTCCTGTATTGAACTACAAGAGCGGCCTCCCAAAACTGCCCGCCAGCCGGCAGCCATTTTTGGGTGGCCGCTCTTGCAGTTCAATACAGAAGCGGCCGGCGGCCATTTTTGGGTGGCCGCTGTATGCTCCTGTATTGAACTGCAAGAGCTCTTGTAGTTCAAAACAGGAGCCTACTGCGCAGACGTCGGAAGCTGGACCACATCAGAAAACAGAAGAGGCGGAGTTGCTGCTCCAGAAGGAGGCGGCGCTGGAAACAGCTCTCGGGCAGCAATGGGGACGCGCTCACTGGCGTTTCAGCACTGGGGCCCGCCCTCATTGCTGCAGAGCTCATTTGCATACCGGTTAAAACCAGTATTTCTACGGAACGGCGCAGCGGAGACGACATCTAAAGGTAGGAGACGAATAGCCTTTCTTAAGGCTATTCTGATGTGGTCATTAGAAAAAATGTTAGTTTAGTGGTAGAATCCCTTTAACAAAGCTCACATGTAATAGCTATGAAAAATTCTACAAGGGCTTTGTATTCAAGTGTGAAACCTTGCACTTGAACCTCGTTTGCATAAGTTTTTTAAAAAATTGTCTTGGTCAAGGAAATGCATCTATCAGACTATCTAAAGATATGATGGCACTTCGTCTAATGTCGCCTACAATACACCGTGGTTGGTCACAGACTCCCTTTAATGCTATAGAAAATGCTTTATGTGGTCCCGGAGCCCAAAAATGGTTTTGTCCATGAGGGGTTAAATTAAAACTCCAGGAAAAGCTGAAAAAACCATCAGAGATCTGGGACCCTACAAAAAGTTTAACAGGCCAATGGAAAAAAGTTGTCTAAAATAGACAATCCCTTTTAGCCAGGGTACAGTCGTTGTTCGGGAAGTTTGTGTGGGGTTCCTCTCGGAGCAGACTGGGGTTTAGTACTCTTGTCCGGCGTAAATACAGGGGTGGCGTTGGTCTCCCGGATGTGCGCCTTTACTATCGTGCCTCGGTTTTGCTTCGTCTGTTCGATTGGCAGTTCCGTCGCCATGATAAGCAGTGGGTTTCCATCGAATTTGATCTGATTTCGTCTTCGCTTTCCTCTTGGCCATGGATCCCTCCGCACTTTCGTCCTGAATCCCCTGGCCTCTACGTTCTCCCTTCGCATTTTCTGAAAGTATGGGATCTGGTCTGTTCCTCTGGCCGCTTGGCCCGTGTCCCGGGCCCTTTGACTCCCCTCTTCGACAACCCTATGTTCCCTCCTGGCTGCTCGGTTGACCGGTTCCTCTGCTGGGACCGAGCGGATTCTACTTGTCTTCAGGAGGTGGCGGGTGATTCTCCGCTCCTTCCGTTCGCCCAGCTGTGTAGTTCTCACCCTGACCTGCGCCTCTCGTGGTTGGAGTACGCTCAACTCCAGTCCTTTCTGAAGCAGTTTTCGCTCACTCCTCGCCTCTCTTCTCCTCCTCTAGCCCTTGAATCCTATGTTGGGCGACAGACCCCCCCCCCCCTCGTGCCCTTTCGCTACTGTATGATGTCCTCCTCTCGGATGTCACTGCGGAACTCCCTCCCTACGTTGCCGCTTGGAACGCCGACCTTCCTGTGGGTTTGTCATCTGCGGATTGGGACCGGTCCTTTTTGCTATCTCACAAGCTGGCCCTCCCGTGTAGTGCTCAGGAGAGGAATTATAAGATTCTGTCCCGGTGGTATAGGTGTCCAGTGCTTCTCCATAGGATTTTTCCCGCTGTTCCGGACTTATGTTGGCGCTGTGTCTCCGCTAGGGGTACTATGTTGCACATATGGTGGGACTGTGACGTTCTGCGCCCCTTTTGGGAAGCGGTATTTTCTTTGTATTCCAGGGTCAGTGGGCGCTCAGTGACTGTCTCTCCCCAGCTGGCACTCCTGTCGGTTATCCCTGGTAAGCTGTCGGAGATTAAGAAGGACCTCCTGGGGCACTTTCTTGTGGCCGCCAGGACCGTCATCCCTAGACACTGGCGCAGCCCTACCCCTCCCTCCTTGATTGAGTTCCTCCAGGAGTTCCTTCTTATTCAGCGGATGGAGACCTTGGTGGCGGAAGATTCCCCTGACTATTCCAAGTTTGAACTTCGTAGGCGTCCCTGGGTTATGTTCCAGGAGTCGTCTGCCTTTTCTTCTGCCTTTGCTTGAGTGTGACATGGCCGTCTGTTTTCTTCTCCTTTTCTTCTTTTCTTCTTTTGCTTTTGTTGTGGTTCTTTTAGTCTTCGTCTTGTGTTTGTTTGTTTGTTTCTTGTCTATTCCTTTTCCCTTTTTCCCTTTCTCGTTGGGCTATATTTGATTTGTGCGGAGGGGGGTCTTTTTTGGCCTCCCTGTCCGCGGTCTGTGATGTTTTTTCATTATTGCTCGACTTCATGTCTGTTGTTTGTTCTGTATTATTTTGAAAAATCTTTAATAAAACCCGTTTAAGTATAAAATAGACAATCCCTTTAAACCAAGAAACTTCAGAGTATATAGACTTCACACACCTCCGGGACTTGTATCTTTGGGTTGTTTTTTTTAGATTTTAGTGGAGATTGTTCTTTAAGTTGCGCTCCTTCCTTGTGAAGAGTTTATGGTGCTTGCCTGTTATCGCGAGGAACTTGGAATTTCATGGTCTATTAAATTCTGATGGTTTACAAGCTGGACCGCCATGTCTAGAGAGTCCTTGTACGTAAAAATCTCATGGTGGGGCAAAGAACAATCACGTCCAACATATCACCACCTCTTTGGCCTGCTGCTGCAAAATCCAGAACAGAACGCTTACCGCATTCAGCATCTGGGGGACACCTGCATGGACTAGGTTTCTAGAGGGAACCTGCGTCTATAAAGTGATATATGTCCACACGCCCAGCATTTACGAGTACGCTGGTGGAAAATGGCCTCTTATGTGCGTCTTCCGAGTACATGTTGGTTGCTGGAGCTTATGGTAGAACATGTGTTTGATTCAAACAAGTCAGCCGCGTAATGGATTGTCTCCATGTTGGATCTGGTCATGATGAAGAATAGGGGTCAGGTCACATCTGCAGCTCCAGTAGTGATGGTAACTTTAGTTTGCTTGAAGTCTTTTTCACTCAAAATTTTTTGGTGGTAATGATGATATTCGGGTTTTCTTCAAAGCTGTACGTCACGAGATGATTTATCTGTAGTAACTAGAATATGTTCTCCAAAGTTGTAATGATTTGCTTCTGAATCTAAAGAAGCCCTCCAGATAGATAGGTTAGTGTTACCAGAACCAGCATATCACCCCAGCCCTGCAGATAGATAGGTTACTGTCACCAGACCCGTCATATCACCCCAGTCCTGCAGATAGATAGGTTAGTGTCACCAGACCCAGCATATCACCCCAGTCCTGCAGATAGATAGGTTAGTGTCACCAGAACCAGCATATCACCCCAGCCCTGCAGATAGATAGGTTACTGTCACCAGACCCAGCATATCACCCCAGCCCTGCAGATAGATAGGTTAGTGTCACCAGAACCAGCATATCACCCCAGCCCTGCAGATAGATAGGTTACTGTCACCATAACCAGCATATCACTCCAGTCCTGCAGATAGATAGAGTGTCACCAGAACCAGCATATCACCCCAGCCCTGCAGATAGATAGGTTAGTGTCACCAGAACCAGCATATCACTCCAGTCCTGCAGATAGATAGAGTGTCACCAGAACCAGCATATCACCCCAGCCCTGCAGATAGATAGGTTAGTGTCACCAGAACCAGCATATCACCCAGCCCTGCAGATAGATAGGTTACTGTCACCATAACCAGTATATCACCCCAGTCCTGCAGATAGATAGGTTACTGTCACCATAACCAGCATATCACTCCAGTCCTGCAGATAGATAGGTTAGTGTCACCATAACCAGCATATCACCCCAGCCCTGCAGATAGATAGGTTAGTGTCACCAGAAGCAGCATATCACCCCAGCCCTGCAGATAGATAGGTTAGTGTCACCAGAATCAACTTATCACCCCAGTCCTGCAAATAGGTTAGTGTCATAAGAACCAGCATATCACCCCAGCCCTGCAGATAGATAGGTTAGGTTCACCAGACCCAAAATATCACTCCAGCCCTGCAGATAGATAGGTTAGGGTCACCAGACCCAGAATATCACCCCAGTCCTACAGATAGATAGATTAGTGTCACCAGAACCAGCATATCAACCCAGTCCTACAGATAGATAGGTTAGTGTCATCAGTACCAGCATATCACCCCAGGCTTGCAGATAGATAGGTTAGTGTCATGAGAACCAGCATATCACCCCAGTCCTGCAGATAGATAGGTTAGTGTAACCTGAAACAAATGGCGTTTCCTCCTTGTGAATTGGTGCCTCTGTTGCTGACATATCACAAAAATGTCAATGATTCATAAGGGGAGAACACTGTTTGATTCAGATGACCCTAACCTGGGTTCTCTCCTGCAGGAAAGGCTATACCTAAATGCAGGGGTCTAGGGAGAAGAAAGCCTGGTCTGCCTAAAGGTACAGTAAAAGGATTTATATGCAGAAAATCTGCATCTGAAAAAATAAATAAATTGACCTGCATTAGATTCTGAAATCTTGATCATTTAATTTTTGCACCGAAAAAAATTACTGTGCAATTTTTCCACATTGGTATCTGCGAGGAAAATCAGTATGTAATCCTCATTGTGTGCATATACCCTAAATGATCCATCCCCTAGGTTCTAGTGACTAATTTCACCATGATGTTGTACCCTTAAAAAGGACCTTTCACCATCTCCACCAATGGCAGCTCTTTGCATCCTCCAATAGCTGCCACTCCACTGATTCCGGCGCAGTTAGAATTTTTTTTCTAGCCCTCACCATTCCTGAGCAATCACTTTGATTACTTTCACCACAATTAAACTCTCCACTATCAGGTGGGAGGTCCCTGTCTCTCTGCTCCAGTCAAGGACCGCCCACCTGATAGTAGCAGACATGTCTGAGCAGAAAGTAACAGAAATGATTGCTCGGGAATGGTGAGGGCTAGAGAAAAAATTCCAACTGTTCTGGAATCAGCAGAGCGGAATCTATTGAAGGATGCAATGAGTTGGAGTTGGTGGAAGAGCCCTCTTACAATCTCAAATCTCTAAACTACTTAGATGAATTGGACACAGAATGGGTACATAAAACCCTAGGGCCGTATTTATCATTCAACGATATGCTACACATTACCAATATATACATTTTGGATTCCCCGTGGTTTAGCTAACTTTTCAGAGCTGTTGTTTTGCTGAATTCATGCGAATCCCGAGAATGACATTTCTTAAATATACAAAAGCACTTAATACAAAACAGAACAATCCAACGTAAGGTCTTAGGTTGAATTGTCTGGTAATATGAAACAAATCAGCCTGTTTTATCTGAGCTCTGGTCATTTTCCATGTCAACATGTTATGTGAGCTCCGACACATCCACCCATAAAAACAGTTCAGACCCCCCAAGGATGTTCAGTCCACTTGGGCTCTTGTCCCATCAGAGGAGTAAACAGTGGCAGCCCCATTATGAAATACGTGCACTCGACTAAGCAAGAGCTCCATCGCATCGATGACTTACATTCCAGGGCTGCTACGAGGTAGCACTCAGGAAGCCGCTTTCTAAACATTGGTTTGTAATTCCCAGGCCGCTTGTTCATCCCTCTTAGTATCTAAATATATAGCTGACATAATACATGCACACACTGCAAAAATATACAAAGATATCCGTCCCGAGGAAGGAAAAATAAAATATTTCATCAACGCATCGTTGCAAAACAGAATCAACGCTCACGAGTGAAGGATTACTGATGGGGGAGTGAAGGCAAGGAAAGCTGCCGAGGTTTTTATAAATCAGTGACTCAATGGCAAGCTTGGCAAAAAGTTCGACCTACCACAGTGCTACACGGTCTCCGGAGCGAACTGGAGTTAAGGAGCCATTCCGGTTTCTGCAAATAAAGTTGGTTTTGAAAAGTGATACAATTTACCAATACAATTTGTATATCAATTTATCTCCGTTTTAAAGATCTCTATTTGCATTAAGAGTAGAGATGAGCAAACAGTGTTCTATCGAACACATGTTCGATCGGATATCAGGCTGTTCGATGTGTTCGATTCGAATCGAACATCACGTGGCAAACTCCAAAAAATTCGATTCCCCTCCCACCTTCCCTGGCGCTTTTTTTTTGCACCAATAACAGCGCAGGGGAGGTGGGACAGGAACTACGACACCAGAGGCATCGAAAAAAATCGGAAAAAGTCATTGGCTGCCGAAATCAGGTGACCTCCATTTTAGACGAATAGTGGATTTCAAATCCGGGTCATATGAGAATGTGAACTTTGTGACTAAGAGACAGGGATAGCTGTACAGGCAGGGATAGCTAGGGATAACCTTTATTTAGGTAGGAATGTTATTAAAAATAACTTTTTGGGGCTCTATCGGGTGTGTAATTGTGATTTTTGTGACATAAACTTTTTCCAATAGGAATGCATTGGACAGCGCTGATTGGCCAGAGTACGGAACTCGACCAATCAGCGCTGGCTCTGCTGGAGGAGGCGGAGTCTAAGATCGCTCCACACCAGTCTCCATTCAGGTCCGACCTTAAACTCCGCCTCCTCCGGCAGAGCCAGCGCTGATTGGCCGAAGGCTGGCCAATGCATTCCTATGCGAATGCAGAGACTTAGCCGTGCTGAGCCAGTTCTGCTCAACTACACATCTGATGTAGCAGAGCCGAGTGTGCATCAGATGTGTAGTTGAGCAGAACTGGCTCAGCACTGCTAAGTCTCTGCATTCGCATAGGAATGCATTGGCCAGCCTTCGGCCAATCAGCGCTGGCTCTGCCGGAGGAGGCGGAGTCTAAGGTCGGACCTGAATGGAGACTGATGTGGAGCGATCTTAGACTCCGCCTCCTCCAGCAGAGCCAGCGCTGATTGGTCGAGTTCCGTACTCTGGCCAATCAGCGCTGGCCAATGCATTCTATTAGCGTGAGCTGAGTTTGCACAGGGGTTCTAGTGCACCCTCAGCTCTGCTACATCAGATGTACATCATCTGATGTAGCAGAGCCGAGTGTGCATCAGATGTAGCAGAGCCGAGTGTGCATCAGATGTTTAGTTGAGCAGAACTGGCTCAGCACTGCTAAGTCTCTGCATTCGCATAGGAATGCATTGGCCAGCCTTCGGCCAATCAGCGCTGGCTCTGCCGGAGGAGGCGGAGTCTAAGGTCGGACCTGAATGGAGACTGGTGTGGAGCGATCTTAGACTCCGCCTCCTCCAGCAGATCCAGCGCTGATTGGTCGAGTTCCGTACTCTGGCCAATCAGCGCTGGCCAATGCATTCTATTAGCGTGAGCTGAGTTTGCACAGGGGTTCTAGTGCACCCTCGGCTCTGCTACATCAGATGTACATCATCTGATGTAGCAGAGCCGAGTGTGCATCAGATGTAGCAGAGCCGAGTGTGCATCAGATGTTTAGTTGAGCAGAACTGGCTCAGCACTGCTAAGTCTCTGCATTCGCATAGGAATGCATTGGCCAGCCTTCGGCCAATCAGCGCTGGCTCTGCCGGAGGAGGCGGAGTCTAAGGTCGGACCTGAATGGAGACTGGTGTGGAGCGATCTTAGACTCCGCCTCCTCCAGCAGATCCAGCGCTGATTGGTCGAATTCCGTACTCTGTCCAATCAGCACTGGCCAATGCATTTCTATGGGGAAAAGTTAGCTTGCGAAAATCGCAAACTGACAGGGATTTCCATGAAATAAAGTGACTTTTATGCCCCCAGACATGCTTCCCCTGCTGTCCCAGTGTCATTCCAGGGTGTTGGTATCATTTCCTGGGGTGTCATAGTGGACTTGGTGACCCTCCAGACACGGATTTGGGTTTCCCCCTTAACGAGTATATGTTCCCCATAGACTATAATGGGGTTCGAAACCCGTTCGAACAGTCGAACAGTAAGCGACTGTTCGACTGCATTGGCCAGCGCATTGAACACTCGAACAGTGAGCGGCTGTTCGAATCGAATTTCGAACCTCGAACATTTTAGTGTTCGCTCATCTCTAATTAAGAGACTCCGAGGAGCTTCTATAAGGAGAGACCTACCAGAAGATGGTGCTAGAGCAAGTTTTTCTTTTTCCATCAATGAGAACTTATTTGCATATTCGTTTTTCCAAAATTCCTAGCATTTATGGTCTGTAAGACTCGACACACCACAGGTGGCCTGCCAAGGCAACATCTCCCTAAGGAGAGCTTTGGTCCCTTGTCTAATACCTTTTTGCCTAGACAAACCGGTACCCTGCATCGCAATGTCGAGGGTCACTGCTCCCAAAATGGCTGTCTGTGGATGGGTCTCTTTTCGTTTTGGAAGAGATGTTCTGGTTTGGTTTTAATCTTAGTCAATGTCACTCATTTTCTTAGAGAACCAGAAATTGATCTACAGGAAACTACCATCCAATAAGTGTTGCTAGAGTAAGTTTCTCTTTTTCCATCAAGGGAATTTGCATATTCCTTTCCCAGAATTCCTAGTAGAGCATGTATGGCAACATCTCCCCAAGGAGACACAATACCCCTTCTGGTCAACTGCAAGAAAACAATTGAATGTTAGAAAGAAGCCAAACTTTTCAAGAACATTTCATCTCATGAAGCTACACCCAAGCTATGTTACTTCACACAGTCTCAGACCCACCAAGTGTCTGCCATCAGTCTCTCACCCCAATGGGCCAGGCTATCCAGAGCTTCATCTCATGTTTAGTTTCCTGAATTTTGGGGTCCTGTCTAGTTTATCATATTTTCTTATGGGTTCTTATATTATTGGTTCTGTCCAGTTTGTCACTGCCCCCTGCATCTCCATGTCCATGGCGTGCTCTCCCACATGTCCTTCAACAATCGATGCAACAACTTGGAACATATTCACTTTCTTCGCTCCACCCTTTCACACAGGTTTTAGATTCCACTTCAGGATTCTGACTTCCTCAGACGGTGTCTCTATATCACCTCTGGAATTTTCTCGTTTGTATAGTTAAGTCTAGTCCAAGATCCCACCACCAGGCCATGTCTTTGGCCTACGATGCAACCTGTTCCAATTGTAGATGTCTCACTGGCCCATTAGGCAAGGATCCTCACACATACTCAACAGGAATTTGACCAAAGTGCAGCTTTTATCCATCACTGGCTCCCATATAAGGATGGCTATCACCAGAGTCCTAGCAGGTTCCATAGAGTTAACCACACTAGTTGATGATACACTTCAGGATAGAGTTCAGGATGGAGTCCACGAAGGACATGACCACTAATGGTCAATTGTTAGCAAAGTAGCTTTACCTCTCTACTCTGTCTCGGTAGGTGACCTTCCATAGCGCGGCGTCAGGATGCTTGATGAGTTTCCAACCTATGGTCACCGCTGTCCTCCATCAGCCTCCAGTCTCTCCTGCCTTATACTTTTCAGATATACAGTCACATAAAACACCTGCTGTAGACTCCCGGGGCCTATCATGCAAACAACTAGCAAAACAGAGAAATGTGTATACGATGCAACACACAGTACACATAACTGAATCTGAGCAGCCTCTCAGGGAACATATAAGGTCATTCAAGGCGACATGTAACACGTAAAAGGACACAGATGCCTCCTTACCTTCCCTGTTGACTGGACATGTCCAGATAGGTTTGTCATCGTATGAGCAGCTTTTCAAGACAACATTATATTTAGATACTAGCTATAACCCGCGACTTCGTCCACTGTCCCCTCACCCGCACGCGAACCACCTGCAGCGTGGCCCTCCCCTTACCCACCACCCGCGCCCCCGGCCCCCTTACCCCCCTTTAGAGATCACAGTCACCTCCTACATCTACCCCTCCCCCCCCACCTACCCGTGACCCTGGTTACCCTCCACCCTTTTCCACATGTGCAATCTGGCCCCCCCCCACTTACCTTCTGCCCTCTGGTGCCAAGCCCTCTCTAACCCCCACCATCTCCCCCAAACCACCAACCCCCCCCCCCCCCCCCCCCCCCTTAAGCAACCCACCGATCCCTGTTCCCTGCAGCACTCACCATGTAGATGCTGGGGAGCTGTGTGTCTCGTGGCTGCAGCTTCAGTGAGCATTTGCGGTCCTTCCCGTGCCGTGTGTTCCTGGCCGCACAGTTCGCGGGTACGTGCGGCTGGGCTTGTTCGGGCCGGGTGCGCTGCTGCATGCTACGCCGGCCTGAGGGAATGTGTGGCTGGCCGGCATGTTAGTGGCGTTTGGAACCATGCGGGCAGCCGCCATGTTGAGGAAAGGGTCCCCGCGTGCTGGCCACGCCCACAATTTGGCGCCAACCTATGGGCTGCTGTGCTGGCTCCCTATCCCACCCACACACCGCCATGCACCAATAGGAATGGTGTGTAACTACCTGCGCTGACGTAATGCCCGGGCTGACAGCGGAGCAGGAGACAACTTTTGAGGGTCGCAGTGGCGTTTTGGGTTGAGTGAGACACTTTTAAAATAGCCCATTTTTCCTTCCTGGCCAATATGTAAGTGTGTGGCAAATTTCTATGAAATCCATTCAGCCGTTCCAGTGTGATTGAGGAACAAACATCCAAACATCCAAACCCACAAACATCCAAACACACAAACTTTCACATTTGTAATATTAATAGGATTGTGTCACACAGTGATAAGCTATTTGGGTGGCCGCCTAGTGGTCATATTGCAGTATTTCACAGGTTTATTAGCTGGTTGTGATATTATATGTAATTGGAAAAATTGGAGTCTTGCGTCAAATCTGAGCTAAGTTAATGTATGCGAGGGAACTCAGTTCACCCCTTTCATACAATTCCGGATCCTGTTGTCCTACAATGGGGCAGTCCACAACCATGTGCAACCATACAGTATATGTATCCTTATAGATTCTGATCTTGCTGATGCCAGAAATATAAAATCTCTTTCTCTTCGCTCTACCATTCGAACTATTGCCCAAAAAGCTGAAAATCTTTGGAGCAAGCAAATCATCTTCTAAGGATTTCTTCTTGCTTTCTTACTTAACAATGTCACATAGATGAAAACACTTATTCTTGGAAAACACAGACACCTGCTGCTCTCCAGAACATGAGACTCCTTTGGCTTTAAATAAAGTAAATATTTGAGCAAAGTGATTTCTTGAGTAGCTCCAAGTATGACAGTTATCTGAGAAGCTCTGGCTCCACGCAGTCTTAAGCGAAATCAGGGACTTGCTCCAGATTATGGAGTCTAAGCATGACCAAGCAGCAGAATATCTGCAGAGGAGGCGCTCAAGAGGTTTTCCGGGTTTACGTAAATAAAGCTCAATCATTGTATAATGAAAGTTTATGCGACTTTGTATCAATCCCTCATTATTGTCAAGATCTCTGCGCTCCGGCCATGATTGGGAACATCTTTCTTAACATCCAGAGACTAAAAACCTGAATAGAATTAACACTCCACAACTCAACTCAACCATCGTGTCCAGTCTAGACAATGCAGGGATGAGCAAACCAGTTGTAGCAAGACAGGTTCATTGCAAATTTTACCAAAATTTCAGGTTCGGCCGAGCCGGAAATTGATGGGGTTCACCCACCGCAAACCACTATTATACACTGGGGTCTCTTCAGACAGAACGGTCATCTTGAGATGGCTGACCAAGGACTCATCAAAGTTATGGAAGCCAACAGTGAGAGGACTTGAAGAATTGTTGCCACCTTAGAGAGGGGGCAACAATGGGAGACATCGAAGGTGATTGGGAGAGGATAGGCTAAATCCCAGGGAAGGCGATAGCTAAGGCTTGGTGGGTTTGTTGAGACATGCAACCGGGAGGGAATCTTGGTTGGAAGGGTCAGGTTGGGTAGGGGTCTCAGGGCTAAGGTCAAGAATTTTAGTTACCCACTATCTGAGATCCGTGTAAAGTTAGGATTCACCTTAAGCCCCTGTAAAGTCAACAAAGAACTAAGAAAATGCTGTAATATAACAGGACAGGTGTTCACGCTATGCCTTTACATTCTAGTAATAGTGCCACCTTGTGCGCACTGCAACCACTAAGCTTCTGTGCCTCATATGAGATTGGTAACTGTCAAGCATATTGTGTTACTACTAGAAATGAATGGGCCAGGTTTGTTAGTAAGTAATTAAAAATTGGGGTTAGACAAAACTGAATATTTTGTGGGCTTTGCTATTTATGTATCACTATTATACCCCATGGTCTCTCCAGATCCCAGTGTACAATAAGCGGCGACCCATGGTAAAATAACAGACCACTCCCTTGTGGCCTCTAATGTGCTTTCCCTGGTGTCCTTCATCCTTTTTGGGCTTCTTTCAATCTCTTCTGTGATGTCATGGGCCCCGGGGGACATGCACATGGGGAGAGATGATGTCATGATGCTCCGAAGAGACCCTTGAATATAGTTTAGCACATAAGTTTTTTTTTCGGTTACTTTTGCACCTTGTGAATATTCAAGAGACATATCTCATGAGGTTCACCCATCACAAGTCACTACCACCACCATCTACTACAAAATCTGTAAAAAGTGACCACTTGGACTCCAAGTTCTATCTCCAACCTAATTCAGCTCTGCCCGGAAAGATTGCAAAAAGGAACCCAAAAATCTCACTAATCCTTCCAGTATTGTCTTTTGTTTATTACTTAAAATATTTTCTACACATCACAAGAACCAAGAAATTTACCACCAAGGAACATTCTAATGGTGGTGAGTCTATTACATTCTTGCAGTTGTTTATATTACGGGATTTTAGCCGGGAAAATTCTTTCTTTTGTTCATCTCCAAACGTCTTTGAGAAAATGTCTCTGGTGTGGAGCTGCGTTCTGTGGACGATGTCCAAGTGGAAAACCCACCCACTTGTTTCCCAGGCTTCCAAGTCCAGACCTTGTTCCGTTGGGGGTTACGCAGTATAGCCAAGCACTGGCTTGCACTTGCTGTAAAATACTGTACCAATCTTTGTGATTTTTTTTATATAACAGAATGTGTAACTATTTTGAGTGTTTGTTTGAAACATGATGCGGTGCGCTTTGGCTACAGCTAATAAATTCTTGTGTTGGTGCCATGAAAATTTATTCTCACATCATATGGATAGAAGGATAAAAGATATGCAATGAGGAGAATAAAAGAGGTTCATCAGACCTCAGCATATCACCCCAGTCTGCAGATAGATAGGTTAGTGTCACCAGATCCAGCATATCACCCCAGCCCTGCAGGTAGATAGGTTACTGTCACCAGAACCAGCATATCACCCCAGCCCTGCAGATAGATAGGTTACTGTCACCAGAACCAGCATATCACCCCAGCCCTGCAGATACATAAGTTAGTGTCACCAGAACCAGCATATCACCCCAGCCCTGCAGATAGATAGGTTACTGTCACCAGAACCAGCATATCACCCCAGCCCTGCAGATAGATAGGTTAGTGTCACCAGAACCAGCATATCACCCCAGTCCTGCAGATAGATAGGTTACTGTCACCAGAACCAGCATATCACCCCAGTCCTGCAGATAGATAGGTTACTGTCACCATAACCAGCATATCACCCCAGCCCTGCAGATAGATAGGTTACTGTCACCAGAACCAGCATATCACCCCAGCCCTGCAGATAGATAGGTTAGTGTCACCAGAACCAGCATATCACCCCAGTCCTGCAGATAGATAGGTTACTGTCACCAGAACCAGCATATCACCCCACTCCTGCAGATAGATAGGTTAGTGTCACCAGAACCAGCATATCACCCCAGCCCTGCAGATAGATAGATTACTGTCACCAGAACCAGCATATCACCCCAGCCCTGCAGATAGATAGGTTACTGTCACCAGACCCAGCATATCACCCCAGCCCTGCAGATAGATAGGTTAGTGTCACCAGAACCAGTATATCACCCCAGCCCTGCAGATAGATAGGTTAGTGTCACCAGACCCAGCATATCACCCCAGCCCTGCAGATAGATAGGTTAGTGTCACCAGAACCAGCATATCACCCCAGCCCTGCAGATAGATAGGTTAGTGTCACCAGGCCCAGCATATCACCCCAGCCCTGCAGATACATAAGTTAGTGTCACCAGAACCAGCATATCACCCCAGCCCTGCAGATAGATAGGTTAGTGTCACCAGAACCAGCATATCACCCCAGTCCTGCAGATAGATAGGTTACTGTCACCAGAACCAGCATATCACCCCAGCCCTGCAGATAGATAGGTTAGTGTCACCAGAACCAGCATATCACCCCAGTCCTGCAGATAGATAGGTTACTGTCACCAGAACCAGCATATCACCCCAGCCCTGCAGATAGATAGGTTAGTGTCACCAGAACCAGCATATCACCCCAGCCCTGCAGATAGATAGATTACTGTCACCAGAACCAGCATATCACCCCAGTCCTGCAGATAGATAGGTTACTGTCACCAGACCCAGCATATCACCCCAGCCCTGCAGATAGATAGGTTAGTGTCACCAGAACCAGTATATCACCCCAGCCCTGCAGATAGATAGGTTAGTGTCACCAGAACCAGCATATCACCCCAGCCCTGCAGATAGATAGATTACTGTCACCAGAACCAGCATATCACCCCAGTCCTGCAGATAGATAGGTTAGTGTCACCAGAACCAGCATATCACCCCAGCCCTGCAGATAGATAGGTTAGTGTCACCAGAACCAGCATATCACCCCAGCCCTGCAGATAGATAGGTTAGTGTCACCAGAACCAGCATATCACCCCAGCCCTGCAGATAGATGGGTTAGTGTCACCAGACCCAGCATATCACCCCAGCCCTGCAGATAGATAGGTTAGTGTCACCAGAACCAGCAACCTGTTGCTGAAATATGGACATTTTTGTCAACATGTAGAAGAGTTCTTGAGAGCAGCAAGGGGGGTTGTCATTGCTATAAATCTCCTATCTATCTATCTCTCTAACATCTACCTATATATCTACAAAATACACCGCATGGACACTTTATTACTCCCATTAGACACCATTACTCTACTTTCAAGTGCAATGGGCGGAGCTTATCCAAAGTAAACACCCACTTTAAAAGGTGCAACAAACGTATGAAGCTAAATACTAAATTCTAATTTCTAATTCTATAAATGACTCCTCTTCTCTCGTACGCTACAAATCTCTTCTCTCTCAATCTGCGGAAACTATGTCAAATAAGCAAGTGAGTGAGGGAATGTCTAGTCAAAGGAAAATAATATAAATAATTTTTTTTAATCTGGTCCTGACCTCTCAAACATTTATAATGCAAGAAATATGTATTTTTCTTTTAATTGAATATTTTGGACCATTCCTGTTTCCATTCACTTCGGCAGGGGATGGCGGCTAACAATGTCCTAATGACTTGGAACATCGAGGCAAAGATAGTTTTCTCTATGACACATGGAAATCCAGTATCACTCACAATTCTGCTATATTTAGCCCCGATTCAGACCCAAATCTTTATTCAATCTGGTTATAGCCATAGATGTTACACATAGATTAAAGTGTTGAAAAGCTGGTGTGTAAATATTTCTATTCACGTCTGGAAAAGTTGGTTTATCCAACCCGGTCTACCATATGTTACCTTAAACATTGGATGTCAGGAACATTAAGTACTGTATGGACACCGCACTATAACACGTTATTTCATTACGTAAAGTTCAACAAAAAACAGATTTTCCCCAAAAAATAATAGATCCAAAAATGATCTATCTATCTATCTATCTATCTATCTATCTATCTATCTATCTATCTCCTATCTATCTATCTATCTATCTATCTATCTATCTATCTCATATCTATCTATCTATCTATCTAATATCTATCTATCTATCTATCTATCTATCTATCTATCTATCTCATATCTATCTATCTATCTATCTATCTATCTATCTATCTATCTATCTCCTATCTATCTATCTATCTATCTATCTAATATCTATCTATCTATCTATCTATCTATCTATCATCTATCTATCTATCTATCTATCTATCTATCTATCCATCCTCTTATCTATCTCCTATCTATCTATCTATCTATCTATCTATCTATCTATCTATCTCTCTATCTATCTATCTATCTATCTATCTATCTATCTATCTATCTCCTATCTATCTATCTATCTATCTATCTATCTATCTATCTCTCTCTCTCTATCTATCTATCTATCTATCTATCTATCTATCTCCTATCTATCTATCTATCTATCTATCTATCTATCTATCTCCTATCTATCAATCTATCTATCTATCTATCTATCTATCTATCTATTTATCTATCTATCTCATATCTGTCTATCTATCTATCTATCTATCTATCTATCTATCTATCTATCTATCTATAAACTACCCTTTTTACCTAAAAATTCCAAACACTTTCCACTCTTATTTTTCTATATTTTTGTAGAATATTCCTGTGTTGACTCATCATATAGGTAAACAATCTTTGCCGCGCTCGCAGATTTTGGGTTAATGAGAGTGACTGGAAGCATCGGTATATCTTACAACATGATGGGTGATTTCGGCCTGCCTGGGAATGATTAAACGCGGCGCTGGTTTGTGCATTTTTTTAATTGATTGAGTTGAGTTTGCGGTCAGAAAATGCCGCTTATCTATAATTATCGTTAACCGAAAACAGACGACTCCCCTTCTAATGGGGTAGTGCTATGCCTCAAAAAATGTTGACATTTGGGTGGACGGAAACCTTCTGTAGGAATCATCTGACCACAAGATGGCAAGAACGAGGTTGTTGCAGCATGCGCCATGAGTGTATCTAATATTATACATAAAAATAATATAGATGGAGCCATTGGTGGTGACCACACCCAGCTCTTATGAAGACGGGGGTCCGAAAATTCATGTGGAAGCAATTAAAGGGACAGCTGCGTCATGGAATCATTAGATCCATTAGAAGATAGTTTTATGAATTGACGGGAGCTATTATATGTGTGTTTGTAAAATCACCAGCGATGTTTCTGCTCTACAACTTAAGAGAAGATAAAAAGTTTTCGGTAATTTTTTTTTTCTTGCCTGAGGCTACCCATTAAAACATTTCTGGGAATTTTCCAGGAGACCACATTAAACATGACTGTGCCTGAAGCAATTTGGTTTGCTTTACCGAGGTGTTTGGAACCTTTTCTCTGCAAAATCGATTTCTGGAGTCTGTAACGCATGGAGTGTGGCTTTTACAAGGGCCAGGACTTCAAAAACATTCAGGTAATACACTTTACAATACAGCAAGGACCATGCTCCAGACGGTTGCCGAAGGGTGCATGGTGGTCAACTCTGGAGATTCCTATCTATACTATTAATATTATTACTAGTAATATAAACCTACTTAAGACAGAAGGCGGCCATGCTGCTGCTGTGAGATCCTTGGAGAAAACGGGCCCGGTCAAGGATAGCTGCATCTTAATGGAAGTCTGGAAAAGAAGATTAAGGACTATAAAGCACCAAGTCTTCCTGTCCCAGATTGTTAGACATAAGGTGGTCATCAAGTGTTCTACTCAACTTCGAGCAGGGCAAGGTCATCGGAGCTAGACTAGTCAAGGCCAGGATTTCAAAAATTGGTACCCTTATGGGGTGTTTTTGTTCTTGTGCAATTGTATACTGAGAATGAGAAATGAGGAGAACCATCACAGATCCTGTGGACCTCAACAACTCATCGATGAATGTGGTCAAAGGAGGATGTCACAAATTGATGAACAGGTGGAGCACAGTCAATAAAACGACAGATGAATACCAACGCTCCAACTAAGATGTCCAAATCCACAACATGCCATTCCTTACCAGAAGACAAGGACAAGCCCCATTATTGACTAAGGGAAACAGCAAAAATGGTATCACATAGCAGTGGAGAAACATTACTTGGTCAGATCAATCCAGATTTCTGGACGGAAGGGTTTCAATTTCACGTAAACATCAAGAATCGATGAACCCTTCTTATCGGGTGTCAGCAGTTCAAGATGGAGGAAGTTGAACAATGGTGTGAAGAATGTTTTTGTTTAGGCATGTACCTGTGTTTGCTACCATCTACTGAGGTTCTGAAGGCCAAACGAGGTCCAGCGTGCTAGTAGATGGGTCTCTAATAATGTGGCCATTCAGTGTATAGTATTGGGAAAAGATGGCCATATTTCCAACACCCAATTTCAAAAATAGCCCTTGAAAAAAACCTTTTTTTCATAAATCAGCCTCAAAAGTACCTTAGAGGGTAAGCTTTCTCTCCTACCGACATCAAAAATGGATATGATAGTGACAGCGCTATTACAACTTAATTACCTTTATGCCTTTCCATTGGCCTAGGGGTGATGATGGGGGGTCTGCATGAGCCATTGACCAGGTATTTGCAGTGTAATTGTTGCCTTCAGCAATTTTTCTCAGAATTAAGACATAGTCCTATCATCACTCTGGTATGTAGGGTTCTCCAAAAACGAAATACTATGGTCCAGCTCCCTGTTATAAACGTTGAATGATGAACTTATTTCATGGGATTGTTATGGTAGGATTGGGTCACTGTGGTTTTTTGGAATCCTCTGACACTTTTACATAAAAAATCCTAAAAAAATTGGAAGCTGTGTATTGAATTATTCCAACAAGTAACTGTCTCTATTTTACTCACTCTTTCGGACTCCTGCCCGTACTTGTTCTGCTTCGGCCTAACACCTTGTCCAATCGTCATGCCCTGACGTTGTTCATCATCCGGATGTAGGAGGCCAAATCGGAGGCAGTCAAATCAAATCAAATAGGCTTTATTGGCACGTCTGAATGGATATTTGGCATTGCCAAAGCTAGTAAAGTGATGGTGGGGGTGGGGAGATGATTTGGGGTATAACAGTCCGTGGAGTCTCATCCTCCTCTTAGTTGGTGACAGCTGTATGGGGGGGGGGTGATTTGGGGTATAACAGTCCGTGGAGTCTCATCTTCTTCTTAGTTGTTGACCACTATATGGGGAGGTGGGGTGTAGCGGGTGGTTTGGGGTATAACAGTAGGCCTGTACAGGAGTGGGGATGGGTGAGTAAATATCGACGTGAACTGTTGGAATTATCCAACAGGTAACAGCCTAATGTGGCGGCCATAAAAGGGATCAATGTTCCGTGCGGGAACTATCAAAGGTGGTGCTATACTGTGTCAGAGCCATATAAGGGGCATTGCACTATGTGGGGACTAGTAAAGGGGGCAATGTACCATGTGGGGGCCATGAAAAGAGGCAATGTACTGTGTGGGAGCCATAAAAGGGGGAAGTGCACCTTATGGGGGCATAAAAGGGGGCAATATACTGTATATATAATGTATATAGCGGTAATATATTGTGTGGCAGTGTTATTTAGGCATGTAGTGGATTATTTTTTATGATTTTTTTGTTTTTTCAGTGTATGTTGGTGGCAAAGTATAGCATTGCTATTTAGACAACTTTATGTTGTTTGGTCAAAATGTGTTGGCCCTGTTATATCGCCACTATATTACGTGTCCTATTGTAATACACTGTATGTTTTGACTACAGTATATCAGTCTTATTCAAACAGCAGCAAACATCATAGCTTCGTCAACCCCTTTGAGTATAACATGGGGGGGCGCACGTGAAATTTCCCATTTCAAGTGCTGATAGGAGTTAAAAAAGATTTACGGTCACTATTTCGTTATGGAAAGACGAAACACTGGCCCTGTATAATCTTCATTTGCTAATGATCATCCCATTGTTTGGACAAGCGATCTGTTTCTTTGTAGGATCAGATCTCCAAAAGAGAGAAGACATCTGTATAGCCATAAAAGCAGTATGACCCTGAAGAACGTGAAGACTTTCTCGGAAAGGTTAGCGGGAACACATGATGAATGCCCCAGTTACGGAGTCTTACTGTGGTTTATGGATTTTCTATTACAACTAGATATAGCTTTCCAGGGTAATAAAACACGCACATGGGATTTAGCACTTACAGATCCAAGTGCAAAATTAAACACGTACGATAATTGGGGTTACATCTCCTACTAGCTAGGAAAACACTGCAGGCAACTCCAAACACGCTCAGCTGGAAGAAGAACGTATGTCTGTTTCATTCCAAGAATCCAGGGGCATGTCCTATAATGTAGCTCTCTGGCATCAACTATCTTCTGATGTCCCATTGAGTCAGAAGTTAGAAGAAAGCTCCTGGACCCACCACAGGGACCTCCCGTGTTATTCTTTAGTAGCTTTCTTAAGGAGACCTAGTACCCCTTCTGACCCAAGTCTATGACCTCTCATCCTGCCACCCAAGACCCTTTTTTGCACATAACCCCGAAACAGGTCTCTCTTCCTTTTAGACCAGATATTCCGATTTGCCACCAGGTTTCAGGAAATCCAGGCAATAATCTATGGGGAGCTAGAGATACCTTCCAAATGGTGGCACTTGAGCGAGTTCCCCTTTTTCCACCAAGGGTAACATATTCAGATATACATTTCTCAGAATCTTTAGCAGGACACCAAACATCTCAACGTGGCTTGAAAAAGAAGTAGTCTACTGAAGGAGACCTAGTATGTTTCTGTTAAATATTATATATTTACAATATTCTCTAGCAGACATGGGGTTAACACTCTACTGACATCATAGTCTTATATTTTGGGTGCATGGGTGCGGTTAGAGTAGACCATTTTAGAAATCTCCTTACATAGCTACAAGATGGAAGGTAACACCCACTCTCATGAATATAAATGAGTAAGAAATACACATGTCTGGGTCTGTCTTTGGGAAGACCAGGGGAAGACCAGGAGGTCTGTCTTTGGGAACACCAGGGTGGGTGGTCCAGGCAGATGGACATCCATGGACGTCGTAACCAGCCCAAGTCCACCAACCAGATGACAAGCATGAACCAAGCTGTAACTACAAGATATCCAGATGATTTAACTTCTCTGAAGATGTAAGCTATTGACAATTGACTGATATTTGTATTATTTGGACATTTTCCCTGTTCCTGTGTTTTCCTTCAAGATATTAATAAACCTCTACACTGATTTATAACAAGCTGACTTCTTCCTATCGTGGACAAGGCCAGGTCCGGATATTTAACAGTGGACACAAGTCTCACCGGCAAATACAAGATATTTAACAGTGGCGAGCCAGCACGGTCGTTTTTTTTCCTGTTTTTCTCGTTCCGTTCACTTGCAATTAAGGGGGAAGAGAGGAGTATTTTGCAAGTTGTATGAATTGCAAGATTCAGGAAGACTTCGAAAAAGAACTTATATTGGTGAGATACAGATGACTGTTGTACGTGTTATATGATACGGAAGCCTGTGTGAGGAAAGCCTGTGAGGAAACACAGAAGGACCACAAGTGCCAGACGTACTGAGACGTTCTGATGACAGGGACCAACTGTTCCAAGGACAAGCTAAAGGTGAAGCTTTCTACAGTGGTGAGTAAAGATTTTACTTTTAAAGTATGGAAAAATTTGAGTCATTGTCTAAAAAATGTAACGTTGAGTTTAAAATTGTGGCTAGTGACAATTTAGCGAGTATATGGCAAGATTTGTATACACAATGTGAGCAGGCAAATTCTAAGATTGAAAATAGAATTTGTTCTACAAAAGAGAAGCAGGTATTTAGGAATATAGCTTCTTTGGTAAAGATTTTTAATGACATGGTAATAGAAAAGAAATTAAGTAATAGTATGCATAAATCTGTTCAGACAGATGAGAAATCTCAATATGTTGATAAAGAGCACCATGTGGCAGTAATGGCCATAGATGGTGAGGAACAAATGATACAAGAAACTAAATTGAAATTAAAATCTCAGGAATATTTGATCAGTCTGAGTAAAGCCATTCCCACATATGATGTAAAGATCCATGTGTGTAGAAACTCAGAAATTTTTGAAAGCCATGCAGAGAAATTTGATCTATCTAATGAACAAAAAAACAAAATGTTTAAATTATGGCTTCCTATTGATTTTACAGAACGTTTGTCTGCAAAAATGTCTTATGATAATGAGTCAGATGAATGGTTAAAAGACAGTGATGTGGAGAGATTAAAGAAATTAATCTGGTGCACTAGAGGTGACAGCATGCCAACATCTGACATACTGAATGAGATAAAGATTGGCAGAAAAGAATGTACATATGCATTCATGTCTAAATTTGAGAGAACATACAAAACTGTCATTCAAAAGGTGAACTCTTCATCTATGGTGAAAAGTTTTGTTAAAAAGTTCAAATTTTTGGATGCAGTCACCCTTGCCAGTGCCTCAGATAAGAAGACTTTATTTGAAGCTGCTAGTTTATTGGACATGGCCAGAAGACATCAGAAACATATGTCAAATGTAAATCGAGTATGTCCAAAGCAAAAAGCAAAGCCTATTAAGAGACATCTGTCAAATCATGTTAAAGTGTCCCCTATTTATAGGAGGGAAAGTGACAAAATCTATGAGAAACGTAGGAAATTACATGTTGCATATAAACCATATGCCATGCAAGAAAATCCACAAATTGAAATTCCATTATTAACTGAAATTAAAGAATTGCAGCCAGCCAAATCTATTGAGTATCTGCAAAAGAATGTATCTGGGAATGTACCAGTTGTCTCCAAAATGTCAGATCTTCCCAGTAACCAAGAGGAATTTGAGCTACCTAATATTTTTAGGAAAAGGGCAAGCTTGGCATTCTCTAATGACCTGGTGGAGTTATTGTGGGATGTGATTGACAGGAAGGTCAGGGGTCGAGTTTAAAAGTATCTCTGAAGGAATGACTGTCTATTGAGTATTTACTTATGTACTATTTGGCTATGTAAAGAGAAATCCCTTTTATATGAGGAGAAGTCCAATGATCAGGTATAATCCACATGATTATGTGATAATGTTTGTAAAATAATCCTAATTATGCTATTGTGAATAATACTATGGATCATATTATTATATATATACACACACATATAGGAGAAGAGCCTGATGTGTGGTGACAGATTTTTGTCATAGTCCACTCTCTGGATGCAGAGAGAGGAGGAACATGTTATGTACATTATATGAATATGATCAAATAGTACTAGGGATCCATAAAGTTATTAAATTTTCCATTGGTTAAAATCATTATTGTATTAATTTGGTTTTTGCTAAAGTTTATCTATTTTTTCTCATCAGATATAGATATATGGAAAAATGGATCAGTTCAATCAGTGATGTCCATTCATTCATCATTCTTTCCTTATAGCCAAAAGAATACATGGAGTGTCTAACTATTAATGAGTAAACTAATTTCACATGGTGTGACTAATAACAATGCATGATAAAGTGATAGAAGTTCTAACTTACCTCAAGCATGTTTTTCAATAGTTTCATGTAAAGTCCATGTTTTTAGGATTTTCAAGTTATAATCCATTATGTATGAAGGCATGCAACTAGGCATGGAGCTCTTACTTACTGTGAGAATAAGTGTTCGTTCATGTGGTCAGTTGATTGACAGCAACACACTGTGACCTGTGACCCTGATGGGCTGGTCAGTATAAGTGTTATGTGTGTTATGTGTCCACTGGTGTATACTACAGATCTGTGACATCACAAATAGGCCTAAGAAAATCAGGATGCATCCAACAAGGAAAAAAGGAAAATATATCCAACAAAGAGACGTCTATTTTCTTTCTACTGTCTATTTTCTTTTTCTACTATTTTCTATTTCTTTCTATTTTTTTATCTTATATGATCCTCTATATTAAATTGGGAAATTAGCAAATATATGTGAAATCCATTGAAAGGAACCTCATATGTTTATACCTACAGGAAAACCAAGTGTTTAAGTCACATGAGCTGAGAGAAAAGGTGACAGCTGCACTACAAAGCAAGGTTATTTTAGGTGAACATTCTGTAGGAAAAAGTAGCTTTTGAGAAGATACAGATAATCTTCAATATATTTGTTCAAACCTGACAAATAATAAAGGTTTATTGTGGTAATTGGATCATGGGATAATAAATATATTAGTTATGGTGGGAAAATCTAGTTAGCTATAGCCAGTATTGCAGTATTGATTTATTGTATTATTATTCATTATGTATTCTTACATGTACACACACACTTGCATACACTTACACACATCAACATCTACAAACATCGGGAAAACATAAATGTCTTATATGCAAATGAGATACGCTAATCATCTTCATGAAGGGAGAGGTATATGGGATATCAAGAGTGATAGTCTCTGGTTTATTCTTTAAACTTCTGATTATAGGATGTGACATTTTGAAATGCTTATGTTTTATATACTTATTTAATATATATGGTGTTCATATACAACCAGTACACAAGAATATATACAGTTAAGTGTAAGACAGAGTCAAGTGTCTTAAGTCTTGTCTCTATTCTTGGTATTGGAGGTATCTGAAAGGTTAAGAAGGTCACAGGAATCTGTGAAGAGACGAGGTGTTAAGAGGAAACTTTAGGCACATACGTTTTTATGAATAAAGGTTAATATTGTGTCTCAGATAAAGAACACAATGATATTTAATAAATGAATGTTTAAAATAAAATTATTTCTTATTAAAAAGGAAAATAAAGTGACTAAAATGTATGATTAAGTATGATAACACATTCATATAGGAACATATGTTTAGTATAATTGGTGAAAAGTTCTAACTAAAGAATAAATATTGTGATTGTCTATAGAATGGTAATTAATAATCACATTATATTTCAGAGTTATGTTGCAATTTGTCATCACAAGTAAATTACACATATATATTCATACATATAGATATAAAGATATATATGTTGATATATGATGTTTATATAGATTATTGTATCCAAAGTACTATTATCTGATAGTTTGATAAATGTATTGAATATCAATATTTTAATAAGTCAAATATAAATATTGATACAATGTAAAGAGAAGTATGATATATAAATGAGTGGTATGGTACACTGTGATATTATAGTTTAGTTAATTGCCTAGTTTGGCTTAGCTATTAGGGAAAGAAAACTTATCTTCAATCAAGTCCAAGATTATGATAAAGTTTGATATCAAATGTTAATAAAAAGACTTTAACAGTTACAAGAAGAAGATGTGCGGGAAAAGACAAAATCTGAAGGTATGATGCTATATGCTTAAGCTTATGCCAAGGACTGTGTTTAAAAACTATTACTGGAGTTTGGAACCTTTGATCAGCGGATGATTGGACAGATATAAAGACGTCCTCATCAATGTTTGGTGGAATCCTTTCTATTTCAAGACTTCAAGTTGTTTGTACGCAAAAGGGTTATGAATGATAAAACCCGAACACAGATATTGTGTATCCAAGAGACTGAGATTCCAGGACTGAACCTTACTGACAAGCAGCAGGGATGATGTCAGAATTCACACTTGCCTTGCTTTTGCAGTATTGCTCCAGAAGTGTCACATGATTGTACAGTGACAGGAGGTCAAGGTAATTACAGAAGGAAACCCTTCTACAGTCTATGTCTTGGTGAAGTGAAACATAACATATGGACTTTGCTGTTATATCAATATCTTCACAATATGAACTTTAATGGACAATGTTATAATATCTGCACAACACGGAGGAAATCTAAAGGACTTTAATTCAAGAACTACATTTGTGGTAATAAGCCTTCTATTATGACGGAAGAAGAGATGACCAGAAGACCAGATGATGAAAGAAGAGCCTTCATCAGGTGTAGGTTAGATAGTGGATCAAATTGTTTTCATCTTTGATCACAGTTTACCATAACATAACATAACATTTATTAATGTCAAAATGTATTGCAAATTGATGAAATTATTGTTACATGGACAATCAATGAAAATTAAGTTCCAGCAAAGAAGAAAGAAGATATAATCTAATTGAATGAATATTGTTGTATGGTATATCTTGAGAGTTCAAACAGATATTTCACTCTCAAAAGGGGGAAATGTTAAATATTATATATTTACAATATTCTCTAGCAGACATGGGGTTAACACTCTACTGACATCATAGTCTTATATTTTGGGTGCATGGGTGCGGTTAGAGTAGACCATTTTAGAAATCTCCTTACATAGCTACAAGATGGAAGGTAACACCCACTCTCATGAATATAAATGAGTAAGAAATACACATGTCTGGGTCTGTCTTTGGGAAGACCAGGGGAAGACCAGGAGGTCTGTCTTTGGGAACACCAGGGTGGGTGGTCCAGGCAGATGGACATCCATGGACGTCGTAACCAGCCCAAGTCCACCAACCAGATGACAAGCATGAACCAAGCTGTAACTACAAGATATCCAGATGATTTAACTTCTCTGAAGATGTAAGCTATTGACAATTGACTGATATTTGTATTATTTGGACATTTTCCCTGTTCCTGTGTTTTCCTTCAAGATATTAATAAACCTCTACACTGATTTATAACAAGCTGACTTCTTCCTATCGTGGACAAGGCCAGGTCCGGATATTTAACAGTGGACACAAGTCTCACCGGCAAATACAAGATATTGAACAGTTTCTGACCCAGGGTGAATTTTATGGAAGGCTGAAGAATGAGGTTCTCAAGATATGTAGATATCAGTGGGTTACATGGTTCAAGACCAGACCTTCTCTGTAATTTGTGGGTTCTGTTTGGAACCATGAATGGTATGATGGTCCATTTCAAACTTGACTTCCTAGAGGGTCCATCAGGTTTCTAGCAGGTTTTCTGGTGTTTTGATGGAAAAAACTAGCAGACGGGGATAATAACCCAACACATTACCCATTAGGGAGATCTCAGCCTGAGCGGCAAGTAGTCAGGCTATGATGGAGTCAAAGAGGCAGAGGTCAGGACAGGCAGCATACAAGGAGATGTGGTCATGTATAAAAGCCAGGTCAATGTCAAATGGAGAGGGAACAAACATAACTTTGTAGACTTCAGGAACCAAAAGGACCTGGCTTGTAGACTTCAGGAACCAAAGGGACCTCTTTGCTCAGGTGCTGTTCAGAGAAGGGACTGCAGTGCTGATCGGTGGTGGTCCCAGGTTTCAGACATCAATGAAGCTATCCCAGAAAACTTAAGGACAAGCTAGCAGCCAAAACCAGATGATCAATGGGTTATCAAGATACATGGTAGGTCTAACCAGGACCAGCAGCTAGAACCAAAGACTAAGCGCGGTAGCAGGGGAACAGTCAGAAGAAGATAGAGTCTTATTCCAACTAGAATGTAAATTGGCCGTATTTGTGAGCCTGTAGATCCACATAGTCTCCACTAAGTATATGGAGCACTGGGAGCATTGCCTACATTTTATAATGGGGCCAAAACCGAGCTTTTAGCTCAAGCCCTGGGGTGACTACAGCTCAATACCAGAAGGGTATGAGAAAGCTAGACATCACCATTAAGCTTTTATTTCACCTTTCATTATTCCCTATTTTATTGTCTACTTGTGCGCCTCGTTCCTCCATTTGCAGTTAAGTGCCCTCTAATAGGATTCCCAAAGCATTTTACATCGGCGATTGACTCACACGAAATATTATAAGGCCGTCGTAAATACCTGGAACACACACAGAATCCTTCTGAAGGGGCTTATTGCTTTACAAGGTGTTCATGGATAGCGGAGTTAACCACCACCTGGCACCGCCGTACGACCAATGTTTCCTACTCAACTTTTTCCTATTTCTCTTAAAACTGTTTTTTTTTGTACTTTTTAGCCTATTTACAATGGAAAATGAACCTTTCTCCAATGCACAGAGGTGTAGCGGCTGCGCGGTCTGCTCGCCATGGCCCGGGATGGATTTCATTAGACATAGCAATATATAGGAGTTCTATAAGGGATCGCCTCCCTCTTCTATAAGGTCAACTATAGGCCAGAGTCGGGGAAGGGTCACCATAATATCTTCTATCATATCTATAGGGTTCAGCTTCATGTATGTGATTAGACCCTATTGTGAACCATTAGGAGACCTCCCAACTTCTGGTTAAATTCTTGGAACCCGTAAACCATATGAGTGGGCCAGACTCTTGGGGTCTTTTAAGGTTCCGGATCACAAACCATCGCACAGTTCCATGTGTTTTTTGTCTGCTGCGTTGGGATCGAGCGGCACTTTGTAATGGCTTGGATATTTATCACATAAATGGTGCCAATCATTTTTACTCGAAATGTATAAAACAAGCCAAGCTACCTCACAGGACTCTTAGCGTACCCAGGAGACTTCATGGAATCACAAATGTCGAGAAGTGCCAAATTTTCGATTTCTTTTATAAATCTGAATTTAAACATTATAGAAAGAGCTCTGGAGCGCAGCGCGGCTTTACTGTGGATGCATTATATTAACAGCACATGGCCGAAAAGCAAATTTTTCATGATTTACTGCATGTCATTAATCTGAGAGAGAAGCCGAGCCAAGAAGTGAGTAAAAAGTTTTATACTGAGGACAAATTTGAATGAACTCCCTTCCTGATATTCTTGCTGTAAATGTTATTGCACCCTAGAGACAGAGCGTGCAGCTGCTACGGACCCTTAGAGAAAGGGGGCCCAGTCCTGGTTGGTGTAACTCACTGTGTCACGAAACTGTTTGGATTTTGGGATACTCCTTGGACCCCCATTTTTTTTTTACCAAATAAAGGAAGTTTATCATCGGAACCCAGCATATCACCCCAGCCCTGCAGATAGATAGGTTAGTGTCACCAGAACCAGCATATCACCCCAGCCCTGCAGATAGATAGGTTAGTGTCACCAGAACCAGCATATCACCCCAGTCCTGCAGATAGATAGGTTAGTGTCACCAGAACCAGCATATCACCCCAGCCCTGCAGATAGATAGGTTAGTGTCACCAGAACCAGTATATCACCTCCGCCCTGCAGATAGATAGGTTAGTGTCACCAGAACCAGCATATCACCCCAGCCCTGCAGATAGGTAGGTTAAGATCTCCTGAATCAAATTTGCTTGGATGAACAATGTGGCCTCTTCATTGTTTACCTTGCACAGTGTCATACATTGTATAGTGTCTGTGCTTGGTATTGCAGCTCAGTCTCATTCAATTTAATAGGACTAACGCTGGGTTCACACCAGGTGCATGCAGAAGACGTAAACCTGTCATGCCGAGTCCGGCTGTGAGCGCCAGTGAGCATTTTATGCGCTACGCGGTGAAACCATTTTTTTTAAAACCGGACACAGAGTACTGCATGTCCGACTCTGTGTCCAGTTTAAAAAGAACGGTTTTGCCGTGGAGAGCATAAAACGCTCACCGGCGCACAAATGGATGGGATCATAACATTCCGGCAGGTTTCCATCTCTTGCCCCTGTTTTGTGCAGGAAAAGGAAACCTGCAGAACGTAGTACAGGCGCAGATGTGAACGAGCCTTAAGCTGCAAATAGGCCATGTGAGCAATCAATGTGATGTCACATGCTCGTGATCTGGAAGTGGCGTGTACTTAAGCACGCTACAGAGTTGAACAGCTGATCTTTAGGGTTGGACTCCCAGTTATCTGATATTGCTGATCTATTCCTATTGATAGGTCATCATTATATAAGTCCCTATAAATTCCTGTATTTATGGAAGTTGGTGAATATAACATGAAAACTTTGTCGACCTTGGAATGCCCTGATCCACATCATGCATTGTACGCTTAAATTGAATGGAAAGGTTTTTGTTTTGCATTTTATATGGTGCCTTTTATTCCAAATGAATTTATTAAGATGAAATGATTAAAATCAGAGGTCGATCAAGGTCAGATAGGGCCTATGGACAACAGCCAGGGGCTGAGCCCACACCCTCATGTGAATATTTTTCTCTTCATAGTTGAACAGTTTTAGGAGGACTGGACTAATGAATTATGTCAAGTCTATTTTTTGGGGGGTTTTTTGCTCGCACATTGGTGGTGGTGATGGTTAGCACATGTATGGCAGTGGTGGTGATGGTTAGGACATGGGTGGTAATGGTGGTGGTGATGGTTAGTACATGGGTGGTGATGGTGGTGGTGATGGTTAGTACATGGGTGGTGATGGTGGTGGTGATGGTTAGCACATGTATGGCAGTGGTGGTGATGGTTAGGACATGGGTGGTAATGGTGGTGGTGATGGTTAGTACATGGGTCGTGATGATGGTTAGTACATGAGACATAAACAAGTATATGGTGCAGTATACATTGTTTTTAGAATCAGACCCTATGGCAGGTAACACGTTACAGCCTTGTATGGTCTACAAATGGAAGTCCTCCTGAAATAAACCTACAACGGAAGCCAAAAATAAAGTAAAAACACAGCCTTTGTCCTAACGTAACAATAAGGGGGATATTATACTGTGTGGGCCACAAGGGGGTCTGATACCATGTTGGAGACGTGACTTATGATAACCAAGTCCACCATACGTTTTAACCCTCTCTCAGTCTTCCTTTGCCTATTTCTTCTTCTCTCCACATGACTGGCCTGCAGCGATACTGAAGATACAGGTAGGTCACTGACTACATTGATGAACATAGGGGGCAGCGCAACACACAATATATTCACGTGCAGTAAAATGGTTTTACTGAAATGTCAGTCTCATTCATCTGAACAGGAGCCTATACAAACCCATGCACATGCTGTAGAAACAATCCCACTTACATGTATGGAACAAATCTGCAGTGTGTAAACCTACCCCTTAAGGTGCACCAGGTAATATACAGAAAGCATTTACGGGGCCCTCCATCAGCCCCCATCCCCCCCCCAACCTTTCTACAGCCGTGTGTTTGTTTTCTCTGTAGAATATAATGGGAGGATTGTTTCTCAGCTGCCAAAACCAGCGAAAGTGATTGACTTCCATTGCTCGCAGTCTGGCACGCTTGTCGCTCACATTCACGGCTGATTGTTCGCTATCGTTTGTGTTGAGCGCTTTAATAATCCGCTTGTATCATCGATACTGAGAAGGGCTATTCAGTCACATGCTGGAGAGGAGAACCCATAGGGGCCCATAGACCATTCCCTGGGCTGATTCACATCAACCTGCCTTTACTTTTACCATCTAGATAGTGAGAATCCGCAGCACTTTCCTATACACAGACATAAACACGTATATGGTGCGGTATACATTGTTTTTAGAATCAGACCCTATGGCAGGTAACACGTTACAGCCTTGTATGGTCTACAATTGGAAGTTGCTCAAGCATGCTATGAGTAAGGGACGCAACAACAGGTCCTGAAACGCGTAAGCTGTGTTTTTCTTCCTCTTTTTTCTTGTTCCTGGAGCATGTAAGATGTTTCATTTTTATTCATTGACTAAGTAAAAGTTATATTTTATATAAAGGTTTCTGGACATACTTTTTTGTGAACTTTGGATGCTATAGAATAAGTGCACTTGCAAGCTAAGGACCAGACCAGAAATCCTATGGCAAGCAAAAGAGTAATACACAAGCCAGGGTGAAAACACAAAAATAGCAGAGAATGAAAGCAGAGAAAAATCAGAAGTCCTGGCCATGATCAAGTCCAGGAGGTCACAGACAAAGCCAAATCAGCAAGAGAGAGGATAACCAGGAGAGCCGAAATCAATAAACTAGGGAATCGGCAGGATGCTGCGAGAACACAGAGCCAGAAAACTAATGTAATCACAGGCAGGTGACAAGTGTCAGAGCCAGGTGATAATACCCAGCCTCAGCCCTAGATTGGATGCTGAAGTACAGCCCTGATTGGCTCTAAATCTCAAACCACTGATTGGTCAAACTGACCCAGATAAAGATTGACCGGTAGGTATAGCAACCTTAAAGCCACAGCCATGAGTCAAATACAGATGCCGCACAGAATCTCCCCAGGCGGTGTCGAACTCTGTGTGGATTCCTGATGGGGACCTTAAGACAACACCTTTCTCCTCCATTACTGAAACAGATCCTAAAAGGACAAACAAAAAGGCACGGTCCTAAAACCAACTACCTCTTGTAATGTCTTGCTGATGCTATTTTGTATGTGCTTAGTCTTGGTCAGTGTTTGTTAGTTTGTTATATATGACTCGGTATACATAGATATTCATGTGCTGAGAACGCTCCTCATTAAAGTGCAGTAATCGCCTCGCTCTGGCCTCGTCGAAACGTCTCCTATAAATTATAGCCGTAGAACTCTGCACTTCTGGCACCAACAAGAACTTTCCTTTACTGCACAAGCCAAAATGCGAAATTTCTCTAGAATCGTATATTTTTTGTCTATGTAAACTTATGACTCCCATTAAGCATGATAAACTCAGACAAGAGCAGTGAAGCGGTCACACATCATGGCACCCATGGAAGGAACCCACCAAGAAACAAAAACAAATTGTCATCCAAGTAACATCCAAGATAGTCATTGGGTTTATTTTAATTTTTGCTTTCTTTACCTTTTTTACATTACATTCGCACTCAAACAATTTGCACAAAGTTTGATAAATTTTACACATCTTTACTCAAAAACTTGCCCTGAGCTGTCACTCTTTCTTTCCACGCTGCCCCCTGCTGGAGTGAGATGGTGATCATTTTTTAAACTTTTTGAAAAAGTTGCATTTGATAAGTCTAGTGGTTTAGTCCTGCAGAGCTGCTCAAAGTGGAGTAGGTGGTGTAAAATTGCAAAATGTCACAATTTTCCCCCTAAATAAGCCCAATAAGTTGCAAGTCCCTATTTTAGGACTTTTGGTGGCAGGATTTTGGCATGGAGGACTTGACAAATTTTCTTTAGTGTGATTTTTGGTGCTAGCATACTAGGCTTACATGCCATGGGGTCAGTCCACACTTCTGTCTTGGGGCACAATTTAGTGAAGGTTCCCATCCCCTTGTTCAAGACTATTCTCTGCTGAGTTAGTTTGGTATCTATCAAACTATCTATCTATCTATCTATCTATCTATCTATCTATCTATCTCCTATTTATCTATCTATCTATCTATCTATCTATCTATCTATCTATCTCCTATTTATCTATCTATCTATCTATCTATCTATCTCCTATCTATCTATCTATCTATCTATATATCTATCTATCTATCTATCATCTATCCTATCTATCTATCTATCTATCTATCATCTATCTATCTATCTATCTATCTATCTATCTATCTATCTCCTATCTATCTATCTATCTATCTATCTATCTATCTATCTATCTAATATCTATCATCTATCTATCTATCTATCTATCTATCTATCTATCTATCTATCATCTATCCTATCTATCTATCTATCTATCTATCTATCTATCTATCTATCTGTTTGTCTATCTATCTCCTATCTATCTATCTATCTATCTATCTATCTATCTCCTATCTATCTATCTATCTATCTATCTATCTATCTATCTATCTCTCATCTATCTATCTATCTATCTATCTATCTATCTATCTATCTATCTACCATATGTATCCCTCTGGACACGGTGTCCATAAAGACACAATCCTTTGAATGTTCTAGGGAAATCTTGAGGTCTCCCCTAATGGTGGATGATTTTTGTGTTGTTTTCATAGTCGGTCTATTCTTTATACTACATTTTGTCGGTATCACGCCATATATTGTACTCCATGTTGCTTCTATCAATTCTCTGCCCCATTGCATTTGATGTAAATTATAATACCTAGAAAATGTTGTCAGGTTTATTTATTATCCCGCTTGTTGGGGAGGTGAATAGACGATCTCTTCTGTATCCTCGCCCAGCATTGGGAAGTTTGTATTAGTTGTATCTACACTGGGATCTCTCTGTTCTGGGCAGGAAATTATCTTTGGCTTTACATCAGACTCCAGACACATCCATGATGTGTAAGAGCGGGGCCCTCGGGCTCTCTCTAATAGAGATTCATAGGTATTTTTCTTGGTTGTGACCTATGGTGCAGGCAGTGACATGAGCCATGTGCACATCATTATTAAGCTAGAAAAAACATAAAAAGCTGCAGACAATGGATCAGAACAGAATTACAGCTATATAAAGTGTTCTAGAATTTAAAGATCTCCAGACTATGGACAATAGCAGAGCCCTGAACTGACCAGCTTATCACATAGCGTGATCCTGGGACTCCAGAGACCAGCTGTAATCTGTGGAGAAACTCCTATCTACATATGTATTATCTATCTATCTATCTATCTATCTATCTATCTATCTATCTATCTCCTATCTATCTATCTATCTATCTATCTATCTCCTATCTATCTATCTATCTATCTATCTATCTATCTATCTATCTATTTTTCTACTTAATATATTTCTGTTCATATCTTGTATCTATCTAGCAATTTATCTTTTGCTCTATTTGTATATCTATCTTATATCTACCTATCTTTCTGTTCATCTATATTTCTATTTATCAGTCTTGCATATCTATCTATCTATCTATCTATCTAATTATCTATCTATCTCTATCTATCTATCTATCTATCTATCTATCTATCTATCTATCTATCTATCTATCTATCTATCTATCTCCTATATCTATCTATCTATCTATCTATCTATCTATCTATCTCCTATCTATCTATCTATCTATCTATCTATCTCCTATCTATCTATCTATCTATCTATCTATCTATCTCCTATCTATCTATCTATCTATCTATCTATCTATCTATCTATCTATCTATCTATCTATCTCCTATCTATCTATCTATCTATCTATCTATCTATCTATCTACTATCTATCTATTCATCTTCTATTTATCTATTTATTTACAATATACAGTTTATTCTATTTTGTTACAAAAAAGAGTTACAATTAATTTTATTTATCTGTATAATTAACCAACAAAAATATGTATATAGTTCAATTTTATAGCTCCTAGACTGAAATGCGGAATAATTGATAGATTAATGCTCTTATTTCATCACTAGATGGCACTGCAGCAACTGATAAAGCAAATGTGAGAGCTCTGTTATAGCTATAGAATGACTGTGCGCATACATACACACATATCTATATACATATATTTATATACACACCTACTCTATCTATCTATCTATCTATCTATCTATCTATCTATCTATCTATCTATCTTTGTGTAGGGAAATATTTAGAGGACTTGTCACTTCTTTTGGTTTTGCTATTTGTAGATGATGAGCCATGTCAGATAGATACCTGCAGCCAATGACCTGTGGGGCTATGGGGAGGAATGCAGAAACAGGGCATAGAAGAGATACTACAGGGGTGCAGGTGGAGTTGTACCCAGGCCCTGATGCTATAGGGAACTATCCAGTCTATCATACAAAAGGACACCACTATTATAAATGCAATATAATAGTACTACGGTTCCTGTTATCGATTTTTCATTGGGGCTCTAGAGTTTTAAAGTGGTTTTACAGGACTAAAATATGGATCACCCATCCTAGTAAAGGTCATCAATATCAGATTGGCGGGGTCCAGGATGTTGGATCACCAATCAGCTATTCCGAGAGACTGCAGCAGTCACTACTCACTATCCATAGCGCCCTACATTGTATAGTGGTTGTGTTTGGTATTGCAGCTCAACTCCTTCACATAAATGAGACTGAGCTGTAAACAGGATGGGATTGATGTACAAGGAGTCACATGAAGTAAGAAAGCTTTCAGAAATAGAAGGGTTAATAGTTTATTTTTTGTGAATGAAGAAAAAAGAAATGTAAATCCCATCAATATTTGGTGTGACCTTTGCCTTTTGGAGGAAGAGTCCTGGAAGTGATAATATGGCCCCCCATAGTCCTGATCTCATCATCATCCAGTCTGTCTGGGAGGACATGAAGAGACAGACGGATTGGAGCAAGCAACATCCACAGAAGATCTGGGCTTAGTTCTCCAAAATGGTGGCGAGGACAACCTCCCTACCCAGTTCTGCCAAAAACTGTCTGCAAGTATCGAGAAGAACTGATAGAAGGCAAAGGGCAAAGGTCACCCCGAATATTGATGGGCTATTATGGGACATCTTCACTGCTGGCCATTGAGAAAACTTAGGTATTCAAAGCTGAGACATAACAAACCTATCCCCAATAGTGGGTGGAAAGGAGGACTAGGTCGTGGCGGTCACCCCAGATCACCAAGGAAGAATGGGTCAGAGGACTGAGGAAGGGGTGAAGAGCATAGGCATTCCTATCCATGTGTATACAGTGTCATACTTGTAGAACCCGCTGCTATAAGTGAATCGTGCCTCCATATTGGATATCTCCTAAGTAAAGTCGCACGCTGTGACTGTTTCCAATGCTTTCCTGTCTCCTGTACCTTTAACACCAAGGGCCACCATCACATGGGACACAAGTAGCAGGGGGAGCCCTGGAGGAGCCAACACCAGCGACCCCTTCACCACTGTGCTGGCCTACAGATTTGGCACCAACAGTCAATGAGGCTGCCATCTTGGGCCTACTCCTGCCTTCACCATCTCCATACTACCAGCCCCAGATTGCCCCATTGGCTATAGAGGGTGCAGAAATTGGCCACTGCTATATAAGAAGTCACCAGTATTATAAAGGGCACATGGTACGTGGGGGCCCTGCTACACATCTTCATTGGGGCTCAGGAGCCTTACGTTACACCTCGGCCTAACAGTCCTTAGAACTCCGATAGTTGGTGAATAAATAGAAATATTGGACAATCCGTTTCCTCTTCTGCTAATTTTCTCTCTAGAAATTCTTCTCCGATGATATTGCCATCCTTGAAGACAAGATACGCAGGGCGCTACCATCTGACAGATTGGCGGCGTCCATCGTGTATCTGCCATTTATCTATATTTGGCGTTCTCGTTGTCTATTTTTCTTCTAGATAGTTTTATCTGGTTTCTTAAGAAGAAGCAGATTCCATATTTTCCAGGGAAACCACAAAGTGACGGATGGGAAAGCCTAGGTGATGTATGGCCAGTGTTTAGCCGCTCTCCGCACAGATAACACGTATGTGAAGACTGAGGACCGATCACTACCGACTCCATTAAGGTGTCTGAGAAGCTTAAGGAGAAGAAAAATTAACCTGATTATATTTTATGCTGCGAAAATCCCGAATATTTCACATTCATTACAATTATTTGGCACTTTATAAACCCATTTATTATGATAAACCGGCCGCGTGATGCGAAAACTGGAACAAACCATAAGATGTCATATAAAGACTCAGCAAATACCTTTATTATATATACATTGTTATCAGCGCAATAATGTAAAGCCGCCACCTGGAAACCATCAACAAGTCGCTGTTACTGGATCAGAATTGTAGTATGAAGTCGGATTGGCTCAGTTTTGGTCGTGTTTCTTGCTTGGCCGGTCTGGATGAGTTCGCCATGGAATTAGCAAATTAGAATTGGGTCTTACAAGTGAATTGCTGTGCTACGTATATAAAGGACCTGTGTCAGTGTGATACATGCACAATAATGCAATCTTAATATACTCCTGTGAAAGTAGCTTTAGGTTATACCTATTCTTCCCCTTAAAATAATGGGCGCCATGTTGGAACCTAAAGAGAGTCCTTCAGGATTCCGTGCCAAAAATCTGCAGTGTTAAGAACAATCAGTGGTGTAGCTTATAGGGGTGACTGTTGTGACCGGGCCCCCGGTGCTGGCAGCCCCACAGGCCCCCTCGCCACACTACCGATTCCTGCTCTAGTGACTTGTATATTTATCTTCTATCTCCATGCTTTGCATCTCTTCTATTATCCTCCTGGTTGTCTCCTGCTCTAGGTTCACTAGTGGTGTATCGTGGCCTGGACTATATAATCTGGATTTGATGCGGGGCTTTTAGCTATGTGGGGGTGGAGAACTATTCCCTGTGGAAGACACTGCCAGGGGACTATTACCTAGGCGGAACTATTAAAACACTATTATCTATGTGGAGGAGACTACTCATTAAGTAGGGGGCACAATATCTTTGCTTAATTACTGGATCACTTAAGAGAAAGCTGAAAGTTAGGCGGGATTAGATGGCAACTTTGGCAGTAACTCTCATCGTGCTACCAAAAATCATGAAATAAGTTGGAATGGACCCATGAGCCTTTAGTTATGTCCCTAATAGGATTGAGCCGATCTTGAGATTTCAGGATCGATTTTAAAATCCGATCATTTTCCAGCCGATCCCGATCGTGAAATTTGCTCAATCACCGATTGGAATCCAATCTTTTCCAAACCCAATCGCTCAACCCTAGTCAATGCTTCTCTATGGGAAAAGTTACTTTTGGGGTTGAGCCAAATCTTGAGATTTCAAAATCCGATTTCCGATCATTTTCCAGCCGATCCCGATCGTGAAATTAGCTCAATCGATCTTTTCTGAACCCAATCACTCAACCCTAGTCCCCAAGTACAATATATATACCGCAGAAAACATGTGAATTCAGCTTAGGGTTTGTTTTGTAACATATGTAGATTTTGGTGCAGGTTTCCAACTAAATATATTGTAAAAAAGTCACAAAACCAGTGTGAACAGAACCTTATGACCACATTCTGCATGTGAGACACTATCTAGACCAGACCATGGACATTGTGATCGGAGTCTTCTGCATTGTTGACTTTGGACCAACACTGACCATGATGGTTGCCACAATTTTCACCCTACCTCCATAACTCTATGTGATTCTATTCTATCTTGTCTGAAATTTCACACAAACAACATGGCTGGCATGGACACCATTCTTGAAAGTTTTTATATTATAAGTTAAGGATTTAAGATTTTTGTTGATTTGGCTTTGATCTACGGATTTATTCTTTGTACTTTATTTGGAGTTTCAGACTTGGTATGGTCCACCCTGATTTTGGTAAGTCTTGGTTACTCTCTTCTTGTTTGATCCCAGTGTAATAGTCACTGATGGCCCACCACCAGGACAAGGCCAATGGCAATATGGCTAGTCCGGTCACCACTAAATTGGCCAAGAGCTATTTCTCTGGGCCACCCCATGCACATACATGCTCAAAGGAAGAAATAAGGTGTCATCTGACCAATGTTTGGACTTGCCTTTCTTCATAATACACATGAAATTGTCACTTTTCTTGGAAAACAAATGGAGAACATCATTGAACTTGCAAATCCCATGGAATCCTATAGCTGCCATGTTACAGTTCTACACAATGATCCATGATACCACCTAGTATATGAGCCCTATTGCCTTGTATCTCCAGTACTGATCTTAAGTCTTCAAGGTATGGAGCTACAATATAGAGTAAAGAACCATTGGCCACAAGGACTTCTGGGCCTTCAATTTTGATCCCTATGCCAAAAAAACCCAGGACATGAAATTACGATAAGTACACTGCCATTATCCTCCAATTATCCATCCAATACAACATAGAAACCCAAAAGACATCACATGGTCTTCTGCTCCTCAGCCTGGTAAGAAGATGTTCGGCTCTGCCTCCCGATAGCTGCCAAGGGAGTACCAGGCCCACATTAATCTTCCATGACGGGAGAATTCTCCGCGTATACTCCAGCCTAATGGTGATGCATCTCAGTCAGGAGGTGTAATCTATAGTCCAGATAATATTCGCTGTTCCATACACATCACATCTCACTGACACATTCGTTTGGGTGGTAAAATAAGCAGAATGATGAATTCCTTCTTGGCCATCACAAGGAACCAATGAATCAAATGACAGAACAGGCTACAAATCAGTTCTTTAAAATTTAGATTTTTTAATTTTTTTTTTATACTTTTACTTAATCTTTTTAAGACAATATTTTTTTATTTTACTTTATATGATTTTACATATTTTTTTTTAGTATATTGAATTTTTGAAAATTGTGGTTTGGACACTTCAGGAGAGTTGGAGACAGGTATTACATTTTAAGAAAATTTAGACTGAACCCACTGTAGGAGCTTTAGGTGTTCATGTAGGGGTGGGTGTTTGAGGAGACCATGGATTGTGGTGTATGGTTTGGTCTGGGGTCTGTATTTAAGTTAGGGGTTTGATCTGGGGTCTGTATTACTGTTGAGGTCTGCTTGGGAGTCTGCATTTATGTACTGGGGTCTTGTCTTGGTTCCAGGGAGTGTGCCCGGGCCCAGAGAGGTACAAGGCCTGTGGCCAGCTGGAGATGGCCAGGGCCGGGGCCTGGTACCACTATGACAGTGTTTGAGGATAGCCTGGTTCCCCGACTGCTATAAATATTGTAACTGAAAAGGGGCCCCGGCATAAATACTAGCCCAGGAAAGGTGACTTAAAGGGATCTTATCATTTAAATACATTTTTTTCTCCCTAACATGTCGGAATAGCCTTAAGAAAGGCTATTCTCCTACCTTTAGATGTCTTCTCCGATCCGCCGTTCACTTGAAATCCCGGTTTTTGACGGTATGCAAATGAGTTCTCTCGCAGCACTGGGGGAGGCCCCAGCGCTCAAACAGCACTGGGGTCGTCCCCAATGCTGTGGAGAACTCTCCAGCGCCGCCTCCATCTTCTTCAGGAATGGGGTCTTGACGTGTCTTCTTCCGGGAGTTGGCTTTAAACTTCTAGGCCTCGGGCCCAGGGCAAAGCCAACTGTGTATGCCACAAAAAAATGGTCGCTTAAAATATTGTGTAAGTGGACATTTTCTTGCGGCCGGCAAGTATGCACAGTCGCATTTGCCTTAGGCCCGAGGCCTAGAAGTTTGAAGCCAACCCCCGGAAGAAGACGCGTCAAGACCCTGTTCCTAAGGAAGATGGAGGCAGCACTGGAGAGTTCTCTCATTGCATTGGGGACGCCCCCAGTGCTGTTTGAGTGCTGGAGACTGCCCCCAGTGCTGTGAGAGAACTCATTTGCATAACGGCAAAAACCAGGATTTCAAGTGAACTGCGGCCCGGAGAAGACATCTAAAGGTAGGAGACGAATACCCTTTCTTAAGGCTATTCCGATGTGTTTGGGAGAAAAAAATGTGTTTAAATGATAGGATCCCTTTAAAATAATTAAATATACTCACCTCTCCTGGACTCAGTATTCTCTCCGGCGCTCTTCCATCATGTGACTGAGGCCTGTGATTAGGCCCCAGGGGTCACATGGAGCACAGCGGTGTAATGACGTCAGTGCTCCCCCACGCGACCATGGAAGACCAATCACAGGCCTCAGCAGATACGTCGGGAAGATGGTCGAAATTGCTGAAGACAGCCAGGATTGAAAAGTCCTTCTTAAAGGGTCTGTTTTAGGTCTTCAATTAGGGAGCTTTGGGAGTCAGTATTTATTAATGGGGGTCTGCATTCATTTATAGGGTCTGGGCTAGGTATCTAATTGTTTAGGATTCTGGACCAGGGTCTGCATTTATTTTGGGGTGTGATGTGCTACCTAAATCATACCGTGGGTACCTTATATCTAGGTGAACGGATCATATGTTAAATAAATGTGCACATAGCACTTCATATACCGCTATATAACTTCTCAGAATCTCTCGGAACTGATGGAACTTCTCACAAATCATACAGTATAAATATTCTATTCAGGAACATTTCCCATACTTGTTATGCAAAAACGCTGACTATCCAGTCACCTCGAAATCATGAGAATTTCAGTCTTTTGTTTTCTGGAGTTCCTGTGCCCAGAGAAATTGGATTCCCGTCTCTGATTCAGAGTTGACCTCAACCTCAGAAAAGCGAGAAACAAAAGATTTTACGTATGGAAATATCCCTCTTCGACGCGTCTCCTTCCTTTCACATTATTATAAGACGGCATTAAGAAAACACAAAAGATTTAGGTGAACTTGGAAGTGAAATATAAGAAAAAATTAGAAAAAGCAAAAAAAAAAAAAAAAAAAAAAAAATATGAAATAGAAATTTAAAAAAATTATAAAATCATAAAAAAACACAAAATCTTCTTGAGTTAGGACAATTATTTTTGTAAGACATGACTAAGAGAGTGTTTTTTTTCTTAAAGAGTGACGTAACCACAAAGTTCCTGTTTACTGTACTTCTTAAGGATTCATTTTTTTTGTGTGGTAAGAGGCACCGAACACCATTAAGCACGCACGCTACACATCTAAAGACGCGCTATTTACTCAAGAGTCCAGAAAAAATATTGACAGGGCAGTAAAAATACTTTCCTTGACTTCTGAAGCCAGTATTTTAAAACTAAAATTGCAGGAACTTTCTTTTTTTTTTTTTTGAGTTTATTTTTAGGCTCTGTATTTTCTCATTATTGCCTACTTTTCACAACATGGCGCCGTTCCATAAATCTCGCACTGAAAATCTTTCCCAAATGTGAAAGAGAGAAAAGACAACAGAACTTTAGGAAAAGGGAATATCTGCAGGATAAGGGCGTTTAGGAACCAATGATAGAGTTGATCCAAAAATACCCAAAAATTGGGATCGAAGGGTAGGGATGGACCCAACCGATGGTGCCAGTCTTCGAGATGGGATCGTACTTGTCATAGCTTTGGCATTGTCAACCATTGCAAAGGATGTTTTTTGGGACAACCTCCAAATTTTTAGCTACTTATTAGGGTTGAGCCGATCTTGAGATTTCAGGATCAGTTTTAAAATCCGATTTCCGATCATTTTCCAGCCGATCCTCGATTGTGAAATTTGCTCAATCGCTGATCGGAATCCAATCTTTTCCGATCCCAATCGGTCAACCCTAGTCAATGCTTCTTGAGATCTTGAGATAAACTCCGACCTCGATCCTGCTGGTAAAGATCGGGATCAGAATTCTGATCCTAATAGTGAAATTTACTCAATCGCCAATCGGAATCTGATCTTTTCTGATCCCAATCCCTCAACCCTACTACTTATATATTGTATCATCTTCAAGTTCACCTCTGTTGACTTGTAGTTAAGGCTCGACTGGGAGGAGGTGGAGTCTGATATTAGACCCCACCTCCTCACAGACGAGCCTCCGGCAGAACCAGTGTTGATTGGCCGAATGCTGTACACTGGCCAATTAACGCTGGTCAATTCATTCCTATGAGAAAAAGTAAGCTCCCTCGTAACAGCAAGCTGCCAACTCTCCCGACTAGCAAGGACGAGCCTGCTGCAGAACCAATGTTGATTTGCCGCAGGCTCGTCTTTGCTAGTCGGGAGAGCTTGCAGTTACGAGGGAGCTTTACTTTTTATCAGTGCAACTGCAAGCGCTGTGCAGTTAAAGCACACGGACCCCATAGACTATAATGGGGTCCGTGCGCTTTAACTGCACAGCGCTTCTCCTAAACACTCTCCTTCTGCTACTCTTGGACTTGGTGACTGTCCTTTAGTCGAATAGTGGTTCCCCTGAAACGAGCATTTTTTCCCATAGACTATAACGGGATTCGATATTCGATCGAGTAGTCGAATATTGAGGCTCTACTCGAAACAAATATCGAATCTCGAATATTTCTCTATTCGCTCATCTCTAGTCATGACCCAAAACGCACAGCTTAAGATTCCAAGAATGGCAGAGGGCAAAGCATTGGATAATTCGGAGTTGGCTGAAACCTACAATCTGGAGAAGGCACCCTGCAAACCTGAGACATCTGGAGAAATGTATTCACGCCGAGGAGTGAACCCAAAATACATGTGGGCAGAGACAGAAGTCTCATCGAGAATTAGAAAAATTGCTGGATTTCAGTGATTGCCTCAAAAAGTTGCGCAACAAAAAAGTAAGAGGACCGTTATGTTTTATCCAAACCAGTTTCATTAGTTTGTTTTATTAAACTGATTCCACACAATTGAAAATTTCTGTCTGATTTTCATTAGTTCATTTTCTGTAAATTTACATTTTTAATATTTTTGTCGGTTTTTAGTTATTTCGTTGACCATTGTGGGTTTTTCTTTATTAACGGAAGGGAACCAGAAATTTTGTCCACGTCTGTATAAGCATAAAGAATGGTGATTTAATGGAAGTACCTTAAATGACGGCTTCAACACGTACCTGGGGCTCCATGGAAGACGTTCTGCTGCGGGATCTCAAGATCTAAGAGGAATGAGTATCTCATTAAAGTCTTTGAGACAAGTTGCCAAGAATAACAATTTGATTATTCCTATGGCCTAAATGAAGTTACCATATTTTGGATGGATTTACAGCTCCGTATCTGTCTTACCTTACTCTACGCTTAGAAAAATACTAAACTCCCACAGATCTTTTGATTTAATTTTCAGATTGACGTCCAATTTTTTTAAAATTTTTTTTGCTTTAGTATTACGTTGCCTACTTTTTTATCTTCTTAAGGGGGCACCAGCTGATGCTGCTCAATGCAAATCTCTAGGCTTAAAGTTTTCTCAGAGACAAGATATTGATCAAATTATATATTTGGAGAAAATAACACGAGATTATTTTCATTTTTTTTTTATTTTTTACATCATAACTTATATTAGATTTACGATGAATGGTCTATTTATTTCATTTTGGTTATGGTTTTGTTAAAAATCTAGATCCGTCTCTAGATATTGTGATTACAGACATGTTATGATGCCCCCTGGTGTTCTATTGATTACCTCTTAGGCCAGGTTCACACGATGTATTATGGCACGCAATGTGGTACGTAGACGGCGTGGTAGGTTTTGCGGGCCGTATACACTCCCATTGTTTTCAATGGGAGCCGGTACCGTATACGCGGCGCTATTTTGTGGCCGCCGCCAAATCACGGCCTCAAAATAGCGCCGTGTATACGGTACCGCCTCCCCTAGAAAACCATGGGAGCATATACGGCCCGCAAAACCTCCCGTGCCGTCTACGTACCACATTGCGTGCCATAATACATCGTGTGAACCCGGCCTTAGAAGGTCCACCTAATAGGTCCGGTACTGGTGAATAAATGGACGTTCTTAAAAGGAATCAAAGTAACACCAGGGGGCAACATAACAAGTAGGTAATCACAATGTCTAGAGAATAGAGGCAAGGGCAAAATTTTAACCTCTTCCTGACACCAGGTCTTTAAAGTTACCAGATCTCCGCTGTAATATACATTGTATTGCAATGTGCCGTGGCCCTCCAAAGTAGAAAAAATGGCCCCTGGGACCATTCCTTACCAGCCCTATACCTTTGCCATTTCAGGCTGGCTCCTGTACGGCGAGGTCGTGGGAGCCGACCTGTTCCTATGGCAGCCGGGAGCCTTAGGAAGTAATAATTGACCCACACACAGAATATTGCCTCCTTTATTGGTCCCCACATAGTATAATTCCCCCTTTATTGGACCACACACAGTCTATTGTCCCCGTTACACAGTTTTCCAGGCAAAAAAAAAAACATTTTCTTAAAAAAAGGTACTTTAGTGCTATTAATGGGTTAATAATAGCACCAAAATACCTTTAGCAGTGTATTGAGTGATTTATGGCTTTCTCCGGGAGCTCCTGGCATCCCCTACATTTGCTTATACGCTTCCCTAGCTTCCTGCTGTCCTAACCTACAACTCCCATGATACCCTTTCAATCCCTGATTCCCTAGCTAGCCTGCGGACTACTAGCCCTATCTGTTGACCTACCTACCTAACTCACTCAGTCCCAAACTCCCCCCTCCCCACCCACCCAATCATACTTAACTCTCTTCTGTATCCTGGAGGTCAGTTTCTGTAGTCTTCTTCTGAGGACTTCTTTCACATACGTGTTATGTGCTCCATAGCACAGGCGCCGGCAGAAGTGGAGGAAGTGCTGCATCTTGCTAGAAGACTGAAAATAGATAAGTTTGATGGGGATGGGGGTGGGGGTGAGCATTGATACTTTGTTTCCAGAAATGCAGCCTAGTGTTCAGTTCCCTACCTGTTACTAGGAAAGTACCATCCATAGATACATTAAAAAGGTAAGACAGGTTCACAGTGAATGGAAAGGGGAGGGGCTGATTCTCTTCATACAGTCAATGGAGAGAGGCTGATTCTCTTCATACAGTGAAGTGGAGGAAGTGCTGCTTCTTGCCAGAAGACTGAAGAGTGAAAATAGGTAAGTTTGATGGGGGTGGGGGGGAGTATTGATACTTTGTTTCCAGAAATGCAGAAATGGAACATCATCGGAATAAAATGTACCTGTGATGGTCATGTGACTGTAGGTAAATAAAGATTTTTTTTTTTAAAATAAAGTAAATTGGAAGTTAGGCAGAGGGAGGGGATCTATGTATTCATTTTTGATTTATCCCAGACAACCCCTTTAAACCTCACACAATATACAGCCTCCTTTATTGACACACACATATAGTGTCCTCTATATTGGGCCCCATACAGTATATTGCCCCCTTTATTGGCCCCCAAACAGTATATGCAGCGCCACACCTCCCATGAGGCGACCTGAAGCGACCGCTTCAGGCGGCGCTATGCCAGGGCCCCAGGGAGGGCGGCATTTTTGCTTACCTAAGCCAGTCGAGGACAAGCTGTCCTGGACTGGCTTAGCGTTACAGTCACCGAGCGGTGGATTGGGGAAGCAGCACTGCTCCAGCGGCCTCCCCTGATGCTCAGGCAGAGAGCAGGTCCTCTTCCTGCCTGCTCTCTGCCTGCTAACGCCGCTCCGCCACGCCCCCTTCGCTCTGCCCCACCCCCTTCGCTTTGCTCCACCCCCTCTGCTCCACCCCCTCCTCCCGGAGAGGGGGAGTGGCTTTCTGTCGTCTGCCTCGGGCGGCAAAAAAGGTAGGTTCACCCCTGAGTATATGTCCCCTTTTATGGCCCCACAGAGTGTCACCTGCCTCAACTTCAACCCCAGCCTGCTACTGGATACTAAGTCCAGATGCTAAATGAGACATAATAATACATGACCCCCCGATCCCCGGGGCCCCACGCATTTGAGTGGGTTGCATTATAGCCACTTTGAGAAAATAAGCTTTACTCCAGGAGGCAGATAATATTCTCCAACCCTGGGCCATTGCTCAGACCCTGAACCAAGTAGAACACAATGTATCACTTTTTCATGGACTATTTCTTCAGTGGCAAATAATATTTTTTAGACGGAGCAAAAAACTGAAACCCATCGAGGCTCCAGACGAGCCCATCATTATGTGCGGTAATTCTGGATGCTAGCTATGTTAATTGTTAGATAAAGCCGTTCCATTTTTTAAAGTAACAGTGTCATCCATTACTCGCGCCAGACCCTACTTCTCTTCACTCAGCGATTCTATCTATTGTCCGCTGTACACACTCAGCAAATGATAAATTGGCTCATTTATCTGACTTTCCAGCTTTCCCCAGACAAACAATATTAAGGAGGAAAGATTATACATTGCTTCAGGAGTCATAAGCGCTTGAGAAAACCAACGTCTTGAAAGATATTACCCAGGTGCTGATGTACAGACATTTCACATTTTTTTTTTTTACAGATTCAGTTCCTAATATTAGACAGACATTATATTTTACTTTAACGGTCTGTTCACATTTGTAACCATTTTCTTGCTCCAATGTAATGAAAATAAAGTTTGAACTCACTTGAAAAATCTTTTCTGCAGACCTATGTGTCTCCATGGTTACAGACTACAAACAAACACTGCGTGTAGTCTGATGCTATAGTCATATCTTACGTCACTCTTTACTCTCTCTATATTGGCCAAATTAAAGGGGTATTCCTACGTCGCATACTCACCAGTCTTCACTGCTGTAAAATCTTCTTTCTTCCTGGTTTCTTGCAACAGTTGGTGGGTGGAGTTTCACATGCAACCTGCCGTTTAGACCCACCCCCAAATTAGCATATAACTCCGCCCACCACATAGCGTGATCCTATGGGGTGGCTGAAGGGCCTGTGATGTCATCAAAGGTCCTCAAATAACACTATATGCACAATATTGGACTATGAAGTACAGGCAGGAGCAACTCCATACTGTGTTACATACAGAGACTGCCTGTCTCTGCCATAATGAACACAATTGAATTAGCTAGCCTGATAACTGGGAGAACAGAAGACGAGTTCAGAAATGAAAGCAGCTCCTTTCCCCTATCTGAGAGCAGGAAGGTCACGTGGTGTAGACACAGGAATAGCTAGATACAAAGGCTTGCTCCCATGCACTTAGCCCCTCCTCCCTCCAGCCTGAGAGCAGGCAGATACATCACTTGACTTTTGAGCAGATAAGTCAAGGGCTGTGTCAACAATGAATTGAATAAAGTAAGATAGTGGACAAACCAAGCAGTTTTGCTGAAGCAGTATATTTAGGAAAAGTTTTACATCCACATTAACAAGCAGTATAGATAGGATCCTTGTGATGGGACAACCCCTTTAAGTTACAGTTCTTAAAGGGTCATTAACTTTTCAGACAACTTAGTCTCATTTAATATAGCATGTGATTCTGGACCAAAATCAAATGCACTTTAATGAAAAAAGTTGCTTCTTTCTGTTTAAAAACCTTTCTAAAGTTCCTACCACTAGGTCTCCCTTCAGCCTAGTTTGCAGTTCCCTACCTGTTACTAGGAAAGTGCCATCCATAGATACATTAAAAAGGCAAAACGGGTTCACAGTGAATGGAAAGGGGAGGGTAAGATTCTCTTCATACAGTGAATGGAGAGGGGAGGGGCTGATTCTCTTCATACAGTGAATGGAGAGGGGAGGGGCTGATTCTCTTCACAGCCTCCACAAACGTCTGTAAACTGGACCAAACAGTCAGCACATCTCACAACTTCCAATATAAGAAATTTACGTCTGCATCCACATCAATCTAAAGAAACTCAGCAACAGCAAAGACGTCGGTTAATATTAGACGATGAAAGAAAAACATTTAGAAAAGAAAGTTTTAGGTTAAAATTGCCCCCCTTTTTCCAAGATAAGAAATAAAAATAGACAAACACTAACTCATATACATTAGGTATCCCCGCAACTGAAAATGCCCGAGCTACAAATATTCTACAATATTTTTCTCAGTTTTGCCTTCCAAAAAACCCCAAAACATTAGACGTTCCCCAAAATGGTATAAATAAGAAGTACAACTGACCTCACATTAATAGATGCCTCACAAAGCCCCGTATACCAAAATATATAGAAGTTATGGGCGTCGGAATACAGTGACACCTGGAACTTTGAAAAAAATTTCAAATTTTTGAAATTTTCTTAACGCATAACAAAAACTCTATAAGGCTGAGGCCCCACGTTGAAGAAACGCAGCTTTTTTGGTTGCAAATTTTGCTGCATTTCTTTGAGCCAAAGCCAAGAATGGCTACTAAAGTAATGGGAAATATCGAGGAAGTTCTTAGATTTCTCCCTTCTGTACAATTCATTCTGGGCTGCGTTTCTGAAACGTGGGGCCTTAGCTTAACTTTTGTATCACCATAATCACAATGACCTGCAGGATATAGTGAACACAGTGAACGCCGTAAAAAAAAAAAATTCATAAGAAAGTGGCTCAAATGTGTTTCCTTATAAATCCCCCCATTATGAATTTTTTGCAGCCTCTCAGTACACTGTATGGAATATTACGACAAAATCTGTGATGGTCAGCGTGCCGTATTGTCGTATTGTTTGTCAAGCAGACATAATTGATCCAAAGTTTAACGATGTGAAAATTAGAAAATTAGAAAATTTCAAAAATTTGCAGATTTGTTGAATGTTTTTGGAAACCTTCTTTCCTATACAGTGTATCAGCTGTGTCTCCAGAATGGATTGGACTGTAACCAGTTTAATTATATCCTGTTGTTTTAATCTGGGATAAGATAACGTACGTGGAGGACTTTTCCTGTTAGGAAGGCAACGCTATGTCGGGACTTTTCCTCTCTTCTTCCAAAGTAGAATGAAAACAAACGGTACATTGTATAACTGGTCATTGTGCGGAGCGTAGACCCAAGAGCTTGGCAGGAAGAGAACTGGCCCCAGTGAAAACACACCGAGAGGAAAGAATCGCCACTTCACACACTTTACAACTGTGAACCGGTATTAAGTCTCTTTTCTCGCTGCTCCGAGTTTTCTAAGAAAACAGCTGAGTCTCAGAAGTTGTCTTGTGATGTCTCATAGAAGCCATTTAATCTCTTGGTTATGTAGAGGTGATTATTTACACAGTAGTAAAATAAATGTCTGATTTCCGTGGCCTGTCGTAAAGTAGCAGATTATATAATTCTTCCCAGTTTGGATTACAGGCCTTATCTCTGCTAATGAATTTTTACTGTTGCTAAAGTTGGTAGAAACGAGAAATTTCAGAATTGAATCCCTATTTTTATTAAAAAGACACATCGACTGGTCACTTTCTCCGACAAGGTCAAGTCATTCCTCTCCTGCTGTTGTCATCACACCCACAATGTCATTGATTCTAGGGTGTTCTGGCCTCACCGAATCCCGTCATTGACTCTGTACAAAGCAACCCAGTTCTTACTAACCCAATGCCATGAACAGACAGGTCACTGCCTCCTGCAAGATCAACACAATCATCTCCTTCTGCTATTTTTATTTCATTTGATGGTTTATGTGAAATATCTTGAAAAAATTAGTTCTACTTTCCCTACATGAATACAAATGGAATAGTAAGAACAAATTGTTACACGGGGGACTCACAGTTACTCAAGGTTACTGTGAACCCCTGACAATAACAGATGATCACTGGGGAGATGGGGTCCCACCATGTTGCCAGCAGCTATAATTTTATCTTTAGAGTATCATTGCTCATCTGAAAATAAGTTAATCACAGCTGTGTGGGAGAACTGGCAGTAACTGTTGAATTTCCCTGCAGCACCCCCACAGGAGAAATGAAAAATTACAGCATCATCATAATTCTCATTTAAATAAATACATTTCATGATAATACTTCTGAATAAAAGGTAAATTGAATAAAATATTGAAAAATTGACAGGCTCCAATTCACAGAAAAAACATTGGGTGGCCACACATAGCCAAGGTAGACATCTTGTGGCAGAATATCATAAAATCATGTTGGGCTACTGATCTTGGGATATGTTGAGCCAAGAGGAAAGGTAAGTAAGGACACATCTGTGTATCACTATATAGTCATAGACTGGCATGTGTTGCGCATAGGTCCTCATGTTAAAATAAGTATACATTGTGACTAGTGATGGAAGGACCTTGTAAGATCTGTATCACAAATATTGAGAAGGTTCTCCCACAAGTGTCAGTTCTGAACTAGTTTGCTCCCAACTGGAACTGATTTTATTATATTCTGGGGTCTGGATAGGCTAGAGAGGCTCAGGGCAGGTGTGGGAAAATAATAAACACTGATACTCACCTTTGCGAGGATCTGCTACAGCATCTGGTCTTCTTTTCTGACACATTCCAACTACCTGGGGCAACGCCAACAACCATGGGTCATCACTGAGGTCTGGAATTGGACCTATGAGGTCACTTGGAGTGTGACAACATCATGAAAATTCCATCATAGCATCGTGATGTTGACCTGCCCCACAGGACTGCTGAAGCACAACCACCGATCGCTGATGTTACCCAAGAAGCCAGAAAAGTCTACGAAAGAAGACTGGACACCACGGCAAAGCCTTGGTGAAGTGATGAAAGATGAGTTGCTTGTTACTTTAACACACCTTTTCCAGCCTACACTATTGAGTATAATTATAATTTGTGGGTGGCTAACTCCAAAAATATCGGGTTTGGCCAAACCTGCGATTTTCTGAAAATTTTTAATGGGCCCAGCTCAATAGGCTCATCTCTAATGAGGAGAAATTAGCAATTCATGTCATTTGGTCGTGGATTTAAAGAGATTGTCTCAACCCAAAATTTTTGGAACTGGTTTATTACGAGCTTATCCTTAAATGTGACCTAAGCCTGTTCCCAATTTGTGAACGAACTCTGCCTGCCTTGATCCATACACCTTCTGACCACGACTTCTGTTTTGCACTGGAATCTTCTACACAATTTTTACAAATTGAATAGAAATATATTAATATTCCGGTGTATACTGGTTTGACAGATGTCAAAAGAGTTACTTGGGCTTTCGGTGTGTGAACAGAACCCTAGAGATATTTTTGTCGTACACCCCAGGACTTTCCAGGAGTATTCGGCAAACGTAGGTCTCTACAGTGATGTGAATGGAGCCTAATCCCTAAAAACCTTTCCCTGACCGCAGCAGCACACTTTCCTCCAGCACAAAGTAGGTGGAGTGCAAACACGACGGTAATGGTAAATATTATGTAATGCCCCCCATGACACTGCAGATGTGTGAACTTGTTTTAAACTTTTATGTGGAGTTTTACAAGTTTATATTCACATTCCACGGTCTCTGCCAAAGTGTTGAGTTGGTCATAGCTTTGGACAAAATCACAAAACACAATGCCTTTATTTATACTGGGCACATTTCCACATTTCACAGAACTATGTCTTAAGAGCAAGGTTTAGTTTATTTTGAAAAACTATTGGAGATGGTTCGGCCGAGATCCAACCAAAGTTCATGCTGTATTTACTGTATAGGGTAGTCCGCCATTTCCTGGGTCTCTCCTGTATGGTTTCCAATATCCGTGACATCACTGGGTTCTAGGGATTTGCCACATCGAAGTCAGAATGTTGCAGAATCTTGAAACATTGTAATCAAATGTATCAAATAGCAGATATTTATTAGAATTTGTGGCACATTTTGCAATCATTTAGAAATGTAGAGTTTATTTGTACATACATCGGGAATGAATTAACAAAAACAACATAGATTGTCTATGGGTTGAGTTCTTAAAACGGATTGTCTATGGGTTGAGTTCTTAAAACGTCTTAAAGGCGAGCGCTATCTACTGTATCTGAGCCAGGGCCCAAATGCCCGAACTCTGCCTGCCTTGATCCATACACCTTCTGACCATGATTCCTGCCCTCTCCTTTGGTGTCATGCCTCATATATGTGTCTGTTAATGCTAACAGAGTCCACTCTGAGGGTAGTGATCTGGGGATTCCCTGTGCGAACAACCAGGAGCCCGGATATTTATCTGAGCCAGTGCCCAAATGCCCCAGTCCTCATAGGAGTCATTTCTGCATTATTCTGGTCCTGAACAACGAGCTCCATTTGGTTCCTTTGCCTGCTACAATTTTTTTGTTCCAAATCCACCAATTGGTTTGTGTTCTTGTCTACTTGTTTGCTGCCTTCCCTGACCTTAGCCTGGTCTCCATTTGTGAACAAACTCTGCCTGCTTTGATCCATATACCTTCTGACCATAATTCCTGCCCTCTCCTTTGGTATCATGCCTCATATACATGTATATATGTCAGTCATTGCTAATAGAGTCCACTCTGAGGGTAGCGATCTATGGAACAGGTTGTTCGTGCTATAGATGCTCAACCGCGTAACCTAGCACCGCTGGCCACGGCACTGGAGTCGGCATGGCTCAACATCCCAGTGACCATCATCACAACATCCCCTCTCTTCGTGCACGTATCGCAACGGTCTGCTCTGCCAAAGGTGGTAATTCTGGATTTTGACAGGCGGTCACATTATTGTGACTGGACTGTGTATTTAATTATCTTTCCTGTGACACTATGGCATTGCGATGTTGCAAGCACACAAGTTAAAACTAAGGCAGCCAATTTTATTTTTTGGGACTGGAAGCCTTCCGCGAATCATAACTTTTTGTTATTTTTCAGTCGATGTTTGAGGGCTTGAGACATATTTTTCAATGGCCTAGTTTTGGGGCGGCTATACCTTACTGACAAAATTTTCCTAACTCTTTTTGGTGGAATGCAAATTTTAAAAAAACAATTTGGCATTTTTTTTTTCTTTTTTTTTTTTTTTTTAAATTTAGAATTATGAGCAGTTCACCAAACACCATAAGTGCAGGTTACCACTGAATTGTATATAAATTTTCAATATTTTGCAATTTTCTTTACAATAAAAACACATTTTCCAAAAATATTTTGTTCGTGCATTTCCATAAAAGTCAAAACTGTTTAATTTTTCCATTAAAGGGCTTGTTTTTTGCAGGATGAGCCGTCCTTTTCATTGGTACCGTTTTGGGTAAAAGTGATGGCCAAAAAATAGCTTTTTGGCCATCATTTTTTAGATTTCTTTTATGATATTCACAGTGATATTTTTATAATATGGGTCGTTACAGATGACCACATGGAATATGTAATTTTTTTTTTTGTATTTTTGTTTTTCTTTTTTTGATACGATACAACGAGGGGGGTCACTATTGTGAGAAACCTCTTAGATGTCGAGGTCAATAATGGCCACAGCATTTAAGGGGTTAAACACCCCGGCATACAACAGAGAGTCGGCCTTCACCATGCCATATATTTACAGCAAAGTGCGTTACGGTTAAGGTAAATGCCTATCATGGTGCAGGAACGGGTTAATATGTGCACAAAAGGAATTCAATGCGTACAACAAAAAAACATAAAAAAAGTTTCTTTCTAACTGAGGTTTGGTCACGGAGTCGTCCAAAAATAGAAAAACTGCGGTTTATTTTCTGCCCGCAGTTTAATTTTGGCTCCTGAGGTAGGTGGTGATGTGAGATTACCGTAATCTGTGCCCTGAAATAAAGCAGCTTCTGTGTCTCTGAGTTCAGGATAATTTTAGATCATAAACATTAAAAAAAGGAAAACTTTAATAAAGTCTGTAGGGTCGCACAATACAGAAAAGTGTTTTCTGCTGTCGGCCTCTTTTAGCTTACTTGGCCGGGGCCCACCCATGTGACAATGGAGATCCTACTGTAGAGAAAAGAAGTGTCAAAATGGCCCTCATTGCCTGCAAGTCTATAGAAAGGCAGAATAGTGCGCACGCGCTGAGACGTATAGTGACCGCACGCAACATACACAATGCAGAACTCCTCCAGGTCCAAAGTGGACTGTGAAAGTCGTCGAATAATCTGATTAATTTACAAATAAATGAACTAGAAATTAACCTCATTATTCGACAATTTTCGCAGTCCACTATGAAACTGGAGGAGTTTTGCATTTTGAATGTTGTGTGCATGTATACACTATCCTATCTATCTATCTATCTATCTATCTATCTATCTATCTATCTATCTATCTATCTATCATCTATCTATCTATCTATCTATCTATCTATCTATCTATCTATCATCTATCTATCTATCTATACAATGGTATATTTCCATTAGACACACAGTAAACATTGGAAATCTTGACATTGACCGCTGACAGACGCCATGTGAATAGAGCCCTATACACCCTGTATCATTGATGTGAATATGGGCAGTGACTTGAGCGGCTCCTGATATCATTTTCTGCCTCCTTGAGCACATGCCGTACAAATGTGAAGCGGAAATGAATCTCCTCAGAAGAGAGTTTATTGAGACAAGCGTCCTGTTTGTTTTTCTTGACTAGAATACGGGTTAAAAGACTTTCTCCTCGCGGGTTTCAAAAGAATTCAATGTAATGAGCCCAACGCACAAATAAAAGCTACCGAGGTGTTCCTTGATTTATATCTGGAATATGGTGGAGGGGAATTTTCCATCTTAACCATCCCCGAGGAGCCTTTCTGACCATTTAGGTGGTCGTGATTCTAATGAACGTTGAGTTCTTGAGGAAAGGAATATTTTTAGAAGATGTTTCCATTAGCTGCAAAGTTACAGAATATGTACGGTGGGTATTCTGTAACTACATCCAGATGCGGACTAAGATCTATTGTCCTGACTATGGACCCCACGCGTATACAGCACCCTATACAAGAGACCACTGACAACACTATTCATACCTGACAACCATTCTGTCCCAAAAATGGACCCTTAATGGGGCTTTTCAGGATACAGAATTTTCTGCTAGTGTCCGTTCCCACTTATGATAAGTAGAGGTCCAATCTCTGAGTGACAATTTCAGGCCTCAGTGGTCACATGGGGCATGCCGATGTCACGACGCATTGACTCAACCGTCATGTCGTTGGTGTGACCACATGACCACTAAGGCCCAATCACCCGTGATCCCCTCAAGGAGACCAGAAGATGATCGAAGAGGACCACAAGGGACACCAAGAAGGTTAGTAAAGGTGAGTATCAGTGTTTATGTTTCTGCACCTCCCATGCTCTGGGGACTGAAGAGATTCCAAATAATAATAGTGGTTCGTGGACCCAGAAGATAAGGGTTTGGTCAAATTTGAAATTTTTTGGAAAATTCACAATGAACTGGTTCACCCATCTCTAAAAGTGACTATGAATTGGGGCTTGGTTGCCAGCATGGCCACACATTAGATAGGTGCTGAATGAATGCTATCTCTCCAAGGGTAGAGTTAACAGTCAGATGGGTGGGGTCCAGGGGCGTAACTACCACAGAGGCAGCGGAGGCAGCTGCCACAGGTCCCGGGCCTTTAGGGGGCCTGGTGACAGCCGCTACCGCTGCGTTTTGTTTTTTTTTAATAGGCCATTACGGGCCCTATTTACTTGCCGATCCTGGCTGGGCCCCACTGGGTAAGTGACACCGTGGGCCCCAGAAATACTATCATTATACTTAGGGGTCTTTGCAAACCCCTGAGTATAATGATCGGTGGACTGGGAGAGGTAAGGGAACGTAACAAACACTGTTACTTACCTCTCCACGATCCTGCCAGGCCTCCTTCCTACTTGTCTGACGTCTCTGACGTCACATGAGCCAGGCCTGCTTCCCGGGTCATGTGACGTCCGACGTAATAGAAGAAGGACGGCAGCAGAGAAAACAGCGTAGGAGCCGGGGGACAGGTAAGAAACAGTAATTTTTTATGTTTTTATTCCCTTGGGTCTCCGATTATTATACTCTGGGGTCTGAAAAGACCCCAGAGTATAATAATTGTTTATGGGTGTCCACTATGGGGTATAATACTGTGTGCAGGGGCCACTATGGTGTATAATACTGTGTACAGGAGCCACCATGGGGCATAATACTGCGTACAGGGGCCACTATGGGGTATAATACTGTGTGCAGGGGCCACTATGGGGGATAATACTGTGTGCAGGGGACATTATTGGGGACAATACTGTGTGCCGGGGCCACTATGGGGGATAATAATGTGTGCAGGGGCCACTATGGGGGATAATACTGTGTGCAGGGGCCACTATGGGGGATAATACTGTGTGCAGGAGACACTATGGGGGATAATACTGTGTGCAGGAGACACTATGGGGGATAATACTGTGTGCAGGGGGCATTATTGGGGACAATACAGTGTGTAGGGCCCACTATGGGGGATAATAATGTGTGCAGGGGCCACTATGGGACATAATACCGTGTGCAGGGCTTACTAAGGGACATAATAGAGTGCGGAGGAGGGAGTTGGTCGAGGTCTTCTGCGTCGGTGTTGGTTGCGCGGGGGGGGAGGGGGCATGTCAAAAGTTCACCACGGGGCCCCGCCATTCCTAGTTATGCCACTGGTGGGGGCCCAACTACTGGGTCCAATCTTAACTCTGCAAGGACATATCGGGGAGTCGGCTGTAACTACGGCCATAGTTCCTATAGAGATGGAAGCAAGGGTTGAGCACCGTCCCTGCCTTCCCGATTGCTGTGTGCACAGCTATGGGAGCTGCCATGATACATCTCCCCTCTGATCCGGCAATCACATGACCAATAGGGGCCTGAGAACTGAAGGATCCAGATCACATCTGTAGTATTGGTGGCTGCATCACTCCTGTATCTGGGCTAAATGTATCATCCTAATGTTTCAGCCCTGGTTACAAGGGAATTCAGCCAAAAAAAAAGTCCTGATAAGATGCCGCCAAAGGTCAATTTATGACTTAATGTTTAGAAAAAAAATAAAATAAATAAAAAAAAATAAATAAATAATAATAATAAAAGAAAACAATAAAATAAATTAAAAAAAAATTAAAGTAAAATAATTTTAAAAAGTTAAAACCACACCCACATCACAGGTTCTAGCCCCACCCCCAGTGACACAACAATAAGCAAAAATTACTGTAACAGAGAGGGAAAACTACTTTAAATTTCCCTGAACCAGGGAAATTGGGCCGGCACTGAAGTGGTTAAGCCATGGCCGCAGCACAGAGGGCTTAGTGGGTAAGTACACTAAACGTGTTTAACGTATGGTCAATTTTGATGCTTTAAATGGGATTGGGCTGCAATATCAGACACAACCACACAGACATGGGTGGCGCTGTTTTAAAGCAAAAAACAAAAACCAGAATTTTTTTTTAACAGGAGCTGCAGGGAGAAGTTCACTGATCCACCAGCAAATATTAATGTTTTGCTTCTTCTCAGTTTTCTTCCTAAACACCTGCTTCTAATTTCGACCATTTCCGTTCTGCCTATACCGTATTGCGTTGCCACAGGAAACGTCCATAAAGCTTCCCTTGTTGCACTTTGGGCCTCAGATGTCTCGCTATTTATTTGCCTATACTTTGCATATTTGTAAACCGGGCAAAATTGTCCAGATGAAACAGAGCAGGCGCTTCCCAGCTGAGAAAACAGGTCATTTGTAGTAATTCCTGCCAGAAAACAGAGGGGATCAGTGTGCGGAGCAGGAAACGCCGCCAGAGGGAGAATAATAATGACCGAGCGGCCCAGAGTAGCAGGAGAGTCATTTATCACCCCAGGACGAGTGATGAACACCCCACCTGACACCCCGAAACCACGGCCCTGACACCAAATCCATCCTGTAGTCAGTGTATAAGGCTACGCCCTGTGGGTGACTGGCGACAGCTCAGGGACACAAGATACGCCGATGCCCAAATATATGTCTCATTATTGGGGGCAACTGGAAGAGAAATGTGGCCAAAAGCTAAGCAGTAATGTGGCTATTGTACCTGATCCTACAGGGGGCGCTGTGACATCACACTGGATCACCTCTTGGCTGCCATTCTCCTACATTGAGCTGCTAGGTTAGTGTCACCAGAACCAGCATATCACTCCAGCCCTGCAGATAGATAGGTTACTGTCACCAGAACCAGCATATCCCCCCAGCCCTGCAGATAGATAGGTTAGTATCACCAGAACCAGCATATCACCCCAGCCCTGCAGATAGATAGGTTAGTATCACCAGAACCAGCATATCACCCCAGCCCTGCAGATAGATAGGTTAGTGTCACCAGAACCAGCATATCACCCCAGTCCTGCAGATAGATAGGTTAGTGTCACCAGAACCAGCATATCACCCCAGCCCTGCAGATAGATAGGTTACTATCACCAGAACAAGCATATCACCCCAGCCCTGCAGATAGATAGGTTAGTATCACCAAAACAAGCATATCACCCCAGTCCTGCAGATAGATAGGTTAGTGTCACCAGAACCAGCATATCACCCCAGTCCTGCAGATAGATAGGTTACTATCACCAGAACCAGCATATCACCCCAGCCCTGCAGATAGATAGGTTACTGTCAATAGACCCAGCATATCACCCCAGTCCTGCAGATAGATAGGTTAGTGTCACCAGAACCAGCATATCACTTGTTGGCTCCAGTCCCGCAGATCCTATTCCTGTCCATTTTGTGCCTGTTTTGGGGCTGCAGATTACATGTCACATTAATCCGGTGTGCCCCATAGACTGCCTAGAACATCTCCCTTCACCCACTGTTTTAAAAAAGCGGTGAGCCGAGTGCAGGACCTGAGGTACGTCAAGTGCCAAAAGTGTGTCAAAAAGAGCGCCCCATAGCTGGCCCGTGTGTCTAGCATTATAGATCCATTGAAATTAACTGATTGAGCTGCAATACCAGATACAACCTGTATACAGGCATGGCGCTGCTTTTGGAAGATAGAAGCCTTTTTTTCTAATCCTGGATTGGGTTTTGCATAGGGTACATTTTAGGTGTGTTAGGATATGTTCACTTGGAGGATATTGGTGCTAATTTTGAGACGGATTTTGCCTCCCAATTCTTGTGCCATTTTGCACAATGGGAGGCAGTGAACAAAACAGGGCAGTGAAACAAATAAGCTTGGTCTTGCCACAGACACCATCAGCAATGGAAAGCCAGAGAGCTGGAAAACAGATGCAGAAGCCGATTTTCTGCCATGTGAACATACAGTCCGGCATATGTGTTGTTTTTTGTCTTTATCTCTATATATATAATCCCCCTATATGCCTATATGTTATCTGGCAGTGCAATGCATCATGGGATGACGCTGTAGTCTTTCCAGATTTTCCGTCTTTCTCTCAGCTCCCAAATGCAAACATTGGGAAGTCTCTGGAGGAAGCAATCTCAGGCAAACCTCCTTCCACTGGCAGGTTGGAGGATCTGGATTACTAATCAGGGGGACATTTATCACGCAGGATTCGGTAAGGATGTTTGTGGAGGTTTTCTTACAATGGTTCTGAACTTACATGTCAGAGGGTTCTGTCACTACATGAAAATCCACAGCTGGCGAGGAGCTGAATCGGTGCCAGGGGCTCCGGCCGACAAGGGTTGAGTTACAAATGACAATGTTGGGTTGTGAACGCTGAATTGTAAATTCTGAAGCCTCTTGATACTAGCAGGGATAGTGTTGTAGTGTTGCTTTTATGTACCTTAGCCTCCCGTGGTAGCCGCCATGGGCAGGGGAATGTTCTGGCGTTCTTGTATCGGAGCCCATAGGAAGTCTGAGGTTGCAACTCAAGCCGGTGACTGAATGATACAATGAATCGGAAAGAGACTTCTCATAGTCTTCACGAGTTGGATGTTGACCTAGGAGATGTGGCTTAGGTGTCTGGTAGAGAAGTAGGAGAACTGGCTTTGTTACTTGACACATTGTCCCAAGCACAGATGTGCCCAGAGTCCACACTTAAATTAGTTCCAATTTGCTTAACCTTTCCCTCATCTCTGCCAGGCTCCCTTGCAGCATCTGCCATTCCTTCGGGGTCCTCTTCCACCTTTCTGAGTGACGTCAGTACCTAAGGACCTAAGTGGTTACAGGGGGCGAGTCAACAGCATGAGGCTTTATCACCAGTGTCATGACATTGGTACATCCCATGATTGGCCCCTAGGGCCCCTGACCTCAGCTAGGAGGCCTGAAGGGGACCCCAAAGGAGTGCAAGATGAGGTGAAGGAGTCCAGGTAAGGTGAGTATCAGTATTTGTGTTTCTTCACCTCCCCTGGACCTCATCCTTTTATGTTCCCCAGTCTCATGAGATCTCACAGTATAATAGTGATCTGTGTTTGACAAACCCCAAAAGTTTCGGGTTTGGGTCAAACCAAATACAGTTTTAAAATTTGGGCCGAATCTGGTTTGATCCAAACCGGTTCATAAAATTTCTAGTCCCTGATATTCCTGACCTTTGGCTTGTACATGAGCGGCAGCCATTGGTTGAGCAGTGATGTTCCATTTCAATGGGGAACCATCACTCGCCCACGGATTGTCTGACGTACTCAAGTGTGGCCAGAAGCTCAACAAGGCTCAACTAAATGGAGAGATGAATGTGCAGTTTACTTTTTTATTTTAAGACTCTGAAGGGTATTTTGTTGCTTACTATGTCTGGTTTTGTCCTAGGGGGTCCAAGACGGTTAAGGTACCATAATGTTCGCAAAGTTTTTTCCTCCCCTAAAGTGGCAATCAGTGATTTGGCAATGAAAATAGACCAATATGTCTTCTGAACCAATGGGAATTTTTGGAAAGAGACAAGGAGCGCTCAACTGTTTTTTGTTCTACTTCAGTTCTTTGGCTGGGGCTGTATCTCCAGTCACAAGTTAGACCTCGGAGCCATGTATTCTTGATGACGGTCCTGGAGGTTCCAGTCTTAGAGGACCTTGCCAAGACTTTGGGCCAATTCTTGTCTTAATGCATTTCCAAAGACTCCCCTGATGAAGCTTCTCACCACCCAAAAGCAATTGGAATGGGAAGAATCAGTACTGGGCCCCTTTTCTCCAAGGGCTCCATAGCAGTCACATAGTCTGCTTTTCACTCCATGAAAAGAATATGCAAATCTGTCTTCCATGATGTAATTCCATGATGTAATTAGGAAGTCAGATGCCTCAGTGTTGCAACCGAGGACGTCTGTTTCGATGTTATTGCATCTCGTCAGCCCGGTGTAGAAAAGACTAACCTGGTAGAGGTGAGAGGCTTAGACAGACTTAGACTTCCTAATTACATTATGGACAGATTTGCATATTCTTCCCATGGTCCCTTGCACAGTGGAGTGCTAAAGGCTTAATAAGTCTCCACACACCTATATGGTGGTCTCTCCCCAAGGAGTGATGATATCCCCTAACCCTGTCTAAGCCTCTCACCTCTACCAGGTTAGTCTTCTCTACACCGGGCTGATGAGATGCAATAATATCGAAACGGCCGTCCTTGGTTGAGAGATTATACCTGGTAATAATCCCAGCATCACTGCAAAACAAAGGCCTCTTGGAAGGTCGAGCATGATGTTAAAGGGAGCAGCCTTTATTGGGCTATATCACTGAGATTCTGTCTTCCTAATTACATCAGGGAAGACAGGCTTGCACATTCCAGTGATTGCCCTCTATTGGTTTGCAACACTGAGGCACCTGACTTCCTAATTACATCATGGAAGACAGATTTGCATATTCTTCCCATGGTCCCTTGCACAATGGAGTGCTAAAGGCTTAATAAGTCTCCACACACCTATATGGTGGTCTCTCCCCAAGGAGTGACGATATCCCCCTTTCACTCCATGACTTAGTGAAGTATGAAGAAGATCACCAGGGACCACAAAGTTGAAGTAGGAGCAAGAACCGCGCAAGTCCTTGGTGTGAAGACCCACTATACAGTCACCATATCATAACTTCCCAGACCCACATGATTCGGAGGAGAGTGAGATTTTGGGGATTTTTGGAATTACAGTGAATTCTTTGCAACACTATAATATACAGTAGATATGAGACAATGTGAGATGTGAACTGTTTTGTTACCACAATCCCCGACTCTTATCAGTTACAGTGAGCTGACATGGAATCTGCAGAGACTTGGAGGTTATCAGCGTTTTCCTTATGTTGGAGGTCTCATTTTCTGGATGAATAGTCTATTGTGTGACTAAAAATATACCCTACAGTCTAACACTACAAATACACAAAGGGAATTCAATGTCATAGATGATAAGATTGTGCCACATGTTGGAGTAGCAGTTACTATAACCTACACTATATATGCGTGTCTGTACACAATAAAATGTAGCGGAGCTAAAATTGCTATTTAAAGGGATTGTGTCGCCAGAATATAACTTATTTTTAATCGAGTTTTATATTTTTGGTGAGATTTTATAAAAAAAATTCCATGCTATTATCTCTTTTAAAAAAAATTCCTAAAAGCCCTGAAGTTCTGAGTCGGTCCACTAAGCCATATCATATGCTGAGACTACTTTTTTTCTGCAAGATGTTTATTTGCAGCAGTCACCTCACTTACAGCACTAAAGGGTGGAGTCTAAGTGATCCTCTAGTTTTAAGCCTTAGTTCCCACAAGGAAATTTACACTTTCTAAAGGAGGATCTCAGGTTGTGGTCCTAAGAATATAGTCAAAAACTCAATAGCAGTCAGGAACGGAGACAAGGGTCATCATCAAGAAAGAGGTCAGGACTAGGGTTGAACGTGATCTTTTCCCACAATGCTTTGCTTAGCCTTCATACTGAGTATACGCTGTATACTCAGTGTGAAGACTCCACTGCAGTTCCATAGGAATGAATGGAAGCAGCCGGCACACAGCCTTAACCCTCTGTGCGCCGGCTGCCTCCATTCATTCTAATGGGAGACTAAACTAACATCTCTAGCAGCTACTTACCTCTAGAGATGGCTGCTCCGCTGCCCTCCTTCTTCTTGCCTCGCTGCCCCGCCTCCCAGGTTAGTGTTTAAAGTGCTAGGTAGGCGGGGCTTTTGGCTTAGGAGAGTGTGGGCGGGTACAGGGCGGGGAGATGTGACGTCTCCCCTCCCAGTACCCGCCCACACTCTCCTAACCCGCCCACACTTTCCTAACCTGGCAGGGAGGGGGCAGTGAAGGGAGAAGAGCAGCGTGGAGCCGCAGCGAGGCAAAGAAGAAGGAAGGCACCGGGCACCGGACCAGCCATCTCTGGAAGTAAGTGGACACCAGGGGGGACTTTAAAAAAAAAAAAAAAAAATCCTCTGGCTACTTAGTGATTCACTACACAGTGTGGATTCTAACAATTCTTAGATTCCATGCTGTATAGTGAATAGGATTGCTTTTAAAATCGATCTCCGATTAATAAAAAAATCCCATTGACTTACATTGGGATCGGAATTGGGATTGAGATCGGGTTCGAATGAAAAATGATCGGAAATCGGAATTTAAAATCGATCCTGAAAAGTCAAGATCGGCTCAACCCTAGTCAGGACCTGACAGACCTGAGGAGGAGACAGAAACATTGTCAGGAATGGAAGCAAAGGTGAGAGCCCAGGAGGAGAATAACAGATATCAGACAACAATCCAAGGGCATAGCAGGAGCAAAATCCAAGAACGAGGTCAGGGTTAGTAGCACAGGGGATGAAAGCCAGGAACCTAAGTAGGCAATGCATTAGGGGTGGTCGGCCCAAAAAAATTAGTGTACTCTTATGCTTTATTTGTCACTGTAGGGTGCAATGAGGACATCCAAGGTGGCCATGTTCTGGAGAGGTGTAGGATGGACCCCTTGAACCATTCTATGGTGGACCCAAGGACTCTGCTTCTACACTTTCCAAAGATATCTTTCTTATTCTGCATTGCAGCTCCTTTTTCATGAAAATCAGGGTTTCATTCTTATGCAAATTATCTGAAAGGGGGTTTAGGGGCGTGTCTTCACCTGCCAGGGCTTCACTCTCCCCTTTAGATAACCGACCCTAACTGCAGACAATGTGGAAGATGTCACCAAAGCAATGGGGAGTGGAGCTGTGTGGTAGTTAGGGGCAGATAGTGATGCCCTGAAAGGAGAGGACACGCCCCTAAAGCCCTTATCAGCTAATTTGCATAAGACCAAAATGCTGGAAAATGGAGCTGCAATGCAGAATGAGGAAGACATCTATGGAAAGTATAGCATCCACCCTGAACTGTCATTAGTTTAATACCGATTTTCCCGCTGACAGACTCCCTTTACCAATATGGAATCATTCTATAGTATATGGCAGTATTATGCGGGTACTGTGTGATATTACTTGCTATTATTTAGTGTAGGCGTAGTATGGCGGTATTATTTGCACCATTCATTAGAACTGGTCACTATCACAATATTGCTTTTCTCTATCCAAAAATTAGGGCTGTGCCCAAAAATATCTCACCCTAGTGCCCCATGTGACCAGTATTATTCTGCACGGTAAATTTTGCAATCCAGGGAGGTGAATCCTGATTTATTCTGCAGGGTGAAAGGTTAATCTATGATAAACAGAAGTCCGGTTAACACCCAGGCACCCGGTGCGCTGCCTCCCAAGCAGTGTATATTGATACGTTGAATTGTTGATACTATCATACAGGGCCGCGGTGTCTGCTGTATACAGCATTAATACACTCTTAGGATTTTTTCTAGCAAAACAAAAATGTTTATTTTCTGAGTTGGGTCACTTAGGCGTGGAGTCCGGAGCACATGAGGATACATCTGTTGCTTTTAACAGATGTTTCGCCTCCTTACAAGATGGAACGAGATAAGAAAAATCTGAGTCTATCATTAACCGCATTCTGGAAATAGTTTGAGACCATTTTTTTTTTAGTTTTTTTTTCTGATTATAATAAAATTCAGGGATGACACTTTAAAAAAAAATAAAAAAAATTACCATGGTTATTCCTGAACGGAGCAGACCATATATGTTAGAAAATGTGCAATGCATTGATAAATACAAGAAAAGAAGGCTAAATATATATACATACAAATGTATACAACTCCCACTGCACAATACTAGCTGGTTAGACCCATATCCAGTGAGCTCCCCCTAGTGGAGGCGATAGGCAGACAGAATTACAGTAGGACATTGAGGGTCCAACTCCCCACTGGTGGAAATAACACAGAGAATGGAGCTGGAAGTACAGCGCCGTACTCTGTAGTGGCCAGGCCAGGCTCCCCCCAAAAAAATTTACTTTGAAGGTTGCCTTATCATGACTTCTGTTTTACTTCCCTGATGTGATATCTAAATCTCAGTTTTCCAAAGGGGTGTGTAGTACATAGAACAGAGTGTACTTCTGGTCTACTCCATTGCACACATGATCTGCTTTACTGTACATACTCTACATATTGATACTCCATAGGAGGGTGGAAACACTTTAACGTTGCATTAACATGATACATAGATATACAAGTACCATAGAGTACCATAGATAAAGAACTATTATATTGAATTGACATAAAGCAAGAACTACAAATCTGTGGACTCTTCTCTATCTTCACCTGACTGCCCTGCGGGCATGGAGTCTCCCTCTCCTCTTCTCCACCTTGTGTTCTCTAAGCCACAACTTGACCATGTCCTCAGGGTATTATCCTCTGTAGATCATCCACCTGCATGTGCAATATGTGCAACAGCCAATAATATCAATCTCTAGCTAACAGATTTACAGTCTCCAGATCCAGGTATGCACCACTAACACAAGGCCGAAATTACAAGACCTAAAAATGACATTGCTCAAGCTACTCACGAGATCTAAGACACCCCAAGCTACTCACAGGACCTAAGACACCCTAAACTACTCACAAGGCTAAGACACAGAAACCCCAAGCTACTCTCAGGACCTAAGACACCCCAAGCTACTCACAGGACCTAAGACACCCCAAGCTACTCACGGGACCTAAGACACCCCAAGCTACTCACGGGACCTAAGACACCCCAAGCTACTCACGGGACCTAAGACACCCCAAGCTACTCACGGGACCTAAGACACCCCAAGCTACTCACGGGACCTAAGACACCCCAAGCTACTCACGGGACCTAAGACACCCCAAGCTACTCACGGGACCTAAGACACCCCAAGCTACTCACGGGACCTAAGACACCCCAAGCTACTCACGGGACCTAAGACACCCCAAGCTACTCACAGGACCTAAGACACCCCAAGCTACTCACAGAACCTAAGATACCCCAGGCTACTCACAGGACCTAAGACACCCCAAGCTATTCACAGGACTTAAGACACCCTAAACTACTCACAGGTCTAAGACACAGAAAACCCAAGCTATTCACAGGACCTAAGACACCCCAAGCTACTCACAGGACCTAGGACACCCCAAGCTACTCACAGGACCTAAGACACCCTAAGTTAGTCCCAGATTGGCTACCGACCATGGCTCTGTTTTCTACCTTCCAGGACTAGCCCAATAGTCAACCACTCAACCACATCCCATGGTACTGGTATCTACTACACAGGGTGGCCATCCAAATAAGAATATGAAAACCACTAAACACTTCCACAACGTACTGTCCATTTACATCATGGCACCACTCCTTACAGGACGACTCCTCCTTGGTCACGGGTTCTACAACATATACCAAACATATTCCAGCAAACATATTCCTATCCTACAATCCCCATGTTGTTCTAGTTTCATAAAACAAGATGACATTAATAAAACATTAAAGCCCCACTGTGTCGCATGGTGAAAGACAGGAAGGAAACAAATTGTGCCCAAAAATTCAACATCTTACAGATGCTTCTCGGAGCCCGATAATTAAGTAAAGAACATTGGTAATTAAAGTGGTTAATATAATTAGAAGAAAGGGACAACATTTTCAGGATGTTACGACCGCTCGGATTGGCGCTGGAAGAGCTGCTTTTACAGATTCCATTATTTCCTATGCTGTAATATGTTACTGACCACATAAAAGTCGCTGTTCCGTAATTCAATAAATCACCCCAAAAATCCTTGAGCTGTAAATTGTATCCAATCAACAAAAAGAACTGAAGAAGCTGAGACATAAAAAAAAGTTCTTCTAATGATTATAAAACACAGATTTCTGCTATTTCCTATTACAATATAATAATTAATGGCATTTCCCAATATGTTTTTGATCCGGGCCCACATTGAGTGTCGGCATTTTAGGTGTAAAGAGGCTCAAGAATACTTATATCATAGCTAGGAATGAGTCTTACACATGTTCACATCCTTGAAGGAGCCCTATAATGGGGAAGATTCGTGAAACTAAGAGGCCGTTCATACTACGCTTTGCTCCTCTGCTTAACAGATTCTAAAAATGGAAGAAAATGGATATGGAAGGATGAAGGTTCCCCATTTATATGGAGTCATGTTAAAAACCCAGAAAAGTGCCATATATACCAATTATCTGTCCTGTTCTGTCCAGGATCCAACTGATCTGTGTCCTCCGATGGTGGAGCCTTCTTTACCATTTGGCTACTGCCTCTTGGGAGCCATTGACTCGGAGTAGAGACTGAAGAGAACAAGGGAACGGGGAAAGGTGAGCATTAAGTTTTATATTCTTTGTTTCATATATATTGTGGGGGCAACTAAAGGGGAACATGAAACTATGAGGGCAACCTAGGGGGGCAACTGAAGAGGGGCATGACATCATGTGGACAATCAAGTCTTTTTGCTAGGCGTAACTAAGCCACTTTTCAATAGGACTCACCGAATCAACTCTTCTTATCCCCAATTTTTTGAGCCAAAGATAACAGACAGTAGTCTGGTCCTGAAGACAGGAAATCAGCCAGTAGACCCAAGACATTTTTAAGACATACTTCTCAACTGGAAGGCTCTCGTAAACAAAAGTGTTCCCTCCAATTACAAGAAAATTAATTAAATGTGCTAGACCCAGTGCAATACTCCTGTAATGGCGAGATACTTCATGTGACATGGGCAGGTCACATTACAAACAAAGGGCCATGGCTATCACATTACTATATCAGAAAAAGGGGTGTGGCATGCCGAAAACGGGGACATGTCACATCCCGAATGTTGGAAGGACACTGCAAATGGGGGGGGGGCGACAGCCTCCGAAAAACGTTTTCTATATAGGTTCCTAGGAGCCCTGACAGTGTCATACACTATGTTTTATAGATAGGTTCCTAGGAGCCCTGACAGTGTCATACACTATGTTTTATAGATAGGTTCCTAGGAGCCCTGACAGTGCCATACACTATGTTTTATAGATGGTTCCTAGGAGCCCTGACAGTGTTATCCTATTAATATTATAAATGTGAAATGTTTGTGGGTTTGTGACTTTGGATGTTCGGATGTTTGGCGGTCAATCACGCAAAAACCGCTCCACCGATTTGGCTGAAATTTTCCACAAACATAGTCACTACACTCGATTGCGCAATAGGCTACTTTTTGTCACAATAGCGCACATACGTTTTTCCCACGACCCCCACAAAATCCAAACTCACATCACTATCTCTGCAATATCACACACTTTGGACCCCGATTTGGCTGAAATTTTCCACAAACATAGTCCCTACACTCGATTGCGCAATAGGCTACTTTTCGTCACAATAGCGCACATACGTTTTTCCCAGGACCCTTTCGATGTTCGGATGTTTGGCGGTCAATCACGCAAAAACCGCTCCACCGATTTGGCTGAAATTTTCCACAAACATAGTCACTACACTCGATTGCGCAATAGACTACTTTTCGTCACAATAGCACACATACGTTTTTCCCAGGACCCTTTGGATGTTCAGATGTTTGGCGGTCAATCACGCAAAAACCGCTCCACTGATTTGGCTGAAATTTTCCACAAACATAGTCCCTACACTCGATTGCGCAATAGGCTACTTTTCGTCACAATAGCGCACATACATTTTTCACAGGACCCCCACAAAACCCAAACTCACATCACTATCTCTGCAATCTCACACACTTTGGACCATAGCAAGCCACAAAATTCATATTACCCCCTACAGCAAAGGTCAGCAACCCCTGGCACACGTGCCAAGAGTGGCACTCCTGCCATATTTCACTGGCACGCCAGCAGCACAGGACCTGCAAGAGTTAAATAAAGTCTCTGCTAGAGCTGAGGCATAAGGACACCCAGGGGGTGGAGCTTAATCGCTCAAGTCTCTGCCTGCTATAGTGATGGCTCCTGCCGAAGCTTCTAGCAAACTGAAAGTAAGAAGCACACAGCTCCCTTCCTTTACTTCCTATTCTCATTAATGTCAGGCATTTGGGGTTATTAGTTTAGTGTTAGTAACTCCATGTGCCTCACATTAATAGGAATAACCCCCATCATGTCCCTCATATTAACCCCTGTGTGCCTCATATAAAGATTACTAATATGTGAGACATATGGAGGGACTAATAAAAGACCTCAGTAATGAAGATACTTAATTATTACCTCCAAGTCTCTCACATATCAGTAACTAGAGATGAGCGAGTACTGTTGGGATCAGCCGATCTGAACAGCACGCTCCATAGAAATGAATGGATGCACCTGGTACTTCCGCTTGGACGTAGCCAGCGCGCTTAACCCCCCGCGTGCCGGCTACGTCCATTCATTTCTATGCGAGCGTGCTGTTCGGATCGGCTGATCCCAACAGTACTCGCTCATCTCTATCAGTAACTCTTACACAGGGGTTAATGTGAGGGACATGATGGGGTTAATTGCTATTAATAAGAGGCGCATGAGTTACTAAACTGTCATGCACAGGGCCAGACTTTATGTTGCTTGCTCAAGAGTATCCTGTGCCCAAAACTTACATGTACTGGCGCAAAATAACAACTCATACAATGTCGTATATCGAAGTATATTAACCTGAAATCCCTCTGTCCCAAAGTCACTATGTACAGTTTATACCAACACCGTATAGCGGCTGAAATACAAATTACATTCAACACAAAAAATCATGTGCTCTCAGAATTACAGAAAAAAACAAGATACACAGTTACATTTCATATCCCATACCTTATACACAGTACGAAAACCTTACCCACGCCTGTATATACCCACTTCTACAATCACCGCAGACGAAGTCGCGGGTACCAGCTAGTACTCTATATTATAAGCTAGGTGTAGTTTGTATTGACCTTGTTGGACATGAAGCAAATCTTGATCCTGAACCACCCAAACCCAAAACAATTCTTGAGAGGTTCTCCCATCTCTACACAGTACCCTTCTGACACACAAGTAGATAAGACACATACTATAGTTATGGGGCCCTACTACAGATTTTGTGTAGTGGTCCAGAATCTTGACATTAACCCTTTGCACTGGATCCATTCTACAGCTTGTACATTTTTCATAAACCACTCTTTGCCAAGTAGTAACTATCTTCATGACAATCCTGACCATCTTTCTACAATATTCTACTTGCCCTGGTATTATTTTTGACTCCTTCTGCAGCCCGGCTCTCGGCTCCCACACTCCCCCTTTTCCCCAGTAAGCGGCCACCCTAATAGAATTACATTTTCAGCTGTAATGTTTTAAGACTGTCCCCTGGTATGTTTATATAGCTAACCGTACTATCTTCCATATGAAGTACATTTGAGAATACAGCTCGCAGTAATGATGTGCAGTTGTCCAGCTGCACATGATAAAGAGCGAGCGTGTTCCTGCCAACTAGTTTTTTAATGACAAAACCACAGACATTTGGACTACTTAAAAACAGAGCCCAGAACCCGAGTGCAGAAATTGCGCGCCGTGCAAATCTTATATTCACCATTTTCTTTCCATAATGATATTCGTTGTAATGGAGTCGTAGCCAAAGATTTATTAAACTGCCCCCCTAGCCAAATCCTACATCCCTTGACCAGGACACAGTGGATTGCGGGCACCTGCCGGGCTTCTAGTACTTGGGGTAAAAACCCATCCAATCCCCCTTGGACTAGGCCTGTGTATTTTATGGTACTTCCACCATTCATGGTTCAGTAAGTTATACCATCTTGGTCCAGCGGCCAATAGTCCAGATAGATAGATGTTAGAGAGAGATAGGAGTCAGAGTTACCATCGGTGTGTTAGGCCGGCACAGGCAGCCATTGCCTGATATTACAATTCTCTTACATTCATTCTGTGACAATTTTGTGATATACATTGCTCATTTTTTGCATACCGTCTCAGTTCCACCAAAAATTGACCTACATTTCTGTTTCTAGTTAGCATTTATCCATCACTATTGTGCTTCATCTCAGTCTATGTCCAAGGGACAATTTCATGACTTACAAGTATGGAAAACATTATATTTGTGAAAATGAATCAGGCAGGGATCAGTGAGGATTTTCACATATCTGATGTCAATGAAAACATCTGCCATAGCTGAGAATGGAGACCGGTTATTTATCACTGGCCCAATGATGTCACTGCCACTGTCTGCCTGTCCCATCATGTACTACTGCTGCCACCTTTACTGCTACCCCTACATCTTCTGCCTTGTCCACCATGTTCCATACCATACTACTGCAGCCCCTAAACCTTGTCCACCATGTTCCATACCATATTACTGTGGCCCATACATCTTCAGCCTTGTCCACTATGTTCTATACCATACTACTGCAGCCCCTAAACCTTGTCCACCATGTTCCATAACATACTACTGCAGCCCCTAAACCTTGTCCACCATGTTCCATAACATACTACTGCAGCCCCTAAACCTTGTCCACCATGTTCCATAACATACTACTGCAGCCCCTAAACCTTGTCCACCATGTTCTATACCATACTGCTGCAGCCCCTAAACCTTCTGCCTTGTCCACCATGCTCCATACCATACTACTGCTACCCCTACATCTGCTGCCTTGTCCACCATGTTCCATAACATACTACTGTGGCCCCTACATCTTCTGCCTTGTCAACCATGTTCTATGCCATACTACTGTGGCCCCTAAACCTTGTCCACCATGTCCCATACCATACTACTGCAGCCCCTAAACCTTCTGCCTTGTCCACCATGCTCCATACCATACTACTGCTACCCCTACATCTGCTGCCTTGTCCACCATGTTCCATAACATACTACTGTGGCCCCTACATCTTCTGCCTTGTCAACCATGTTCTATACCATACTACTGCAGCCCCTAAACCTTGTCCACCATGTCCCATACCATACTACTGCAGCCCCTAAACCTTCTGCCTAGTCCACCATGTTCCATACCATACTACTGCTACCCCTACATCTTCTGACTTGTCCACCATGTTCTATACCATACTACTGTGGCCCATACATCTTCTGCCTTGTCCACCATGTTCTATACCATACTACTGTGGCCCCTAAACCTTGTCCACCATGCTCCATACCATACTACTGCTACCCCTACATCTGCTGTCTTGTCCACCATGTTGGGTCATCTGCCGCCCATTCAGCAGGGCCAAGAAACAAGTCTACCCAGATGAATAATTCTGCTTTTGCATTATGATATTTACATGTATCTGTACTAAAAACAAGCAAGACCAAGAAAGACCGGTAACATGTCATCCTAGTTTTCATGAGTATAAGGCTTTGTTTTGTTGTTGTATCGTCTGGTGCCGTCTCTACCCGCTGCACTGTTTTTCCTGGACCGGGGCTCTGCATTCCTGTCTGTGCCTGTTGGGTGCACTTCCAAAAGGTAGTGCTAAGGCAAGTTCCCGGTCCCTGTAAGAAACTCTAAACCTTGTAGTCTGCTCCCAGCCAATCTCCCCTACCTCTTGGCTATTTAAGGCATCTTTTTTCACAGGAAGATGACTGACGAACTTTGGCTTCTAGCTTACCAGTTCCCTCCTAAGGTATTCCTGTATCTATATCTGCTTTTTTCCTATGTTGACCTCAGTCTTTTGCTCAGACTCTGTATCTGTGCTACTGGCCTTCACCTGGATTACTGTTCTGAATCTCTCACCTGTCCTGACCTCTGCCTGGATTACTATTACGGACAAACTCTGCCTGCCCTGACTTTGTGCTTCATCTGTCCCCTGACCATGTCTCTGCCTGTTTTTCCAGTGCAATGTACCAGTATATCTTACTCTACCTGGGTCAGCTGTCACTAGCACCGGTACTACTGTACAAGAAGTAGCAACTCTGTGGTCCCCTGCAGTAAAGTCCAGGTTCTAGTGCGGGACAGAAAGAGTGAAAACTAGGGGATCACTTAAACAACCGCCTCATGAGTAGTCCAAAATCAAACCAGTCTAGTGACACAGTGGGTCTACATTAGAGCTTAAAGATGAATACTCATACGATCCGCCAACAGGTTTCGGTTCCCTGAACTGGGGAACATTATTATACTCTGGGGTCTCTTCAAACCCAGGGAGGTGTGGACATGACGTTGCAGTGCCCATGTGACCACTGAGACCCAATCACAGGTCTTAGTGGTGACTCCAGGGCATATGTAATTCAAGGCCATGGGTTAAGACCAGATGTGGGCAAAGAAGACCAGATGCCCAGGAGAGGTGTGGAGTTCATTTTGTCCACACCTGTCCTGGGTGCCAAAAATTTGGAATTCGGCTGAATGGACAATTTTTTCAAAAACTTATAACAAACCCATCTTGGCTCACTCATCTGTACGCCACATTTACATTTGCACAACGTCAGCCTCCACTTCCACTAAAGAACCCCCAAGCACCAGCAAATGTTGTGTCTTATCCCAATTCTTCTTGTAAGGATGCAGGAACTTTTACGCTTTGTCCTTGGGGTGGCACTCTTGCAGCAAGTTCCACGTGTACGCACTTGTGAACATATCCTTCCTCTGATCTCATTTGACCCTTAACATAATTTCATTTCTTTATTCTAAACACAGTTAATCACTTAAGTAAACCACTAAACACATGCTGCTTGTCTTGCACCTCCCATGCTGTTATTGTTAGAGGATGTCAGGCAGATCTGTCCCAGCCCTATCTACCAGCTCTTGTCTACAAAGGGGGGAAACAATCGCCTTTATTTTGACTCTGCAAATCCTATTGATTTACAAAGACCAAATGGAAGGTCAAGACGAGACTCAAGGCGCAAGAATCGAGACACAAAACAGGTGTCGGAGCTTTTGAGAGCCGGCACTTGAAGAACTTTTTGGTTGAATACCATGTGGTCCATCATTATTATTGGTAGTAAGTTTGGTTTTCAGAAAGTTGCAAATGAAGATGGAGTACTAGATTTTGGGAGGGACTTTTTTTGCATCCCGTGCCATGAATTATGGCTTGCACCACCACTAAAGATTGGGGATGAGTGAATATTGGCTAGTCAAGGACAGAATCTTGAAGGGGTCCTACAAGTGTAGACAGAGAAGTGAAAGGCCATGTTGGTAAAGCGACCACATAAGCAAAAGCTAGCTGGACATCACAGGAGCCAGATGGTAACCGAAATATCAAAAACTCAATAGGACCATGTCATGATGAGCTCAACCAATAGGTCAGAAACCAGATGTAGTACCCCATCAAACCGAAAGATGGAAATGAGGCCAAGCCGAATAACGTATCAGGAGAGGACAAGGAAATGGCCAAGAAAGTCTAAGACCAGGGACCTTGTATTTCTGAAGACTTTGGTCTACCCCATGAAAGGCATAATACGTATGGCGTATCTTAAAAGCTTTAAGTTGTAAAGAACCATAACACGGGGCCATTTTGTATCCGATATGGAGACACAAGTTCTGTGAAGGTGATAGGAAAACAGGAAATTCCCTTAAAGGGGTTGTGCCAAGGTGCAATAGTTGGGGTTGTACCAGGATAGGCGTCTGATCAGATATGGTCCACTTGCTGAGACCCCCACCATTCAGGAGAATGGAGATCCCATTTTACCTATTGCAAAGGAAACATTGATCCAGCATATACGCTGCCACCCCATACATCTCCATAGGGCGACTGGACTCCTTTAGAGAAGTCATGGAGAGCGTGTGTCTATCTGCACCAATTCTATACTGATGAATGCACGTGATTATTGCTCAATTCCTGTGGGACCATGGGACCCCAGTGCTCATGATTGTTGAGGGCCCCAGTGGTTAATACAGTTAAAGGGGTTTTAGGAAACCTCAAATGAACTAAAACTAAGCTGCAGTAACCAGAATTTTCCACTACACTGTGTATGGTGCTGTGTACCTCTTGACCAGTGTTCAGCTCTATACACTGCACTACCTTCAGAGTATCTTCTGCTATTAGTTTATGGGTGAATGATAGATCATCAATATCTTAGTCCTGGAAAATCCCTTTAAATCTTAGTACAACCCCTTTAAGGAATTCTATTCGAGACTCTTTTTTTCTGGTCTGTTTATACTGTACTCAAATATTTATCATTTCTTGATACCAAAATCATAAAGAATGGGTCCTGCTAAATGGGGTTACATTGTTAAAGGGGTTGCATCACTACCATTGGGACCACCAGGGATCAGGAGAACGGAGGCATAGAAGAGACCCTGAAGCCTCCCTGTGAAGTGCCAGGGGCCTTGTCTGACAGGAGCTCCAATCTATGCAATCTCTGTCGGTCCCATGATGCACTGGCCCCCATTCTCCTGATTACTGGGGTTCCTAAAAGTTGCACTCCAGTGATCTGACACTTGGATAGGGGATAAGTGTCTGTAATGGGACAACCCATATAACTTGGCCGAAGCTGAAGATGGGAGACCACCCCTTTGAGTCAGAATTACCCGGCAGGTCATAGTTATAAGGGTTTTCTAACCTGGCCTATTTCTTATACTGGTTTTCCCTCTAGGGTCTACCTTGTCCATTATCCAGTCTTCTAGCCCATCCTTTCCTTTGCAACCTTGACGTTAAAGGGATGACATACATTTTTCCCCATCTCAATTAACGTCCATGTGAAACACAAATGGAAAAGTTTGATGTTGTCCCAATGAGGAAGTCAATGGGATGACAAATGGAAAAACTGACACGGTTGAGGACAACTTTATTAGTAATTGTTTTACTCATTTGTTGCTTGTGTTCTCCTACAACAATGGAACCGAAGACAATATGTGCGGCCGTAGACTTTAGATTAGTTCTTCCTCTCACTTTCCATCTTCATTCGTCCTGCGAACGTTCCAAGAACCAGATGACTTGTAGAGAGGGGGCATCTGTGATCCATTACTAGTACAACGGAGTGGGAAAAAAATTCACATGGTTTTCACGTTCAGTAGCACGATGGCAGAAGCTTCATATGCCAAGTACTTACGACCTTCTGGTCAAAAAGAAGACACGTGTTTTCAGTTTCCATTGGCTTCCCAACTATCACTTCCATCATGGGATGGAGATGAAAGAGAGAATGGCCAAAAGTCAAAAATCACAAAAAAATATCAGATCTTATCTGGAGATCCTACTGAGTTGTAGCAAAAACTCCAAGGAATTCTGGAGAACGAGAGGATCCTATTGAGAGTGATAAGTGATACATAAGCGATAGAAGGTGGATACATGTAATCCCATGGGGAGTGGAACCATTGTAGATGTAGATGATCTAGAAAAATTTGAGATTGGCCTCACACGACCCACAGCTTGCTTACGAGACAAATTGACTTGGACGTAAATGGGTGCGTTGTCCTGATATATACTGTGCTGGAAATGACTCACACATGGCGGTTACTATCGATTACAACGGTATTGATGGTGTAACACTAACCAGTACACCACCTCGCGGACATCTTCAACAACTCGTATCATCCATCTCACTTAGCCGCAGGTCCTCCTCCGCTGTCTTTCTTCACTAGCTCCCACAATGACTCAGGCTATGACATTTACTCCCATCTTACCTTCGCCATGAACTCTCTTCTTAAGTGAAATATGGGAGAGATAGCGGAAAATGAAAAATTTTTCATGTCTTTATTCTCTGCGCACCCCTATAGTATGATGCATTATGGTTATAGGAGGAACTGGTAATAGTTTATACCCGTCTTAAAGTATACGGTGACTTAGAGACTGCAAAGGGAAATGTATAAATAGGGATAAGAGTATACAGCCAAAATGTGGTGCAATGGGCCATAAAGCAGGTCATTGCTGAAAGGGGTTCTCCATAAATAGGCCCAATAAGGATACTCAAGGAGGAACCTACCTGCAGTTTTTGCATATATCTACCGTCTCCCCGAAAATAAGACAACCCCCCTTCACCTCCTAGACCACCTACAACCGGCAGTCATGCAGGCGCTCCACTAAGGAAGCACCGACATGACTGCCGATTGTCACCCGCTCCAGCCGCTGCATATGACATTCCCCATCCATCCAGTTTTTGCATATATCTACCGTCTCCCCAAAAATAAGACACCCCCCCCTTCACCTCCTGGACCACCTACAACCGGCAGTCATGCCGGCGCTCCGCTAAGGAAGCCCCGACATGACTGCCGATTGTCACCCGCTCCAGCCGCTGCATATGACATTCCCCATCCATAAGACAGGTAATATATTTCGGAAGAGAATTTAATATAAGACACTGTCTTATTTTCGGGGAAACAGGGTAGTAATACCAGCAAAACTGTATATTCTTCTGCATCAATCATGTATACAATTTCATACAGCCAGTGTCAAACTTGTGGTGCTGCTAGCGTGCCGCTGCCTTCTAAAACAGATGTCATGAATGTGGAGCTTCTTTTTTTTTTGCAAATATCTAAAATTGGTGTATAATTCTGCGTTAAAGGCATCCTATCATTCAGAAGGAATTTTTTGTCCCTAACATGTCAGAATAGCGTTAAGAAAGGCTATTTGTCTCCTACCTTTAGATGTCTTCTCCACGCCACTGTGTGGTTAAAATCCCGTTTTCCGCCAGTATGCAAATGAGTTCTCTTGCAGCACTGGGGGGCGGGCCCCAGCGCTCAAACAGCACTGGGGGCTTCCCAAATGCTGCCAGAGAGCTCTTCAGCGCCGCCTCCATTTTCTTCAGGAACATCCTCTTCCTGTGTCTTCTTCTGGTGCAGGCGGTGAAACTTGTAGGCCTAGGGCCTCGGGCAGAACTGACTGCGCATGCCCACAGGCCACAAGAAAATGGCTGCTTACTTACTGTGTAGGTGGCCATTTTTCTTGTGACCACCGGCATGTGCAGTCAACTCTGCCAGAGGCCTACAAGTTTCACCGCTTGTGTCAGAAGAAGACACAGGAAGAGAATGTTCCTGAAGAAGATGGAGGCGGCACTGGAGAGTTCTCTCGCAGCATTGGGAACGCCCCCAGAGCTGCGAGAGAACTCATTTGCATACCGGCGAAAACCGGATTTCTACGGAAATTGGACCAAATTAAATCTGACACCTGATTTGCTCATCTCTATCTATGGCAACTATGCTCAGCAGATCCCAAATCTACTTGAAGACGTAATCATAATATTTGTATGGAAATCTAATAATCCCTGTTGGATACAGACTGGCAGAGAAGACTCTGGAGGTCAGCGGGTTATGAAATATGATTAGTAAAATTCCTTCATCATGATTACCATTATAAGTAATACGTTCATTCTCTGGTCCCCACGGGCCGGGTCTACTTTTCCTGGCGTTATATTGTAAAACTGATTTTCCACTTCAGCTTTTTTTGTAGATTAAAAGAACAAATCTGCAGAAAAATATTCTTACATAATAATCATATTGCGATTGGTATCAAATGGTAATGTTTTTACTATGGTCACTCCAACTGGGCCACCATATCTCTACTGAATCCTATGGGAATATACATTCAGTCACATCATGGGCAGAGTTGCCAACATCTGAAACTTCAGATTGGCTTATCACGTGTTAGGTTTGGTCAGAATATTCACTTTTCCAAAATATTGCCTGTATGCTGTCCTTACTATTAGAACCTAGGAGATGGGCGAACCGATTCGTCCAAAAAATATAAAAGACACACGTGTCTGTGAGTCCCCGTAACATACTGCCGTCCCTCGACATCACCTGAGAGCTTCCCAGCCAATAGTTAGTGGTAGGTGGACACGGATATCATTTACAGTATATACGGTACTGTGGGCTGGAACACGAGGCATATCAGTGATGGTGGAAGTAGGGATGGATGTGTTATTTATCACTGCATGATACAGAGCAATTACTCAATTTTCTACTGCAATACACAGTACTTGTAATACAGCCAGAGAATCAGAGGAGTAGGAGAAGTAGATCAAAGTTTAGTCAGATTCAGTCAATTACAGGCAGTGATAGAAATCATAGATAGGATTGAGGGAGAATATATTTGCTGTGCGGACACACGATGCAACATATTATCCCATTCCATACTGCCACTCATGTTGCCACAACTACCACCACTGCCACCACTCATCCAGACAGGTCCTGTGGCCTGGTCCATCATATCATGCCCTGATGCACGGCCACCACCGCTGCTACCAGAATCATTGAGAAGAGCAGCGTTGGCCATGATTAGCAAGGGGGCGTTTTTTACTGTGCAAATATCTAAGGCCTCGTTCATGTCATCGGTATTCCGTCCGGGGGAGTCCTCATGAGGAACCCCTCCAACGTAATACCAAACGCAACTGCAAGCGGTGTCCCAGTGAAAGCACATGGACCCCATAGACTATAATGGGGTCCGTGTGCTTGCCACCAGATCTCCGCATGGTATCGATGTAGGTCAGTGAGGGCTGGCACGAAGTCGGCGTTCCAAAACATCCCAAAGGTGTTCTATAGGATTCAAGTCAGGACTCTGCGCAGGCCAGTCCATTACAGAGATGTTATTGTCGTGTAACCACTCTGCCACAGGCCGTGCAGTATGAACAGGTGCTCCATCGTGTTGTAAGATGCAAACGCCATCCCCAAAGTGGGAAGCAAGAAGGTGTTTAAAACATCAATGTAGGCCTGTGCTGTGATAGTGCCACGCAAAACAACAAGGGGTGCAAGCCCCCTCCATGAAAAATGCAACCACATCATAACACCACCGCCTCCGAATTTTACTGTTGGCACTACACACGCTGGCAGATGACGTTCACTGGGCATTCGCCATACCAACACCCTGCCATCGGATCGCCACAGTGTACCGTGATTCATCACCCCACACAACGTTTTTCCACTGTTCAATCGTCCAATGTTTACACTCCTTACACCAAGCGAGGCGTCGTTTGGCATTGACTGCAAGCGGTGTGCCAGTGAAAGCACATGGAACCCATAGACTATAATGGGGTCCGTGTGCTTGCCGCCAGATCTCCGCAGGGATCATGTGGACAGGATAGTAGTCCACAATCTACTTTCCTGCCTGTGTGATTCATGCGGGCAGTGCACAGCAAGCACATTATAGTCTATGGGGTCCGTGTGCTTTCATTGCAGTTGCGTTCGGTATTCCGTTCGGGGAGTCCACGCAGATGTGAACGAGGGGTAAATCCACACCTTGGCCCTTTTGTCCCATCTGACAACAGTATTATCAATAGCACACGGGAAGGAGGGATTGGTTCCGTTATAAATTTTACAATGGGGCCCATCAGTGTTACGTTACATTTCGTGCTATCTGAAATTCCCTATAATACCCGGTTCTGTAATGCCGGTATATCAGAGGTTTTGGATTTTTAGGGATTTAGCGATACATTGCTATTACATTAGTCTCTCTTTGTGCCCAGTGTTAATACTATTATCCATCTATTCTATGACGGCGGTATATGACACTGCGGAGTATTCTAGCGGTGTTAGCAGGAGGTTGGAGCATGACTAATAATAGAGTTTCTGCTGCGGATCAGATACAACTTAATGACCCGGCTTTTGTTCTCGAGACTGCACACTGCATGATGTAATCTTTCTTCCATTGGAAAAACCCCCTTTCGGTGATTTATCTCGCTTATGTAATGCTGCGTGCGGTTATTTATGACACGCAGATATGATGAACACATTCTATAAATACAATCCCAGCTTGTAATCACATATTACAGTCACCCCCTGCCCTATAAAATCGCCAGGACGCAAGCTTTAAAGTACAGAGAGTCTTAAAAAGCCATCGCTCGCGGGACTTAAAACTGCATTAAACCTTTCAACAGAACAATGAGAAACCCGATCCCCGATGACACGATGGCCGGCTCCCTCGCTATGCAAAGAAACGCGGCGTACTCCGCCAACGTCAGCTTGATAGGAATAGATCCAGATTTGTTTTATTCCCGTCCTCCCTTTGTTAAAATTCCTATGAGATTAGGAAAAGTTTTTTATTTATTGATGTTTGTCATCCAAAAACAGCGCCACTGTAATTCACAGGCCTTGTCTGGTATTGCAGCTTAGCTCCATTTTCTTGATGCAATACTGGACGCAGCCTATTAACTACGGTGGCGCTGTTTTTTCTACATCAGTCACATGCCACCTTATTAACTCTTTGCTGCATAGTGTTATCAATGGATCGCACTGGCACCATAAATTCACCGATGGGGGGGGATGTGGCAGCTGTGAATGATAGGAAACACTACATGATAAGGGTTCTGATATACACTATGTGATCAAAAGTATCCGGACACCCGGCTGAAAATGACTTACAAGTTGGTGGCGCCCTCCATTGGTAATGCTGGTTACAATATGGTGTTGGGCCACCCTTAGCCTTGATGACAGCTTCCACTCTCGCATGCAGACGTTCAATCAGGTGCTGGAAGGTTTCTTGGGGAATGGCAGCCCATTCTTCATGGAGTGCTGCACTGAGGAGAGGTATCGATGTAGGTGGGTGAGGTCTGGCACCAAGTCGGCGTTCCAAAACATCCCAAAGGTGTTCTATAGGATTCAAGTCCGGACTCTGTGCAGGCCAGTCCATTACAGAGATGTTATTGTGGTGTAACCACTCCGCCACAGGCCATGCAGTATGAACAGGTGCTCGATCGTGTTGTAAGATGCAATCGCCATCCCCGAATTGCTCTTCAACAGTGGGAAGCAAGAAGGTGTTTAATACATCAGTGTAGGCCTGTGCTGTGATAGTGCCACGCAAAACAACAAGGGGTGCAAGCCCCCTCCATGAAAAACACCACCACACCATAACACCGCCGCCTCCGAATTTTACTGTTAGCACTACACACGCTGGCAGATGACGTTCACCGGGCATTCGCCATACCCACACCCTGCCATCGGCTCGCCACATTGTGTACCGTGATTCGTCACTCCACACAACAGTTTTCCACTGTTCAATCGTCCAATGTTTACGCTCCTTACACCAAGCGAGGCGTCGTTTGGTATTGACCTGCGTGATGTGTGGCACCCAATCACTTGACCACGTTCAAAGTCCGTGAGTTCTGCGGAGCGCCCCATTCTGCTCTCTCACGATGTCTAATGTCTACTGAGGTCACTGATATGGAGTACCTGGCAGTAGGGGGCAGCACAATGCACCTAATATGAAAAACATATGTTTTTGGGGGTGTCTGGATACTTTTGATCACATAGTGTACATACAAAGGGGGGGGGGGCACTTATTATGTATTAAGCCATTCCCTTTCTGCCGCCACAGAGTAATAATGGCCTGTTTTGTAATGATGCCTCCTTAGTTCCCTACAAATAGTAGGATGCACCCTAGTGTCCCCCACAAAGAACAAGAACCCCATATTGTCCCCTACACATTATTATTCCTCCTTAGCGTACCAGATACAATACAATGTCCCCTAAGTGGTTCCACATAGTTTAATGTCACCTTTGTAGACCACGACTAATATAATGCCTCCTAAGTGTCCCCCACACAATATGATCATCTCCATAAATTATAATGCCCCTCAGAGATCTCCACACAGAATAATGCCTCCCTAGTGGTCCCCACATAGTATAATGTCTTCTTAGTGGTCCCCACATAGTATAATGTCTTCTTAGTGGTCCCCACATAGTATAATGTCTTCTTAGTGGTCCCCACATAGTATAATGTCTTCTTAGTGGTCCCCACATAGTATAATGTCTTCTTAGTGGTCCCCACATACTGTAATGCCTACTTTGTGGCCTCCACTATGCCTGAACATTGGTTCCCACACAGTATAATGCCCCTTTAGTGGTCCCCACATAATATAATGCCCCTTTAGTGGTCCCCACATAATATAATGTCCCTTTAGTGGTCCCCACATAGTATAATGCTCAGTATAGTGCCTGCATAGTGGTCCCCCACATACTATAATGCCTCCTTAGTGATCCCAACAAGGTATAATGTCTCCTTAGTTACCTCAACACACAATATAATACCTCATTAGTGACCCTCCCCACAGTATAATGCCCCCTTAGTGGCCCCCACATAGAATAATGCCTTCTTAATAGTCCCCACACACCATATACAAGTCGGCAAGACACCTGTGGACCTGTGATTTTCCAAGTAGCATCGCCAAGCTCCTGCCGCTGCTGGTTTCCTGCAGTAGCAGGAGCGTGGCGATGCTGTGGACCCCAACACCAAAACCCTCCCCGGCATCCGCTGTAGTATTATAGTGGATGCTGGGTCTGTAAGTATAATGGCAGCTGCTCTGCTGATCGCAGGTATCAAAGACCTCCCCCCCCCCAAAAAAAAAAGTATAAAATGAGCCCTGGTCCCCACCGACCCCATACCGTTAGAGTTGCAGGCCAGCTCCTGCACGGCCAGGTCGCAGGAGCCGACCTGTTCTGGTGACAGCTGGGAGCCTAATGAAGGCTCCCAGGCCTGTCATAGCAATATCAATAGTGCGGCTGGTCTATGACCATCCGCAATAGTAATGTATAGAATCTCCCATAGATGGCAATGCAATACACAGCAAATGATTGTAGGTTCAAGTCCTCTGGGGGGAGGGGGGGGCTAATAAAATAGTGAAAAAGCTTTCAAAAAATAAAATAAATAAAAGTTCTAAATCTCTCCTTTCTCTACAATACATATAATAGTAGAAAATGACTGTGACACACATACACATTAGGTATCTCTGTGTCTGACAGTGCCCGGTCTACTGAATATAGGGGATCTGCAGTGCTCCTTTTCCGTCAGGAAGGGGTTAATAGGAGCACTGCAGATACCCTATAGTCAGCCAGACTGAATTCCAAGTGGGGGGAAAATCCCAGTCCTCAAGCTCAGGAAAGGGGCAGACAGACAACCAAAACACCCCCTCCCCTTCCCCAGCACCCAGCACCTACTGCACCCAAAAACTCCAACCATTTTAATTTTTGAAATTTTCCAGTAGCTGCTGCATTTCCCCCCTCGGCTTATACTCGAGTCAATAAGTTTTCCCATTTAGGGGCCTCGGCTTATATTCGGTAATTCCACACAGTATATTTTTCCATTAGTACCCCCCACATAGGAGGGTAGTATAGTATTTTTTATTTTAATCCTGTCTGGACCTGTGAATTTTGCTGTGAATCTACAAGTTGTCCAAAGAAAATTCCCAACCATTGGTTTTTGGAGCGGACTTTGATTTCCTCATTGAATTCATTGCCAAAAATATACATGAAATCTGCCACCAATCTGCAACCTAAATTGACATAGTGCAGATGTAAAGATCTTCTGCAGTTTGTCATCATTCCACTCCTTACCCCCTCGGATAGATGGGCTGACAGCTCTGGCATGGGCCACTCCTTGACTTGCACAACGTCTTGTTCAACTGTGGACAGGATTTCTTGCCAACCATTTAATAGAGCTATGGGATTCCCGGGCGGCTCGCTGAGTCGAATCATTAGTACATACATAGCCTCGGGGTACCAGAACTGCTTGATAACAAAATTGGTTTTGGTGAGAGAGATGAGGTCAATGGCCAAACAGAAGAAGGAATGTCAGATAATTTTCCTATTGAAATAATGACAACAATATGTTAGGAATGAATGGTATAGATGTGCAGATTTATAAGAAACACCATCTAGCGGGCCAATGGGCAGACATCGGCCAAGTGAGTTTTTTTTCCGTTGGTTCACTTTCCGTCATGGGAGGGTATAACAGTGGGGGCATCAGAATAAGGGGGAGAAGAAGTTGAGATCTGGCCATATCACTACTGTAAGTGGTCCATGCTAGATGGGGCCATGGAACTCTGCGTTACACCTCTATGGGCATAAGGTTATTGTTTTTAGTCATGGGACTTGTTGGCCAAGGATAATTTCTGGGTGAACTTTTTGAGAGTTATCTTCAAAAAGGAAGAAAATAGTCTCATATTAGTCAACCCAAATATTCCTTCAAAAGGAAGAGGCGCCCATTGAAGCCCGAGAATGTACTTCCATTTCTCAAGTGCAAAAAGCAATGCAAAGCCACCCAAGGATGTAGTCCATTAAAGAGCAAGCCCTCCCAAACCAGTTCCCAACCCTCTGAGTTAGAAGGTCCTAAGAGAGTCAGGATATATCTTTCCCCTGGCTTTCACTTCTATGTCCACCATGGAACCACTGTGCTAGATAACCCTACTCCGCAGAAGAAGAAGGGGACCATGGGTGCAGAGGAGGATAGAATCTATATAGTCAGAAGGTTCCTCACCTTAGAGCTTGGGGGGGGTCTCAAAAGGGTCCTGGAATCCTGTGAATAATTGTAACAAACACGAAGTGAAAAACATATAAAATAAATAGGTGGAAGTGCACAGTGATGGCGGCCCGGTCTCCCTGTCGATCTATAAAAATTCCTCATTGCAACAGTCAGAAGTTCAAGCAAATAAGAGAGTGTGCTCAATGGAGTGAGAGTAAAATGCAAAGTGCCGTCAACTCATTGGAATCTCTGCAGTGGGCATATTAGCCACCTCTCTTGGAACAGATGGAACGCTCCGAAAAAAGGGGAAAATGCTCCTGAATCTGCCAGGCTAGGTGTAATTGTATATGTGACTTAGTCATATAGAAAAAGGGGTGTGGGCATCACATTTCACACCTTCACAAGACAGGTGATGTCTAGAAGGGGCATGGTGATGCCTATAGGGCTTAGGACCTCCGCTGCATGCACCATTCTGTCCTGATGTCCTCACGCAAGTGTTTGCAGGTATTCTTTAGGGGGAACTTCTGCACCTCAGGCTTTCAAACTACTCAGCCCATGGCCGGTCACCTACCAAGGATACCTTTAAACCCATGGCTACAGACGAGATGACTGCAACCTACCACCGTGTTGTTCACTGTTCTGCACAATTGGCTGCGGCACCAATGGCAGAAATAGATTGGACTTGATCTTAGCCAAAAGGCTGAGAGAAGATTGTTGTCTCAGGTCAGTACAGAGCAGGGTACCAGTTTACTAGGCAAGGGACCTTTGGTGCATGCTGGCTGTCTACAGTCACCACTAGGGGGTGCTGGGAAGGTTACTGCATGTCGCATTGTTTCAAATGTATGATCAGTATGCAGTAAACTTCTGCACTCCCCCTAGTGGTGACTACATATAACCAGAATGCCAAGTAGAAGTCTACCTTGTTTTTATTGCACCCCTTTCTTCTATATTGGCGGTTTAGAGTGCTGCTATAAGGGTTAAATCTAATAGTTGTGTTATTTGGCAGATATATTGCTCTATGGTGCACCAGAACTCAGGCTTCCAATGTATTCAATGACTCTCCCATAGGATTGGACATTGTATTAAGAACCTGAATTCCATGTCATTGAATAAGACAGTGACCTCCAGAAGCAGATCACAGGGTCATTTCAATTAACAGACCTATTTTCAATGTAACACCTCTTTGGGTGCCCTCTGTAGGCAGTGTGTGTTGTAGTCCTCAGCTCACTTTGGCGCGGTGCCTTCACCATGATCTTCCTGGGGGCTCTGTAGTAATCCAGGAGGATCTTCCTCATCTGCTAGGGGTTGACTTCCCCATCGAAGCTCAGTACTCATTAATAATGTAAAATTCTGCAGCCACCACTAGAGGGAGCTATATATACAACCCTTAAGCTCCCTCTAGTGGTCGCAGAATACAGACAGAAATGTACCATTACTCTAGGACTGTGGAAACTGAAGCAGGGGAGCATTTTGAGCTTTGTATCAAGATAAGATAAGATAATCAAACAAACATAACTCCTATAAAGCCCTGTCAATAATTTACAATGCAGAACAATTACACGCAAAAAGAAACATTGTATCAAATGATGTTTTTGAAAAATACCGAAACTATAAAGTGCCAAATTTTTGTTATCCTTGGAGGGCCTGTGATAAACATAAATTGCTGATGAGCGAGGTAAACTGAGTGCAAACGCTGCGAATTCTGTGAATCATTCCCGCCACACCCCTTTTGTTTAGGCGAAAACAAGCGTCCTCGCGAGCGCGCTTCTCTATCACAGAATCAGCTTGGCCCGCTGACAGCATTTTTCACAATCTGAAAGGGAAAACAAAACTTGGCGCGGCGGCCGCCTGTATAAATTAACGTCAGCTTTAATAAACAGCAAATCGTGGTCGCTGTTAAGAAGCGGATACATATACGGGAATATCCTGTTGTGTAGCCAAAAAAAATTGCTGTGTTTTTTATGTGCCTGAAAATGAATGAAAGGAGGACATTTTTGGGGCATAAGATCAGATTATTTTTAGCTTAAAGAAACTTTAAACTGAAGCCTTGGAGGAGCGAAAAAGCGGGATAGGAAAGACACAAAATAAAGCCTCAGATAACATAGGTGGCGGCATTATTTATCCTTAGTAGCTCTGAAATACTGCACAGTAAGACATGGAGATTCTTATTATAGGATATGACGGTTTTTTTGGAACCATTTTCGTTCCATTCCAATAAAATGCAAAAATAAACAACTTTTCAGAACAATTTAAAAAAAATAATCCAAAAACAACCATTTTGCATCTATACCTCCTATATAGATTTCGGTTTTACAGGCTACAAACAATCCCAGTGACTTACGACTACTCTCCCCTTCCCGGCTTCTTTACAGTAGAAGAAGAGGCAGATGGAAGACGGAACGCTTGACGGCAAGATCAACTGAAGATGAGCCCTTTGCCTTGGTCAAAAAGTTTGAAACGCTTTTTATCTCTTAGGTAGTTCATTACCCACGAAACACTAATATAGCCTGGGGTCTCTTCAGGTCTCACATTATAATAAGAGGAGGTGTAGAAATATATAAATAGTTATACTCCCCTCCCCTCTTCTGGACATCCTTGAGAAGCTCCCTTGGGTTCCTCTTCCCACCTCTTCCAACCCCTTGGGTGACGTCATGCTCCCTGGGCCTTTGAGTGGTCACATGGGGTGAGTTGATGTCTTGACATTGAACAGCCCCATCATGACCAACACCCCAATCTCAGGCCTCAGTAGTGTCCCGGGGCACGTGACTTAATTCAGGAGGCCAGAAGAGTTCCTGGAGTAAGTACCATATGTGGGAAGGATACCCAGCACAGTAGAGGGAAGATGAGTATAACTGTTTACTATTTTTCCCACACCCTTCCTTGAAATCTGGGACCTGGAACCCTTGTATATAATAATGTCACTTCCGCTTTGAACCAAACAAACTCAACCCCAAACAAATCATTGGACCAAACCATCTGAATCAGATACATTTTGTCCATCTCTACTGTAGCTGGGACCTTCCCCTCTCTAACACCTGTCTTGAATCGTTCATAAATAGAGATGAGCGAACAGTAAAATGATATTCGTTTCGAGTAGCCCCTCAATATTCGACTACTTGAATCGAATATCGAACCCTATTATAGTCTATGGGGGGAAAATGCTCGTTTCAGGGGTAGGCAACATTTGATAAAATTACTTACCAAGTCCACGAGTGAGGGTCAGGCTGGATCGTCCGAGAAGTCTTCTCCGTGCAGCTTCCCCGCGGCATCTTCCGGCTCTGAATTCACTCTGCCAGACATCGGGCCTGGGCAGAGCCAACTGCGCATGCACGCACTACAAGCGGACATGCGCACTACAAGCGGACATGCGCAGTCGGCTCTGCCCAGGCCCGATGCCTGGCAGAGTGAATTCAGAGCTGGAAGACGCCGCGGGGAAGCTGCACGGGGAAGACTTCTAAAGGTAGGAGAAGAACCAGCGTTGATTGGCCGACTGTATAGCATTCGGCCAATCAATGCTGGTTCTGCATCGAACTTTTACATTCGAATAGTGAGTGGTACTCGATTGAGTACATGTATTTCGAATACTCGAATACTACTCGCTCATCTCTATTCATAAATTATGCAGGTAGAGAGCTCAATGTCAGTCTTGATGTAAAGCCACATAAAAACATGGTGATATTTGACCCCCATAGTAGCCGCTCGTCCTCTCCGGGTTGATTCCAGATCCTTCTACTCTGCAAAAGGATAAAAAGCCATGGCGTAACATGAGCAGTCAATTTCGGTGATGTAAACACATTAATCTTCTAGTGGAATTTCTCATGGTCTTTTTATATAAAGATTTACGTTCTCTCTTTTTTTTTTTTTTTTTCAACCGAAATACATGGAAACTAAATTTGTAAACACGACATTCCATTGTTAATCTGTCATCAAAAATAATTGCGCCGAGTGAAAACCGAGCAGTGGGAAAATTCCAAGGACCCGTGATTAAATTTAATGATGCACTTGCAAAAGACCGAAGTTCAAAAGTTACTTCGAAGCGAGGGAGCGGTCTGCGCCGCCATTCACCGATTGGAAACAATCAATGATACTTTGTCGCTGATTAGGAAAAAATAATAATTAGCCGCTATAAGGATTTCGGGAGCCGGTGGGGGGGGGGAGGACTAATGTTTTCGTACTTAGATGTGATAAGGAATCTATACTGCAAATCTTGTAGTACATGTTTTGTGGTTAACCAAACATGCAATGAGTCAAACTATTGGAAAGGGAACAGTAATTGAAGACAAATGTTATGACATAATCATTTATACACAGCAGAGAGGCTTCAGATTAAATGTACTCCGCGCCGCGGCTTAGCAAGTGTTATCTACGACTCCTCTCCTCCCCCTCCCCCCCCTTACCATTTATGTATTTATTTTGATACTAATTTGTGCCACATGTCTTCTCCTCCATCTAAAAGCGGAATTAATTTCCACCCAATAAAAGATACTTACGAATAATCTGGGTAAATGCATTAAAAAGCGTCGGTCAAGCCAGATAGAAATTTCTGTCTCTACCGTGAATAAATAGAATAAATTAAAAAAGAAACCGCGGAGCTGAAAAAAAAAATCAGACCTCGTAACTCAAAACATCCAAACCCGGGGTAAAAGGTTGGACTGGATGTACCAAAAAAGAAATTAAATATTTGGATAAAATGGAAGGTGCCATAAAAAAAAAGTAAGAGCCCCAAAGAAAAAGTACAAGGATACGACCTGAGGAGTTCAAGAAGGTCTACTGACTTATTGCCAATGGGGCCTGGAAGGGGCAAGAGTCTTCCTCACACCGCATAGCATGACCTGTCTACATAGTCTCCTCCATTTGAAACCCATTTGAGCTGCCCAAAAAGATTTCACCCGCTCGCACATTTACATAGACCATATCTTGGGTGGGACAGTCCCATAGAAACTGGATGTATGCTCTTATTCCTGCCTACTTATTTGCATATTGATATCTTGGCAATGGAGACACCAATTTACACCGTTAGGTGACCCCCAACCTATCTATATGGGTTAATATGTTGTGTTCTGGTGGGAGACTCTCTTTAAGAGAGAAAAAGGCCAAGGCACATCCTCGGGGGCGTGTACCTAAACTTCTTCTAAGCAGGGGTGTGGAAAAGCTTTCATGTTAGGCATTTAGGACAGTTGCCCCCTTTAAAGGGATTCTACCATTAAAACTTTTTTTTGTCTCGTTAACATGTCGGAATAGCCTTAAGAAAGGCTATTCTTCTCCTACCTTTAGAGCTGACTGCAAATGCCGGTGGCCATTTTTTTGTTGCCGCTTACGCGCACATGCGCAGTATGTTCTGTAGCGGCCACAAAAAAATGGCCACCGGCATTTGCAGTTGGCTCTGCGTGAGGCCCGATGGCAGAGCCGACTGAGCAAGAGTCGAAGTGTGACCCCAGCTGGAAGAAGACGAGTGAAGAGGCGGTTGCTGAAGAAGATAGAGGCAGCGCTGGAGAGAGTTCTCTCGCAGCATTGGGGACGCCCCCAGTGCTGTTTGAATGCTGAGGCCCGCCCCCAGTGTTGTGAGAGAACTCATTTGCATACCGACAAAAACCGGGATTTTAACCGAATGGCGGGCCGGAGATGACTTCTAAAGGTAGGAGAAGAATAGCCTTTCTTAAGGCTATTCCCATGTGTTAACGAGAAAAAAAAGGGTTTAATGGTAGAATCCCTTTAAGGCTCACATCGGAGTTGAGAGACTTTTCTCTCCAGTGGTTTCAGTATCAAAATAGCGGAAACCCAATGGACACCTGGCCAACCCCATTATAGTCTATGGGGTCTACGGATGTCTGCAGGTAACCACTTTTTTAGAGGTCAGGCTCTCTGTCATTCAGGACCCCTGGCGGACCTGAACGACAGAGCCCAGTGCAAATGGGAACCTAGGCCTTAATGTTGTTTATCTTCGTCCTGCCTTACTTTGGATCCTCCATGTTGTTTTTGTCACAAGCGTTTTTTTTTTTTTTTTATACAGAATAATGAATAATACGATAAAGAATCAGAACTTATTTTTAGCTTAGACGGATTGCCGGGGAATACTGGGAGCCTTTTCTTCTAAAACCCATAAATCTTCCATTTTGTTGATCTTTTCCTATTTTTTCTAAGTTTCATCGTGTTCTTTTTATGATGTCTGGAACTATATTTCATGTGGAAGATGAGGTGTAACCGTGGATTTGATGAAAGGTAATATCACATTATTTTAGTTGCATCAACATCTACTTTTAAGTACAAAAATATGTTACTGGCAGAAGGACGCGGCGAGCTACTGCTGAGCTTCCTGTTCGTAAAGTTCTTCCAATATTATTAGATTTCAATATCCGTCAATATAACAAAATTAGATGTTATGTTTTTGTAATATTTTAGGATTTTAGTTCTAGTCTCCATTAAAGGGGTAGGTAGACTTGGAAGCCTCCTCGGGTATCATTGAGGAGGGATAATCTATGATAAAAACACTTCCTTGTATGACCAGTTAGGCACTGACCCAGATTTACCATTCTAGTTCCGACTGGAGATGGGCGAACCTTGCGGGATTCATTTTACAAATATTTGCGAGGGTCATCCACCTTTTTCGCTTTTGGTCCAAAGCAGAAGGGCTATTATTATTATTATTATACCCTGAGTCATCTTCAGATCCTAGAGTATAATAAGCGGAGGCTCGGGGAGTTGGACCTTTTGGAAAATTCAGGAGGTAATCGCTTCATTCTGAACCAGTTTGCTCATCTCTAGTTACAACTAGACTTTGGCATAAATATGGTGTATGCCGGCTCTGGTGACAATAACCTATCTATCTGCAGGGCTGGGGTGATATGCTGGTTCTGGTGACACTAACCTATCTATCTGCAGGGCTGGGGTGATATGCTGGATCTGGTGACACTAACCTATCTATCTGCAGGGCTGGGGTGATATGCTGGTTCTGGTGACAGTAACCTATTTATCTGCAGGGCTGGGGTGATATGCTGGGTCTGGTGACAGTAACCTATCTATCTGCAGGGCTAGGGTGATATGCTGGATCTGGTAACAATAACCTATCTATCTGCAGGGCTGGGGTGATATGCTGGGTCTGGTGACACTAACCTATCTATCTGCAGGGCTGGGGTGATATGCTGGGTCTGGTGACAGTAACCTATCTATCTGCAGGGCTAGGGTGATATGCTGGATCTGGTAACAATAACCTATCTATCTGCAGGGTTGGGGTGATATGCTGGCTCTGGTGACACTAACCTATCTATCTGCAGGGCTGGGGTGATATGCTGGTTCTGGTGACAGTAACCTATCTATCTGCAGGGCTGGGGTGATATGCTGGTTCTGGTGACACTAACCTATCTATCTGCAGGGCTGGGGTGATATGCTGGTTCTGGTGACACTGGTGAGTATATCTATATAGGTGTGTCACGAGATGACCAGCTTTTTTCAAGTCAACATAATCATCCAGTATTGTCCAGTCAATAAACTCAAGGTCATAGTTACTCTACATCCTAAGCTTCTACCTTTCCATAGGTATAGGTACTAAGTGTGGCATTGGGGCCACAATCACTGGGTGCCTAGACCATCAGGTCTAGAGATTCATCCTTCAGCTGTGCCAGTTTGTGCCCTGACTGACTACATAGATTACACACCACTAAGCCCAGCCTCATATATGATTAAGGCTTCTCACCATACCAGGAATACCCTTGAAATCATCTCAGAAGACCTTGAAATGTCTTCTCAGCAGAATGTCTACAGATCATCCATGGCCTAATCGTGAGGCTAAATGGGCTTTTTGGCAGGTTAGAATCACATCCTGAGACCCACATTTGGACATGGGATTGACTTTAGCTATTAGGAGAGGATTCTTACTCCTATGAAATCACCTCGACCTAAAGGGTCATCTCACGAGCAGTTGTTCAAAAATAGCCCAGCACTGGACTAGATCAGGCCGTAGTTTCCAGATTTTTGAAGTTTCGTGAGGATAAAACGGCACCAGGTTGTAAAAATTATCGGAGTAAGAATACATGAGTAAATCATCCGAATGTATTACGATAGACCAGAGGTCACGCAGCTGTGTTGTGCCTGATAACAATTTACAGGGTTCAAGGTAAGAGCAAACAGTTAATGGAGAAAGAATATCCAAGGAAGCTCCCAACACTTACGTCTCACTTGGCATTAGGATGGCGGTTAACCTATGGTGAACCTAACAGAATATTTTTGGAATTGTTCATAGAGTTTTTGGTCATGGATCCCTGTAATAGCTGGAGTTTTCAGATAACGCACATGCTGAGTAGTGTGAGATTACAAACACTTCGTCATCGGTGCATAGAAATAGGTCAATTAAATAGTTAACTAGAAAAAGTCAAGTCGATACGAAGTCCTGGATCTTCTCCTGAAATACATTGTTGAAAACAATTACAATAACTTACTTCGAGGAGTTGCAAAAATTAGGCACACACTCTGCGACACCAATGGATTAGAAGACGTCCATCAGAGAGTCTCAATGAGACTTTCTGAGACACAAGACTTAACATTGGGATTTATGTTTTTCAAAAAGAGTCCCATAGACAAATTTATCGTTACTAGAGATGAGCGAGTAGTGTTCGATAGAATACTACGGTATTCGAAATACTCGTACTCGATCGAGTACCACTCGCTATTCGAATGGAAAACTTCGATGCAGAACCAGCATTGATTGGCCGAATGCTATACAGTCGGCCAATCAATGCTCGTTCTTCTCCTACCTTTAGAAGTCTTCTCCGTGCAGCGTCCCCGCGGCGTCTTCCGGCTCTGAATTCATTCTGCCAGGCATCGGGCCTGGGCAGAGCCGACTGCGCATGTCCACTTGTAGTGCGGCATGCGCAGTCGGCTCTGCCCAGGCCCGATGCCTGGCAGAGTGAATTCTGAGCCGGAAGATGCCGCGGGGACGCTGCACGGAGAACAATTCTCGGAGGATCCAGCCCGACCCTCACTCGTGGACTTGGTAAGTATAATTTGATCGAACGTTGCCTACCCCTGAAATGAGCATTTTCCACCCATAGAGTATAATAGGATTCGATATTCGAGTAGTCGAATATTGAGGGGCTACTCGAAACGAATATCGAATCTCGAACATTTTACTGTTCGCTCATCTCTAATCGTTACCCTTTTGTCGATGTCTTTAGCAAAACCTAGGGTATCAAATATGATGGAAATGGAGCCTTAACCTGACCATGCACTTCAGACAGCTGTCAGCCAAACACTTGCTTGGATGATGGCTATTCTTCTTGATCCCCACCATACTCATGTACAATGGATGTGTTTCTAGTGGGTGGCTGGAGTAAACCACCTTCAGTACAAAAGGATGTATGTAGAGAGCCAACATCTCCAACCCTTCCTTCTTTGAACATTATTTTAAGAAACCATCTTGAGGGTTGAAAGCTAGCAATGTACATTCGACAAATTAGTCAACTGGTTCCTCCAAAAACATTGTAAGTAGAACAATGCCTCCCAAATTGTAATGATGGCCTCACTGGTGAAACATTTTAGGCACAGATTTCTGTTATACCATTAGTTCCCTTAAGAACGAAAGGATCAGGTATGTTGAAATCAAACAACCTTTTTTTCTCTTCTTGGCAAGGAACATTATTTTAGGAAACCATCTTGAAGGCCTAGGCCATACACATTAGATGGTCAACCGGTCCAACTAAAATCCTTTTAACTAATGGTTTCTGATCCTACCAGTCCAGAACAGTGCCTCCCATATTGTGAAGAGGGCACCAGTGGTGAAATGTTTCAGGTACCAGTGAGAACAGAAGGATTGGGTATGTAATTGGGCATGGGGATTGGGTATGGCCAATTCTTATTTGTGAGGAACCTTATTTTAGGAAACCATCTTGAAAGTCTCAGCCATACAGATTAGAGGCTCTGCCAGTCCCACCAGACTCTTTGTAACTAATGGTTGTCCAGAACAGTGCCTCCCGAATTGTAAAGTGGGCTTCACTGATGAACCATTGCATCTTCAAGGCGCCAATCTCTTGTTTATCGATTGATTTCTTCTGATTTTAGGATACAAATTTTAGATTTAGTCATGGGCCAGACTTTGCTATATTCCGACTAAGGATACCCCAGTAGCAGAAAGTTGAGAAGTCTTGGTCTGGATTGTTCAAGTTCTTCAATGCCTCTCTGGATTTAAGTCTTAAGAAAAAGTCACCTTTCATTTAGCGTCTATACAGTGGCGTAACTAGGAATGGCGGGGCCCCGTGGCGAACTTTTGACATGGCCCCCCCCCCCCCCGACCGACACAGACGCCGAAGACCTCGACGGACCGCCTCTTACGCATTCCTGCACGTTCTATTATGCCCCATAGTGGCCCCTTCACACAGTATTATGCCCCATAGTGGCCCCTGCACACAGTATTATCCCCCATAGTGGCCCCTGCACACAGTATTATCCCCCATAGTGGCCCCTGCACACAGTATTATGCCCCATAGTGGCCCCTGCACACAGTATTATCCCTCATAGTGGTCCCTGCACACAGTATTATGCCCCATAGTGGCCCCTGCACACAATATTATCCCCCATAGTGGCCCCTGCACACAGTATTATCCCCCATAGTGGCCCCTGCACACAGTATTATGCCCCATAGTGGCCCCTGCACACAGTATTATCCCCCATAGTGGCCCCTGCACACAGTATTATCCCCCATAGTGGTCCCTGCACACAGTATTATGCCCCATAGTGGCCCCTGCACACAGTATTATCCCCCATAGTGGTGCCTGCACACAGTATTATGCCCCATAGTGGCCCCTGCACACAGTATTATCCCCCATAGTGGCCCCTGCACACAGTATTATCCCCCACAGTGGCCCCTGAAAACAGTATTATCCCCAATAGTCACCCCTGCACACAGTATTATGTCCCACTGTGGACACCCATAAACAATTATTATACTCTAGGGTCTTTTCAGACCCCAGAGTATAATAATCGGAGACCCGGGGGAATAAAAACATAAAAAAACTGTTTCTTACCTGTCCTCCGGCTCCTACTCTGTCGGCCACCGCTGCTGTCCTTCTTCAATGACGTTGGATGTCACATGACCTGGGACGCAGGCCGGGTTCATGTTACGTCAGAGACGTCAGACAACTAGGAGAGAGGCCTGGCAGGATCGTGGAGAGGTAAGTAACAGTGTTTTTTATGTTTCTTACCTCTCCTGGTCCGCCAATCATTATACTCGGGGGTCCGAAAAGACCCCTGAGTATAATGATAGCAGCGGTAGCGGCTGTCCCCGGTCCCCTAATGTCCCGGGCCCTGTGGCAGCTGCCTCTGCTGCTATGGCGGTAGTTACGCCACTGCGTCTATACAAGCCCAAAGGACATCGGAGTAGGGACTGTTGTCAAAAATAGTGCAACCTGTCATCGGTGCACCAATCACCAACACGATCATTTTTACTACAAGCGAAATAAGGGCTAAGATACTTTCACAAGTCCAATTTTTTTATTTCTAGGATTCAATATATTTCAAGTGAAGAGATAGATTTGCCATTACTCACTTTTTGGCAGCGCTGTAATGACCATGTATGGCAGCCAGTGCCTGCTTAACATCTTGTATTGCAATGATCTACAACCTAATTAACACGGCATGGAGCAGCCTTCACCACGGGGATGAGAGATAAGGAGGCTTCTCTTTGACAAATTCTATCTGGGAATGGTAATGAACAAGCCGCGAATGGTCGGGATCTTATCCTTTTATGAGGGCGAAGAGGAGAGTCGTGAGTAATGCTCATAAGTTACAGTAGTCTGGCATGAGAAGCAACACGATAAGCAGCCGAGCTCAGAACTTCAATGACTTCACTTCTTCTTCGTGACTCACCGAGAATTTTAGCTGTCATTTCGTCAGTTTACAAGAACATCTGTATTAATGATTTTTTACCTTGTACCGCTAATGGAAATGTTTGGTATTTCTGGACTGAGAACATCATTTTTTATGTCCTAGCAAGAAAATAATTAGAGGGGGGGAAAAAAAATTGTATCAATTTTATTTTATTTTAAAAAGGTTCTCGAAGGCAGCCATATTGGAGGTATAGTCTTCCTTTGTGCAGTGCGGCAGGGAGTGTGCGCTTTATGGCAGCTGCAATGAATAGGATAGAGAAATGTCTCCGGAAAGAGATGGAGTAAAGCGACAAGGGAACCGAGAGCCTTTTCTGCTTGCATAATCTATAGCGGTATTGTTCTGTGGTTTCTAGGTTTTTGGCAGTATACTAGAGCTGTCCTTACAGGGGTTGTCCAGGCTCAAGTCAATGGGACTGAGCTGCCAAATGAGGTATAACCTCCATCAGGTGCTATGCTTGGTGCATTGCTGTTTAAGCCCTATCCTAATATTCAGCAGGGAATCGGCAGAACAGAAGACAGTAAGCCAAAAAAGCTACCTAGGATTAGGGTTGAGCTGATCTTGAGATTTCAGGATCGATATCAAAATCTGATTTCCGATCATTTTCCAGCCGATCCCGGTTGTGAAATGTACTCAATCGCCAATCGGGATCCGATCTTTCCCGATTGCTCAACCCTAATTGTATATTATATATGCAGTAGGGTTGAGCCGATCTTGAGATTTCAAAATCCGATTTCCGATCATTTTCCAGCCGTGAAATTTACTCGATGGCCAATCGAGATCCGATCTTTCCCGATCCCGATCGCTCAACCCTACCTATGATCCAACATTGCCCTGGTTCTTAGATTCTAAATTCACCCTGAGGACGTTACAAGAACTTGTCACAAGGTTTCAACCCCAGGACAAAGCACCAGAAAATAATCGCACTTGCATGCTAAGGACCAGACCGGAAATCCTATAGTGTGGCAAAAAGAATAGAGAACATAGAGCCTAGAATACTAATGTAATCACAGGCAGGTGTTAAGTCTCAAGTCTTAAGTTAAGTACCCCGCCTCAGCTCTGGATTGGACGGTGTGGCAGCACTAAGATTGGTTCTGTGTCTCAAGACTCTCAGTAGCCCCAGCCACAGTTTGACTGGAAGGCATGGCAACCTTCAAGTGATGGCTGAGAGCAGTGCCGTGCTGAAGGGGATGATGGTTGCAAATAGGAGAGGCAGGAAGACACATAATGAGATTCCTAACAATAGATTATCATTATCGGTATGAACTGCTACCTGGACTCTGCACTGATCAGCTGATATTTCTGCTGAAAGCTATATACCAGGTCTAGGATAAGCGGCAATGGAGACCTGCAGCTTCATGCACCACTTATCAGATCATCCTATCCTGTGGAAAGGTCATCAGTATTTCCAATACCCATGCGGTCTTGGCCAACCCCTTTAATATACATATAGAGGTTCCTATATTGTACGTCTATGATAATGAATTCATGTCTTGGAACAAACCATTTTTTACACTGTAAGTGAGAAAAATCTTTGAATTCCTCTGTGTTCGGCCATAGGTGCACCAAAGCACATGAATAATAAGCTATGGCCGCCATATTTGATCTGAATCTCAGATATCCTAGCTCACGGTATATCAGGCCTTACAGTGCCAAAGCCTAAAACCAACAACACAATTCCATGACTACTTCTGGCTTTGGCTAGTTCTTGGAGCCCTTCTTAGGAGCTACTAGGAGTATAACAGAACGTGATGTCCTGCTCTTTATAGCACTTTATAATATACATTACAGTTTTATCTGCTGGGTCTCTGGAGCTGCAATCCTAGAAGCTGTGAAAGGCTTTAAGAGCAATCCATGCAGGGTTCAGGAACAGGACGTTCACCTTGTCATCATCCTATTCTTATAAGTATATCCCCAGCCCTGATCTGTGCCCTTCAGAGGTAGAATAAAGGCTTCTAAGATAGGAAAAGTGCGGCTGCCTTCCAAGAACACCTGTCCGCAGGTTGTGTGTGGCATTGCAGCTCCCTTCAATAGAACTAAACTGCAATTCCAAACACCACCTATGGCCAGCTGTGGAGCTGTCTTAGGGAGAAATCTTCCATGTTTTTAACAATCCTTCTCAACCAGTGTAAAGATCAATGAAATTAGTTATATCACCCCATCCCTGCAGATAGATAGGTTACTGTCACCAGAACCTGCATATCACCCCAGCCCAGCAGATAGATAGGTTACTGTCACCAGACCCAGCACATCACCCCAGCCCCGCAGATAGATAGGTTAGTGTCACCAGACCCAGCATATCATCCCAGCCCTGCAGATAGATAGGTTAGTATCACCAGACCCAGCATATCACCCCAGCCCTGCAGATAGATAGGTTACTGTCACCAGAACCAGCATATCACCCCAGCCCTGCAGATAGATAGGTTAGTGTCACCAGAACCAGCATATCACCCCAGCCCTGCAGATAGATAGGTTAGTGTCACCAGAACCAGCATATCACCCCAGCCCTGCAGATAGATAGGTTAGTGTCACCAGATCCAGCATATCACCCCAGCCCTGCAGATAGATAGGTTACTGTCACCAGAATCAGCATATCACCCCAGCCCTGCAGATAGATAGGTTACTGTCACCAGAACCAGCACATCACCCCAGCCCTGCAGATAGATAGGTTACTGTCACCAGAACCAGCATATCACCCCAGCCCTGCAGATAGATAGGTTACTGTCACCAGAATCAGCATATCACCCCAGCCCTTTTCAGAAATAGAAGGGTTAATACATTATTTTATTAAATGAATCAAGAAAAGAGAATTGTAAATCCCATCAATATTTGGTGTGACCTTTGCTCTTTGGAGGAGAAGTCCTGGAAGTGATGATCCGGCCCCCACAGATATAGCCCTGATCTTATCATCATCCAGTCTGTCTGCGATGACATGAAGAGACAGACAGATTGGAGCAAGCAACATCCACAGAAGATCTGCGTTTAGTTCTCCAAGACGGCGGCGGAAACAACCTCCCTGCCCAGTTCTGCCAAAAACTGTCTGCAAGTGCCGAGAAGAACTGATGGAAGGCAAAGGGCAAAGGTCACACCGAATATTGATGGGATTTACATTTCTCTTTCCTTCATTCACTTCAATGTGTTTATTGACAAAAATGAAAACATTCTGTCGTGGTAATTATACACACCTAAAATTTGCGCCCAGAACTGAGAATAAAATGACACAAGAAAACAGAAAACAAACAAAACTATCACAAATTCCACCGGAACGGAGACAGGAATCTTGTTGGAATTTATTGCAGTCAAGCATGGCCCCTAAAATGGAGACATAAAGCCTTGAAATCCTCAAGTATATCTAGTCAATTTTTGAGCCGTCAGTGACTGTCTCCGTGTAGGCCAAGAGTATTTCATACACGTAACAGAACAATCTGGACAAAGAGCCTGATAATTCAGATGGTCATTTGATGACAACCATGCAAAAAGGTTTAGCTGCTTCTCACAATCTGGATCATCGTGTACTTCGAAAGATAAATTTATTGAAGTCTTGAGAATACAGAGAGTGTCGATGTACAAGATTAGAACTTGATGGAATACTACCAGATTAGACCATTACATCAATAAATAAAAGGAATCCCCGGAGGTTCTAGATTTCAAAAACTTTCCAGAAAATGTGATGAATGAAAATATTAGGCTTCGAAAGCCGGACAAATTGAGTCTGTGTTCTGCTGACCTTAGGCCATTGTAAAAACAAATAGATAAAGTCGTATATTACATGACAAATACACTCAAGTAAACCAAAGCGTAATAGTCCAAGGAAAAAAACATGGGCTAAGTACCAACGGAGATGACAAAGTTCTGAGGAACCTATTCCGAGACTTGTGTTGAAGAACTGGAGGTTTGTTATTCCCTACCTTGAAACGTTCTAAGATGAGAAAACAACTGAATATAACTTGGGTTCAGTGGCCAAAAATAGTTTCTGTTGATGGCACAAAAACAGAAATGCAATATTGGAGGAGGTCAATGAAAATTGTCAAAACGACTTCAATGAAGAGTAGAAGAAAGTTGTCCAATACAAATCTCAACTCGAAAGTCCCAAGTTGCACAAGTTGTAGGGTTTCCCTGACCTTTGTGAACCAATATTCGATCACGTTGTTACATATAGGGCCAAAAATCAAAGGTAGACAAAAAAAAGTAATTCAGTTAGACCTTCCTTTGGAGAAGATCGCCCTTGACCAAGCTAAGATTGTCTTGTGTCCCTTACCTATTGGCCACTTCTTCAAGAAGACCAATCCTCTAGATGTCTTTCTCAAAGTGGGCGATAACGCCCCCTTGTGGGCGCTGGAGGCCTATAGGGGGGCAGTAAAGGGCACAGAGAAGATTGGGGGGCATTGAAGCGGTTTAGGGGGGCGATGGCTAATTTAAAGGGGTGGTATCATAACAATGATTCTATCTATACTGCTTGTTAATGTGGATGTAAGACTTTTCCTAAATACACTGCTTCAGCAAAACTGCTTTGTTTGTCCACTATCTTACTTTATTCACTTCATTATGGACACTAGCACCTGGCCCCCTGCTCATTGCTGAGGGAGCCACATGACGTAGCTCCCTGCTGTGTGGGGGGGGGCTGAGTGTACGGAGCCAGCCTGTGTCTGCACCACACATACACATCACATACACATCACCTAGCTCCCTGCTGTGAGATAGAGGGGTGTGTGTGGAATAAGTGCTGCTTTCTTATATAAAGCCGTCTAAATCCTACTGGGCTAAAGGACCTGGTCTCTCTGTTCAATAGGATAAAGCTTTATTATATAGAGCAAGCTGCTAGTGGGCAGAGGAGCCAGGTCCTTTAGGAAACTCCGTACAAGGTAAATCCAAGTCTACAGGACCTTTTGATGACATCACAGGCCCTTCAGTCATCCCATAGGATCATGCTATTAGTTTTAAAATTAAAATTGAAATGTTTGTTTTAATAACATGAATAAAAGTTTTCCTAATATTACAAAATGGTGTTTTACATTACCCTCATCAGAAAGTCTTATTTTCACATGACACACAATTTAATTATTAACATAATGACTGCGATTGTGATTCTTAAGATGTAGTAAAGTAAACAAATTTTGGGGGGCGCTAGAAAATAATTAATTCTCGAAGTGGGCGGTAGACAAAATAAGTTTGAGAACCTCTGCTCTAGATCCATGTTGACGAACCTATGGCAAGGGTGCCAGAGGTGGCACTCAGAGCCCTCTCTTTGGGCACCCATCTGTGGAACAGATTATGCTGTGTGGGGGCCATTGTGCAGCAAATTATACTGTGTGGGGACCACTGTGCAGCAAATTATACTGTGTGGGGACAACTGTGCAGCAAATTATACTGTGTGGGGACAACTGTGCAGCAAATTATACTGTGTGGGGACCACTGTGCAGCAAATTATACTGTGTGGGGACCACTGTGCAGCAAATTATACTGTGTGGGGACCACTGTGCAGCAAATTATACTGTGTGGGGACCACTGTGCAGCAAATTATACTGTGTGGGGACCACTGTGCAGCAGATTATGCTGTGTGGAGGCCACTGTGCAGCAGATTATACTGTGTGGGGGTCACTGTGCAGCATATTATACTGTGTGGGGTCCACTGTGCAGCAAATTATACTGTGTGGGGACCACTGTGCAGCAAATTATACTGTGTGGGGACCACTGTGCAGCAAATTATACTGTGTGGGGACCACTGTGCAGCAGATTATACTGTGTGGGGGCCACTGTGCAGCAGATTATACTGTATGGTGACCACTGTGCAGCAAATTATACTGTGTGGGGACCACTGTGCAGCAAATTATACTGTGTGGGGACCACTGTGCAGCAAATTATACTGTGTGGGGGCCACTGTGCAGCAAATTATACTGTGTGGGGGTCACTGTGAAGCAGAAAGCTCTATAAAGCCCCATACACATGACCCTATTTTGCAGGTCCGTAATTATCTGCAATTGTGGATCTGCACATTATTAAAGTTAAATTGGCGTGTTGGCACTTCATGAAAAATTAGAGGGTTTTGGGTTGCAGTTTCGACACTCGGTCTCTAAAAGGTTCACCATTACTGCTCTAGAAGATCACTGCACTTTTGGTCATCTCCTCAATTTTTTCATTATTAAAATCACATTAAACAAAGTGAATGGCCCAAACGCAGAAGAAAATGAGGTTGAATACAATCACTACCACTTGAAAGTATTTGATCCCGGTACAACACAAATTCAGTGACCACGTATTTCCATTTTGAATGAGTCAAGTCAATGAGTCAGTGGCAAACGTGCCCTTTCATTGCCTCGAGCTGCCCTCCCCCCACCGCCTTCCTTTCCCAGAAGTTATCAGTGGAAATAGGACCTTGTGTTTTTTTTTAAAAAAAAACATTCCAATTCTGCTCCATCTCCAAACGGGTAAAAGGAAATTGTGTCATTGGCCCCCGAAGACCATTGATGTTCATGGATTATGAACTGCAAGACGAAAGCATTTATTTTATTCAAGTTTTTGGTCGAGTAGGAAGGAATATTTTTTTTTTTTTTTCAACCTTTTTGGACATTGAAACCCAATAGATGGTAACTTCATGCAGGAAGTTCAAACATCTGTTACATCAATGTTTATTTTTGTCCATGCTTGATGTTCAGCAAAAATGCTATTCATAATAACAGTGTGCTGTTGGACTGCATTTCAATGGAAAAAAAGGGTCAGATTCACCAATGTTGTACCTTTTAATGAAAGCATGACTTTTTAGTGTTGTAACTCAATTCTCCTCCGCTTCCAGCTCTGTTTTTCACATTAATGTATGCATTCATGTCCTACAGACAGACTTTCGAGGATGATGAAAAATGACCCCAGTGTATTTTTTTAGGTTAAAGTATTTTTACTGTAAACTTGGAAGTGACTGGAGATCCAAATCTATCCAAGTTCTATGTAAAATGGCTCATGCAAAAATAGTATGTTTGGTCATGCTCGATGGGCTAGGCCTGACTGGCTCACCAAAGGAGGCCCTGGCTGGATAATGGGCACCTGAGGTTCAGCAGGAGACTACGTGATTTGGAGATGACTTTGGAGCTATTTACTTACCACTAGGGTCGAGTAACAAACAATCCATAAATAGGATTGAGCAATCGGGTTTGGAAACGATCGGATCACGATCCGCGATCAAGCAAAATTTCACAATCGTGATCAGCTGGAAAGTGATCGGAAATCTCAAGATCGGCTCAACCCTAAAAGTGACTTATCCCATAGAGAAGCATTGACTAGGGTTGAGCAATCGGGTTCGGAAAAGATTGGATCCCGATCGGCAATCGAGCAAATTTCACGATCGTGATCAAGCTGGAAAGTGATCGGAAATTGGATTTTGAAATCTCAAGATCGGCTCAACCCCAAAAGTGACTTTTCCCATAGAGAAGCATTGACTAGGGTTGAGCGATCGGGATCGGGAAAGATCGGATCCTGATTGGCAATCGAGCAAATTTCATTCTGGAAAAATGATCGGAAATCTCAAGATCGGCTCAACCCTAAAAGTGTCTTATCCCATAGAGAAGCATTGACTAGGGTTGAGCGATCGGGTTCGGAAAAGATCGGATCCCGATCGGCGATCGAGCAAATTTCACAATCGTGATAAGCTGGAAGGTGATCAGAAATCGGGTTTTGAAATCTCAAGATGGGCTCAACCCTAAAAGTGACTTTTCCCATAGAGAAGCATTGACTAGGGTTGAGCGATCGGCGACCAAGCAAATTTCATGATCACGATCAGCTGGAGAATGATCGGAAATCGGATTTTAAAATTGATCCTGAAATCTCAAGATCGGCTCAACCCTACCCATAAATATTATGTGGTGTGTATTCAATACCATTACAGATAAGTTCGTCATCCAGTTTAGTTTTAGGGCAAACTTGTTGGTTCCAAACTAGAAGTGCTATTATTGTACCCCTAAGGACTCTTCAGACCCCAGAATATAACAAATGGAGATCAAGAGGAGGCGTGGAAAAATAACAAACACTCATATTCACCATCCTTTACCTCTCTTTGGTTCCCTCATGGCCTTGGGGTTTATGCCTTGGCTATTTTTCAGCCTCTTGGGTGACATCAATGGCTGTGATTGGGTCAAAGCATCATGATGTCAATGCGACTTCACATGACCTCACCGGACACTCAGGTGACGTCAAGCAGTAATAAGGAAGACACCTGAGACAAAACACCAAACGGGAGTTGAGTGAATGTTTCTGCACCTCCTCTGAGCCTCGGATTATTCTCTGAGATCTAAAGAAACTTTACTGTATAATAATAACTTGTGGGGGATGAATCCCCTAAATCTTGCGTTTGGCCAAACTTTTGAAATTTTTGGTAAATTCATATTGAACTCGGTTCATTATGAACTGATTCACTCATTCATAATTACAATGTAATTATTATTGAAATTGTACATGTTCTCTATAGATGGAGGAGATGAATTGCTGTCTTCATTGTTAAGATCTATCTGTAGGGCTGGTTCTGGTGACAGTAACTAGAGATGAGCGAACACTAAAATGTTCGAGGTTCGAAATTCGATTCGAACAGCCGCTCACTGTTCGAGTGGGTTTCGAACCCCATTATAGTCTATGGGGAACATAAACTCGTTAAGGGGGAAACCCAAATTCGTGTCTGGAGGGTCACCAAGTCCACTATGACACCCCAGGAAATGATACCAACACCCTGGAATGACACTGGACAGCAGGGGAAGCATGTCTGGGGGCATAAAAGTCACTTTATTTCATGGAAATCCCTGTCAGTTTGCGATTTTCGCAAGCTAACTTTTCCCCATAGAAATGCATTGGCCAGTGCTGATTGGCCAGAGTACGGAACTCGACCAATCAGCGCTGGCTCTGCTGGAGGAGGCGGAGTCTAAGATCGCTCCACACCAGTCTCCATTCAGGTCCGACCTTAGACTCCGCCTCCTCCGGCAGAGCCAGCGCTGATTGGCCGAAGGCTGGCCAATGCATTCCTATGCGAATGCAGAGACTTAGCAGTGCTGAGTCAGTTTTGCTCAACTACACATCTGATGCACACTCGGCACTGCTACATCAGATGTAGCAATCTGATGTAGCAGAGCCGAGGGTGCACTAGAACCCCTGTGCAAACTCAGTTCACGCTAATAGAATGCATTGGCCAGCGCTGATTGGCCAATGCATTCTATTAGCCCGATGAAGTAGAGCTGAATGTGTGTGTTAAGCACACACATTCAGCACTGCTTCATCACGCCAATACAATGCATTAGCCAGTGCTGATTGGCCAGAGTACGGAATTCGGCCAATCAGCGCTGGCTCTGCTGGAGGAGGCGGAGTCTAAGGTCGGACCTGAATGGAGACTGGTGTGGAGCGATCTTAGACTCCGCCTCCTCCAGCAGAGCCAGCGCTGATTGGCCGAATTCCGTACTCTGGCCAATCAGCGCTGGCCAATGCATTCTATTAGCCCGATGAAGTAGAGCTGAATGTGTGTGCTTAGCACACACATTCAGCTCTACTTCATCGGGCTAATAGAATGCATTGGCCAATCAGCGCTGGCCAATGCATTCTATTAGCTTGATGAAGCAGAGTGTGCACAAGGGTTCAAGCGCACCCTCGGCTCTGATGTAGCAGAGCCGAGGGTGCACAAGGGTTCAAGTGCACCCTCGGCTCTCCTACATCAGAGCCGAGGGTGCGCTTGAACCCTGGTGCAGCCTCAGCTCTGCTACATCAGAGCCGAGGGTGCGCTTGAACCCTTGTGCACACTCTGCTTCATCAAGCTAATAGAATGCATTGGCCAGCACTGATTGGCCAGAGTACGGAATTCGGCCAATCAGCGCTGGCCAATGCATCCCTATGGGAAAAAGTTTATCTCACAAAAATCACAATTACACACCCGATAGAGCCCCAAAAAGTTATTTTTAATAACATTCCCCCCTAAATAAAGGTTATCCCTAGCTATCCCTGCCTGTACAGCTATCCCTGTCTCATAGTCACAAAGTTCACATTCTCATATGACCCGGATTTGAAATCCACTATTCGTCTAAAATGGAGGTCACCTGATTTCGGCAGCCAATGACTTTTTCCAATTTTTTTCAATGCCCCCAGTGTCGTAGTTCCTGTCCCACCTCCCCTGCGCTGTTATTGGTGCAAAAAAGGCGCCAGGGAAGGTGGGAGGGGAATCGAATTTTGGCGCACTTTACCACGCGGTGTTCGATTCGATTCGAACATGGCGAACACCCTGATATCCGATCGAACATGTGTTCGATAGAACACTGTTCGCTCATCTCTAACAGTAATCTATCTATCTGCAGGGCTGGGGTGATATGCTGGTTCTGGTGACACTAACCTATCTATCTGCAGGGCTGGGGTGATATGCTGAGTCTGGTGACAGTAACCTATCTATCTGCAGGGCTGGGGTGATATGCTGGGTCTGGTGACAGTAACCTATCTATCTGCGGGTCTGGGGTGATATGCTGGTTCTGGTGATACTAACCTATCTATCTGCAGGGCTGGGGTGATATACTGGTTCTGGTGATACTAACCTATCTATCTGCAGGGCTGGGGTGATATGCTGGTTCTGGTGACACTAACCTATCTATCTGCAGGGCTGGGGTGATATGCTGGTTCTGGTGATACTAACCTATCTATCTGCAGGGCTGGGGTGATATACTGGTTCTGGTGATACTAACCTATCTATCTGCAGGGCTGGGGTGATATGCTGGGTCTGGTGACACTAACCTATCTATCTGCAGGGCTGGGGTGATATGCTGGGGTCTGGTGACAGTAATCTATCTATCTGCAGGGCTGGGGTGATATGCTGGTCTGGTGACACTAACCTATCTATCTGCAGGGCTGGGGTGATATGCTGGTTCTGGTGACACTAACCTATCTATCTGCAGGGCTGGGGTGATATGCTGGGTCTGGTGACACTAACCTATCTATCTGCAGGGCTGGGGTGATTTGCTGGTTCTGGTGATACTCCCTTTAAGTCAGATCTGAAGAGTTAAACTGGGTTGCCTTTTTGACATAACCCCTTTAAAACCTGGCATGCAGACATCTGCCACAGATTATAATGGACATGCTTGCAGTTTTCATTCCATTCTCCCAGTGTCCGCCGCGGACTACGACCTTCTTCTGGCGCTGTATTCGCTACATACCAACCATAGCATTCGATTATCTAAGCAGAACGTGGATGCTACAGGATTTTCCATTATTCATTTCCAGACACGCTCCCAATAAAAACAGAATTTCTACAGATCAGGATTAGAGCTTTACAAGAGAAAGTACAATATGGACTGGATAGAAATCACTCGCCAGAAAGCGGATTTACAAAATCTTGTGGTTTTTTCTGTGTTTGTTTAATGGAGCCATCTGGAATTTACAGAATCTGGACTATTTATGGTACATTTTGGTTCAGATAGTTGATTTTCAGTCATTAACTTTAGAGTAATTTTTAATGTATACCAAGTGTAGGCTACAGTGCCCCAAGGAAACGTCCATACCCGTAACACACGTAGAACGGTGCAAATCATGGGCAAATGCAGGATTTTTATTCCAAATTTCATTGGCACCTGTTCTACAAAAACTCTGTCCCTCTTTGACCTCCCCCAGTTCTTAATTTCTACAGATTCCGGCACAGTTGGAATATTTCCTATAGCCAACATTCCCAAACAATCTATGCTGTTAGTTTCAGCACCCATTATAGTATGTAGGTTCTCTACTGCCAGATGGGCAGTCTCAGATTATCTGCTCTAGCCCAGGGCCGCCCACTTGACAACAGAGAGCTTAATTACCATATTGGGAGCAGAAAATAACAGCACTGATTGTTCAAGAATGGCGGGGAGAGCATTATAAAGGAGAGGGAGGTACTGGAGAAAGCATTATAAATGGGGACAACATTCTTAAGGGTGGGACAGTGTTATAAATAATTTGGAGGCGCTAGGGCGAGCATTATATATATGGGGGGGGGGGGCACTGGGGACAACATCATATATACTGTAGGGGGAGAGCATTATACTGTATGTGGGTGTCACTGCAGAGAGCATTATACTGTATGTGGGTGGAGCCACTGGTGAGTATTATATGATTTGGTGACTAAAAACTTTGTAGTTTAGGAACTAATGACCCTTAGTAGGGTTGACCCGATCTTGAGATTTCAGGATTGATTTTAAAATCTGATTTCCGGTTATTTTCCAGCCGATCCCGATCGTGAAATTTGCTCGAGGGATCCGATCTTTCCCGATCCCGATCGCTCAACCCTAGTAATGAAATATTTATGAATAGGGTTGAGCCGATCTTGAGATTTCAGGATTGTTTTTAAAATCCGATTGTCGATCATTTTCCAGCCGATCCCGATCGTGAATTTTGCTCGATCGCTGATTGGGATCTAATCTTTCCTGATCTCGATCGCTCAACCCTAGCCCTTAGGTATTTTGTTTAGTCGGGAGCACTGGCTTGGTGACCTAAATCACTCTATGTTGACAGTAGAGAGCCTGCTGGTGACGTTCGGTGTTGTAACTAACTGCAGTGATTACTCAGGAATGGTGGGGGCTAGAGAAAAAATTCTGTGCCAGATTTAGTGGAGAGGCAGCTATTGAAGAATGCAAAGTGGTTGGTGTAGGAGGTGAAAGTTCCTTGTTTAACGAGATTTTCCATAGTCAGAAATTATGACCAATCTACCTACCTAATCGCTGTTGGTCCAACCACTGGGAACCCCACCAATGAAAAAATAGTGGCCCCTGAGTTCCCTGTGTGAATGAGACTGTACGCTGGATTCTTCATCAGTCCAACAGAAGTGGAATTTATTGCTGTATTCATCCAGGGCACGTGGTCCCCCATTGTAGACTAGTAATGCTCTCTCCGGTTGGCTCCTCAGTAATTATCCTCATTGTATTATATCCCCTAGAGCAGCGCTTCACAACCTTTTCAGACTCAGGGCACCCCTGGAAAAAAAGGATTCTTTGGGGCACCCCTACCAAAAATTTTACCAAAATACAAAAAAACATCCTAAGGACATAGATAATGTTCCAGCAAGGCATGCAGTTATCTTCCCAGCCTGGTGAGTTTCCAAGGCACCCATGTTGGGAATCACTTCCTTGAAATGTATCTATGGCTCTATGTAAATGGCGCAAACTCCATATTGAACAGAAAACGCGGGGAGAACATACAAACTCCTTGCAGATGTTGTCCTTGGCAGGATTCGAACCCAGGACTCCAGCTTTGCAATGCTACCCACTGAGCCACCGTGTTGTCCTTTCCCCCATTTTCTGACAGCTCCGACCCGAATAGAACAAAGGGGACACGAGACGACCCCATCTGTTTACTATTCCTTTCCATTCAATCATTTTCCATTTCCTCCGGAGGCTTTACTTGATTTATATCGTACATGACCAAGCAACATAAAAATCTGTATAAACTCCCCTTACACCGTGTTCCTTCCCCGATACAATGTGTGCTATGTATTTCATTCTATCACATAATCAGATTTCCTCTTCATTAGGTTTGGATAAAACATCTGGATCCTTCTTAATTTAACAAAACTATGAAAAGGACCAATTTTTTCTCTTTTTAATAACAATTTAGTTAAGTGAATGTATTTTCATTGGAAGAGCCATTTGGTGAAAGTAACTGAGTAAGGGCGTGCGCCAACAACGAGTGGCCTGCTCGACAATGGTCAGGAAAGTGCTCAACACTTCAAGTAAGTTCGAAACCAATGACAACCAAAAACAATGCAAAAAAAAATGCAAAAAAAACTGTATCCAGATCATGTTGCCTTTTTCGTATCGTTTACGATAGAATTTTTCCAAGGAAAATGTGATCGTTGGGGGTATGACCCCTGAATCCAGGTTTAGAATATCAGGTGTTCCCAAATTGGGAAACTAATCCAATACAATACGGAGACACGCCATTGAGAGTCGGCCAATGGGTGACCAATATCATATCACTTTGTGATACAATATCTCGAAATCCTGTTGCGTTCAAAAGCTGCTAATGTCACGACACACGTGGATATGTTGAGTAAAGAAGGAGACATCTCTAGCCGGTGCAGCAGCCTGGTGGTAGTTGTGGTGGTAATGGCTGGACTGTAGAGTTGGTAGTATCTCCAATTTTTTTCCAAATCCTAATTCTAGGAATATCTTCGGAACAAGTGACTTGAGCCAAGTTCCTCTTGCGGGGTGGGCGACACTTTAGTCCTTCTGCATTGTTAGGCAACGTCTCTGCTTTCTCAACAAGTTTATTCATGAATTATAGGATGTCCATTGCTTCTGTCTGAACATGGTTGACCATTTATGAAGGATCAGGAATGACTTGTAAGTCTCCGTACTGCCTATGTAGGCGAACACTCTCCCTAATGTGGACGAGTGCCCCCATACCCTGGTCTATAGTCTCTCACCATGCTAAATCAGTATCCCTACACTATGCTGAGGATGGGCCAATAGGCCGAAACAGCACTGTCCATAGTTGGGAATCTGTTCCTTTTGGGACAGAAATACTGATTTAGCAATTAAATCCACATTATGATTAAAAGACTTTATAACTGAGTCGTTCATGATGTTAAGGATGCTGCCCTCTATAGGGTGGTGTACAGAGTGCACTCTGTTCTCCTAATTCCATCCAGGAGACTAGATTTGCATATTTTTTTACCCATAATCCCTAGCGGAGCAGGAATGACTTGTAAGTCTCCGTACTGCCTATGTAGGCGAACACTCTCCCTAATGTGGACGAGTGCCCCCATACCCATTTATGAAGGAGTCAGGAAGTGTAAAACTAAAGTCTTAGCCGGAGATTTGACCGACCAGAGCCTTGGGTTCCAGATGCTTAGCCATTGAATTTAGTTTGAAAACCACTTTACATTCATAATATACATTGACATAGATCTGGGATTTTTGATACGGCCTTCCAGATTTCCAAAAAGTTGCATAAAAAGTTGTGTCACCACAACCCAGCATATCAACACCGCCCCACAGATAAGGTCACCTGTGTCAAACAGTGTTCTCCACTTGTGCATCACTGCCTCCATTGTCAAGATATTGCAGTTTTTGTCAATATGCAAATGAACTATTTGGAGCACCAAGATTGGAGCACTGGTAGCATCCTTGTTGCTCCAAGGTTGTTGCTTGTTGCATTTTCTGTTGCTCTTATAGTGTTAAAATGCCTACAGCTGTACACAAATTGTTATCCCTGTTCCCAATGGGCCTCCCAATATTTCAAAAACATTACAAATAATTTAAAGGGATTCTACCATTAAAAACCTTTTTTTTCTCGTTGATACGACGGAATAGCCTTAAGAAAGGCTATTCTTCTCCTACCTTTCGATGTCTTCTTCGCCCCACCGTTCGGTTAAAATCCCGTTTTTCGCTGGTATACAAATGAGTTCTTCCGCCGAACTGGGGGTGCGCTCCAGCGCTCAAACACCACTGGGGGCGTCCCCAATGCTGCGAGAGAACTCTCCAGCGCCGCCTCCATCTTCTTCAGGAACAGGGTCTTCACGTGTCTTCTTCCGGCGGTGGCTTCAAACTTCTAGGCCTCTGGCCTAGGGCATGCCCGCCGGCCACAAGAAAATGGTCGCTAACACAGTATTGTAAGTGGTCACTTTCTTGTGACTGGCAGGCGCAGTCGCCTTTGCCCTGGAAGTTTGAAGCCGACCCCCGGAGGAAGACGCGTGAAGACACCGTTCCTGAAGAAGATGGAGGAGGCACTGGAGAGTTCTCTCGCAGTATTGGGGACGCCCAAAGTGCTGTTTGAGCGCTGAGGCCCGCCCCCAATGCTGCGAGAGAACTCATTTGTATACTGCCGAAAAACGTGATTTTAACTGAACGGTGGGGTGGAGAAGACAACGAAAGGTAGGAGAAGAATAGCCTTTCTGAAGGCTATTCTGTCGTGTCAATGAGAAAAAAAAAAAGGTTTTTAATGGTAAAATCCCTTTAATAGGAAACCAATTCATCTCAGTATGTTTTTGGAACGTGGAAGGAAACTGACGAAACTAGAGGAAACCCACAAAAAGACAAGGGGAACGTAAAAACATCATGCAGATGTTGTTCTTGGTCAGATCGGAGCCCAAGAACCGAGTGCTGCTAACCACTGAGCCACCGTACTACTTATACAGAAAAATATACAAAAAAAAACCTCATGCCCGGAACATCTTGAAAACCTTCTCAATGCTAAACCAAAATAGGATTAAAAATTATTTTTTTAAGAAATAAGAGTCGTAAACAAATCAAGACACGTAGAATGTGGAAAAGCTTCCCATAAAACCCGAGTCAGACCCAAAAATACGATTATCTCTGACTACAAACATTTATTACATTTCTTCTTCTGGTTTACTGCATGTTTGCTGTGACCTCGGGCAATTTCTTTAAAATCCAAGACCGTAACTCTTCTAATTCTTGTAGACTTAGTTCATGAAAAAGATTTGGGAAACTGTGGAAAGATGAAGTCACGCCAAGACCTTTCAGTCGAGAGCAAGTCCTTTCTCCCCACTGGTGAAAGACTAACTCATCGGCCTGTCCGTGGCACTGAAATAAATCTGGTAGGCTCTGCTGAGTTGCTTTAAGGTCCTGAAAAATATGGGGGAAAAAAGTAGTCAAAATAAAAACTAAAAAAAACTAAATATTTAACCCCTTATAGGGAATATGTTGCCAGACAAATGACCCATTTTTAAATCAATTTTATGTTATAATATTTTTTAAAGAATTTTTGTTAATGTTTTTAAAAAATTTCATGTTATTTTTAAAAAAATTCTACAGTTCCAACTCTGGCCACTAAGCCTAATAATATGCTGAGAGTTCCTAATTTCTGTAGATTTCTTTGCAGCAGTTACCTCACTTACAGCAAACTGATGATCACAGCGATCATGCCTATGTAGATAAGACACAGAATCCACCAGTCACGATAGGTGATGTCACATCTTATCCACTCTCGTCTTGACACAGGTCAGAGAACATGCCAATATAACTCTACCATAGAAGTCAATCGAGTTTGCTCCAGAACGTTGTGTCTAAGGACCATAGACCATCTCCAGGAGAAAGGAAATCAAAAACTATTTTAGGCTTAGTGGCAAGAGTTGAAATTGCAAGATTTTTAGGATATATAGATAATAAATTAAAAACATCACCATAAATTCTTATAAAATGTGTTATACTTGGTTCACATCTGTGTTGGTATTCCGTCCGGGGGAGTCAGCATAGGGACCCCGTGAATGAAATACCAAACGCAACTGCGAGCGCTGTGCAGTAAAAGCACATGGACCCCATAGACTATAATGGGGTCCATGTGCTTGCTGTGCGTTGCCCGCACGAATCATGCAGATTGTGAACTACTTTCCTGTCCGCATGATCCCTGCAGAGATCTGGTGGTAAGCACACAGACCCCATTATAGTCTAATGGGGTCTGTGTGCTTTCACTGCACACCGCTTGCAGTTGCATTTGGTATTCCGTTCAGGGGATCCTCATGCGTAATCCCCCGGACGGAATACCAACGCAGATGTGAACGTGGCCTTACTCTAGTCTTTCCATGACTGATAGTAAAAAAAAAACGGAGACTTGTACCTGATAAACTATTGAGTTTTCATTAAGAAAGCTGGAGAGAGCGAACACTCCTGCAACATCTCTATGGTATCGATAAGCCAAGTGCATGGCCATAGCACCACCCATGGAAAATCCCCCTGGAGAAAGAAAAATAAATGTCATCAGTAAACATACAAGAACTTCGGAAACCCCTTTAATTTCAGTCACCATCTGGGCTGTGGAGTCAGAGGGACAAAACACCCACTCAGACTCCTCTATGTTTCCACTGCCAAACTACCTTCGGAGTCTGCAACTTTTTTCCAAAAGTGGTCCAGACTCCGATTCCACAGTCCTGGACATTATTAGGACATTTGCTATCGTTGCGCTCAACATTAACTTCAACACAACCAGCTCGATCGTTCCCAGTAGAATTCCCAGCACCTCAAAATCAGCTCCGAATTGTTCCTCCTGGAAATGGTGGAGCCAGAATAGTGCAGCATGCAACTTTTACTGTCGAAACCCACGGATATTAACTGGAGCCCCAGTGGACAAACGTGACGGCCGCTCCATTCAATTATTCCTCACTGCAGCCCGTGACGAGAAATTAGGTGATTGAGACCCCCATTCTAGTGATGGGTTGGGATTAGAGATGAGCGAGTACTATTCATAACGGCCGTTACGTATAGCATGCACCCATAGGAATGAATGGACGTAGCCGTGCTGGCCACTTCCATTAATTCCTATGGGTGCGTGCTATTCGTAACGGCCGTTTCGAATAGTACTCGCTCATCTCTAGTTGGGATCTCATTGGTGGGGCCTTACTCTGTGACTGTGGGATAAATCTTGATTGTGGGACACAAGGCTGTGGTGTCGTAGTCATAGTCAGGTTTGGGGTTTATCCCCTTCCCGCCTATGGCATATTTCGATTTTCGCTATTCATTTTTGACTCCGCTCTTTTTAAACTCCATAACTTTTTTATTTCTCCGCTCCCAGAGCCATATGAGGTCTTAATCTTTGCGGGACAAATTGTTCTTCATGATTGTTCTTCAGCTTTGACCCAGGCGCCAGAGGGGTTAATGCCCCCCGATCGGTGCGGGTACCAACCAGGGGCATTAGAGCTAGGTGTCTACTGTATAAAACCCAGAGGCTATGGCGGCCGCCATAGTTAAACACCCGGCATGCACCGTACTAGTACGGCGGATGTTGGGAAGGGGAAAGATTACTTGTGTTAATATGTCGGGGTCTTCTGTTTTCATTGGAACCAGTGAGAGTCGGAGGATTATTTGTTGTGGAACAATAGAGGAGTTGGTGTAGGGCAGTGGAAAAACTAGATAAGTTGGAGTCGTGGTGTGGAAAAAAATAAGAGGCAGAGTCGAATTGTGGGAACATAGAGGAATTGGAGTTGGACTTTGGGAAAATAGAGGAGTCCAACTGGAACAATAAAGGTGTCAGAGTTGGGCTGTGGAAAAATAGAGGAGTCAGAGTCGGTGGTTTGACCTTCTAACAACACAGCCATGATGGGACAACCATCTTAGGCTAAGTTCACACGGGGGGCGGATTTTGGCACCGACAGCGACGTGGGGGGCCGCATCACTCTCGGGTCAAAACCTGCCTGCCACGACTGTCATGGCTTCTGACAGTCGCGGCTTCCCCCTCCAGAGACGGCTCAAATGAATGGGCCGACTCCGGAGGTTGCTGCCGCCAGGTTGACGCCGCGGCTCAACAAGCCGCGGAATCCGCCTGGAGAAAGGGCAGCCCGCTTCTGGTGGTCCATAGACCACCATTGTGATGGGGCAGATTATGAGGTGGATTACGCACCATAAACCGTCCCCTCTGTGCCCATGTGATCGGGCCCTTAAAGCGGAATTGGGACCCTCAGGACCCCTGTTCTATCAAAGAACAGTTACCCTCACGATTAGACACGAGAAACCCCTTTCATTTTTTACTTACTGAAAAAAACCAACGAAAATCTCCAAAAATAACCAAAAACATCTCATTCCGAAAACCGCTCCTCAACTTTCCAGCTGGTTAGGGGGCACAAGGAGTCTAACGCCACCGTAACTTTATCCATACACTCGCACATACGACACCATCACGTTTTATGGGCGCTGTTGCATAAGTAGGTTTGCAGAAGAAATCGCATTACTTCTGAGAAAACCCGAGCTACATTTTACACCCAGTTAGTCAGAATCTGGCAGATACGAGGGGGATGACTCACTTACAATCTTCTCTGATGCAGTCACCTCCAGCGTTGAATATTAAGTAATGATACTTTCATGTGGTGAAGGCTACAAAAAGGAGGCTAAACGCATACACAGACCCCGAAGAAGAGAAAAAAAAACTAAAAACAGCTCTCCGAATGTAATTTTCCACGGGAAAAAAAAAAAAGTCGAAAAAGTGAAAAACTCTGCCGCGTCTCGCTCCGTAACCCAGTATTCCCCAGGTATGGACTGTAGTAAATTCTTTGCAGACAGTGATTTCAATAAATATTTATAGTTTGTGGCAAAATTTTTATGATTCAGCGAGATAGTATTTCAGGGCCGAGATGCATAAAACACATGCCTTCCGTACAGGGCTCGGGGAGAATAATGTGCGTCTTCCTTGGCATCGCTTCCAAAAAATGTTGACATAATGACTTGCCCCTCGACGTGGAGTAACTGCTCGGCATTTCATAAAGTCTTCACAAGAGCGAAAGGTAATTTCCTGTCAGAAGCCGAAGTTCTCCGTCTCTCTCCCCGCTCATGACACAAGCGCGGGACTAGCCGGAATGTTCCATGAGTTAATTCCAATCGGCTTGGATCAGGGTATCGGCTATCAGACGTGTGATACATCGCTTCTGATCTACTAAAAATGTGTTCGGGTTGTGGGAAGCATTTTTGCACCTTTTTAATTTCATGTTTGCTCTTAAAGGGAATGTCACCAGAACCCAGAACTTCACCCCAGCCCTGCAGATAGATAGGTTAGTGTCACCAGAACCCAGAACTTCACCCCAGCTCTGCAGATAGATAGGTTAGTGTCATCAGACCCAGCATATCACCCCAACCCTGCAGATAGATAGGTTAGTGTCATCAGACCCAGCATATCACCCCAGCCCTGCAGATAGATAGGTTAGTGTCACCAGAACCAGCATATCACCCCAGCCCTGCAGATAGATAGGTTAGTGTCACCAGACCCAGCATATCACCCCAGCCCTGAAGATAGATAGGTTAGTGTCATCAGACCCAGCATATCACCCCAGCCCTGCAGATAGATAGGTTAGTGTCACCAGACCCAGCATATCACCCCAGCCCTGCAGATAGATAGGTTAGTGTCACCAGAACCAGAATATCATCCCAGCCCTGCAGATAGATAGGTTAGTGTCACCAGAACCAGCATATCACCCCAGTCCTGCAGATAGATAGGTTAGTGTCACCAGAACCCAGAATATCAAACTAGTCCTGCAGATAGATAGGTTAGTATCACCAGACCCAGCATATCACCCCAGCCCTGCAGATAGATAGGTTAGTGTCACCAGAACCAGCATATCACCACAGCCCTGCAGATAGATAGGTTACTGTCACCAGAACCAGCATATCTCCCCAGTCCTGCAGATAGATAGGTTAGTGTCACCAGAACCAGCATATCACCCCAGCCCTGCAGATAGATAGGTTACTGTCACCAGAACCAGCAGATCACCCCAGCCCTGCAGATAGATAGGTTACTGTCACCAGAACCAGCATATCACCCCAGCCCTGCAGATAGATAGGTTAGTGTCACCAGAACCAGCATATCACCCCAGCCCTGCAGATAGATAGGTTACTGTCACCAGAACCAGCATATCACCCCAGTCCTGCAGATAGATAGGTTAGTGTCACCAGAACCAGTATATCACCCCAGCCCTGCAGATAGATAGGTTACTGTCACCAGAACCAGCATATCTCCCCAGTCCTGCAGATAGATAGGTTAGTGTCACCAGACCCAGCATATCACCCCAGCCCTGCAGATAGATAGGTTACTGTCACCAGAACCAGCATATCACCCCAGTCCTGCAGATAGATAGGTTAGTGTCACCAGAACCAGTATATCACCCCAGTCCTGCAGATAGATAGGTTAGTATCACCAGAACAAGCATATCACCCCAGCCCTGCAGATAGATGGGTTAGTGTCACCAGAACCAGCATATCACCCCAGTCCTGCAGATTGATAGGTTAGTATCACCAGAACCCGGCATATTACCCCAGCCCTGCGGATATATAGGTTACAGTCAATGAATATTGGTGCTGCCATTTCTCCATAGAGGTAAGAGGTAATGCCCTCATTGCTCCAAAGAGCTCATTTGCACATTGACACAAAGAACAATATCTTGGAAACGGAAGCAGCAATTCACGAGGCAAAAACAGTTAGTATCTTATCTGTGGGGCAGGGTTCTGGTGACACAATACCTTTTCCACATGGATGTGGGACCATCCAATCACTATCGAGACATGATCCCTAGATCAGGAAGTGAAGACCAGCAGGGAACCCGAGAAGCATCAGTACTTGAGCACCACTGATCGGTAAGGTAAGAAAGGTGGACATCCCACTTGATATACAGGAACATTTATATTGGAAGGACAGGGAACAATATGGGTGACAGACGGGTCTGTGGAGGGTCCCTGCGACAGATAGAAGCTCCCGTTCAGTTCTATAGGAGCCGAGCTGTAGGAAAGGACCTGATGTGATCGACACAAATCTTGATAAATAATCATCATGGCTAGAACAATAATATTTCTATGAACCCATACCTAAAATGAGACCACTATATAGAGTAATAGGACCCAGAGTTGGAGGACCTTACCCAGTAATATTCTGTTTAGTGCAATGCCAGACGCCGTTTCTTCCTTGATTAAATCTGTTAACACTTGGCACATTGAATTGATGGAGTCGAGGTGCTCAGGGCTGTCGATGGAGATTTTATACCGATCGAACCAAACATTGGAGATGCCGCCCATCATTGGTGTATAGGGTCTGGGGATAACCAAACACAGGACATATCAGAAACACTTTATACATTGTATTCTATATATACGACTTCCATTATTGAAGGGTTATACGGTAACAGTATTCTGCTAGGCTGTACCATCTCTTTATGATCAATGGTGGTCCATCTTTTTGGACACCCACTGATCATAAAGTGCCCCTGACCCCAGTTTGCAGGTGACGTCCAACACAACTCTATTGGAGAAAATGTAGCTGGCTGTAATTCCCTGCAGAGCCAGTTGTGGCGCTGTCAGGAAAAAAATTCTGTGCTGCAGACCTTTCATTCTCGATATTGGTGGAGGTCCATCACTTATGAGATAGGAATACTCCTTTAAGTCATAGGAACATGTCTACATAGATTTGGGTCACAGAAGTGCCAACTAGGGGGTCCCATAATCCTTTGTGTTCCTGGACCCACACAGCCCTATTGCCGTCTGGTCCCAGGGAATCATATGACGTGAGTAGAATCTCGTTATTACATAGGGCAATGCAGTGGAATCTGACACTGTCACGGAGCAAAGGTATACGTCTTCCTCCGGATGGTCTTTTGAATCAACACGGACGCAAGAGGTCGGGAGACAACAGCAATTTATTGTAATCCACAAAGTTAGTAGCCGGCGGCGGTCACATCAACCGTAATAACAATAAGTCCACAGAAGTCACAATCCAATGATAACTTTGGTTCCTTGGTCCTGTAACTATATCCTGGCTCTCTGCAGAGCTGTGCACAGGCCGGCTAACACATACTAACTGCTAGCTACATCTATATACTAAACTGTTACTTCCTATATCTGTGGGTGGGAAGGGCTGAGTCACAGATCCTTCCCCCCTCACCTATGCCAAGGAGAGCAGACTCCCTGTCTCTTTTGAACAATGCACAGTCCAACATCTTCTTGGAGACACTGATCAGATTATCTCCACCCATTGTCCTCACTAGTTAGAGGTATTTGCATACAATGTGCTAACACACTAGACCCTAATCAGCCAACTACACACTGATGTTTACAACAGGTTAGAGAATACATTCCACATGAAATATATATTACACATTGCCTATTGCCGGACTCTAACCATCCCGTGACAACCCCTCCCCCTCTCAAAACATGTGCATGACACAATTGGCCTACACAGGTAAATTGGGGAATGCACATCAGTCTCTATAGCTCATATGTCCTCCTGCCGGGATAACCCATCCGCGTTCTGGTGTTGGCTCCCTCGGCGGTACTGAATGGTAAAGTTGTAGGGTTGAAGGGCTGGCATCTGTCAGAAAATCCGGTGGATCCATGTTGGCTTCTCCCTGAGCTTGGCTTCGGGTCACTGCTTCCACAAAGTGGCACTGTAGATTTCCAACATCGTTGCCTAACAGAACATCGGCCGGCAGCCCGCTCATCACACCAATTGTGCATCGTTTTGGTCCATAACCATAGTCGAGTTCCACGGTAGCTTTAGGAATACGTTTCCGAGTACCCCCTGCCAACTTGATAGAAATGCCAGGGCCCTCCTCTAGGGCCTCGGGTCGCACAACTCGGGGGTCCGCTACCGTTAGGAAAGCTCCCGAGTCCCGGAATCCAACAACTGTTCGGCCATCCAGTAGGACCTCCTGCAAGTGCTTCCGCTGAAGGTTTGCGGGATGTGTGGCGGAGGGCTGAATCCCATAGACCCCTGGAGGTGGAACAGATGGGTCATTCATGGAGTCATCTGGAAATGGGGCCAAACTTTCTGTCCTAGGGGTGGTTCCCAGGTAGTGAATAGGCCGGGATGCCACGGTGGCCCGTGCCCCCATGTTAGCAGGGCAACTAGCTTGCAAATGTCCAGGCCGCCCGCACCCAAAACATCTGCGCTCTAGCATTCTTCCAGTGGGTTGTTGTCTAGGGACAGGGTTGTTCATAGCTGGAGGCCGATGGGCTGGGGCAGGGGTAGAGGGGGAATTGTAATCCTGAGGCCGGACACGAAAGGTGGGTGGCTGGCTGAAGGGTGTCTGGCGGACTGTGGTAGTTTTCCGCTCCTCTGCAAACAACCTCTTCCACTGCGGCTTGATGGTCAGGCCCTCATCTGCAAGGGAAGCAGCTTGCTCCACTGTGGCTGGGTTCCGTTCCAGCACCCACTCACGGATCTCAGCGGGGCACTGGGAAAAGAACTGTTCCTTAAGTATGACTTGGAGGATCTTATCGACTGTGACAGCCTCCTCTCCTTCTAGCCAGCGCTTGCATGCTTGCTTCAACTTGTGGGCGAACATGTGGAAGGAGCTTCCCCCATTGTAAGACAAAGAGCGGAACTGAACTCGGTAGGTCTCTGGAGTGACTGCATAATACTTCTGCACCGCTCTTTTAATGGCCTCATAGTCCCGCTGATCACTAGGGTCCATGGCTCTGAGAGCTTCCGCAGCCCCATCTCGTAGGTGCCCCACCAGATACCGGACCCAATCCTTCTCTGGGACTTCCATCAGGCGGCACTGGTGTTCGAAGTCCTGAAAATATCCATCAACATCCCCAGCCGCTTCATCAAAGGTCTTGAAGTGTTTATGGGAGACATATGGTGGTTCTCTCACTGTTGGGCTGGGGGTCGACGTTTGATTATAATTCCTCGTAGTTATCTCAGCCATTCGCATTTCATGCGCCATTCTTTCCTTTTCATGCGCCATTCTCTGTTCCTCCTTCTCCGTTTCCTGAGCCCTCTGTAACGCTCTACTCCTTTGCTCTGCAGTTGCTCCTAGCCCCAGCACTGCCAATTCCTCCTCATACAAAACAACCCATCTGCTCTTTTGGGTCTGTACCTGCCACTCCCGTATCTCTACTGTCTCCTGGGGGCAGCCCTCCTCATGGTCGCTTTGCAGGGTCATCTCCTCCAGTGCCTCGATCAGTTGATCTTTCGTTCTTCCCTGGTAACTCAGGTTTAGTTCCCGGGCCCTTACTTGTAGACTTGCCATAGTCCAGTTCCTGTATTCTGAGGTTGTGGCTCCATTAATCGCTGGGCTGCTGTAGTCCATCTCGCTGTCCGCTGTTGATCCCACCGCTGCCAACCAGTTGTCACGGAGCAAAGGTATACGTCTTCCTCCGGATGGTCTTTTGAATCAACACGGACGCAAGAGGTCGGGAGACAACAGCAATTTATTGTAATCCACAAAGTTAGTAGCCGGCGGCGGTCACATCAACCGTAATAACAATAAGTCCACAGAAGTCACAATCCAATGATAACTTTGGTTCCTTGGTCCTGTAACTATATCCTGGCTCTCTGCAGAGCTGTGCACAGGCCGGCTAACACATACTAACTGCTAGCTACATCTATATACTAAACTGTTACTTCCTATATCTGTGGGTGGGAAGGGCTGAGTCACAGATCCTTCCCCCCTCACCTATGCCAAGGAGAGCAGACTCCCTGTCTCTTTTGAACAATGCACAGTCCAACATCTTCTTGGAGACACTGATCAGATTATCTCCACCCATTGTCCTCACTAGTTAGAGGTATTTGCATACAATGTGCTAACACACTAGACCCTAATCAGCCAACTACACACTGATGTTTACAACAGGTTAGAGAATACATTCCACATGAAATATATATTACACATTGCCTATTGCCGGACTCTAACCATCCCGTGACAGACACACATTTTCATGAATGGAAAATTCAAGTCAAAGTGATGGAGGCCTCAGGTTGGTACGTTGTAGAAACTAGTCCATGGAAGACGTAACGCAGCACCATGTAAAGCTGGTCGGACAGTTTCCATAGCTGCTTGCCGGTTGTCTACTCCTCTCGACTTCTTCTTACACATGGAGAAGTCGAGAGGAGTAGAGAGAAGTCGAGAGGAGGAGCCAAGTAGGCACATGCTGAACTAGAGAAATTGGCCCGGTACTGAAGTAGTTAAAATGCTTTCCAAGACGAAGGTATGGTTACGAAGATCATTAATATTAGAATGGAGTCTGACACCCGGGACCACCGACTGATCAGTTGTCTGAAGACCCTACAGCCTCCCCACCGCTCACTAAGTATAGCGCCACACACTGTATAGTGGCTGTGCTAGGTATTGCATCTCAGTTCCTCCCACTTGAATGGGACTGAATCACCCATAGACCACATGACATATGAACGCGATGTCCTGCCCTGTTAAGCAGTGCTCACTCGAAAGGTAGCACTGCTTTCCAATCAGGGTGTCGGACCCCCCACCATCAAGGTGTCTGACCCACCACCCATCAAGGTGTCGGTCCCCCCACCCATCAAGGTTTCTGACCCACCACCCATCAAGGTGTCGGTCCCCCCACCCATCAAGGTGTCGGACCCACCACTGATCTGATCTGATGTCCTAGCATAGGTTTGGTGTTCCCCTTTAAGTCACATACAAAGCTCCTGTTGTTATTTGACTTCTTATCCATTGTTTGTCTACGAAAAACCGTGCACAACGTAAGAGCGTAAAATAAAAGAACCACAAGAGCCCCCGGCTACGGCTCGGCCGACGATCAGATAAGGGATTAATGTCTTGTATACACACTTACCTTTGATATCATCTGAACCGTGAAAACTTGAAAAAAACCCTAAGTCTGAACAGTTGTTTAAATGTTTATATGAGCAGTCGTGTCTTTACAGACGATGGAGATTTTGCCAATTTTTTCTATTTTTCTTGGGTCGCCAATAAACGTGTTGTTACATCTCTACCCGTCATGTAAAACCGCCGGGCCGGCCCTCTGAAGTGCTCTAATCTCGGAAACCATTTCATCAGATTACAGTTTTTCGCTTCAGTACAGACAAGGCTTTGATCAAACGTCGATGTGCGATGCCGACTGTCGGTCTCTCGAAAACGGGTAAGGTCAGAACAACCCACAAAATGATAGTCTAGGACGCTACACCTAAAGGGGGCCCCGGACAAAAGTTTAGGAAAGGGGTTCGAATAATAGAACCCACCCCAAGAAGAGAAGACCGATGCCTTGGACAGGTGAGTATGCTTTATGTTATTATTTTAACCCCTTCCCTGTCCGTCCCCAAATTTTGGCGAGAGCCTCATTAAAGATAAGGACTGTTCCAATTGCTTATAGAAATTTTTGTGAGGGGGGTTGTGTAGATCAGCTCGGCGATCGGGTCAGATCGGAGGAAGGTTATAGCATGTAATATAATCCCTCTGGTACCACCTATAGGTAAGTACCCTGTATTGCAATGCTCGGTCCATAATAGAGTATATGTACAAGTCAAACAGCTTTTTTGGGGTACTGATCGGGTAGGTCAGATGAATTTCTGGGGGCACTGGTTCTCAATGGGGAGATCAAACTGGATGGGGGGCCTGGTTTGGCTGACAGCCCTGGCATCATCCCTCTGCTTCCGCTTTTTATTTCAGCGCTCTCTTATCTTCTTGGCAATCCGATTATCTGATGAAGGTCCCTAAAGGACAGAAACGATGGACAACAACAGGGACCGAAGTCCGTAGCAGCAGATCCGCGCTCGCTGGTAATGGAGGTAAAGCGCAAGCCAAATTTTCAAGCGAAACTCTTTATTTAGATAAATAAAACAAATCAACACGACGCATTTCGGGCCAAACCAGGCCCTTTCTCAAGTGCAAATGGACAGGTCACCTCGGGCCAGATACGTGAAGGACAGACGTCGCGTTTCATCGGAATTGTCTTTCGATAAGACCAATCTACTCTATCCTGAGCACCAGAATCCTCCAACAGCCCTAGTCATGACTCTTACAAAAGATCTGCCTACAGGTGGCAGCAGAGACACAGTTTAGATAAGCTAAGATAAAGGCAATGCATCATGGGAAAATGTATGCCAGACTCTCCTCAATGAGAGCCAGTAACCCAGAGACTAATACAGCAGAATTAACAAACCGAGATTTCTGAACCTAAATATAATATGGGGTTACAATGGAGACTTGAGGATTGTTGAATATTATCGATATTATTGGCAGTCAGACTTTAAAAGGGTTGTCCATTTTTGCCTAGACAACCCCTTTAAAGAGGACTTTTCACCACTTCCACCAACTCAAGCTCTTTCTATCCTTTAATAGCCCCCACTCCACTGATTCTGCCCCAGTTCAAAAAAATTTTTCTAGCCCCCACAGTTTCTGAGCAATCATTGCAGTAATTTTGGTGTCTGATACAACAACTAGACTCCCCAATGGTAAGTGGGTGGTGTCAGCCAGGAGCAGACAAGAGGGTGTGACTCAGAGATCCAATCAGAGGTGGACATTATCACAGTGTCAGGGCTCCGAATCACACCCCCTTGCCTGCTCCTGCCTGACAACACCCACTTGACATTAAGGTGTCTAGTTAGTACATCAGGCACCAAAACTAACTACATGGATTGCTCAGGAGTGGTGGGGACTAGAGAGAAAATTCTAACTGCACTGGAAACAGTGGAAGGATGGTATTAAGGATGAAAATAACTCAGGCTACATCTCCTTCCGGGCCCTTGGTTCATTTTCACATTTGGCACGTTTGGACCCTCAGGTCCTTAACAGTCACAAGAACTGAAGATGGTGACACTTGCCTATCTACGATGCCACTATGTTACTTTACTTCTCAGCATTATTTCCATGTTTGCAGTGGAATTGAGAGCTACAATCATAATTCTGCTTCTGAGACCAACCCCGATTGCAATAACTATTAACCTAGTCGTCTTACTAAGACAATCGGCAGCAATGACTCCGGCGATAAAGATGGACTGGTAAACATCAACTGGTCATCAACAGAATATCCTATCCAATGGGTGTCCTGTTCTTAAGAACGTCAGCGATCAATTACAACCAGTGGGCGGACCTTGCAACAAGTATTCGATTCCCCTGCAGCACTCCCACAGGTGAAATGAAGCATTACACAGCACTCATTGAAATCAATGGGCTGGCCATGTTATGAATGGACATGTTGGGTCCTCCAGCGACCCTTTTTGTTGCTATACCACACTCTGGTTAATAAATGAGGATCCTGACTGGGGTGACCTGCTTCCGAATGTCCTAATAGGGGTTTCAGAATTAGTTTTCTTACCAGACCACCCGCTTTCAATGCCCTATTCAAGGTGCGTACCTTGCAAAACCAATCCCTGCATCAGGCCGAGCCATGTTTTGCAGCAGCCACTAGATGGTATTGCTGAATTACAGAATGGAGAGCGCAGCCTGTGACTCCGGCCCCGCCGCCGTGTTTACTGCCCTATTACATTACCTTGACCGCTCTATGAGGACAAGTGGTTTCTTCTCGCTGCTGTGCTAAAAACCCAATAACCTCACTTTATAAAAAAAAAAAAAAAGAAAGAAAATAAGCGTATAAAAGTCTAGTAATATCCAGGACTCCGCGCAACGAGCATCAATAATGCTATTTATAGCCGGTCAACAACCTAGAAAAGTAGGACGATGGGTTATTATTATTATTATTATTGTTTATTTATATAGCACCATTAATTCCATAGTGCTTTACATTTGGGGGTTACATACAATACACAAAATATACAGGTACATATCATACTAACAGTGATCGGCTGGCACAGTGGGGTAGAGGGCCCTGCCCGCGAGGGCTTACAATCTATGAGGGAAGGGGGTAGAGACAGAAGGAGAGGGGGAGAGGTCACCAGATCCAGCATATCACCCCAGCCCTGCAGATAGATAGGTTACTGTCACCAGAACCAGCATATCACCCCAGCCCTGCAGATAGATAGGTTAGTGTCGCCAGACCCAGCATATCACCCCAGTCCTGCAGATAGATAGGTTAGTGTCACCAGAACCAGCATATCACCCCAGTCCTGCAGATAGATAGGTTACTGTCACCAGAACCAGTATATCACCCCAGCCCTGCAGATAGATAGGTTACCGTCACCAGAACCAGTATATCACCCCAGACCTGCAGATAGATAGGTTAGGGTCACCAGAACCAGCATATCACCTCAGTCCTGCAGATAGAAAGGTTAGTGTCACCAGAACCAGCATATCACCCCAGCCCTGCAGATAGATAGGTTAGTGTCATCAGACCCAGTATATCACCCCAGTCCTGCAGATAGATAGGTTAGTGTCACCAGAACCAGCATATCACCCCAGCCCTGCAGATAGGTTACTGTCACCAGATCCAGCATATCACCCCAGCCCTGCAGATAGATAGGTTACTGTCACCAGATCCAGCATAGCACCCCAGCCCTGCAGATAGATAGGTTAGTGTCACCAGAACCAGCATATCACCCCAGCCCTGCAGATAGATAGGTTACTGTCACCAGAACCAGCATATCACCCCAGCCCTGCAGATAGATAGGTTACTGTCACCAGAACCAGCATATCACCCCAGCCCTGCAGATAGATAGGTTAGTGTCAGACCTCAGCATATCATGTCCTTTACCAGCATAGTTAAGGTCCTCTTTAAGAAATGCCTCAACAGACGTAGCTCTAGTTCCATGTCCATACACCAGAACTGAGATCAGCGCCAATTAGGAACTGGCCTAGACTTCAATTATAGCTCATGCCAGGAAGGTGCGGAGCGGTGATGGAAGCTGCTAGTGGATGTGTGGTCCATGCTGCATTGTTCCTATACAAGTAGTAGGATCGGCACTGCAATTCTCTGGGAGCACCGCTATGCAGTGGACGGGGCTTCTATGCCACTTCTATTATTTATATAGCAGCGTGCCACATGTGGTCCCCGCCCGGAGCCTGCTGCAACAGCTGATCTGTGCGGATGTCAGACCCGACAGATCACATAGTGATGTCCTATCCTGTATGGAAAAACAATTTGTGGCTGGTATCTAGGACAGGAGGACCAATGTGGCCTAGACTTTGGCACAGCTGGCACACACACAACCTGAGAGCGGGTGCTGGGTGCACTAGTGATCTATCTACACCTGTACCTTTAAATACCCTCACGTAACCCACAGTAAAGTAAAATCACAAGGTAAGAAATCCACTAAATAACTTATGAGATTTTCCAGTGACTTTATTTTTGTGCTCGTGTGGTGGAGCCATGGGCCTAGGAGTGGCAGGCCGGCTTCCTGACACCATGGCGGGCTCCTTATAGTAAGCGGGTGATTAATATCTCTCCTGCTGGTAACTGCATAGTCTGGCACCGGGTCTACTCGTGAGTTACGGGCAGGTTTTGGCTGACTCTTCTAACTTTTTATGGCCCTCTGACTTTTTACCAGTAACAAGAGGGGGGGAACCCATGGCCCAGATCCCATTGTGTTCCCAGCCAGGGCCTGAACCTCTCGGACGCCGGCAGATAATACATCAGATGCCATTGCACTTCCCCCAGCCTGGAGGACATCGGTGCAATGCTTTGTGCTTCCTCATTTATGGGAAACAAGAACATGAATCACCAAAGTGCGATCCAAGCCATGAACAGTAACAAGCCGGCCCGAAAAAGAGACAAGAGGGTCTTGGGATTCCAATAAGTGATTCATCTTATAGACATTTTCCTGGAATGAATGGAGGAAATGCGCAGAATGGTGGTGAAAGTGCTGGAGAGGAAGATTGTACAGCAAGTCAACAGAGTGATGTCATAAGGATCTGTCCTGTGAGGGGGCGGGGCTAAGGATAGGCGCTTGATTTATAGACCTGAAGATAATCTGAGCACTGATGACCCCAACGTCCACTGCAGCGCTTGGCATAGACCTCTAAAACACATAGGCCACATCTGAAGAAATTTGTATGGACCAATAGGTGTAAAATAACCCCACCCCAAAATGTTAGAAACAGCGCCGTACACTGTATAGTGGCTGTGCTCGGTATGACAACTCAGACTCATACACTTTAATGGGACTGAGCTGCAATCAGGCCATGTGACCAATGGACGTAACATCACAGGCCTGTGAAGAGGAAGTGGTGCAGCCACGTCAAACAGCTGATCAGTGTGGGTGCTGGGTGTAGACCCTCTCATTGGTCTAATATCGATGACCTCTCCTAAAGATAGATCATCCATATTTTAGTCCAAGAAAACCCCTTTATAGGGAAGGTCCAAGAATTTTTAAAAACCCCGATTCCTGCCGCACCAGCATGGCCGCTCAAGTGTTCGCACTGGCATCACTATAGGGGTCACAGCTGATAAGGTAGTTGATTGTGAAGCTAATAATGTAAGGGTTAAAAGACAACGCAGTCCTCATAGCTGTGACCGGGCCCAATTGGTAGGTGGCCCACAGGTGCCCCCCAACACACAAGGGCTTGATAAACGTATTTCTAATTCCCTGTGATATTCGTCAGTCTGTGTATTGTAAATTGATCCCCCCTGTCCTCTGGTGCACCGAGTGAAAAGATTTATGACACAGCCTTCCACTGTCAGAAAAAAAAGAACCATTTCATGGTCGTCAGCCGCATATAATCAAGAGGGGATCTGTTGAGGAAGGTTAGGGTGTAAAATGGGGCATGCTTACTATGTTAGGAGCCCTGACAGAGGGTGGGAATGTTGAGAAGCTTATGTGCACAGGTAAGGTGTGAACAAGTCTTCATTTTGGGCTGGGCCCAGATAAGGAAAGTGAAAGTGTTATCTCTCCTGTACACCGCGCACTGCTGAGTTATGGAAGGTTTAAGTAGGTTGAAAATCTGCAAAGAAAAAACTGACAACTCACCGGGCCGGAGCGGTAGGGAATATGACTTTAATATGGCTAAATGTTAAATCCTTTTTCAAGATTTCCCGTATCCATGACTTAATTCCTGGTCCTGTATCACCTGCAGAGGACAAAAATATCATTAATATCTGGGGAGCATAAACTTCATTACTTTTAAAGGGTGACACTGGGTCTGGTGACAGTAACCTATCTATCTGCAGGACTGGGGTGATATGCTGGGGTCTGGTGACACTAACCTATCTATCTGCAGGGCTGGGGAGATATGCTGGTTCTGGTGACACTAACCTATCTATCTGCAGGGCTGGGGTGATATGCTGGTTCTGGTGACACTAACCTATCTATCTGCAGTGCTGGGGTGATATGCTGGGTCTGGTGACACTAACCTATCTATCTGCAGGGCTGGGGTGATATGCTGGTTCTGGTGACACTAACCTATCTATCTGCAGGGCTGGGGTGATATGCTGGTTCTGGTGACACTAACCTATCTATCTGCAGTGCTGGGGTGATATGCTGGGTCTGGTGACACTAACCTATCTATCTGCAGGGCTGGGGTGATATGCTGGTTCTGGTGACACTAACCTATCTATCTGCAGGGCTGGGGTGATATGCTGGGTCTGGTGACACTAACCTATCTATCTGCAGGGCTGGGGTGATATATTGGGGTCTGGTGACACTAACCTATCTATCTGCAGGGCTGGGGTGATATGCTGGTTCTGGTGACACTAACCTATCTATCTGCAGGGCTGGAGTGATATGCTGGTTCTGGTGACACTAACCTATCTATCTGCAGGGCTGGGGTGATATGCTGGGTCTGGTGACAGTAACCTATCTATCTGCAGGACTGGGGTGATATCCTGGTTCTGGTGACAGTAACCTATCTATCTGCAGGGCTGGGGTGATATACTGGTTCTGGTGACACTAACCTATCTATCTGCAGGGCTGGGGTGATATGCTGGTTCTGGTGACACTAACCTATCTATCTGCAGGGCTGGGGTGATATATTGGGGTCTGGTGACACTAACCTATCTATCTGCAGGACTAGGGTGATATATTGGGGTCTGGTGACACTAACCTATCTATCTGGTGTTTGCAACAGCCATTTCAGTTTGATATATCTAATAACTGATGGACACAGTAATATTTCAGGATTGAAATGAGGTTTATTGTACTAACAGAAAATGTGCAATATGCATTAAACCAAAATTTGACCGGTGCAAAAGTATGGGCACCCTTATCATTTTATTGATTTGAATTCCCCTAACTACTTTTTACTGACTTACTGAAGCACAAAATTGGTTTTGTAACCTCAGTGAGCTTTGAACTTCATAGCCAGGTGTATCCAATCATAAGAAAAGGTATTTAAGGTGGCCAATTGCAAGTTGTTCTACTATTTGAATCTCCTCTGAAGAGTGGCATCATGGGCTACTCAAAACAACTCTCAAATGATCTGAAAACAAAGATTGTTCAACATAGTTGTTCAGGGGAAGGATACAAAAAGTTGTCTCAGAGATTTAACCTGTCAGTTTCCACTGTGAGGAACATAGTAAGGAAATGGAAGACCACAGGGACAGTTCTTGTTAAGCCCAGAAGTGGCAGGCCAAGAAAAATATCAGAAAGGCAGAGAAGAAGAATGGTGAGAACAGTCAAGGACAATCCACAGACCACCTCCAAAGAGCTGCAGCATCATCTTGCTGCAGATGGTGTCACTGTGCATCGGTCAACTATACAGCGCACTTTGCACAAATAGAAGCTGTATGGGAGAGTGATGAGAAAGAAGCCGTTTCTGCACGTACGCCACAAATAGAGTTGCCTGAGGCACATTTGGACAAGGCACATTTGGACAAGGCAGCTTCATTTTAGAAACAAAAATTGAGTTGTTTGGTTATAAAAAAAGGCGTTATGCATGGCGTCCAAAAAGAAACAGCATTCCAAGAAAAACACATGCTACCCACTGTAAAATTTGGTGGAGGTTCCATCATGCTTTGGGGCTGTGTGGCCAATGCCGGCATCGGGAATCTTGTTAAAGTTGAGAGTCGCATGGATTCCACTCAGTATCAGCAGATTCTTGAGAATAATGTTCAAGAATCAGTGACGAAGTTGAAGTTACCCCGGGGATGGATATTTCAGCAAGACAATAATCCAAAACACCGCTCCAAATCCTCAGGCATTCATGCAGAGGAACAATTACAATGTTCTGGAATGGCCATCCCAGTCCCCAGACCTGAATATCATTGAACATCTGTGGGATGATGTGAAGCGGGCTGTCCATGCTCGGCGACCATCTAACTTAACTGAACTTGAATTGTTTGTCCAAAATACCTTCATCCAGGATCCAGGAACTGATTAAAAGCTACAGGAAGCGACTAGAGGCTGTTATCTTTGCAAAAGGAGGATCTACTAAATATTAATGTCACTTTTCTGTTGAGGTGCCCATACTTTTGCACCGGTCAAATTTTGGTTTAATGCATATTGCGCATTTTCTGTTAGTACAATAAACCTCATTTCAATCCTGAAATATTACTGTGTCCATCAGTTATTAGATATATCAAACTGAAATGGCTGTTGCAAATACCAAAATATTTAGAACTAAAAATGATTAAGATTAATAGGGGTGCCCAAACTTTTTCATAGGACTGTATCTGCAGGGCTGGAGTGATATGTTGGTTCTGGTGATTATAACCTATCTGCGGGCTGGGGTGATATGCTATGATAAGACACACCCCTTTAGTGTTTCTGTGTCGTGCTCCACCCCCTTATGCTCCTCTTCGAGGAATTATATCTGTTTTGTCTGGCATGTTCCTTTAAAAAGAAAAATAAAAACATCATACAACCTCTTGTAAATGTCATTATTGTGCAGACTGGATTTCCACCAAGAAAGAGTCAGACGTAGCTGAACTTGTTTATTATGTATTTAGTCAAATTGCAAAAACATTGCGAGAAGTTGCAGAAAACAAATACATAAAACCAAAAAAAAGTTCCGCCCCTAACAGAAACGGCCACTAGTGGAGAAAAGGCTGCAAAGAAGGATCCTAGAAGCGAGACGAGTGTTTTTGGTTTACGGGATTAGTACGTGATCAGGTCCATGATCCTTTCTGGGAAGTTTTCCCCGGCTGATCATTCTGTACATATACAAGGCGATTACTGGAGAATTTACGGTTCTTCAGCTAATCACAGCGTAAACGACAAATTCCTGAAACTAACAAGCGGCAAATACAAACCACACAACGGTAAGAAGACTGATTTTTGGGCACAATCTCGAGTCTCGAACCCCCAGATGCCTTGGTATATGCAAGATGTTAAAGGGATTCTACCACTAAAACAAATTTTTTTCTATTTGCCACGCCGGAATAGCCTTAAGAAAGGCTATTCGTCTCCTAGCTTGCTCAGTCACCTCCGGCCCGCTGTTCCATAGAAAAACTGAAACTACAGGAACGTACTGCGCATGCGCGCAAGACCGGAGTGTGACCCCAGCTGGAAGAAGAAACGGTTGCTGTTGAAGATGGAGGCATCACTAGAGAGAGTTCTCTGGCAGCAGTGGGGACGCCTCCATTGCTGTTTGAGCGCTGGGGCCCGCCCCCATTGCTGCGAGAGAACTCATTTGCATACTGGTAAAAAACTTTTTTTTATGGAACGGCAGGCTGGAGGCGACTGAGCAAGGTAGGAGACGAATAGCCTTTCTTAAGGCTATTCCGACGTGGTAAATAGAAAAAAAAATTTTTAGTGGTAGAATCCCTTTAATCCAAACAACTCAAAAAATGTTTTCTAATCACTATGCACCGATCTGGTCTAGTTTGGAACATAAAGGGGTTCTCCCGCCCTTTCAGGTCAACAAAAAAAAAAAAAATCATCAGGGGTTCGACACGCGGGACTCATACAGATCAGCTTTAAGGGACTGCAGTGTTCGGGCGAGTACTTAAGTCTCTTTACTCTCCATACAATTAATAGTGGCTGTGCATATACATATATCTCTTGAATGGGACTGAACTGCAAACAGGTCATGTGACTGATGAACGAAGAGCTGATCCACTAGGGTCCTGGGGCCGTGAGTAAAACTCAGGACAGGCTCCATTCCTGTCTTCTTTACAACCCGTGTAGGGTTGAGCCAATCTTGAGATTTCAAGATCGATTTTAAAATCTGATTTCCGATCATTTTCCAACCGATCCCGATCGTGAAATTTGCTCGGTCGCAGATCTTTCCCGATCCCTCAACCCTAATTGTATATTATATATACAGTAGGGTGGAGCCGATCTTGAGATTTCAAAAAACGATTTTCGATCATTTTCCAGCTGATCCTGAATTTACTCGATCGCCGATCGGGATCCGATCTTTCCTGATCGCTGAACCCTAAATCCGTGCTCAATGGCCTTAATGAATGGGGCTGCGGAGACATGAGCGGTGCACACGGTCATGTATATATCACCTAAGAGGGCTTGTTTTTTGCAGGATGAGCTGAATTTTTTAATGGCATCAGTTTAGTGCTCATATAATATAACAAGAAAACTTTCTTTTGAAGGTTGAAACACTGAAATTCTACCCCTGGTTTTGGGTTTCGTTCTTAAGGTATTACCAAGCTGTTTAGGCCCAGCTCGCATCCGGATCGGGTCATTCCATTCTCCTTTCGAGCTTGTTTTTTGTAGGATGAATTCTAATTTTTAATGGAATTCTGGAGTATATACTCTGACTTTTGGGGGGGTGAAAAGAATCATAATACATGGTGTAAACAATGTCTACATTTTATTGTATAGAAAAAAAACGAAAATGGATTATACTGTAGGTATATAGGTTTCCAAAAAATATATGAGAATGGAGAAGCAGCAAGCATGTACCGTTGAGAGGACCCTGGTTCCCCATTCCTGTGATCAGTGGTGGTCCCCAAGGTTGAACTCCCCCAGGATTAGACACTTATCTCCCATCCTGAGAAGAGGGGATATGTCAGGGCTGGGCATGACACGGCGAGACCCATGTGACTGCTGACACCCAACCACAGGCCTCTGTGGTCTCTGACATCAGCCAAAAGCGGCAAAGAGAGCAGGGAGCCGCCCCGGAGCCCAGGAGAGGTGAGTAACACATATTATACTCTGGGGTCTGAAGGGGATGCATAGTATAATAGCAGTTTCAATTTGGCCGTCATCTGTCTCAACAAAAACTGCCGGGTACGTGGTTCTTCCAACACATACTCATACTGTAAAAGGGGCGTGACTTAAATAATCGCCATTATCTATATTCGAGATGAAATACCGATTAATTGCGGAATTGGAATTTTTGCTGTAGCCCCCACCGTTCCTGAGCCATCATTTATGTTAGTTTCAGCACTCAATATGCTAAATAGGTTTACTATTGTCAGGTGGGCGGTCCCTGACTATCTCCTCCAGCCTAGGACCGCCCACCTGACAGTAGAGAGTCTTATTAATCTACTGGGTGCTGAAAATAGCAGCACCGTATGCTCAGGACCGGTACGGGCTAAAGAAAAAATTTCAACACCGGCACCAGTGAAGGGGGAGCTATGCAAAGAGATGGAGGTGGTGAGAGGTCCCCTTTAATTCTTGCTCTGTGTCATAGCATAGACTGCTGTAAAGCACAATGCTGCAAGGAGACAGAAGGAAAGACCCTACAAGCGTATTCTAGATGTAGATAGAAGTGACTCTGACTATGGTGTGTTATAAGCTCCAAGAACCGTGCCAGCTCTGCTACATCATGCCAGCTTATTCATCCTTGCTGCCTTCGCTGGCTTATGTCCAGATGAATCCGGGGTCAGGGAGTAGCAGAGATGTAACGCAGCGTCCCCCGACCCAAAGCCTTCACACTGAATAAGAAGACAAACTTGTGAAGCTACAAAGACTGGAGGGCTGGTCGCTGACTCACAAACAGTCCCTGGTAATGGCAGGCGATGACCTCATGCCCATTAGTGGCGCCTAGCTCGTTAACATGGGAATTACTCCACATTATGAGGCACACAGAGCACTAACAAGTCTTTATAATGCATGACTGCAGAGCGCCAATCTTCACTCCGGTTTACGGGGCAGCTAACGGTGCGGAACATGACACATGGAAAAACACCGCTGGGGGTAGTAGTGACCACCGAACGGGGTCCTGGGGACATCAAGCTGATGCTCACAGCACTACTACACTCATCAGGGACTTATAGGGATTCCATAGGGTTACAGGTTATTCGCCGCCTTCCTATAGGGGGCATCTCCTAACTTGTGAATCGACTGGAGGGACCCCCATACGTTTCAATTGGAGCCATGTGCTGTGTTTCGGCTATCGCTGGTTGTCCCGTTGATATGAAAGGAGCGGTGCCCGACCTGCCACTGATCTCATACACCCCGGATCCTGTGACCGACGGGACCCTCACGGATCAGCAAGTTACCCCAATCCTTTGGATAGAGGAGTATTGTTACCTTACGTTATTATAGGGATACTCCTGTCTTATAATGGGATAAAGATATCACTAAGATCAATGAGGTCCAAATTATAGGACCCTCACCAATTCTGATAATAAACGGGGGCCCCCATCACAGTGGCATCCTGACAACTGCACCATGGAAGTGAGTGTGGCATCCCCCGCAAAGCAGCGCCAGCCACAGGGCTACAAGGGAATGTCATTCTAAACCAGTGCTGTGACTCTCTGTGGCTAGTCAGCTCTCCTAGCAAATATCTGTATTCTTAGTGTTGTACTGTTCCTCTCTTATTCCTCTGGGAAACGGAATAATACATGGGCATCACCACTGCCCTTGTACCGACACAGCGTCCATTCAGTAATGTTCACTTCGCACTGGGTGGAGACACACCCTACTGACAAGCAGAGTTATAATGTTGACTGACAGGAGGAAAAACAGAGGAACAACACGACAGAGTGGTAAGAAAAGATTCTCCAGAATTATTTAAAGACAAAATAGAAAGGTCAGGAGAGGTGACAGGTTCTCTAAAGTTTTGGTGCCCCCTCTCGGCCCTCGGTTTGGTTCCAGTCCTGATGACCTGAGACAGGCTGGTTGCTGGGGTTGTCAGGCAGGGTATCCCTAGTCACTAGGCCCATGGGTCGCCAACAATCCCTACCCACAGGACAGGGTACGCTTCCTTAAAAGGGGCAAACAGATTCTGTTCAGAAGGATATGCAGATTAGCTCCCTTTTAATATAGAAAATGAGAGATATCTTTGTAGCGCCACCTAGTGGATATAGCTACACTATAGCCAATGGCACTAGGTGGCGCTACAGAGACAGCCCCCTTTTTTCTAGAGGTGACCATTCTTCTCAGACCTCTGCTTGGTGTCTGGAGCTCCCCGTACACTTTAGATCAAGGGTAGGGAACCTTTGGCTCTCCAGCTGCTGTGAAACTACAACTCCCAGCATGCTCCATTCACTTCTATGGGAATTCCAAGAATAGCAGAGCAAGTATGCATGCTGGGAGTTGTAGTTTTGCAATAGCTGGGGAGCCGTACGTTCCCTACCCCGGCTTTAGATGTTTGTCAGCCGAATTCTGCTTCTGTCAACAGATACCTGACCTGATGGCTGCAGGCTCTTCATTACTTACCAAGCACAGAGCGCCGCCTATTGTACAGTGGCTGGGCTTGGTATTGCAGCTCAGCTCCATTCATTTGAGCTGCAGCCGGTCATGTGACCAATGTCCAAATTTTATAGTCCTGGAAAACCTGTATGCTAGCTCCGGTGGTGAGTAGGGTTGAGCGATCGGGAAAGATGGCATTCCGATCAGCAATCGAGTAAATTTAACGATTGCGATCGTAATTCCGATCCCGATCTTTTTCAACGGGATCAAGGTCTCACGTTAGTTCCCACAATGCTTGGCTACTGGCCAAAAGGGTTGAGCGATCAGGATTGGAAAAGATCGGATTCCGATCGGCGATTGAGTAAATTTCACGATCGGCTGAAAAATGATCAAAAATCGGATTTTGAAAACGATCCTGAAATCTCAAGATCGACTCATCCCTAGTGGTGCGCATATATAGAAGCCTGCCGGTAATGGCGGTATAGTTTTTGGAACAATTGTCAACCAAATGTGGCGGATTTTACCCTAATGTTGTCAGATTTAAGGGACACTTTGTTCCTAGCTATGTTTTACGAGCACTGGGTCCAGCACGACTATGGGGGCGCTGCAGCTGAGAATGTTATAGGTGCCCTTTGGTTGTACTACTACACGGGCACTATAGCTGCATCAATATAGCTGTCCTCAGGTGGTCAGGACTGGTTCTAACCTCCAGGTCACGTTATCGAAACGAGCCCCTGAACTCAGTCGTTCCAACCCCTCCAGTGCGCTTAAAGGGAATGTCACTATAACCAGCGCTGCGACTCTCTGGAATCCTCCTTATGAGGCTCGCCAGCTCTCCCAGCAAATATCTGATATCTTAAAGGGATAGAAAGGCTATTCATCTCTTACCTTTAGACGTGGTCTCCGCCGCGCCGTTCCTCAGAAATACTGGTTTTTACCGATATGCAAATGAGTTCTCTCACAGCGATGAGGGCGGACCCCAGCACTCAAACAGTGATGAAGGCGTCCATAACTGTTGCCAGAGAAGTGTCTCCAGCGCCGCCTCCTTCTTTCTCCGCCGCGTCATGTTCTATGTCTTCTTTTGGCGCAGGCTTGTAACCTAGCAGAGCAGACTGCGCAGGCCATGGGAAAATGGCCGCTAACAATACTGTGCAAGTGGCCATTTTCCCGTGACCTGTGCGCCTGCACAGTCTGCTCTGCTACAAGTTACGAGCCTGCGCCGGAAGACATTGAAGATGACGCGGCGGATGAAAAAGGAGGCGGCGCTGGAGACACTTCTCTGGCAGTGGTGGGGACGCCCCCATCGCTGCGGGAGAACTCATTTGCATACCGGTAAAAAAAGGTATTTCTGTGGAACGGCGCGGCGGAGATCACGTCTAAAGGTAAGAGATGAATAGTATTCCAACGTCTTATCCGCAAAAAAAAAAAAGTTTTAATGGTAGAATCCCTTTAAAATTCTGTGTTGTATTGTTCCTCCGTTATTCCTCTGGGAAATGGAATACCAAATGGTTGTCACCACTGCCCTTGTACCTACACACTGTCCAATTGGTGATGTTCGTGATACACAAATCCTGCCAGCAAGTAGAATTAGAATGGGCAGTTATGACTGCCAGGAGGAATAACAGAGGGACAACACGACACAGAGCTGTAAGAAAAGAGTCTCCAGAATTATTCTATGAGAAACACAAGAAATGGCTAAAACAGAGAGGTCAGGAGAGGTGACGGCTTCTACTTAAAGTGTAGTTGCTCCTCCTGGGAAAGCGGTGACGCGACCCAGGGGTCGAAACGTTGGTTCTGACCATGTGACCTGGATCACAGCTATAGGGCGTGGTCAGATGATAAGGGAGGGGCTTCTGTCTGGTGTAGGGTGTATTCACATGATGCAGATTTTGACGCAGTTTTTGTTTTGCCACTTGAAAGATTAAGAAACCGCACCAAAAACTGCACTGCCAACACCTCCATTCCTGGGGTCTTCTCCGCCTGCCTATAATCTACACACAGTCTCCAGGCACCAAACCACATACAAGCCAATGATGAGACCTTCAGGACTACAAGTAGCAGCTGCAGCTCTCCTGACACTTGTAGTTCCTCTGCTCACACAGGGCCAAGCACGAGGAGATACCCGGGAGAGAGCTGACAGGAGGAGGGAAGGAGGAACAGCACCTGATCCGTGCAGGAAGATGACGGAAGCCGAGTGTTTCCCAGCAGGGGACACCACACACCGAGCTAAGGAGCTGGAGGCCGCCATGACACACACGTGACTGCCGGGCTAACCGCGCATGCGTAAGGAGCCTCTGCTTACTGTAGTGTTAGTGGTAGTGTGTGCGAGAGCCGCGGTGTATGAGAAAAAGAAGATAATATTATATTATGTGTATTATACTGTATGTATTATATAGATATTATATTATGTGTACTGCAGGACTACTAATAGTAAGAGACTGTAAATAGCCATAATATACACTGAGAATATCCAGCGTGTGCTATGACGTCATCATGCCTTTTATTCTGTCACTGTGTGTATTATTCTGTACTGTGACATCACTGTGTGTATTATTCTGTACTGTGACATCACTGTGTGTATTATCCCTGTACTGTGACATCACTGTGTGTATTATTCTGTACTGTGACATCACTGTGTGTATTATCCCTGTACTGTGACATCACTGTGTGTATTATCCCTGTACTGTGACATCACTGTGTGTATTATCCCTGTACTGTGACATCACTGTGTGTATTATCCTGTACTGTGACATCACTGTGTGTATTATCTCTGTACTGTGACATCACTGTGTGTATTATCCCTGTACTGTGACATCACTGTGTGTATTATCTCTGTACTGTGACATCACTGTGTGTATTATCCCTGTACTGTGACATCACTGTGTGTATTATCTCTGTACTGTGACATCACTGTGTGTATTATCTCTGTACTGTGACATCACTGTGTGTATTATCCTGTACTGTGACATCACTGTGTGTATTATCTCTGTACTGTGACATCACTGTGTGTATTATCCCTGTACTGTGACATCACTGTGTGTATTATCCTGTACTGTGACATCAATGTGTGTATTATCCCTGTACTGTGACATCACTGTGTATTATCCCTGTACTGTGACATCACTGTGTGTATTATCCCTATACTGTGACATCACTGTGTGTATTATCTCTGTACTGTGACATCACTGTGTATTATCCCTGTACTGTGACATCACTGTGTGTATTATCCCTGTACTGTGACATCACTGTGTGTATTATCCCTGTACTGTGACATCACTGTGTGTATTATCCCTGTACTGTGACATCACTGTGTGTATTATCTCTGTACTGTGACATCACTGTGTGTATTATCCCTGTACTGTGACATCACTGTGTGTATTATCCCTGTACTGTGACATCACTGTGTGTATTATCTCTGTACTGTGACATCACTGTGTGTATTATCCTGTACTGTGACATCACTGTGTGTATTATCTCTGTACTGTGACATCACTGTGTGTATTATCCTGTACTGTGACATCAATGTGTGTATTATCCCTGTACTGTGACATCAATGTGTGTATTATCCTGTACTGTGACATCAATGTGTGTATTATCCCTGTACTGTGACATCACTGTGTATTATCCCTGTACTGTGACATCACTGTGTGTATTATCCCTATACTGTGACATCACTGTGTGTATTATCTCTGTACTGTGACATCACTGTGTATTATCCCTGTACTGTGACATCACTGTGTGTATTATCCTGTACTGTGACATCACTGTGTGTATTATCTCTGTACTGTGACATCACTGTGTGTATTATCCCTGTACTGTGACATCACTGTGTGTATTATCCCTATACTGTGACATCACTGTGTGTATTATCCCTGTACTGTGACATCACTGTGTGTATTATCTCTGTACTGTGACATCACTGTGTGTATTATCTCTGTACTGTGACATCACTGTGTGTATTATCCCTGTACTGTGACATCACTGTGTGTATTATCCTGTACTGTGACATCAATGTGTGTATTATCCCTGTACTGTGACATCACTGTGTATTATCCCTGTACTGTGACATCACTGTGTGTATTATCCCTATACTGTGACATCACTGTGTGTATTATCTCTGTACTGTGACATCACTGTGTATTATCCCTGTACTGTGACATCACTGTGTGTATTATCCTGTACTGTGACATCACTGTGTGTATTATCTCTGTACTGTGACATCACTGTGTGTATTATCTCTGTACTGTGACATCACTGTGTGTATTATCCCTGTACTGTGACATCACTGTGTGTATTATCCTGTACTGTGACATCACTGTGTGTATTATCCCTGTACTGTGACATCACTGTGTGTATTATCCCTGTACTGTGACATCACTGTGTGTATTATCTCTGTACTGTGACATCACTGTGTGTATTATCTCTGTACTGTGACATCACTGTGTGTATTATCCTGTACTGTGACATCACTGTGTGTATTATCTCTGTACTGTGACATCACTGTGTGTATTATCCCTGTACTGTGACATCACTGTGTGTATTATCCTGTACTGTGACATCACTGTGTGTATTATCCCTGTACTGTGACATCACTGTGTGTATTATCCTGTACTGTGACATCACTGTGTGTATTATCTCTGTACTGTGACATCACTGTGTGTATTATCATGTACTATGACATCACTGTGTGTATTATCTCTGTACTGTGACATCACTGTGTGTATTATCTCTGTACTGTGACATCACTGTGTGTATTATCCCTGTACTGTGACATCACTGTGTGTATTATCCTGTACTGTGACATCACTGTGTGTATTATCCTGTACTGTGACATCACCGTGTGTATTATCCCTGTACTGTGACATCACTGTGTTTATTATCCTGTACTGTGACATCACTGTGTGTATTATCCCTGTACTGTGACATCACTGTGTGTATTACCTCTGTACTGTGACATCACTGTGTGTATTATCTCTGTACTGTGACATCACTGTGTGTATTATCCCTGTACTGTGACATCACCGTGTGTATTATCCCTGTACTGTGACATCACCGTGTGTATTATCCCTGTACTGTGACATCACTGTGTGTATTATCTCTGTACTGTGACATCACCGTGTGTATTATCTCTGTACTGTGACATCACTGTGTGTATTATCTCTCTACTGTGACATCACTGTGTGTATTATCCTGTACTGTGACATCACCGTGTGTATTATCTATAGACTTGGAAAGTTCCCGGCCATCACACACATTTGTATCGGAAACAAGAGCCAGATTTTTTATATGATTGGATGGCGGATTATAAGAATTTTATTGTTTAGTATCTCAGTAACTTTTTTTTCCATTTGCTTCTGCATCCATGAACTTTTTTTTTTTCAGACACTGGAAAGATGTCTCTGTAACTGCTGAAGTTAATGGAAGTCAGTGGAAATTTTACTACCTTAGGTCAGAATTATGTCGTTACAATGGAATTTGTCAAGGGCCCAAAATGATTCTGACGCTTGAACTTTGACAGCCATATTTAAATAACTTCATTTTAACTTAATAACGGAGACGACTCCGGGGAAATCTATGAAATCACAATGAAACCTGTTTAGGGGAGAACATCTGACAAAATGACAAACATTCTCCATAAAAATGGGCCGAAATGAGGATATTTATGGCAGGGAGCAAGACGTCTGAGGAGAACGCTTTCGAGGTCGTGTGTTTCTGTCAAGGAGAATACTGTTTTGACTCAACAATTTTTATCAGGTTCACTTAGTCAGTTTTATGATGACTTTGCATTAAATTGCATTTTCTTTTTTTTTATGGAAAGAAAGGAAAATATATACATACAGTGCTGAACAAAAGTATTGCCCCCCTGCAATTCTGTCAGATAATACTCAGTGTCTTTCAGAAAATGATTACTAGAACAAACTCTTTGGTAATATCTTCATTTATTTTGCTTGCAATGAAAAAACACAAAAGAGAATGAAAAAAAAATTCAAATCATTGATCATTTTACACAAAACTCCAAAAATGGTCCGGACAGAAGTATTGGCGCCCTCAGCCTAATACTTGGTAGCACAACCTTTAGACACAATAACTGCGCACAACCGCTTCCGGTAACCAGCAATGAGTTTCTTACAAGGCTCTGCTGGAATCTTAGACCATTCTTCTTTGGCAAACTGCTCCAGGTCCCCCCTGAGATGTGAAGGGGGCCTTCTCCAAACTGCCACCAAGAGATCTCTCCCCCTCCCCCACAGGTGTTCTATGGGATTCAGGGCTGGACTCATTGCTGCCACTTTACAAGTCTCCAGGGCTTTCTCTCACCACCATTTTCTAGTGCTGACCTGAAGTGTGTTTTGGGTTATTGTCCTGCTGGAAGACCCATGACGTCTGGGCCACCACCTGTTAGGTGCCTCAGGTAAGTAACAGGTGCTGTTAATTACACAAATTAGATAAGCATCACATGATTTTTCAAACAGTGCCAATACTTTTGTCCACCCCCTTTTTTATATTTGGTGTTGAATTATATCCAATATGGCTTTTTGACAATTCTATTTGTGGTTTTCCATTGAAGACAAATTCAATGAAGATAATAATACCAAAGAATTTGTGATTGCAATCATTTTCTGGAAGAAACTGAGTATTATCTGACAGAATTGCAGGGGTGCCAATACTTTTGGCCAACACTGTACTAGCATTACCCACGACTTCGTCTGCGGCCCCCTCACCCACTACGCAACCCACCTCCAGTGCTGCCCCACCCTCTTGCGCGCACCTGGCCTCTTCCCCCCTGCACGCGTTCCGGCACCCATGCCCTTCTTCCGCCGTTGCGCATCCGCTGCCACCACTCCTACTCGCGCACCCCACCGGCCCCCTTCCACAACTTGACAATGGCCCCCTCTGGTTCAACACACACAAACCCCCACCAGGGTCCCCCACCCCATGGGCCCACCTCCTTATGGAGTCTAATTAGCATATCAGGCACCAAAACTAACTGCCCTGATTGCTCAGGAATGGTGGGGGCTAGAGAGAAAATTGAGTGGAAGGTGCCATATAATTTGCGTGTTGTTGGCGTTGATGATCCACATGCTCCTGTGTTTCGGCAGCTGTCAAGCTGGCCTGCCATTGAACTTGTTTCTCGTGCCTTGCCTGTGATTGTACTGGTATCTCAGCAGCTCGCTGGGACTCCATATAATGAGCGTGTTGGTGCCTACTCATGTGTTTTGGCTGTTCTAAGAACCGCTAGACGCCTAGCTTGCTCAATCCTCCTGAACTCCGCTTGTGGAGAACTCTGCTGACTTCTAGCTACCTTCATAGCTCTCGTTGTTTTAGAATTTTGCAACAAATTATATTTTCTTTTTCCCCAGCATGTGTAAAATTGGTAAACTGCCAATTTGGATTAAAGGTGGTTTTCCCATCTCAGTGTCTCAGCACTGGAGTAGATCAGATAATATGCAAATGCTTGTATATAATGGACTGGTGCTATCTGTGTGTTTACATAGAGATATAATAGAACTGGCTTTATCAGCAAAGCGCTGATAGTCCTGGCAGCAAGAGCAGTGTAATATAGTATATGAATATAAATTCATAACAGTTGTGAAGCCATCTCATTTACCAGGATAAAAAGTAGCTTATGTGTTAATCGAGGTTACACGCTATCTATGTGCCAAATTTCATCCAAATCCCTTCAGCTGTTTTTGCGCGATCGAGTAACGAACACGCAACCATCCAAACGTTCACATTTATACTATTAGTAGGACTAGTATGGTTTGTGTCGTCCTTGTACTCTGGTTTTCTCCCAAACACCCCCCCTCCCCAAAAAAAAAGTCAAATATATAAATTATAGATACTGTAATGGCATATTCGCTGTGATTAGGGTTGGGCCGATCTCGAGATTTCAGGATCGTTTTTAAAATCCGATTTTCGATCATTTTCCAGCCGATCCCGATCGTAAAATTTGCTCGAACGCCGATTGGGATCCGATCTTTCCCGATCCCGGTCGCTCAACCCTAGCTGTGATATATACAAATAATAAACATTGTAATTGTGTATACGTGTAAAGTGCCGTATGAGAAGTCAGCTACGTGTATGGCTCAGCGCGAGAAGGGGTTAAGGGTTAGTATTCCTGTATGTTGGAACTTTGACGTGTTTTTTTTTTCTCCAGAAATGTAGCTTTTTTGAAATTACACTAAAAGCGGGTTTATTGTATATAATATGCATGAGTTCCCTTCAACATAAAGCACATAAAGATTTTACTGCCCAGGTGCAGTCTGTTTGGAGTAAAACAAAGATCACAGAATAAAAGACTGTTCTCTATGGCCTGTATAATAATAAACACGAGGCCTAAAGAAAATCTATCGACTTTTATTAAGAAAACCTTCCACAGAACATTAGAAGTAGAACATTAAATAGAAAAATCATTTGAAGAAACCCGGCTTCTCCACACACATTTTATTGCACTCCTTTTTTCGCCACGTGCACTTCATATCTTTAGACATCAGAAGGACGTTAATCTCTACTTGATATACATCTTACCAATTTGGTTTATTGCAGGCAAGAAAAATATTAAAAGGCTATGTTCATTTTTTCCCTCGGTATGAAAAAAATTCAACCGCCGTGGAAATACTGTAATCTTCATTAAAAATATCCACCTGTTTTCTGTATACAACCTCTTATTCAGAGGTAACAGACTACAAAAACTCAATCTATGTAGTCTGATCACACTTATAAAACTGGCAGTTTTTCCTTTGGGCAAATTTTTGTAATTTTTTCTATATTTTAGCCCCCTGGGGTCGTTGCATGAAATGCCCTGAATTGGTGCTATTGGGTTAGCCTTCTGGGAGTTCGTTCCGATTCCATTCGTTACCAAGCATTTTTGACCACATGAAGTCTCCAAAAATCAGATGAAGTATTGTGCAATGTCTCCCCGATGTGCCAGACAGAGGGACAGAATCCGTGAACTGAGAGCCCTTGGTTTATCTCTCAGGCAGATCGCTACACACTTGGACCGAGATATAAGCATTGGGCAATGTTGTATGTCCTGGTGCTTACAAAGACAACGATGAACTGGAATGACAGCAAGAGATGCGTGGATGCGAGCCTCTACATGGATGGATCATCTGATTGAAAGAATGGAACGTAGTTATCCGTTCTGCACTGCAAATTAAATTGAATGTTACAGCTAAGCCTAGGGTCGGAAACCACGTGGACACAGACCAGCAGAGTGGATTTGCATAACATTGGGTTACGAGCCAGATGGCCAACTACAAGTGTCCTATTGACCTTACACCATCGCTCAAAGACTATCATCTTGCACAGCAAGAGGGTAATGGAGGCAGGAATAGAGGTTTATCCTCTTCAGTGAGGAGAACTGCTTGTAATGGAGGTCTATCCTCTTCAGGGATGAGTCCTGGAATGGAGGTAAAGAGGGCAATAGAAGCTGGAAAGGAGGTCTATCCTCTTCAGTGAGGAGTACTGCCTGGAATAGAGGTCTATCCTCCTCATCAATGACTACTGTAATGGAGGTCAATTCTCTTCAGTGATGAGTCCTGGAATGGAAGTCTTTCCTCTTCAGTGATGTTTCCTGGAATGGAGGTCTATCTTCTTCAGTGATGTGTCCTGGAATGGAGGTCTATCTTCTTCTGTGATGCGTCCTATAATGAAGGTCTATCCTCTTCAGTGATGAGTCCTAGAATGGAGGTCTATCTTCTTCAGTGATGTGTCCTGGAATGGAGGTCTATCTTCTTCAGTGATGCGTCCTATAATGGAGGTCTATCCTCTTCAATGATGAGTTCTGGGATGGAGGTCTGTCCTCTTTAGTAAGGGGAACTGGAATGGAGGTCTATCCTTTTTAGTGATAAGCCCAAGGATGGAGGTCTATCCTCTTCAGTGATGAGTCCTGGAATTGAGATCTATCCTTTTTAGTAGTGATTCCTAGAATGGAAGTCTATTCTCTTCAGTGATGATTCCTTGAATGAAAGTCTGTTTTCTTGAGTGATGTCTACCGCTTTTGTCTCGAACACAATGATAGTCAGAAATTAGTTTAGAGAGCACGCAGGCAACACTATGAAGAGACCTTTATCAGGAAACATCACACTAGTCCTACTCACAGCATTATGGTAAAATATACAGTAGCCGGAACTTTAGTCTTTGTTTTGGTCATGGAATCAGTGGTACGGCCATTTCTCCCAAGTGTCCTAGGAGCCATTCTTCAACATCAAAATGCCAGGCTACATTTCTTGTGGTATTGTGAGCAGCCTGCATGGCCTAAATGTGTTACCATGGCCTGCGGCGTTTTCCGAACTTTCCTTCCATCGAACACATCTGAGACATCATTGGTTGCAATTTTAAAGGGAGCTCCCGGAAGCCAATCTTGATGATTTTGTAGTAGCTATAATAACTACAGGTGGTGAACTAGTAGTCACCTAGATGAGAAGGTGAACAGCTTTAGACAACCTTACTTCAGTCTGCAGACTAAAATATGGGCGATCTAGAAGGAGAAAATACTATATTCATAGACTAGAGTAGAAAATATGTTAAGTTGAATATCTGAGACCCTTGTAAAGCAGTTGTGTGTATAACAGCCATTCATTATAGTACAGGACTGGGGAAGCGAGTCGGGGAGGGATGGGGGGGTTGCGACATTTATCACAATTCTCTCCGACACAGCAGTAATCAACCTTCGACCCTTCTTCCTAGCCTTTCTCACAGTCCACCCAATTATCTAAATTTTCCATTATCTTACCAATGGGAACCACAATTGGAAGCCGGCAGCTTTTCAAGTTTGACGTGAGCCAGCACCCGGCCTACAGTGTTTGTATGTTTGTATGTTTTTCTTAGCAAGTAAAGGAACTGAATAATTACAATGTCTAAATATTCCGCACTGCTATACGTCTCGACAAATACAAGTATGTGGGAAAGTCTCTTAAAACAGATTGCGGCTTTGAAGCCATCAATGTAAGTGGGTGAACTTGAGGAGATGGTGACCATGTGGATTTCATTGTCTCTGCTACAAGTGACATTTAGTTCTAGCAGTATATGTTTAACTGGTGGTTGTTGGTGTTGTATAACTAAGACTCTATTCACATGTGGAATATATTTGCTGTATACAGTTTGAAACTCTCACGACTTATTCTGTACTTAGAGCATATGTATAGGGGATTACGGACTCAATGGAAGGGGGATATCAAGACCAACATTTAGTATATTGGTGTTGCTAATCCCTACACAGTTGCAAGATGTATCCTGTTTATGACGGAGTTGGGGTGAGGGTGGCCTAAAAGAGAAAAAAGTAGCAATTTTTTGTGCAAAATCTTAACTTATTCAAATAATTGCAAGATTTTCATGCCTTGTATACCAGAAAACTGACGCATAAAGCATGATAGATTTCCCTCAATGTAGGCTAAATTTAAAGTTTTGGTATGTCCAAGTCCTGACCTTTAATCCAATACAAATTTTTTTGAAGGATGTGAAGCTAGCAGTTTATGGGAGGAAACTCACCAACAGATCAGAGTTGTAGGGAGCAGTTCATGGGAGGAAACTCACCAACAGATCGGAGTTGTAGCGATCAGTTTATGGGAGGAAGCTCACCAACAGAACAGAATTGTAGGGAACAGTTCATGGGAGGAAACTCACCAACAGAATGGAGTTTTAATGAACAGTTCATGGGAGGAAGCTCACTAACAGAAGAGAGTTGTAGGAAGCAGTTCATGGGAGGAAGCTCACCAACAGGACAGAGTTGTAGGGAGCAGTTGATAGGCGGAAACTCACCAACAGAACAGAGCTGTAGTGATCAGTTCATGGGAGGAACTCACCAACAGGACAAAGTTGTAGGGAGCAGTTCATGGGAGGAAACTCACCAACAGAACAAAGTTGTAGCGATCAGTTCATGGGAGGAAACTCACCAACAGAACAGAGTTGTAGGTAGCAGTTCATGGGAGTAAGCTCACCAACAGATCAGAGTTGTAGGGAGAAGTTCATGGGAGGAAGCTGACCAATACATCAGAGTTGTAGGGAGCAGTTCATGGGAGGAAGCTCACCAAAAGTTCAAAGTTGTAGCGATCAGTTCATAGGAGGAAGCTCACCAACAGAACAGAGTTGTAGGGAGCAGTTCATGGGAGGAAGCTCACAAACAGATCAGAGTTGTAGGGAGCAGTTCATGGGAGGAACTCGCCAACAGAAAAGAGTTGTAGGGAGCAGTTCATGGGAGGAAGCTCACCAACAGATGAGAGGTCTAGGGAGCAGTTCATGGGAGGAAGCTCACCAACAGGACAGAGTTGTAGGGAGCAGTTCATGGGAGGAAGCTCACCAACAGATCAGAGTTGTAGGGAGCAGTTCATGGGAGGAAACTCACCAACAGATCAGAGTTGTAGGGAGCAGTTCATGGGAGGAAGCTCACCAACAGAACAAAGTTGTGGCGATCAGTTCATGGGAGGAAACTCGCCAACAGGATGGAGTTGTAGGGAGCAGTTCATGGGAGGAAACTCACCAACAGGATGGAGTTGTAGGGAGCAGTGCATGGGAGGAAACTCACCAACAGATCAGAGTTGTAGGGAGCAGTGCATGGGAGGAAACTCACCAACAGGACGGAGTTGTAGGGAGCAGTTCATGGGAGGAAGCTCACCAACAGATCAGAGTTAGACAAACCAACAATTGCCAGAAACATTTAGATGCAGATATTGCTTCCCAAGGGAGTCACTCCAGATATGTGGTAACGGATCATTTTCTTCTATAAATAATTGATCAAGTCTAATATTTCTGACTCATTTTGTTCTTTTTATCTTCTTTTAGGACTGTTGTGAAAATCTGATGCAGTCTTAGGTCAAATTGATAAAGAAGTATAGAAAACGCTGAAGGGTTCACAAACTTTCAAGCACCAGTGTATGTCAGGTTTGTATGACAAGTCTTCCAATTTTCTGTAGACTCCCACAACGTAACAAATTTCCAAAAATATAAAGGGAAAGGGGTGGTTTTGTCATCCCCGGGCCGCTGCCATGTGCTCGCAGCCATCTGCTCTGGAGATATTCCCAAGCAGTTTTGTTAATGCAACAGCCGCAGTATTCTCAACTGTTGATACTAGGAAAATGTAATGTGATTGGATTTGGACAAGAGCCTTAAACAGACCACCCTCTCTATTTATTTTCATGCCAATCACATCACACAAACTCTGGTAGAATGTTGAAAGTATCCCGGGCTTTACATGGCGGGACATTCCTATGCGTCATGAATATCTTTCTTCATCTCATTATAAAGGAATACTACTACCAGTCTCCTTCTGGGAAAAATAAAATTAAATCATTCATGTTTTTTTTGTTCATATATATATATATATATATATATATATATATATATATATGGAAAAAAATATATACATATAGAAATTTTTGTATCTACTTTGGAAGAATGGGAGCCACAGGGACAGCTGAAGACCCATATGCAAGAACAGTTATGGGCCCCTTGTTTTCCAATATCTTACCATATAGCAGCCCTTTACCCTTGGTTCACACCTGCATTCGGTATTCCGTTTGGGGAGTCCGCATCCTCGAACGGACTACTGAATGTATTGGCAAGCGGTGTGCAGTGAAAGCACACGGACCCCATAGACTATAATGGGGTCCATGTGCTTGCCGCGAGCTCTCTGCACGAGTCAGGTGGACTGGAAAGTAGATTATGAAGTACTTTTCTGTCCACATGTTCCTTGCAAAGATCTCGCGGCAAGCACATGGACCCCATTATAGTCTATGGGGTCCGTGTGCTTTCACTTGCCAGTGCGTTTGGTATTCCTTTCATGGGGGTCCCCATGCAGACTCCCCCGAACAGAATACCAACACAGATGTGAACGAGGCCTTACACCTCTGATCGGAGCTCAGTATGTTACGAGTTCAGTAGTTGCGCCAAGCTGCAGTTGGCCTAGTAAATGCAGCTGATACACAAACAATATATTTCCTAGTACAAACCTGTGTGAATCAAATTTAATGGAATCGTCTGATTTATTTTTGTCTACCCTATTAGGAAACTCTGAGTTAAAAAGGTTTTCTGCACCAAAAATATTGCTAACCTATCTCATGAATAGGCCAATAATGTCAGATTGGTGAGGGTTTTTTCAATCTGAGTACCCCTGCTGATCAGCGTTTTTTTTGCAGAAGGAGATACACAGAAAATGGAGCAGGAAGCAGATAGCTCTGTTCTCTGTGTAGTGGCCAGACCAGGTACTGCAGATCAGCTCCCACTCATTAGATCAGCTGTCTGCTTCCTGCTCCATTTTATGTGAGAACAGCTGATCAGTGGTGGTGTCGGGTGTTGGACTGCAATCTGATATTAATAACCTATCCTTAGGATAGGTCAACAAAAATTTTAGCATGGAAAACCCCTTTGATAGAGAGGTCCTCTGTTGGTCAGATTGGAGAATGGTTACAAAGACAAAAGGACCTGTCCTGCCCGCAGTACAAAGATAACCTATAGATGTAAATGGACATTGTGTAATGCTTAGTTTCCACCTGTGGAGGCGCTGCAGGGAAATTTAACACTTCCTTATATGTTTTAGATACTTTTTTTTACTTGTTTATTGTTTATAGTCTCTTTGAACAAGTAGAAATTGTCCAAATCGGGAGAGCCCCTTTAAGAGCCCTCCTATCTCAGCCTTGCTCGCAGCTCTTAAACTTACCATGTGTTCTTTGTTTTTTTTCTCTTGATGACATAAAACCATTTCGGGCTCCAGATCTGTAAAAATTCCATCCTATGTCTCTTTTCACTATCAGACTCACGTGCAGCGAATAAAACAGCCAGTCATCGAGGATTTGTTCAAAGTGAGAAAAGAAAGTCACACTTTTTACACCCCCTTCTCTCTTGCTCTTGCCATGGTGCAGGACTATCTCACCTCCATAGACGCCGAGCTGCTGACACTATAATACAAGCTAAAGCAAAAGCAGGTCTGTGTAACGGCGATGGCGTCACCGGTAGAGCACGGTCGGTACGGAGAGAAATAACAGTATAATAAAATCTGTTATTAGATACAATTCTGGAGAGTGATAGTCGGTGGTGATGGTTTATATGTGTGTTAGATGGTTTGGTAAGTGGTAACATATGGAGGGGCTCAACAAGTATAACATTGACGTCTTTCCATATAACCGCATTACGGTCAAAATTCTTTACCTTGATAACCCTTCAAGACTAGAATGGTGGATGTTGGAAATTTAAAAATGGCGCCCGCTCATGAACTCTATCGAGCCGCAGCCAAAAAGTGATGCGGGAAAGACAGTGGCAGAAACGCTTTACAGAGAGTCCGCAGAGTTTGTTGAATTTCTGTGCCTTTTAGGCTGGGTTGACACGGGGGGTTTTGGGCCGAATTTTGATTCAGAGGCTGTCTCGGAAACCGGCTAGCCACTACTGCAATGCACGGCATCCAGTCGTGGCATTCTGCCCCAGATTAGGCCCAAATGTATAAGCCTAGTCGGGCGTGAGTGTTCGTGTCACGGACGCTGCAACGGATTCCGCCGCGGAATCCGTGGTAATAAAGGGGAGGTCGCTTCTTATTTCCAAGAGTGGCAGAAAACCGCTTGCGGAAAAAGAAGTGAACGGCTCCCAGCGTTTTTTTTAACCAGATTTTGAGGCAGATTCCGCGTCAAAATCCAGTCCAAAAATCCCCGTTTGAACCCAGGCTTAGGGCTAGTTCACATGGAGTTTTTTGCAGGCGGATTTTGACACAGAATCCACCTCAAAATCGGCCTGCAAAAAAGGCTCCTATTCATTTAAATGGGAGCCACTCGCTTTTTTTTCTGCTAGTGGTTTTTTCGCACTAGCGGGAAAAAGAAGCAAGATGCCCCTTCTTCATGAGCGGGCGCCATTTTTAAAGTTCCAACATCCACCATTGTAGTTGTGAAGGGTTATCAGGGTAAAGAAGCGAGATGCCCTTTCTTCATGAGCGGGCGCCATTTTTACAGTTCCAACATCCACCATTGTAGTCGTGAAGGGTTATCAGGGTAAAGAAGCGAGATGCCCCTTCTTCATGAGCGGGCGCCATTTTTAAAGTTCCAACATTCGCCATTGTAGTTGTGAAGGGTTATCAGGGTAAAGAAGTGGGATGCCCCTTCTTCCTGCGGATTCTGTGACTCAGACAGCCACGTGGCATCCGCGGCACAAGACTCCCTCCCAATTAGGCCCATTCATTTGAACCTAATCAGGAGCGGAATGCCGCTTTGGGATGCCGATGCTGTTTCGGCATTCCATCGCGGCTAGCCGCGCGGAACGTTCACAAGGCGGAAAAGGTTCGTGAACATACCCTTATACCTATATGGATTCCGCGGCTCTGGACTCCCTACCGATTAGGCCCATTCATTGCTGCAGACTGTGTTGCCGAAACCCCTGACCAAAGGACCAAAGCAATAACACAAGTGTGAACAGAGCCGTAGATAGACAAGCCGTTACGGTACCAGCTTCAAAAAACCTAAATGAATCAAGATGAGGACCCGAATGTGAAGTTTGCTGACAGGTTACCCTTATATGAACCTAAACTTTTTTTTCCCCCTTTATTTCCCTGGTAGATGATGATTAAATCTAGTTATATTTTAATAAAAAGCGGCTACATATATCTGCACGGTTATTGCCATTTAATATGAATTGAACCCAAGGGAGGCTCAATAAAATTATTACATTTATAACCATCTGTAAAGTTTAATTGGCCCTCGATAGACATGGAGAGATTTTTTTTGCATTGGCTTTAACAGGCACAATAAGAAGCCCCATATACAGTTCTGTTCTCCGGGGGGCGATCTGCCATAACTTGCTGATATTTGATCTTTTTTAGTAATTTGCTTTGGGTCAAACTGCAAATTTATCTTATTACAACCTGTACATAATCTGTCTCACTAGAGATATATTCCAGCTCCAGGGGTGAGCTCACTACTGAGGCCACCATGACGGCTGCACGGATCTGCTCAGGATATCCAAATGATTTCACCGTAAAGCAGTCCCAGGCTTTTTGAAGACTTGGGATGATGAAGTTTACAAATATTAAGTCATGTGGAGATGAAAGGGAAGTCGCACTTTAAAGAGAACCTGCAATATCAGTTCCTATCGGATCCAACTATTTTTGTCTGCACCGTCTTAAGTCCTTTGCTTTTAGGCAAGGTTCATGCAATGGAATATGGAGAGGAATTCGAGGTGGTTTATGGCCTCAGATTCCTCTCCAAATTCCGACCCTTTGGAAAGTCGAAGCAGAACTTTGTCATTCCACCTTGGCTTTGGCCATTGATTTGCTCCAAACACAATGGAGCTTATAAGGCTGAGCCTTGCACCGTGGATTCTGTGCCTTGTTTTTTCCTAAAAAGAGGCCCTACTATTGTGTAGGGCCTATGGGAAGGGGCACTATTATTGTGTGGGACCTATGGAAGGGGGCAGAGGCATAACATGAAGCTTCTGGACCCCAAATCTGTACACCAACATATTCTGCAGAACTTTATAAATCAGGGAACATGAACAGATAATATTAGACATTACAATGTAACAAAATAATTAACATATTAAACAATAGAAGTGAGGACCCTGCTCGCAAGAGCTTACAATCTATGATGAAATAGGGAGACACAAGAAGTTACCTTAGGTTTGCACTAGCATCCGGGTTTCCATTCTTCAGGTCCGATTTGAGACCTGAAAAACAGAAACTCTATCCGCTTAAAAAGCAGTTGCCCAGGGAAATATGGGAACCCCATAGACTATAATGGGGTCCACCGTGTTTCCACCCGAAATCAGCGGAGAGAAAAGTGCTCCTTGTAGGACTTTTCTCTCCATATATTATAAGCAGAATGGGGGACGGAAACCTCGAACCATAGTGTGAATCTAGCATACGAGGGCTTGTTTGGTACAATGGTCCAGTCACCTAAGGTCATATAACTAAGGCTGTATGAGTTGTTGTTAACTGTGAATATACATACTGTGAGAAGGTGACAGACAGAGTGCTGGAATCACGCTATATCTTCCCCAGGTTTCCGACATACATGTGGTCCAGGTCGGGTTCAGTGTAGGCCTCAGCCCAGGTGTGGGTCCTAAGGCTCATTACTGGGCCATATAAGGCTGCAGAGCCTAGACTTCAGGGCAGATCCTGAGGGTGAGAGGAGGCATTTGGGTCTGTTCAGAAACACTGAGAGTCTAGTGAGACTGTACTATGTTATCTTGTTTGTTCGTGTGGTTGGTAGTAAGCTACACATATAGTTAGTTATATACTGTTTAGTTAGTGCTCGGATGGGCAGGGTTTTGTTTGATGTGTTTTGCCTGACATAAAGGCTGTATTTTGTTTTGCTTATCTTGTACCTGATGTGAAGATTTATTTATTTTGCTGTTTTTCCAAATAAACCAATTTGTACGAGATATTGTCTCCCTGTCTTTGATTGGTTGGGTCCGCACCATTGCTGTTACCGAGCTACCTTTCTCACAAGATACTAAGTGCATGGAGTCAGGGTAACTTGTAGATGGAGGGGTCAGGATCTGAGGAACAGAGTAGGAAGGATAGCTGATAAGACATGTTAGTATAGAGTGCGGAGGAGCAGTACAATGTGATCAGGTCATGTGCTAAACTTGCCTAAACAGGCCCCCTAAGGCTCCCGTGCCCAGGTGAGATAGCACCCTCTGTACCCTCTCACGTTACACCCTTGGGAAAGGGGTACTATAACCGATTGGGAAACATATATTAAAATAGTCATGGGCGAATGTAAAGGTAGATCCAAGGGGCTGCTGTTGTTTTACTATTGAGTTCTTCTGTTGTGGATTGTAAGCTAGGACAGTCTTCCATACTAGAACTGAAGAATAAGGTCACATCACAGTCGTAGCCTGGAAAAAATTGCAGATGTTGACATCACAAATGGTAGATGGACTGATCTTTTTGGATGTTTCATGTTTTTTACTTGACTCGAGTATAAGCTGAGGGGGCTTCTCCAGCACAAAAACTTTGCTGAAAAATTCGGCTTATACTCGAGTATATACGGTACATTGAGACGTGTTCTTACCTTACCCTGAAACATCTTCCAAGAATTGTTTTATCCACTTGTAAGAATGTTTGGTTACATCAGGTTCTATCGTGTCATGTACGTACTCAGCGACTGGTGTAATACATTATTAATGGCTTGACATCCAGATTATTTCTCTTTGTTGACATGTTCTGTTCCTTCTTTAGGAGGACAAATCTCTAATTTACTTAACAAGAACTTCATCATGTGCTTTGCCAGGCTTTGTACATATGAAGTTAAGGGTGGTTGTACGGGATCTGAAAAACATGGCTGCTTTTTTTTTTTTTTTTTTTTAATTCAAAAACAGTACCACACCTGGTTTCTACATTCTTTCAATACAAGATAGCATCTTGCTGGACTTTAAAGCAGCTTATTGACATTGTGCACTAATTCGTACTCACCTCTACATCATCCGGCACCACTTCTTCATCTTTGGCTCTCTGATCCCTACAAAACACGGCCTATTGGTTTCACCATAGACGGTAGATTATATTCTTCATCACTTCTCTCCATTAGCAGTGACATAGGCACGCCATGTGTGATGACATCACAGGCCTCAGCAGTGACCCTGACGTTACAGAAAAGCATCAGATGGGGTGAAGAGGAAGACACAGAGCGCCAGACGACATAAACAGACCCAAAAGAGGTAACGGAAAGTGAGCAAAAATGTTTTTTTATATTTTGCCCCCTCCCCTGGGATTCCAGCTATAATTCCTTTGGGTCTGGAGAGACCTTTCCAGTTCTATCCAAAAAAGTTTGGATTGAGCTGGGGGTTCATTTCATTGGAACACAGGGTGAAACAACGAAAATCTTCTGAGGTTCGCCCATCTTTAATTCTGACCTTATTCCAATTTAGATTTTTATGTCTAATCCTTCTTGCTTGTATTTTTGGTCCTGGTCTCCGCTTGTCCATTAGTTATGTCTACTCTGATCTTCCCATTACTTATTATTATTATTATTATTATTATATTAATTCCATGGTGCTGTACATTATTATATTAATTCCATGGTGCTGTACATTATTATATTAATTCCATGGTGCTTTACATTATACAATACACAGAATATACAGGTAGATATAATACTAGTAATGACAGACTGGCACAGAGGGGTAGAGGGCCCTGCCCGCAAGGCCTTACAGTCTATGGGGGAAGGGGGGTAGAGACAGAAGGAGAGGGGGAGACTGTACAGATGGTGGTGCGGTGATAGTGTTATTGGAGGTTGTAGGCCTTCCTGAATAGGGGAGTCTTCAGGGCCTTCTTGAAGCCTGTGATTGTGGGGATCAGTCTTATGTGTTGTGGTAAGGAGTTCCAGAGTATGGGGGATGCACGGGAGAAATCTTGGAGACGGTTGTGTGAGGAGCGGATGAGAGCAGAGCGGAGTAAGAGGTCGTTGGAGGATCTGAGGTTACGTGTGGGCAGGTAGCGGGAGATTAGGTCAGAGATATATGGAGGGGACAGGTTGTTATCTTATAGACTTAGAAATAGACTTGACAGGCTGATCAGAAGGGCCAGCTCAGTCCTGGGGAGGCCCCTGGACCCAGTAAAGATGGTGGGTGACAGAAGGATACTGTCCGTGGGGAGCTCCATGTATGAGATATTGATAGCACTTGGCAGCACCTATATACAGTATATATATATATATATATATATATATATATATATATATATATATATACACCTATACTTGAAGCTAGATCCTTTGTGATCTTCAGTATCAATGCTGCCACCAGTTGGTATCTACATTGGGGCTGTAATCTGACAGCTAGGGATGAGTAAACCAGTTCAGAACTAAATGGATTACACCCACATTTTCCCAAATTTTGGGGTTCGACCCAAGCCTGAAGCCAAGACTCACTATTATACTCTGATACAGGTCAAAAACTGGAGAGTTTCTTAGACTTTGATGGAAAAATATGAGGGTTCAGTCTACATGCTCTGGTCTAGTCAGTATGTTTTTGTTGAATGGGAGGAAATCCACACAAACACAGGGAGAACATACAAACTCCTTGCAGAAATTGTTCCTGATGGGATTTGAACTCAGGACTCCAGTGCTGTGTGGCTGCAGTGCTAACCACTGAGCTACCGTGTTGCCTGGAGCTGGGTAATTTTTGAAAAGAAATGCATGGTTCCTTTGTCTAAGCTTACCGTCTTAGTGCCAAACCAGCTGAGGGTTCCTTAGACTATCCATCTTGATTAAGTTATAGCTAAACAAACTGAGGTATTGGTGAAAAATGTGAGAATTCCTTTGACTTCATGCCTTGGTCTAGACAGCGGCAAACTTACTGGGGCATTTTAAAGAATTACATGATTCCTTGGTCTTCGCTCCTTGTCTTAGTGCAAAACCGAAAAGAACAGGAGGGTTCCTTGGGCCATCCATCCTGGTTACGTCAGAGTTAAACCAACTGAGGTGTTGGTGAAAAAAGTGAGGGGTTCCTTAGTCCACGTTCTCGGGACTAGTCAGTACCAAACTGGCTAGGGCACCGATAAAGGTTGGGAGGATTTCTTAGGACTATCTCACCTGGTGATGTCAGAGCCAAACCAACCGAGGCATCAAAATTCTTCTATTCTGCCATTTTGTCTATGATCTTCGACTCTCCCAGTTGGCCCCCTTGGAACTTGGAAATTTTTTGGTTTCAGAGTTATAAAGCATGAACAGTAGAGTCAGCAAAACTCGTGGACAAGAAAAAATACAGACAAATGTCATTAATTAAGACGTCTTTCTCCCGTGAAGACAGAATTTTAATGACTTACATCTTAGCCATAAATTGAAAAGAAAAAAAAAATACGAAAACGATGACACAGGCTATTTTTTTTATATCTTGAAATATCCCTTTGGTCTGCAAACTTGTACATGTGTTCTGTCAAGTCCAATGAGGCACAACAAATCCCCCCGCACGATGCACCTCTTAATTGCCCAAAGTTCAGTAACAAAGTAAATCTCTTAATCCCCTAAACTGCTAAATCTAATTTTCACCCAAGAGTATGCCGAGGTCTCCAGGACTCATGTTCCTTGTTAAATCTATGTCAGTTCTTTGGCAAAAAGCTCCCTGGAGACTAATTTTACAAAATGTTTCAGTGCTTCTCCCATTCCTGATGCGAGACATCATCGACGTGTCAAAATAACAAGCACGATGTTCTGCAAACAGTGGCGGGCCCATGTTTTATCAGTGCGGTATTCCCTTGTGAGAACACCAGGGCACTCCTATTAACCACATTATGGTTGCACGATGAAGAACATTTTGCAATTTCTCAGATTTTCAAGAAGTTTATTAATAATCTGCTACTTTATTTACATTAAAGGGGTGGTCTTGTCAAACCCATTCCCATATAAGGTGCCCAATGATCAGATTCAAAGTAACCTCCAAAAATTAGCTGATATACCAGGAGAAAGCTCCTCATAAACAGACCTGGTGCATAAGAGCAAGAGTCACCTCCTTTCTGAGCAGGACACTTCCCTCTATGATGGGCATACATTTCACGTTGCTTCACTTAAAGGGGTTGTACATGAATCATTGCTAACTCAGAGTTGGCTAAAGTGGGTGAAAGAAAACCCAAAAGGTCATACTACTTTATCGAAGTCATGTGAAACAATCCGCTTTCATTTGGTGCAGGTATGGGATCGGTATGACTCGGGCTGTAGCTGTGTTACCCTGTCCATAGTAACTTGGGCATTATCATTGCAACTAGAGATGAGCGAATAGTATTCGAAACTCTAGTTTCGAATACCTCGCTCCATAAGGATGAATGGAAGCGTCTGGCGCTTAACCCCTTGGTGTTCGGCCACTTCCATTTATTCCTATGGGAGCGAGGTATTCGAAACTAGAGTTTCGAATGCTATTCGCTCATCTTTAATGGCAACAAATAGCATTCATTACAAATATTACAAAAATTTTTGGTTTCAGCCAAACCTCAAACTTTTGCGTTCACCACTTACGAATTTCTATTATACTCTGAGGTCTCTTCAGACTCTATAGCGGAGGCCCAGGGAGGTGCAGAAACACAAAAAACATTGATACATACCTTGTCTTACCTGTCCTAAGCTCCCTTGTGGTTTTTTTCCATCCACCTGAGTGACGTCACAAGTCTAGGGGGTGCACTCAGGTCTTTGATGAGCCCTCAGTAGTCACGCGTGATGTGACAACATCATGACGCTTGTGCTAGAGAGCACCTTATGTGATTGCTGAGACCGAATCCCAGACCTTAGAGGCCCCCAGGGTCTGTAACATCACCCAAGAGGCCAGAGAACAACTGAACCTCAAGGATCATTGGATGGAGCCCAGAAGAGGTGAGGGAAGGTTAGTATCTGGGTTTATTGTTTTTGCACTTCCCTTGGGCCTCTACTTATTATATATGAGGCCACCGGGAGGACGACCGCTAGAACCTATAACAATAAGGAGAATGGGGGCCCAAAAATCATTGTTTTTCCTATTGGAGTAGTGGAAGCAGATTTCTGTGAAAACACTGAGGGAGAAACTATGATGTGTCGCTGCCGCGGTTTTCCCCGCAGCGCTTTTTTTTTTACTGCGGCCCGCTACATGGAGCCTTAACCTTAAGCATCCTTTATTGAACTAACTAGAGATGAGCGAACAGTAAAATGTTTGAAGTTCGATATTCGTTTCAAGTAGCCCCTCAATATTTGACTACTCGAATCGAATATCGAACCCTATTATAGTCTATGGGGGGAAAATGCTCGTTTCAGGGGTAGGCAACGTTCGATCAAATTATACTTACCAAGTCCACGAGTGAGGGACGGGCTGGATCCTCCGAGCAGTCTTCTCCGTGCAGCGTCCCTGCGGCGTCTTCCGGCTCTGAGTTCACTCTGCCAGGCATCGGGCCTGGGCAGAGCCGACTGCGCATGTCCGCACTACAAGCGGGCATGCGCAGTCGGCTCTGCCCAGGCCCGATGCCTGACAGAGTGAATGAAGAGCCAGAAGACGCCGCGGGGAAGCTGCACGGAGAAGACTTCTAAAGGTAGGAGAAGAACCAGCGTTGATTGGCCGACTGTATAGCATTTGGCCAATCAATGCTGGTTCTGCATCGAACTTTTCCATTCGAACAGCGAGTGGTACGCGATCGAGTACGAGTATTTCGAATACCGTAGTATTCGATCGAATACCTACTCGATCGAATACTACTCGCTCATCTCTAGAACTAACCCTTTAAGTGATACTTTAAAGAGTCGCATTGCTTTACAATAAACCACTCTAAATAATCCTCTGCCACATCTGCTCCGATCATAGGACTGGTTTACGTTCCTTTTATCCCGGGCCCCTCTTTTTTTTTTTCGCCTGGGCATAAACACAAAATTTAATCTGAACCGAAATCTCACTCAACCCTCGTTCACTTACGGATGGGGCACGGGCTGCTTTTAAGCTGAAGGGGAAAGGTGGAAACTTCAAAGCCGCATTAATAGGGGTAGGAAGGTGAGCCAAGCAAAAGGAAAGACATGTGTAACACGGGAGGAAGGAAACAGGTTTTTGTTGGATCAAAAACCTTCCTAATGACACATCAGGGAAATAATTTTACTACAGAAACCGAGCGGCTACTTACAATTTTTTTTTTCTGGAAAGGTGATAAAGAAAAACATACAAAAATACCTTAAACTATCCGTCGGCCGTAATAGAATAGAAGGGAAAAAAGAAAATTCCGGTCTTAAGCGTAAGATCACTGAGTGTTCACTGTGTGCAGTGTAGGCCTCGGCCCGGCTCGCCTGCTTGTACAGCTTGAAGCATTTAACATCTTTCATGTTGGTCTCTGGCAGGGCTGAGGCAATCTAGAGCGCTCCTGTCACTTCATCAAGGGTAAAAGCCCCCACAACTTTTTTGCAATTTTTTTTGCAAATTATGCAACATACAGTTACGGTAGGAATATAGATGGTGGTGAGAATCTGGAACAAAACTGCATCGGTCCTTCCGGGGACCAAGAAGGTTGTTGATAAAAAAAAAAAAAAGGCAAGAAGTTTTGAAAAGTTGTGCTTAAAGAGTTAAAGTTGCTGGAGTGCGCTGATGGTGCACAGGTGCACAGCTGGTAGAGGTGAAGAGGAATGTCCATTGTTTGTGGGATAAGATATAGTTGCAGATGTCTGTAATAAAAAGTACAAAAAGCACTGGAGGATATCCGGTGGCGCTGGACGTATTGACAAACAGTAAGTCAGTGTATTAGGCCGGGACTAGACTATGACTTCATGTTGTAAGATCCCAGTCAAGGAAGGGTCATGGACCGTAACTCAGGTCGAACAATGAAACACATTTTCAGCTGCGTATTTATTATAGTTTTTTGGGGGGGATTGAATCAAACACCACAAAGAGTCAATGGTGGAAGGTATGTCCTAGAAAGCACTGAAGATCCCTAAGAGAAAAATCATCCAAACCCACTAGTAGGAAATTTGGTGTCAAGAAACCCATTCCATGTCCTGCCATTGATAGCCAGCCACTGTCACCTTCATTTTCAGTAGTGTTATTAGCAATATAACTGGACTGTACAGACTGGAACTAAATGATTTTTAGGAAATATTGTTGGTTCTTTTACAGATCCAAGGATGATCTGGTAGGAATATGGAGTCCTCATGGTGAGGGTGGACAACTGGTATTATTCAGCAGGATAATGCTCACCCCCACACAAGGATTGTCTCCACCAGATGACAGTGCTTGTTTGACCTGCCTGGTCTTATCACCAGATTTATCACCAATCCAGTATTTATAGGACCAGCTGGGACGTTACCAACCTACGAGTGTGCAGGATCTACAGGCCCGGCTGTAACATCTGTGGTAAATGTACTGCTATATACCATACAGAGCCTGTATATACCTCCATGTCCTGCTGTATCTCATCTTGTACTACAGGTGTAACATCTGTGGTAAATGTACTGCTATATACCATACAGAGCCTGTATATACCTCCATGTCCTGCCATATCTCATCTTGTATACAGACTACAGCTGTAACATCTGTGGTAAATGTACTGCTATATACCATACAGAGCCTGTATATACCTCCATGTCCTGCCGTATCTCATCTTGTATCCAGACTACAGCTGTAACATCTGTGGTAAATGTACTGCTATATACCATACAGATCCTGTATATACCTCCATGTCCTGCCGTATCTCATCTTGTATCCAGACTACAGGTGTAAGAAGGAGAACGGCGTGGACTGGTGTGCTGCAGAGACTTGGAGACTGGTTGGGTTGACACGCTGTGAAAGCTGGATCTACTACTAGAAGAACATCACCTTGCCATCTCCAAGATTGTAGAGCACTTAGAAACTATGGGGGAAGAGTTATTTGCGGGTTCCACGCCATCACGCAGCCGCTAGTGCGCATGTGCAATATCTACGCGCGCTTTCTACCAGTTTAAAGTACCCCTAGAATTGGATACACGCTATCTTCTTCACGTCTGGCTACTGTTAACACTTGCAGCTCATTCGGTTAGTCATCTATCTGCAAGGATAAGTGTGTACAGTGGTAATACACTTGACAAAGGGGAAGCCCTGAAACGCAGCCCGCTGCGTTGTGTATTAAGAACCATAATAAAGAACGTGTTGAATCAACGGATCTGGAGCAAGCGCAGTTCTTTTCTCATCCATTGGTCTGTTTTAAACATGTTCGGTACGAACTGGAAATGCTAACAGTATTCTCTTCAGACCCCAGACTATAGGACGCAGAGGCCTGGGAGAGGTGCATTTATATAATATATAGTCCTACTCAGCTCTCCTGGGACTAGGGTTGAGCCGATCTTGAGATTTCAGGATCGTTTTTAAGATCCGATTTTCGATAATTTTCCAGCCAATCCCGATCGTGAAATATGCTCGATTGCCGATCAGGATCCGATCTTTCCCATTCCGATCGCTCAACCCTAGTCAATGCTTCTCTATGGGAAAAGTCACTTTTAGGGTTGAGTCGATTTTGAGATTTCAGGATCGTTTTTAAAATGCGATTTTCGATCATTTTCCAGCCAACCGCGATCGTGAAATTTACTCGATCGCCAATCGGGATCTAATCTTTCCCGATCCCGATCGCTTAACCCTAGTCAATGCTTCTCTATGGGAAAAGCCACTTTCAGGGCTGAGCCAATCTTGAGATTTCAGGATTGTTTTTAAAATCCAATTTTTAATAATTTTCCAGCCAATCCCAATCTTGATCGTGAAATTTGCTCAATCGCCGATCGGGATCCGATCTTTCCTGATCCAATCCTACTTGGGACTCATCACGGTGTCTGGTGCTTATACCAGTCCTACTGAATGATGTCAGTGGCCCTGGGGGACTGTGATTGTCTTCAGTGGTCATTTGGGGCTTGTCGATGTCATGACTATTAGTCACAAGTATGGGGCTGCTGATGTCATTCAGGAGGACGGAAGAGGTCCAAAGAGGACCAGGAACAGCACTGGAGGGAGCCTAGGAAGGGTGAGTTAAATTTTTTGTTATGTCTACTCACCTTCCCTGGACCTCCACTTTATCTGTAGAGATCCCTAAGTATAATAGTGGTTTGTAGGTGATGTACTCCCTAAATTTAAGGTTTGATGACTCCAAAATTTTGGGATAATTCTTAAAGAAGCCTAACTAATTACAAACCTTTTCGCTCATCCCTACTGGTGGGGCTTCAACAATAGTTGTCACAGTCACCTTGTGCTGAGCCGCGTCTGGTTTTATCATACAGCTGTGTGTTGTAATTTTGTGAACCGGGGGCCGTGATCTCAGCTTTTCCCCCTGGAGATATTCCTGACTTCACGTCAAGGATCGATTCAATGAAACTGCGACCTAGACCAGTGAAAGAAAAAGGGGTTAATGACCCAGTGGCGGCTCTGTGCGCCCGCTACTAATGAAGAGGAATCGTATTGGTGCAGAGGGGCTCTTGTGGAAAAAAAACATTTACGGGTTTCAGTAAAGCGCCTCTGTTTAAACCATTAAGGGTGAAGCGTACACTCTGTTCACATATAATTTACATTGGGATTACTAGTTAAAGAAATGTACTCGGCAGCGTTGAAAACTAATTGGAAGAGGCTGGATGTCAGCGGTGCAACGCAGCCACTCAAATGGAAAAAATTAGAAAGTAACGGGAACTTTTTGTAAATTAGCTCAACATAAAAGCCTAAGAGTCACATCAGATGCCTTAGATTTACTAATGTCACAGATGTAGAACCAGAGTGAAAACCCGGTAGTGAAATCTGTCACTTTTTTCTAATCTGTGTTTATTATGAGATTGTAGATTTTTTAATTCTATTTTCTGTACATGATCATGGGGCGGCCATCTTACCTGAGCGCCTTATCTGCTAAGTTAACAGCAGTGGTAGGCTTCATAACAGTGATTCTCAAGGCGTCCAGCCAGCGCCGCACCTCCCATGAGGCGACCTGAAGCGACCGCTTCAGGCGGCGCTATGCCAGGGCCTCGGGAGGGCGGCATTTTTGCTGACCTAAGCCAGTCCAGGACAAGCTGTCCTGGACTGGCTTAGCGTCACCGTGTCTGCAGCCTGACACGGGAAGCGAGCAGTGTATTGGGGCGGCCCTGCTGGACGCAGCGCTGCACCAGCAGCCACCCCTCACACGCAGGCAGAGAGCAGGTCCTCTCCCTGCCTGTTCTCTGCTTGCGAACGCTGCTTGCTCCGCTCGACCACGCCCCTTTCCTCCTGACCCCACCCCCTTCCACTCGGCCCCGACCCTTTCTTAGACCCCACCCCCTCAGCTCCGCTCCTCCTCGGGGGGGGGGGCTTTCTGACGCCGCTTCAGGCGGCAGAAAGCCCAGGTTCACCCCTGGAAGGGGTGAATAAACATAACAAACAGAGTTACTCACCTCCCCTGGGCTCCGGTGCTGCTTCCCATCTTCTCCTGGCCTGCAGAGGGGACGTCAGGGACCGCTGAACCCCAATCACAAGTCACATAGCATAAAGGCACACAGCATCGTTACGCCGCATGGATGTAATGATAGCTCTGTGGTGTTATCTATACAGGTGTTATCTTCTATTGTAATCCTGTCTGTGATGTAAATGAGGTTACTGCTGCAAAGAAAAAGATTACCGAATTCTCAAGTGTTAGGTTTAGTGGACGGAGTGTTAATTTATAGGATATTTTAAAATAAAGTGGCATGTAAAATTAAAAAAAATATTGGTTTAAAAAAATAGGCGTTTTTTTTTTTAAGTGGCTTTATGGGTGAAATGCAGCTCCAATGCAAGGTTTCCACAAAGAAGATGAACGGATCCTTCCCTAACCAGTCTACCTGTCCTATTAAGGACTTCAATTCCATTTGTTATTGTGACATGTAACAGTAGACACCAGTTTGTAGCCATCGATGCCCAGATGGGGAAGCCAACTGGCGGTTGGTGGCCAGCGCCACTTTTCTTCTCACTGTGTTCGACATGCTGTTCCTTGTCCGGCCCTCGTTGAGCCACCACCCAGACACGCTGTCCCTTGTAAGAAGCTTCACTGGTGGAGAATGGACACAGACTCAGGGCATCTGACCTGGCACTGATAAAGTATTCTTATATCTTATTTCCTTATAATGGGGCCAGTTATGGTTTCATCATGGTGTCTATTGTTTATATGGGAAATATAGTGCTGCATGCTGTTCTATTCTTCCCTTCAAATTGACAGAAGTGTCATCGAGGCTCTGAAAGAAGACTTATTATGTTCACATTTATAACTGACCACCATCTTGGAACTTATAGTCACTACGAGATACTCTACTTGAAGAGGTTGATCAATACTATGAAAGGGTTGTCCAGGGAGTTAAATGTACCTTTCTCAGGTGGTATCTTCATACCGGACCAAGGGGTTCCGGGCTGGATCCAACCCTGGGTCATGTGATTGGGACCAGTCCTTATCCCTGCATTGCTCCATCTCCTCTCTTGATTTTACAGGTAATTGCCTGGGCTATGTGGGTTCGATGACTATAGTAAAACTAGTCCCAATAATACAGGGGTATCGGTACTGAAAATGATAGAGTTGGGAAGAGGACGAACAACCTTAGGGACAGGGTTTGATTCCGATCATATAGCCTGGGCTCATAAGCAGCTTGGAACCACTGGATGAGAAGATAAATTTAAAGGGATTCTACCATTAAAATCAAATCTTTTCTCGTTGACACGTAGGAATAGCCTTAAGAAAGGCTATTCTTCTCCTACTATTAGATTTCTTCTCCAGTATAAATCCCGGTTTTCGTCGGTATGCAAATGAGTTGTCTTGCAGCACTGGGGGCGGGCCCCAGCGCTCAAACAGCACTGAGGGCGTCCCCAATGCTGCAAGAGATCTCCAGCGCTGCCTCCATCTTCTTCAGGAACATGTCTACTTCCGTTGTGGTTGGTCAAACTTCTAGGCCTCGAGCAGAGCTGACTGCGCATGTCCACGGCCACAAGAAAAATGGCCTCTTACACTGATCACTTTGCATACTGACGAAAATCGGGATTTATACCAAACGGCGGCGTGGAGAAGACATCTAAAGGTAGGAGAAGAAGGCTATTCCTACATGTCAACGAGAAAAAAAATCGCTTTAACAACCTGTTTATGGCTTATGGATGTCTTAAGGGACCCCACTAAGAGCCAGAACACTTAGCTGCTCCCACTCTTGACTTGAGTTGTCCAAATATGACATGGATGTCCATTCATCTAAACATCCGCCAAGCACTGCCACATTTCCCGTGCATCTGGCCTCATCATTCCCCAGTATAATCAGCTTGGGAGCCAAACACTTGACTCCTAGATTAAAGGGGTTGTCTGGGATGAGACGATCCCTTCAATAGGACGTAGGAGATGCTAGTTATCCTTTCGGACGTCTTTATTAGAAACAGCGCCTCAACCTGTTATGAACTTGGACTAGCCATGAATATTCCACAATATTTTCCACCTTGAAGCCTAATGTACAGATTGACCGGGATTTCTACAAAAACTACCGCTGACCCACAACAGGCTTTCCCAATTATCCAGGCCAAGCATCTTCTCCGTCAAGTCATAACATTTGTCACTTGTATTTTGCTGTAGGTTATCTGCAGATCTCCCGCTTAAGTTGTTTTGTCTATGGGGCCACTTTTTATTACATCTGTGTCACTTCTCGGCTCGGTGGATGTTATAGGTAATCCCTTATGACGGGGGTACACGCTCAAGGTGATTGCTATCCACCGGGATTTTGGCACATTCTCATACAGTATAGTATAGAAGATGAACAGCCTCCCTGCTCCGGAGAAGAGTCAATTTTGGAGAATGGCCCTGGGGATTCAACTCAACTATAAAGACGGTTGTGGTTTCTATCCCGTTACAAAAAAATATCAGGAATTTATGGACCTGGTCCCTCCTTTTTGAAAAAGTTTTAGGCAGGTGTGTAAAAAACGCTGTGCTTTTTTCAGGAATGGAAGGGTTAATTGTTTATTTTTCCCAATTCCCAAAATGAAGTGAATGAAGAAGAGAAATGTACAGTAAATCTCATCAATATTCGGTGTGACCTTTGCCCTTTGCCTTCCATCAGTTCTTCTCGGTACTTGCAGACAGTTTTTGGCAGAACTGGGCAGGTAAGTTGTTCCCGCCGCCATCTTGGAGAACTAAGCACGGATCTTCTGTGGATGTAGGCTTGCTCCAATCCATCTGTCTATTCAGGTCATCCCAGACAGACTGGATGATGTTGATTGAGATCATGGCTATATCGGTAAGGGCGGTATCAGTGGTGTAACTAGGAATGGCGGGGCCCTGTGGCGAGCTTTTCAAACCCCAGAATATAACAATCGGAGACCCAGGGAGGATACAAACATAAAAAACACAGTTACTTACCTCTCCTGGGCTCCGGCGCACTCCCTGCTGATGTTGTCCATCTTCAATGATGGAAGAGACATCACTTGAGCCGGGGCTTGTGTCGCAATGCATAAGGACGCCAGCCCATGTGACGTCACCAAGTAGGCCTGAAGTCTTCTGGAGCCAGGAGAGGTAAGTAACAGCGTTTTTTTTAAGTTCCATCACCTCTCCTAGCCCTCTGATCATTATACTCGGGTTCTGAAAAGCCCCCCCGAGTATAATGATAGTGTTTGTGGGGTCCGTGGGCCTGTGGCCTTACTTACCGAATCCGGCTCCTGCTCACGACCGCCACCGCAGAAGGGGAAGCGCACGCGGCTGTGAGCAGTACCTGGAATCGGTAAGTAAATAGGGCCTGTTACCTCTTGGAGTTACTCCAGCAGGTAATGGCTTACAAAAGAATCCGTGGTAGCGGCTGTCGCTGGGCCCCCTAATGTCCCGCTACTGCTGCTACCCCAGTAGTTACGCCCTGGGCCGTACCACCACTGCCAAGACTCCTCTTTCAAAGGGTAAAGGTCACACCAAATATTGATGAGATTAAATTTTTTTTTTTTTTTTAATTTTTGCACAGACTACATAGGGTTTGTATGTAGTCTGTTACAATGGTAACACATAGGTTTTTAATAGGAACTACATAGCAAGTCATTTGATCAAAAGTATTTGATAAGTTGCTTTATTTATTATTTTAGATGCGCCGGAGCAATAAAACATTGTAACACTCCACATACCCCTTAAGAAGTAAAAGTTTGTCGTCACGTTATGTAATCAGAGATCGATTCAGATTAATTTTATGGAAGTTTTTACAGACAAGGATTGTAACTAGAGATGAGCGAACACTAAAATGTTCAAGGTTCGAAATTCGATTCGAACAGCCGCTCACTGTTCGAGTGTTCGAATGGGTTTCGAACCCCATTATAGTCTATGGGGAACATAAACTCGTTAAGGGGGAAACCCAAATTCGTGTCTGGAGGGTCACCAAGTCCACTATGACACCCCAGGAAATGATACCAACACCCTGGAATGACACTGGGACAGCAGGGGAAGCATGTCTGGGGGCATAAAAGTCACTTTATTTCATGGAAATCCCTGTCAGTTTGCGATTTTTGCAAGCTAACTTTTCCCCATAGAAATGCATTGGCCAGTGCTGATTGGCCAGAGTACGGAACTCGACCAATCAGCGCTGGCTCTGCTGGAGGAGGCGGAGTCTAAGATCGCTCCACACCAGTCTCCATTCAGGTCCGACCTTAGACACCGCCTCCTCCGGCAGAGCCAGCGCTGATTGGCCGAAGGCTGGCCAATGCATTCCTATGCGAATGCAGAGACTTAGCAGTGCTGAGCCAGTTCTGCTCAACTACACATCTGATGCACACTCGGTACTGCTACATCAGATGTAGCAATCTGATGTAGCAGAGCCGAGGGTGCACTAGAACCCCTGTGCAAACTCAGTTCACGCTAATAGAATGCATTGGCCAGCGCTGATTGGACAGAGTACGGAACTCGACCAATCAGCGCTGGCTCTGCTGGAGGAGGCGGAGTCTAAGATCGCTCCATACCAGTCTCCATTCAGGTCCGACCTTAGACTCCGCCTCCTCCAGCAGAGCCAGCGCTGATTGGCCGAATTCCGTACTCTGGCCAATCAGTGCTGGCCAATGCATTCTATTGGCGTGATGAAGCAGTGCTGAATGTGTGTGTTTAGCTCAACTACACCGGTGGAGTAGTTGAGCTAAGCACACAGATTCAGCTCTGCTTCAATTAGCTCTGGCCAATGCATTCTATTAGCTTGATGAAGCAGAGTGTGCACAAGGGTTCAAGCGCACCCTCGGCTCTGATGTAGCAGAGCCGAGGGTGCACAAGGGTTCAAGCGCACCCTCGGCTCTGATGTAGCAGAGCCGAGGGTGCACAAGGGTTCAAGCGCACCCTCGGCTCTGATGTAGCAGAGCCGAGGCTGCACAAGGGTTCAAGCGCACCCTCGGCTCTGATGTAGCAGAGCCGAGGGTGCACAAGGGTTCAAGTGCACCCTCGGCTCTGCTACATCAGAGCCGAGGGTGCGCTTGAACCCTTGTGCACACTCTGCTTCATCAAGCTAATAGAATGCATTGGCCAGCGCTGATTGAAGCAGAGCTGAATCTGTGTGCTTAGCTAAACACACACATTCAGCACTGCTTCATCATGCCAACAGAATGCATTGGCCAGCACTGATTGGCCAGAGTACGGAATTCGGCCAATCAGCGCTGGCTCTGCTGGAGGAGGCGGAGTCTAAGGTCGGACCTGAATGGAGACTGGTGTGGAGCGATCTTAGACTCCGCCTCCTCCAGCAGAGCCAGCGCTGATTGGTCGAGTTTCGTACTCTGGCCAATCAGCGCTGGCCAATGCATTCTATTAGCCCGATGAAGTAGAGCTGAATGTGTGTGCTTAGCACACACATTCAGCTCTACTTCATCGGGCTAATAGAATGCATTGGCCAATCAGCGCTGGCCAATGCATTCTATTAGCTTGATGAAGCAGAGTGTGCACAAGGGTTCAAGCGCACCCTCGGCTCTGATGTAGCAGAACCGAGGGTGCACAAGGGTTCAAGTGCACCCTCGGCTCTCCTACATCAGAGCCGAGGGTGCGCTTGAACCCTTGTGCAGCCTCGGCTCTGCTACATCAGAGCCGAGGGTGCGCTTGAACCCTTGTGCACACTCTGCTTCATCAAGCTAATAGAATGCATTGGCCAGCACTGATTGGCCAGAGTACGGAATTCGGCCAATCAGCGCTGGCCAATGCATCCCTATGGGAAAAAGTTTATCTCACAAAAATCACAATTACACACCCGATAGAGCCCCAAAAAGTTATTTTTAATAACATTCCCCCCTAAATAAAGGTTATCCCTAGCTATCCCTGCCTGTACAGCTATCCCTGTCTCATAGTCACAAAGTTCACATTCTCATATGACCCGGATTTGAAATCCACTATTCGTCTAAAATGGAGGTCACCTGATTTCGGCAGCCAATGACTTTTTCCAATTTTTTTCAATGCCCCCGGTGTCGTAGTTCCTGTCCCACCTCCCCTGCGCTGTTATTGGTGCAAAAAAGGCGCCAGGGAAGGTGGGAGGGGAATCGAATTTTGGCGCACTTTACCACGCGGTGTTCGATTCGAACATGGCGAACACCCTGATATCCGATCGAACATGTGTTCGATAGAAGACTGTTCGCTCATCTCTAATTGTAACACTTTCCCTATAGGACTTGATATAACGTCTCCTTGTTTAAGGGCAGCCGCTTCACACATCACATGTAAGATTGCCGGAGTGATTCCCCTGAAATAAATACATTCCAGAAGGGAATATTATAGCCGGAGACATCTGCGGCCTTAATGGTCACATGGGCCTGCACAGGAATGTTACATATGGTCTAGGTGGGAGCTATAAAACCGCTTTGATGCTCCCGGCTGATGTGTCTCGCTGTAATTAAAGTGAAAGTTGGTTTACTTTGTTATTAATGCGATTTGATACTTTTCATAATTTTAGGAAAATTCCACAAATCAATGTCTAAGTCAATAAGATAAAATATAAAGAAATGGGATTTGAGTATTACAAAATGAAATAAATGGGCAAGAGAGCGAGGTGAGATAGTGTAAGGGTTTATATAATCTGTTTTATCTATTTGTCTTTTATCTATCTGTCTAATATCAGTCCTTGTCTATCTGTTTTCTTATTTATCTATCATCTATCTATCTATCTATCTATCTATCTATCTATCTATCTATCTATCTCATCTATCTATACATACCGCCCAACTTTTGAAGAACCGAAAGAGGGACAAAATGTGTGTCGTGCGTAGCGTGCCGTGGCAAATTTAGCCCCGCCCACTTTTGTGTTCACTCCGCCCACTCATTAATTTTTTCATGTGCCTGCACACAGTATAGTCCTCCTACAGTCACCCGTAAATTATATGTCCCCCCTCTATCTCTCCCCCAGTTTCATATACACCCTTCATCTGCCCCCAGTTTCATGTCCCTCTTCCATCTCTGCCCCCAGATTCATGTCCCAACATCTCTGCCCCCAGTTTCATGTCCCCTCCATCTCTGCCCCCAGATTCATGTCCCCCATCTCTTCCCCCAGATTCATGTCCCCCATCTCTGCCCCCAGATTCATGTCCCTCCATCTCTGCCCCCAGATTCATGTCCCCCATCTCGGCCCCCAGATTCATGTCCCCCATCTCGGCCCCCAGATTCATGTCCCCCATCTCTGCCCCCAGATTCATGTCCCCCATCTCGGCCCCCAGATTCATGTCCCCCATCTCGGCCCCCAGATTCATGTCCCCCATCTCTGCCCCCAGATTCATGTCCCCCATCTCTGCCCCCAGATTCATGTCCCCTCCATCTCTGCCCCCAGATTCATGTCCCCCATCTCTGCCCCCAGATTCATGTCCCCTCCATCTCTGCCCCCAGATTCATGTCCCCCATCTCTGCCCCCAGATTCATGTCCCCTCCATCTCTGCCCCCAGATTCATGTCCCCCATCTCTGCCCCAGATTCATGTCTCCACATCTCTGCCCCCAGATTCATGTCCCCACATCTCTGCCCCCAGTGTCATGCCATCCTCTCCATCTCTGCCCCCAGTGTCATGCCATCCTCTCCATCTCTGCCCCCAGTGTCATGCCGTCCTCTCCAGCTCTGCCCCCAGTGTCATGCTGTCCTCTCCTTCATCTGCCCCCAGTTTCACGTTCCACCTCCACATTACACTTACCTTCTTCTCCGCTCCCTCGCTGCTCTCTGCGCGCCTCTCTCACTGACACATATGCGGCTGAAGTGAGGAGCTGACCTGTGTCAGCTCCTTGCTTCAGCCGAATATGTGTTCAACTCAGATCTGCGTCCTCTGCTCCCTCCAACCGGGACCGCGGGACATGTCACCCAAATCATGAATGTCCCACGGAAATCGGGACAGTTGGGAGGTATCTATCTGTCTCTCTATCTATCTATCTATCTATCTATCTATCTATCTATCTATCTATCTATCTATCTACAGTCCTATGAAAAAGTTTGGGCACCCCTATTAATCTTAATCATTTTTAGTTCTAAATATTTTGGTGTTTGCAACAGCCATTTCAGTTTGATATATCTAATAACTGATGGACACAGTAATATTTCAGGATTGAAATGAGGTTTATTGTACTAACAGAAAATGCGCAATATGCATTAAACCAAAATTTGACCGGTGCAAAAGTATGGGCACCCTTATCATTTTATTGATTTGAATACTCCTAACTACTTTTTACTGACTTACTGAAGCACAAAATTGGTTTTGTAACCTCAGTGAGCTTTGAACTTCATAACCAGATGTATCCAATCATAAGAAAAGGTATTTAAGGTGGCCATTTGCAAGTTGTTCTACTATTTGAATCTCCTCTGAAGAGTGGCATCATGGGCTACTCAAAACAACTCTCAAATGATCTGAAAACAAAGATTGTTCAACATAGTTGTTCAGCGGAAGGATACAAAACGTTGTCTCAGAGATTTAACCTGTCAGTTTCCACTGTGAGGAACATAGTAAGGAAATGGAAGACCACAGGGACAGTTCTTGTTAAGCCCAGAAGTGGCAGGCCAAGAAAAATATCAGAAAGGCAGAGAAGAAGAATGGTGAGAACAGTCAAGGACAATCCACAGACCACCTCCAAAGAGCTGCAGCATCATCTTGCTGCAGATGGTGTCACTGTGCATCGCTCAACAATACAGCGCACTTTGCACAAGGAGAAGCTGTATGGGAGAGTGATGAGATAGAAGCCGTTTCTGCACGTACGCCACAAATAGAGTTGCCTGAGGTATGAAAAAGCACATTTGGACAAGGCAGCTTCATTTTGGAAACAAAAATTGAGTTGTTTGGTTATAAAAAAAGGCGTTATGCATGGCGTCCAAAAAGAAACAGCATTCCAAGAAAAACACATGCTACCCACTGTAAAATTTGGTGGAGGTTCCATCATGCTTTGGGGCTGTGTGGCCAATGCCGGCACCGGGAATCTTGTTAAAGTTGAGGGTCGCATGGATTCCACTCAGTATCAGCAGATTCTTCAGAATAATGTACAAGAATCAGTGACGAAGTTGAAGTTACGCCGGGGATGGATATTTCAGCAAGACAATGATCCAAAACACCGCTCCAAATCCTCAGGCATTCATGCAGAGGAACAATTACAATGTTCTGGAATGGCCATCCCAGTCCCCAGACCTGAATATCATTGAACATCTGTGGGATGATTTGAAGCGGGCTGTCCATGCTCGGCGACCATCTAACTTAACTGAACTTGAATTGTTTGTCCAAAATACCTTTATCCAGGATCCAGGAACTGATTAAAAGCTACAGGAAGCGACTAGAGGCTGTTATCTTTGCAAAAGGAGGATCTACTAAATATTAATGTCACTTTTCTGTTGAGGTGCCCATACTTTTGCACCGGTCAAATTTTGGTTTAATGCATATTGCGCATTTTCTGTTAGTACAATAAACCTCATTTCAATCCTGAAATATTACTGTGTCCATCAGTTATTAGATATATCAAACTGAAATGGCTGTTGCAAATACCAAAATATTTAAAACTAAAAATGATTAAGATTAATAGGGGTGCCCAAACTTTTTCATAGGACTGTATCTATCTATCTTTCTATCTCCTATCTATCTATCTATCTATCTATCTATCTATCTATCATCTCCTATCTATCTATCTATCTATCTATCTATCTATCTATCTATCGATCTCAAATCTATCTACCCATGTCATATCTATCTATGTGATATCTATCAATCTATCATCTATCTATCTATCTATCTATCTATCTATCTATCTATCTATCTATCATCTATCTATCTATCTATCTATCTATATATCATCTATCTATCTATCTATCTATCTATCATCTATCTATCTATCTATCTATCTATCTATCTATCTATCTATATCCTATCTATCTATCTATCTCCTATCTATCTATCTATCTATCTATCTATCTATCTATCTATCTATCTATCTATCATACCTCTCACCCTCTTTACCTCCACCTGTGTGATATCTATATGTTTATCTATCATTTCAGTACCCCATTCTCTCAATCTGTGGAAATCTCAGTAGTTGGAAGTTTTCACTCGAAAGGGGTTGTCCTATTTGTACAGTCCTTGTCTAGGAACTGTATAAGGGAATGAACATCATAAAAGGGAACCCTCTCCCGATTCTAGAGTAGGAAGAGGCTACAGAAATAATCAGCTGTTGTTAGGATCCTTACTGATCAGCCGTAAGGTATGCATGAACTCATTATTAAGCTCTCAGTTTTCCAACAGCACCTCCACAGGTGAAATGAAGTATTACACATTTCTTATTGAAATCAATGATCGTTCCATAGATGTTCTGGGTCTTCTCTTGACATGGTATTTTCTATTAGGGCTCAGGAGCTTCAGGTAACACCTTTATTACTTGACTACACTTTCTTGTAGATGCCGAACTTCTCTTATGTAGATATACTGTAACTTTGCAGGCTCGATAAGCTCCATGTGTCTTACCATAAGTCGAGTTTGGCTGAAAACCCGCACTTATCTGAGATCCCGACAGCTGCCAGATTAATGTAAGTATCTGTCAGTGGTGGACATTGTCAGCCTGTAAAAAGCCTGTTTCCTTAATCCGTCTTATCAGCTTGACCACAAAACCTTAATTTCTTTCTGGAAAGATCTGTGCTTTCCTCCATGGCGCTATCACGGTTTTCCGCCCGATTACTAATAATATGGGTCGTTGCTACAACTGAGAGCTATAAACAAATTAACAGAGATATTTACTTAGATGATAATTTTATGAATTTCCAATGTTTCTGCTCACCGAGAGGATGTTTAAAGACCAAGTGAAAACAAGCTCCAGAGCGAGCCCGGCGGCCCTTGTAACATTTTCCATATTAGATGAATGGGAGCCGTAGTCTTCTCTACTTTCCTTAAGTAGGAAAAAGCAGCTCTTTTATCTGCTCGGCATGATATGTACGCTCCTTGTATTCCAGGACTAGAGGCTCCACCGCTGGTGTTGACTTCTCACATGTGGGGGCCATGCTGGTCATGTTGATACCTTCTCAAATTCAGAGCAACATCCATATTCAGAGATGAAACTAGGCCACTCTTTCAATGGGAACCAAGATTCAGTCAACCGCTTTAGAGAAGAGTAAGGTGTCTACTGTTTCACCCTCTTCTAGATGTACCAAGCTCACCTCATCTTACCACATCTCAGTGCAATAATCCAGGCTGGCTTGCTGGCTGATACCTTAAGTGCTACTCCTGATCCCATCTCCTCCTTCTGCCAGGCTAGGCTTTTCTTGACTTGTTCCAGACTATACTTCTGCTTTGACCTTAAGATACTACACCTGGTACCTCTAGTACTACTCCTGGTCCCAATTACCTTCTTTTTCCAGATTATGCTTCTGTCTAAGCCATTAGACCCTACACCTGGCTTCTGTGTTTTGATCCTAACTCCTTTATTGCTCCAGCCTATGCTTCTACTTTGACCCAAGGATACTACACCTGGTACCTGTAGTACTACTCCTGGTCCCAATTATCTTCTTTTTCCAGGCTAAGCTTCTGACTAGGCTTTTAGCTTCTGTGTTCTGATCCTAACTCCTTTCTTGCTTCTGACTATGTTTCTGCCTTGACCCTAGGATTCTATACCTTGTACCTGTAGTGCTACACCTGGCTGCAATTGCCTTCTTTTTCCAAGTCTAGCTTCTATCTAGGTCCTTAGACCCTACATCTGGCTTCTGTGTTCTGATCCTAACTCCTTTCTTATTCCAGACTATGCTTCTGCCTTAACCCTATGCTACTACACCTGGTACCTGTAGTACTACTCCTGATCCCAATAAGCTTCTATTTTCCAGGCTAAGCTTCTGCCTAGGCTCTTAGGCACTACACATGGCTTCTGGATTTGGATCCTAACTCCTTTCTTGTTGCAGACAATGCTTCTGCCTTAACCCTACGATACTACACCTGGTACCTGTAGTACTACTCCTAATCCCAATTACCTGCTTTTTTCCAGGCTAAGCTTCTGACTAGGCTCTTAGGCACTACACTTGGCTTCTGTATTCTGATCCTAACTCCTTTCTTGTTCCAAACTATTCTTATGCCTTGACCCTAGGGTACTACACCTGGTACCTGAAGTGCTACTTCTGGTCCCAACTCCACCCTTGTGCCAGACTTTGCTTTTCCAAAGCTGTAATCCTGGCTTGTTCCAGACTATAATTTTGTCTTAAGCCTAGAATTCTACAGCAAGTATGTGTACTGCTACGCCTGGTCCCAGTTGCGTTCTTGTTCCAGTCTATACTTCTACTTTAGTTGGATACTTCACCTGCTTTGTGATCTTATCCTAACTCACTTCTTGCTCCAGGCTATGCTCCTGCTTAGTCCCTTGGACCTGGTTTCTGTAGTGTTCCTTCTGATCCGGACTCCCTCCTTTCTCTAGACTAGGCATTTTTTCCAAGATCTGTTGTATCCTGACTTCTCTCTAGATGACTACACCATTCCTTTTCCACTTTACCTGTGCTGCTGCCAGTTATGACTATTCTGAAGATCACAACCAGGGGATTCTAAACATATGTGGGGACTATTGCAAAGTCCAAGGAGTCTCCTAAACTTCACATGCAAGTCTAGCTTGTGCTAAGATTTTCTAGATTCAGGGGATATTGTCACTCCTTAGGGAGAGACCACCATGTAGGTGTGTGGAGTCTTATAAAGACATTTTTGCTCGACTCTGGGGGATTATGGGAAGAATATGCAAATATATTTCCCAGAATGTAAATAAGTAAACACTGAATCTGCATGCTGCCCTCTAAGGGAAGCTCCCTTGAACATCATGCCTGACTTTCCAGCAAGCCTTTAATTGCAATGATGCAGGATTTTGCCAAGTCAATATCATCCCAACTGTGGATGGCGCCGTTTCAACCTGATTGGATCTCATCAGTACAGTCTAGGTAGAACTAACTTGGCAGAGGTGAGAGACTTCTAGACCAGATTCAGGGGATATTGTCACTCCTAAGGGAGAGACCCCATGTAGGTGTGTGGAGTCTTATAAAGCCATTTTTGCTCCACTGTGGAGGATTAAGGGGAAGAATATGCACATATGTTTCCCAGGATGTAAATAGGGAATCACTGCTTCTGTATGCTGCCCTCTATGGGAATCTCCTTTGAACATCATGCCCCACTTTCCAACAAGCCTTTTATTGCAATAATGCGGGATTTTGCCAAGTCAGTATCATCCCATCCTATTTACATCCTGGGAAACATATTTGCATATTCTTACCATAATCCTCCACAGTGGTGCGAAAATGGCTTTATAAGACTCCACACACCTACATGGTGTGACAATATCCCCTGAATCTGGTCTAAAAGTCTCTCACCTCTGCCAAGTTAGTTCTCCTTAGACTGTGCTGATGAGATCCAATCAGAACAGCGCCGTTCACAGTTGGGATGATACTGACTTGGTAATATCCCGCAAAATTGCAATTAAAGGCTTGTTGGAAAGTTGGGCATGGGAGCTTCCCATAGAGGGCAGCCTACAGAGGCAGTTTCCCTATTTACATCCTGGGAAACATATTTGCATATTCTTCCCATAAGATTTTCTAGTCTACATCTCAGGTGAACCAACGTCACCCAAGTACATTGGGGCGAGAACATCTAATCTTTCTTTCTCCTATCATCTAGGTGTTGGACTAGATCTTGTGTAGCTATAACATTGCCTGGACAATATTTAAGAAAATTTGGCCAACTATTTAAGTCGGGCGACCTACAATCTTACATGTATGGGAACATCACAGCTTTCCTCAAATTATGGGAGAAAACAAGGATTGGCATCTTGGAAGTCAATGCCTTGATTCTTTGTTCATCTGGGAGGCTTTTGGGTCTTGCAAGGGACTATGTTCTACCAGGCCAAGCATGCATGTTTATGATGAGCTTGAAGTTCTAGACTGAACAGTTGCTTCATGTATCTAAATTCCTAGCCGAGGACTTGTTGAGTGGCTGCCAGGACACGCTAGAAGTTGTAGTTTTGAGTCATAGATTGGGCATGCTTCATTTGGGTCACTTTTAGGGACTGTTGCCCCAGTGGTCTAGCTTTGCTAATGCACTTAATGAATTCACCCTCCAATTATTCCATCACCTAATAGGAACACATGACCCATTGTATACTCATACATGTGCTACATGTGTGGCCGCCTCGTCACCATCTGCTTACCACCGCCCCCCTCCCCATCTCATGCTCCGGCCTCCTATACGTTCTCCCTGCCTTCTGCATGGAGTAAGTGAGTATTTATTATCTATTTATTCAGGACGTTAACAACTGGGAGGTTTCGAAGTGTTAAATGTTGTCATGTTTGCTCATTACTTTTCCAGTGACACGTTTAAGACCTGTATAACCACTAATGAAAGGATTGTGGGTAATTACACGGAGGTGTGAAAATGCATATACATGATACCACCCCGAAGTCTCCCAGAAATCACTAATGATGACATATGAACAGACAGAATAATTTATGGGGGAAAGATTTCGAGGGAAACATTGCCTGTTTGTACATAGGCGCCCGCTGCCAAGTTTGCATCATTCTGGAAAGCTCAGTGTAGTTATGAATGCTGATCTCATTTCACCTGAGCCACTAAGACTCATGAAATCCAAAGTTTCGGGCCAGGCAACCCTTATGTTTGCAGTAATAAGGACACTTTTATTTTGGGCTGAATGTTTGGCACAGCTTGAATAAGTTTCCTGATGTAGCGTGGCTGTGTTTGCTATATGGCACAACTCATTGTAGCTCAGTGTGATGTTATTACCTAAGCCTGGATGTAAACACACTACATTATCTTATACGCAGAGTTATCATGTTGCACAAACAGCACAGCCTCAAATTTGTTACATTTTATCCTTCACGTACAAGAGGGACAACTTCTCCTTGCATTTATAGCAGAATATGGAGGACCTGTAGGTCTGTATAATGGAACTTCTGGGACTTACCTCGATCTCAAGTATGGGGATCCTCAAGGCTGTACCGAGATTAGAGTTGGTCATGTATGTGGCTCTCTCCATTCATTTCTATGGACATCTAAGAGTAACCAAGTCTCCCTCTTCCACTATTCTCAGTCCCATATGGTGAATGGAGAGAGTGACATATACATGGCCACCTCTCCTCTCACTGTAGCTTGGGAAAGTGCATGCACAGCCCGACAAGGTACTGTGTGTAGGTTAACATGCTATTTCTTGATGACAGACTCCCTGTAACATGCTAACTGAGCCCTGTAGAGTCTGAGGCCTGGTTCACATCTGCGTTCCGTATTCCATTCAGGGAGTCCACTTGGGGACCCCCGAACGAAATACTGAACGCATTTTAATGCGTTGTAGCACTTTTCTCTCCACATGATGGGTGCGGACACTGTGCGGAAAACACGGACCTCATTATAATCTATGGGATTTGGTTTCTTAGCTAACCACTTTTTAATGCATTCAGTATTCCGTTCGGGGGTCCCCAAGTGGACTATCCAAATGGAATACCGAACGCAGATGTGAACGGGTCTTGGATTTTTTTTTACAGGTTTTCTGAGCATTGCAGAGTCTGACTTTAGGGTGATTTTGCTGAGATGACGACTCCTGGGAAGACTGTCAACTATCTGTCTTGAATATTTTCCACTTGTGAATAACCTTCTTCACTATAGCATAATGAACATCAGATTGTTAGGAGATACTCTTCTAACCTTTTACAGATGGACAGTAAACATTGCTTCTCTAAGATCATTGCTGATGTCTTTCCTCCTTTGCATTGAATGCTCCAGATCAGCAAACTGCTACAACCTCTGCATTTATAGAGGTGGTCACACTGATAATTAGTTAATCAAGCCAATGAATTAGCAGCACCTGGCTGATCTGCTTCCTACTCACTTGACCACAGTTCCTATGGCCGTACTTAATGATAGACGAACCTTGCAGAATCATCACAAGGTTCTACTAGCAGTTTAGTTTTGGACCAAGACTCTTCAGTCCCCAGAGTATAATAAGTGGAGAGACAGGGGCGGGTGACCTCAGCAGTCATGTAAAACATTGGTGCAATGATGCTTATGTTTAAGTGTTATGACGCCAGCACGCTTCACATGACTGTCCAATCACAGGCCTCAGTCGTTGATGTTATTCAGAAGGCCGAACGAGGCCCAGAGAGGATGCAGATCTGCACTGGATGCTGCGATGGAGCCCACTGGACCTCCCCTGGACCTCTGCTTGATATACTGTGGTGTCTGCACAGACTCTAGAGCAAGGGGGTAGGGAACCTTGGCTCTCCATCTGCTGTGAAACTAAAACTCCCATCATGCTCCATTCACTTCCATCGGCGTTCCAAGAACAAAAGAGCAAGTATGCATGCTGGGAGTTGTAGTTTTGTAACAGCTGGAGAGCCAAGGTTCCCTACCCCTGCTCTAGAGCATGATAGTGGTTCGTATGTTGCGAACCCCAAAAATTTCACGACAACCGAAGCCAAAATTTTGGTAAAATTTGCTACTAATCAGTTTGCTCATCCCTGATCATATTAAGGGTGCACTTAATTTTTCACAAACAGCTTGAACATTAATACTATCCAATGGTCCAGAAGATCTGCTGGTCTTATGACTTGACAATCCTATTACCGGCTGAAGGGTTAAGTTACTTGATCACAGTGTCCTCCGGTCTAAGTCAATGTTTTTAGTGCACCAATGTCGATATTGAGTCATTTTCACATTTCCAGGACTCCAGGACAATAAAGACTTTAATGTAGAAATCCTCGCTGCAGCCAGCCAGACCCATGCTGATTTTATGTAGCAAATAAAGAATTACATTTCACAGCGGATTTGGAAGAAAGTCGTCTATTCAGATCGGTTTAATATTTACTATCACAGCAGATGGTACGACTGTGCTCCTGTAACTGGCCGCTCTCCAGGTGACATCATCGCTACAATCAGTGCTGGGGATCAGTCTAAGGATACCTGCGATGACATCATCGGGAGGCGTTCCAAGCATAATATATGGCGGCCTCCAACTTTTGCGCTTAAGAGATTAAAACAAAAACAAGCCGAGACTTCAAATACATAAACCTCACATTAACACCTTGATCCGGGCTAAAGGCAGGTTTTCTGGATCTTTGTTTGTGTAAGGCCGCTCTCCGTGAAATTCATTTCATGTGATGTCGTTTTGTGGGAACCTAAATGAGAACTGCAAAGCTATTAATTTAGTGCACGTGCGCTCTAGAGTCGCAGTAGAATACCTTGGTCTTACGTAGGGAGGGTCCAAACTGCAGAATCGTATATCCTATGTAGCAGAGCTGAGATTGTCACAGAGTAGATGTCCACTGATACAGATACACACGGTGTATGTTGGGACAGCTTATAATATAATGGCCTCCTGTTAGGAGAAAGTCCTGGTCTAAGCTGTGTTAGAAATGGTTTAGATCCCATTCTTGAGCTCTATGGATATCTGTAGATATTGTCATAGTATCTATCTAGGTACTGCCCTGCCAGGAGGACCTCAATATCATCACCATAGACATTACTATTCTACAGATTCCATGATGGGATGTGACTAACACGGTCGCAATAGGGATAAGATGTAGCCCAGAGAACATAATTGTTTAACCATATAGGATTGTGGACTGAGAAGGCGACTGGGAGACCAAATTTATAGATGGTCTACAGCAGCTCACAGTATAGTGTAGAGGGAAGGTGGTCTACGATAGCTCACAGCAAAGGGTGGGGGAAGATGGTCTACAGAAGCTCATAGAACAATGTATGGGGAAGATGATCTACAGAAGCTCATAGAACAACGTACTGGTAAGATGGTCTACAGAAGCTTACAGAACAATGTACGGGGAAGATGGTCTACAGAAGCTCATAGAACAATGTATGGGGAAGATGGTCTACAGAAGCTTACAGAACAATGTACGGGGAAGATGGTCTACAGAAGCTCATAGAACAATGTACTGGGAAGATGGTCTACAGAAGCTCATAGAACAATGTACAGGGAAGATGGTCTAAAGAAGCTCATAGAACAATGTATGGGGAAGATGGTCTACAGAAGCTCATAGAACAATGTACAGGGAAGATGGTCTACAGAAGCTCATAGAACAATGTATAGGGAAGATGGTCTACAGAAGCTCATAGAACAATGTACAGGAAAGATGGTCTACAGAAGCTCATAGAACAATATACGGGGAAGATGGTCTACAGAAGCTCATAGAACAATGTACGGGGAAGATGTTCTACAGAAGCTCATAGAACAATGTACGGGGAAGATGGTCTACAGAAGCTCATAGAACAATGTATGAGGAAGATGGTCTACAGAAGCTCATAGAACAATGTACGGGGAAGATGGTCTACAGAAGCTCATAGAACAATGTATGAGGAAGATGGTCTACAGAAGCTCATAGAACAATGTATGAGGAAGATGGTCTACAGAAGCTCATAGAACAATGTATGAGGAAGATGGTCTACAGAAGCTCATAGAACAATGTATGAGGAAGATGGTCTACAGAAGCTCATAGAACAATGTATGAGGAAGATGGTCTACAAAAGCTCATAGTACAATGTACGGGGAAGATGGTCTACAGAAGCTCATAGAACAATGTATGAGGAAGAAGGTCTACAGAAGCTCACAGCATAGTGTGGGAGAAGACGGTCTACAGCTCACAGTACAATGTCATGGGGAGATGAACAACAGCAACTCAAAGGTGTAAAAAGGATGAAGAGGATCAATTGCAGATCTAATAACTGTGTGATAAGAGCTACTGAAGGAGTGTGAACGGAGGCCTTGCTCATGAGAAACCAAGACTTTCAGAGACGGTAACATGTAACCTGTGATCATGAATGGCTCCAGAGCTAGAAGCATCAATGTAGAGAAGGCTACAAACCATCCAGGAGGGCCACTGAATACCTAGAAAAGATGAATGCGAACAGTGCGAACAGTAGATAAGTGAAAATTTGGAATGATGTGTCACTGTTCACACTGCTCCATATGCTTCCGATCTGCAGAAGGACCAGATTAAGATAAAGCAAACCCTCAGTTTTGGACTCAGCCTTATGTACAGTAAGTTCAGTGTGAACAGATGCCTATAAGAGATACGGGTCTCTGCTCGTTGTAGGAATCCTATACGCGTATATGGAAGACCCTGCACATGATATGACTACAGGTAATACTGCATGGTGGCAATCCTACACACCGCATTGTCCCGATTCTCTTTGTTTTCTTACGCACATTCCTGGGTCTCGCAGTGTGACTTAACTCCTGCCACAAAAACGTCACTTCACAGTCACAGAATTGGGATTTATGCCCCCGAAAAAAAAAGGTCGTAAATTTTAATTGAGAAAATATGACCTCATTTCATGTGTCATCGAACTTCTGTGCCTGAGGTGTGAACATTGTGACCACAGTCCAGGCCGCACATGGGACCCGCACGACGTGGATCAAAGAAAGAGCAAGAAAGATCAAGGGAGCATTAATACATATATATACACTGTTGTGCAAAAGTTATAGGCAGATGGGGGAATGCTGCAAAATAAGAATGCTTTCAGATATAAGTCTACGGGCCCATCCATGAATATCATGGACAGCATCTTGCCTGAGCTTCTCCTCTGCTCTGTTAACAGCATTTAGTGATATGCTTTACAGCACAGTAAGGCTATAGGCAGCAATAGACTGGAGCCGACCCATTGAGGTCTATGGGAGAGTTTCTACACAGTAGGTAACCCGTGGCATCCTCTGTTGTCAGTAGTGGCTGTAATGTTAGGTCAGTGGTGTTATCTATAGAGGTGTTATCTTCTATTGTAATACTGTCTCTGATGTAAGCGAGGTGACTGCTGCTGGAAACCCTACAGAATTGGGAAGTGACTGTCTATTATTAGTACTATACAGTATAAAACAGTTTTTGAATCTAAATATTGACGTGGAAAATGAAAAAAATTAAATAAAAAATTCTTAAAAAATATGTTTAACATAAAAACTTGGTTAAAAAAATATAGGCAATTTTTTGCGACTCTTATGTCAAAGTGTGGAGAGGGGTTAATTTAATAAGTCAATAATTTCAAGGGACCTGCCGCACTTCACAGCAGTATAGAGAGACACTTTATGGTCAAGACAGCGAAGTCTGGAAAGTCATCTGACGTTTACTTGTCTTGTGTATCATGATGAGTGAACCTATGTGTACGTTTTACTAACTGCAGCGATTCTAATAGTCCGTTCATACTACCTACATCCCAACCCCAAATTACAAGGCATCCCCCATTATGCCCTCTAAGATTGCCCGGGACAATCCCATTTAAGCCACATTTGCATCATCCCTGCCATTTCACATCCCAGTTTGCTGGACAGTCCCAGATTATCCAAATCTAATATGTCCCATAGGGTGTCACCGTATCAAGTGCATTGATCTAACGCAAGCTCCATATACCAAGTGTCAATATAGTCTACATACTGTGTGTATATCATATATACTGTACTACTGCAATAAACCAATATTACAGCATTGCATCAGGGACTCCAGAAATCCATCTAAGTAGAAAGATTGAGCCTAAGGACAGTGGCGTAACTAGGAATGGCGGGGCCCCGTGGCGAACTTTTGACATGGGGCCCTCCCGACCGACACCGACGCCAAAGACCTCGACCGACCCCCTCCTACACATTCCTGCGTGTTCTATTATGCCCCATAGTTGCCCCTGCACACAGTATTATCCCCCATAGTGGCCCCTGCACACAGTATTATCCCCCATAGTGGCCCCTGCACACAGTATTATCCCCCATAGTGGCCCCTGTACACAGTATTATCCCCCATAGTGGCCCCTGCACACAGTATTATGTCCCATAGTGGCCCCTGCACACAGTATTATACCCCATAGTGGCCCCTGCACACAGTATTATCCCCCATAGTGGCCCCTGTACACAGTATTATCCCCCATAGTGTCCCCTGCACACAGTATTATGCCCCGTAGTGGCCCCTGCACACAGTATTATCCCCCATAGTGGCCCCCTGTACACACTATTATGCCCCACTGTGGACACCCATAAACAATTATTATACTCTGGGGTCTTTTCAGACCCCAGAGTATAATAATCGGAGACCCAGGGGGAGAAAAACATAAAAAACTACTGTTTCTTACCTGTCCCCCGGCTCCTATGCTGTCAGCCTCCGGTGCCGTCCTTTTGCAATGACGTCGGACGTCACATGACCCGGGACGCAGGCCGGGTTCATGTGACGTCAGAGACATCAGACAACTTGGAAGGAGGCCTGGCAGGATCGTGGAGAGGTAAGTAACAGTGTTTTTTATGTTTCTTACCTCTCCCACCCCTCCAATCATTATACTCGGGGGTCCGAAAAGATCCCGAGTATAATGATAGCAGCGATAGCGGCTGTCACCGGACCCCTAATGTTCCGGGCCCTATGGCAGCTGCCTCTGCTGCTATGGCGGTAGTTACACCACTGCCTAAGGAGTATATTGTTATCGTCTTCCAGAAAACAGCTGTCACTGATAATTTCTAAAAAATTTACAGTAGGGGGCAGTGTCAGACTGGGGCATGGACAGCCCACTGGCAAATCTGATTACAAGGGCCCATAGTAAATCATGAGCTTTATTAGAAGTATAACAGATGTTTATATACAGTATATACAGTGTGCGTGTGTGTAATATATATATATATATATATATATATATATGCTCATTAACAAAAAAAATCTGGCCCCAATAATTCAATGTTGTCCCTCTGCAGATTTCTCAGTGAGATGTAATGATGATCTATGGAAAGGATGACAATATTACCGCCAAAGGAGAAGGTTATTAGGGAACACTGGACAATTAGGCGCAGGCTCTAGGAATCTGTTGCTGCTTTTAACATGGATACAAGATGAGATACGGCAGGACATGGAGGTATATACAGGCTCTGTATGGTATATAGCAGCAGGGCCGCCACCAGGAATTTTGGGGCTCCATACACCCTAAGTGTCTGCCCCCCCCCCCCCTGCCATTTTAACACCACTTTATTTTGTGACATACCAATTATGTATTACCTCCCAACTTTTGAAGAGTAGAAAGAGGTAGAAAATGTGCGGAGCGCTCCGCGCGCCGCAACAAGTTTAGCTCCGCCCACTTTTCTGTTGACTCCACCCATTCTCATTCATTTTCATGTGCTCCCACACAGTATAATCCTCCTACAGTCACCTGTAAATTATATGTCCCCCCTCTCTCTCCCCCAGTTTCATATACACCCTTCATCTGCCCCGTTTCATGTCCCCCCCTCCATCTCTGTCCCCAGTTTCATGCTGTTCTCCCCCTTTCAACTGCCCACAGTTTCATGTCCCCCCATCTCTGCCCCAGTGTCATGCCATTCCTCCCCCTTCATCTGCCCCAGTGTCCATGCCATTCTCTCCCCACCCCCTTCATCTGCCCCAGTGTCATGCCATTCTCCCCCCTTCATCTGCCCCAGTGTCATGCCATTCTCCCCCCTTCATCTGCCCCAGTGTCATACCATTCTCCCCCCTTCATCTGCCCCAGTGTCATGCCATTCTCCCCCCTTCATCTGCCCCAGTGTCATGCCATTCTCCCCCTTCATCTGCCCCAGTGTCATGCCATTCTCCCCCCTTCATTTGCCCCAGTTTAATGCCATTCTCCCACTTCATCTGCCCCAGTGTAATGCCATTCTCCCACTTCATCTGCCCCAGTGTAATGCCATTCTCCCACTTCATCTGCCCCAGTGTAATACCATTCTCCCACTTCATCTGCCCCAGTGTAATGCCATTCTCCCACTTCATCTGCCCCAGTGTAATGCCATTCTCCCACTTCATCTGCCCCAGTGTAATGCCATTCTCCCACTTCATCTGCCCCAGTGTAATGCCATTCTCCCACTTCATCTGCCCCAGTGTAATGCCATTCTCCCACTTCATCTGCCCCAGTGTAATGCCATTCTCCCACTTCATCTGCCCCAGTGTAATGCCATTCTCCCACTTCATCTGCCCCAGTGTAATGCCATTCTCCCCCCCCATCTGCTCCAGTGTAATGCCATTCTCCCCCCCCATCTGCTCCAGTGTAATGTCATTCTCCCCCCCCCATCTGCTCCAGTGTAATGTCATCCCCCCCTTCATTTGCCCCAGTGTCATGCCATTCTCTCCCCACCCCCTTCATCTTGCACAGTGTCATGCCGTCCCCCCCCCCTTCATTTGCCCCCCAGTTTCATGGGCCCCCTTCATTATGTTAAACACAAAACAAACACTTATTTACACTCACCCTTGCTTCATCGCTCCCTCGCCGCTCCTCTCTCTGACGCTCATCTCACTCCACTGACAGGTGTAAGCGCGATGTGACGTCGTGACGTCATGCCGTCACGCCGTCACGCGCGATGTGACACACGCCGAAGCGCAGCATTAAACCAGGAGCTGAGCTGAACTCCTGCTTTAATCGCCTGTGTATTGAGCTCAACGGCGTCCGACGGACGCCGATGAGCTGAAATCGAGACAGGCAAGTGCCGGGGGGCCCCAAGAGGCTCTGTGGGCCCCGGCACTTGCCCGACTATACTATAGTGACGCCGGCCCAGGGCACAATTGCTGCTGCGGGCGCCAGGGGTCCGGCCAAAACCAGGCCCCCCCCATTTTTCAATTTGCCCGGGCCCCTGACACCAGTAGTGGTAATACTGCCCTATCGGCGGCCCTGTATAGCAGTACATTTACCACACATGTTACACCTGTAGTCTGGATACAAGATGAGATACGGCAGGACATGGAGGTATATACAGGCTCTGTATGGTATATAGCAGTACATTTACCACAGATGTTACACCTGTAGTCTGGATACAAGATGAGATACGGCAGGACATGGAGGTATATACAGGCTCTGTATGGTATATAGCAGTACATTTACCACACATGTTACACCTGTAGTCTGGATACAAGATGAGATACGGCAGGACATGGAGGTATATACAGGATCTGTATGGTATATAGAAGTACATTTACCACAGATGTTACACCTGTAGTCTGGATACAAGATGAGATACGGCAGGACATGGAGGTATATACAGGGTCTGTATGGTATATAGCAGTACATTTACCACAGATGTTACAGCCGGGCCATTAAAAAAAATCAATTTATTGCAGATTGAACTCCATTGATCAGCTATAATCTGGGTCAAAAAAGTGTTCAATTTCCCTGCAGCACCCCCACAGGTCAAATGAAGTATTACAGAATTGTCATTGTAGGTGTAATGCATGGATATAGCAGGTTTCCAGTGCAAGAGATTCTCTCATAGGTCTGTACAACAGCTGCATGATAAAAGTCCCACACTGAGGATTCCCATCCCCAAGTAATTCTGGGTAAATTATCTAGTAATGTATTTCAACATAGATTTTCTAAAAGTTACAACCCCTTTAACCTGTTGGGGACATGCACCATAGTATTAGGATAGATGTTGGGCACCTGTCCTGGAACTGGGCAGACACCGTAGCTGGCATTTCTCTCTTATTTTACATAGCAGGGACACAGTGTAAGTGCCTGTGATCACAGATGTCTCTGATCACAGGCATTTAACCACTCAGATGCTGTGGTTTGATTCAACCACATCATTTGAGTGGTTACTTTTAGAGATGAGCAAACGGCGTTCGATCGAATTGATATTCGATCGAATATCAGGCCGTTCGAGGTATTCGATTACAATAGAATACCACGAGGCAAACTCACTAAAAATTCGATTCCCCTCCCACCTTCCCTGGCGCTTTTTTTGCACCAATAACTGCGCAGGGGAGGTGGGACAACAACTACAACGGAGGCATAGAAAAAAATCGGAAAAAGTAATTGGCTGGCTAAATCAGGTCACCGCCAATTTATACGAATAGTGGATTTAATATCCGGGTCATATGAGACTGTGAACTATGTGACTGAGACAGGGATAGAGGTACAGACAGGGTTAGCTAGGGATTACCTTTATTTAGGTGGGAATGTTACTCACACAGCTCTTTGGGGCTCTACCTTGTCGGGATCCCTGTCACCTTGCAATATGCGGGAGCTGACTTTTTCCCATAGGAATGCATTGACCAGCGTTGATTGGCCGAATGCCATACAGAGTACAGCATTTGGCCAATCAACACTGGTTCTGCTGGAGGAAGCGGAGTCTAAGATCGGTCCACAGCAGTCTCCATTTTGGTCCGATCTCAGATGTAGCAGTGTTGAGCGCACAGCTCTGCTACACCAGAGATGTAGCAGAGCTGGCTGTGCACTGAGCTCTGCTACATCCGAGATGTAGCAAAGCTGAGTGTGCGCTGAACTCTGCTACATCCAGAGATGTGGACTGATCTTAGACTCCGCCTCCTCCGGCACCCAGCTCTGCTACATCTGCTACATCATAGTCGAATATTGAGGGGCTATTCGAAACGAATATCGAATCTCGAATATTTCACTGTTCGCTCATCTCTAGTTACTTTCACTCCCATTACTACGGCAGCCGAGAAGGCTCCCAGGCCTGCCATAGTTATATCCCTATTGAAGCTTGTCAGTGGCCGGCCTCAATAATTATACAGGGATAATGGACTGTATTGCCAATACAGTAGTAGTATTGCAGTCTATGGTACAATCTAATGATCACAAATACGGAAAAGCGCCATGTCCTCAAGGGGTTAAGTATATCGCAGTATACAGCATTGAATTGTTAGAGTGTTTTTTTTTTACAGTTTCTCTTGCTGGGATCCACTAAAACTGCCTGGAATCCGGATATTAAACATCGCTCTCATCATCATATTTTAACAATGTAATGAAAAAAGATGGACATTATTTGGCAGATTTCGTTCCCAGAATTCATGCTTCGTGTTCCAGCAGGATGTCATTAAATCCACAAAAGCCCAGCCTAAGAGTTTTCAAAGGGATTAACCAAAGAAATTCTCCTAACAAAACACTAATTTATACATGAAAACACTGATTTTCTTTTTTTTTTAATGAGGCTATAAGGACAATGAATGTCATAGTTGTAGCACACACGCAACGCAACGCCATTCCATCTCACATAGAATACATCTCACAATGTTACAGATGCTTTTCATCTTAAGGCCGGGGCTCCACATGGCGTAAACATCGCGGTTTGTCCACGGCATCTTGTAGTTCCTGCAAAGTGGATGGGATTTTAGCAAATTCCATCCTCACATTGCGGGAAAATATGTGCAGCGGACACACTGCGAATTCCAAAACCGTTGAGGTTATGGAAATCGCAACGTCAATTACAGGTAGTCCTCGACTTACGACGTTGATCCGTTCTTACGCGGCGTCGTAAACTGAATTTCGATGTAAGTCGGAAACATACCATACGACGCTGCGTAGGAACGGATCGACGTGATTTAGTGTGCAGCGGCTCGGAACCTAGGAAGGCTGTACCATATACAGTACAGTACAGTACAGTCGCTGCACACTAAATCATGTACTGTACAGGGAGATCTGGCAGCTTGCTGTTACGAAGGAGCTTACTTTTTCTCTTAGGAATGCATTGGCCAGCATTGATTGGCCAGTGTACAGCGTTCAGCCAATCAACACTGGACAGGAGGCAAAGTCTAAGGCTGCATTCACACAGAGTAACGCCAGGCGTCATTTGTGTGTAATTTGTGTGTCTTTTACGGCCGTCATAAAACGTTTACATAGAGTTCTATAGGAAAAGACGTCCGTAATTTACTGCCGTCATTTACGGCCGTCATTACAATGACGGCCGTAAATGACGGCCGTAAATGACGGGCGTCTTTTCCTATAGAACTCTATGTAAACGTTTTATGACGGCCGTAAAAGACACACAAATTACACACAAATGACGCCTGGCGTTACTCTGTGTGAATGCAGCCTAAGATCGGACCACAACAGTCTCCATTGTCCTTAGACTCCACCTCCTCACGGACGAGCCTCAGGCAGAACCAGCGTTGATGGGCCGAATGCTGTACACTAGCCAATCAACACTGGTTAATTCATTCCTATGAGAAAAAGTAAGCTCCCTCGTAACAGCAAGCTGCCAGCTCTCTTCCGACGAGCAAGGACGAGCTTGCTGCAGATCCAGCGTTGATTTGCTGCAGGCTCGTCCTTGCTAGTCGGGAGTGCTGGCAGCTTTCTGTTACGAGGGAACTTTACTTTTTAGCTCATCTCTAGTCATAACCACGAACCGCCGTAACCCGAGGACTACCTGTATACCTACAGAAACACCAGCGGTTTCTCTATAGGTATAATTGAAGCAGAAATCCCGCAGAAGAAACCTCTGCAAACTTTCTGTGAAATGAGCAGGAAAAACCGTGATGTATTTCTGCCACAGTTTTACTCACGCCACTTTATTTTGCTGTAGGAAGCTACATGGGGTCATTGCCTTAGGGTAAGTTCACATGGGTTTTTTTGGTCCGGATTTTGACGCGGAATCCGTGAGTTCACATGCCCTTTCTTCGGGCAGCATTCCATTACGGAATGCTGCAACTGGATGCCGATACACTGTATGCACTGCATCAGCATTCAGTCGAGGCTAGCCATTTTTTAGTCTGGATTCTGAGGCGGCCTCCGCATCAAAATCCAGACCGAAATACTATGTGTGAACTTAACCAAAAGGGGTTTAATTGGCTTAATTGATTAACCACAAGAGATGGGCGATTTGGCACATGATGAACCGGGTTCGTGCCGAATATTCCAAATTGTTTTTTTTACGAAACCGAACGCATTGAGTTTTGTCTCAGTCGAACTAAAATGGCCACCGCATTATACTCTGGGGTCTCATCAGACCCCAGAGTATAATATGCGGAAGCCTAAGGAACGTGAAATAAATACGCTCATACTCACTTTATCTTACTTCTGTAGGGCCTCCATGCGGTGTCTGGCATTTTCCTTGTGACGTCCGTTGCTCATTTGCCCCAGGGAAAGGAAAACGTAGCTATACGGAACCCCACAACAAAGTTAAAAATCAACCCCGTTATTTCACACACGGTGGCTCAGTGGTTAGCACTGCAGCCTTGCAGCGCTGGAGTCCTGGTGTTCAAATCCCACCAAGGGCAAAAAACCATCTGCAAGGAGTTTATATGTTCTCCCTGTGTTTGCATGGAGTTCCATCCCATATTCCAAAGACATACTGATAGGGAAAAAAATGTACATTGTGGGGCTCAAAATCTACATAAAAAGAAATACCCCGCCTCCGTGTCTTTTCCCACCTCTTTGAATGTTAACAGTGTAGTTCATCTGAAGAAGGAAGTTTCCCATCTTCCAGTAACCGAAGGCATGAGGCCAACCAAGACTGGGCTACATCTTTCTGAAGGCCTCATGGCAACCACATGGTCTGTCTTTACAGTACGTACACCATTGCCTATGCACCTTACCAGAAAATACTGAAAAATAAAAAAATTGATGCAAACTTTTTGCATTTCCGATGCAAACATCCACCATGAATGCCATCTAAAGACATTTCTGACCAGTAGGCTTGTGGAGGAATTCAGGCCCATGTACATTAGAGGGCACTTTCCATTTGCAGGAGAGTCGGATGCATATTTACTCGCTAAAACTTGGCACATTCTTGTAAATATTGACATAAAATGTTTTGAAATGTTCAGAATTCTTGGAGATTAACCCATCTGGAGCTGCCAACTTCTTCAAGAATTTCATGCAGCCTGATCATCTTGTATCTATGGTTTACATCCTCAGATAGCTGAAGTACTAGGCTCATCTCACACCATAGATCCATAAATTACGTCCGACAAACAAATGCTCAATTTTTTTCAGATAAAAATAGCTCCTTCAGTGGAAAAAGATTTAATTGCAAAAATATGTGATAAATTTGGAAATGGTAATCTCGGCTGTCGTGTCCGCTTAATATTTTGAATATTTTATTCAATTATTTTCCTTTAAAGGATCTAATTTGACTGTAAGAATATATGCAGAAAAATTCCTTTAATCTTGCCTGGATGGGACCCGACTGAGTCTGGATGATCGAAGAGATTATGGGATGGCCATAGAAAATATATAAACTCAATGGTAATGGTGGAAAATAAGGTTTTCAAAAATGCAGCTTGTTAATTTATGAATAGAGTTGATCGATCGGGATCGGGAAAGATCGGATCCCGATCGGCGATTGAGCAAATTTCACGATCGCGAACAGGATCGGCTGGAAAATGATCGGAAATCGGATTTTAAAATCGATCCTGAAATCTCAAGATCGGCTCAACCCTACTTTTGAACCAGAATTCTGGAATCATTTGCTCCTCAAAAAATAGTTTCCTTGCTTTGCACCTCATTTTCTAGTGTTTCAGACACTTCCTAACAGTGAGAACAGTATGATCTATAGGTGGCGCTTGTTGAAGAGGGGCATGTCCTAATAAGATGATCCACGAGAAAGAAATTGTGGCAACATTTCAGAAGTTGCAGCAAAACTTCAACCAAAATTACGGCAAAATTTGGTTAGAAACTAAGCCAAGTAATAAGTGGTATAAAGTTAGACTAGATTGTGTAAAAGTAAACTAGAGACTTTAAAAAATCTGGTGCAGTTTAAGACTGTACTTATTCCACTTATTAGACTGTTCTCTTCCTACTTATCTTCTCATTGGTCTGTTTGTTTATATCAAATCTATAGCTAACATAAAACTCTATGGAGAGGGGAAGGAGGAGGAGGAGGAGGTGTGTTAGCTGATTTATTGTCTTATTCTGTGCACTGGTAGCCTGTTATATCTGGCTTAGGCCTGGTTCACATCTGTGTTCGGGTTTCCTTTCAGGGAGCCCTCTTGGGTACCCCTGAACTTGAAAACCTATACGCATTAAAAAGTGGTTACCTAAAGGAAACCTCCGGACCCTATAGACTATAATGGGGTCCATGTGGTTTCTGCACAAAACAAGTGCTGCATGCAGGACTTTTCTCTCTACATGTTTCGTGCAGAAACCGAGAGGAAACCACACGGGCCCCATTATAGTCTATGGGGTCCGGCGGTTTCCTTTAGGTAACTGTTTTTTAAATGTGTATAAGTTTCCCAATAAGTTCTCCCAGTTTTTTGTGGTAAAATTAGGGGCCTCAGCTTATATTCCGGTAGGTTTAGACTCGAGTATATACGGTATATTACACTGCTCCTGCAGCAGCTTATCTCAGATCCCAGGGCTGTAATTTCTCTGTATAAACACATGCTAGCCCTCAGTCCATTGTGTACAGACATTTGCATATTATCTGATCTGCTCCAGGTACTGCACACACACTGACATGGGCAAACACCTTTAATCCAAATTAGCAGTGTGTCAATTTTAAACATGTCAGGAAAAAGAAAATCTAATTTGTTGCAAACAACAAGAGCTATGAAGGAAGCCAGAAGTCACAGAGATCTCCTCAAGTGGAGCTGAGGTGGATCATCGAGGGGGATCATCGACACCAACAAGACATGCATTATATGATATATATATATATATATATATATATATATATATATATATAATTTTTTAGTTTTACTATTATTTTATTTTTTTACATTTTATTATTTTGATTGCATACAAAATAATAAAATGTAAAATATAAAAAACTCTCTTTCTCTCACTCTCTCTCTCTCTCTATATATATATATATAAATATTCAGTTTTATTTTTACAATTTTTTTTATTTTTTACATTTTATTATTTTGTTTGCTTTTTTACTATTTTTTTTTACATTTTTTTTCCCTTTATAACTTTTCTTTGTGCGCCATATTTCCCACTACAATAAAGCTGGCTTTCCATTAAAGTAACTAAAACATGAGACCGTTCCTGCCAGAGCGACACGGATGGGTAGACGTCTCCTATGTCGCCCCATCATTGTCTTCGCTCGTCATATACATCTGTAACGTGTTACGTTTGTTGATTTCTATTTTTTAACATTATTAGCCCAAATTTTAATCTCTTTTTGGCCATGTGTTGATTTTATCCTTCCAAGTCTAATCATGTTCTTCTTTTATCTCCTTTTTTTTCAGAGGTTTTCTATTTTCTACAGTATGTTTGACAGAAATTCCCAAAGACCCAGAATAATTTATAGCTGCGTGTCCTCTTCTCCCCTTGAAATATCTCTGTGATGATATCATATATTGTGGGCCATTTATGTATTTCCAGCTATCCTAAGGAGCGATGCTTATCATTCGGCCTCCTCTTTGCGTGGTACTTGTGAGAACCGCGTTGCACGGCAAGGTTTGTAGCTTTCACATTCTACGACTGCAGGTCAAGTCAGGTGACATCCTATGTGCATTAAAAATAAAACAAGGTCAAAAACTTTGCAATTGGACAGGATGAGAAAAACAATACTCCCCCTGGTCCGTTGTCGTCTCAGCTGCATTGAAATCAATGCGGGTGCAATACCACGCATGACCTGTAGACAGGTGTGGCGCCCTTTTTGACACAAATCAGCTATATTTTTCTAATCCTATACAACCCCTTTAAGTGCAGCCAAAATATTAGGATCCTAAAGGAGCGATCTTTTTCCGTGTACATTTTCAATTGCTCAGATTTGCTTTTTTATCTATCCAAGTTATTAATAATATCCATATTTGCTATGAATTTTTGACCTCACTTCTTGCTGTGTACATATGGGCTCTTGAAAAAGTTTGGCATGCTGGAAGAATATTTCCTCCATGTTTGAGCAGAAAGCAGAGGCAAGAGGAATGACGGTCAGGCCCTGAAGGACTCTAAGATAATATTGTCCATGGCACAGAATGTTTGTATTGTGGTTTGTGCATCATTTTTGTGACTACAAGGAAAGTAAAACAAAAAAATGATACACTTTTAGCCTATAATGGAGGTTGTCGGAGCGCTTTATTTTTAAAAAAAATTTTTGGAAGCGTTTCACATAAAAATAAACTTAAAGGGAGTCTGTCACCAAAACCCAGCATATCAGCCCAGCCATGCAGATAGATAGGTTATGCTCTCCTAAACCAAATGTTCTCCCATTGTTGACACATTGCTGTTTTTGTAGTATGCAAATGAGCTGTTTGGAGGGATCTGCTGCTTACCTCTTTGAAGCGATGGCAATACCCTTGTTGTGCCAAAGAGCTAATTTGCATATTGAAAAATATATTAATATCTTAGCAATGGAAACAGCAATTCACAAGGGGAAACACTGTAGGTGAACCTATCTATCTGCAGGGCTGGGGTGATATGCTGATTCTGGTGACACTAACCTATCTATCTGCAGGGCTGGGGTGATATGCTGATTCTGGTGACACTAACCTATCTATCTGCAGGGCTGGGGTGATATGCTGGTTCTGGTGACACTAACCTATCTATCTGTAGGGCTGGGGTGATATGCTGGTTCTGGTGACACTAACCTATCTATCTGCAGGGCTGGGGTGATATGCTGGTTCTGGTGACACTAACCTATCTATCTGCAGGGCTGGGGTGATATGCTGGTTCTGGTGACACTAACCTATCTATCTGCAGGGCTGGGGTGATATGCTGATTCTGGTGACACTAACCTATCTATCTGCAGGGCTGGGGTGATATGCTGGTTCTGGTGACACTAACCTATCTATCTGCAGGTCTGGGGTGATATGCTGGTTCTGGTGACACTAACCTATCTATCTGCAGGGCTGGGGTGATATGCTGGTTCTGGTGACACTAACCTATCTATCTGCAGGGCTGGGGTGATATGCTGGTTCTGGTGACACTAACCTATCTATCTGCAGGGCTGGGGTGATATGCTGGGTCTGGTGACACTAACCTATCTATCTGCAGGGCTGGGGTGATATGCTGGTTCTGGTGACACTAAACTAACCTATCTATCTGCAGGTCTGGGGTGATATGCTGGTTCTGGTAACACAAACCCATCTATCTGTTCTCTGGCTGGATAAGCCTCCATGCATGATAGCCTATCATTTTTTCAGCTAATAGCCCAAATATGATTGCAGTACATTTAGATTTCACATTTTTCTCAGATATAGCCATGTGCTATAAAGAGAAGTCTGCCAGTAGTATGCTGTACCACACTTCCTGTCCCTCACTTCCCATGAGGCTTTGCAGCTCTCTCTAAACATTGAAATTACTCCTTATCCATAAACAATAGTAAATTATCCACTGTTCTATACAATATGTTCCCATCCATTATTACTATTACTGGTTTCTTCACATGTAATTCTGCTAGGTGTAACTGTAAAATAACAAACAAATATTTGACAGAAGCCAAAGTGAACAAAATATAGGATATCTAGGTACACTGAACTGCATATCCATGTTATGATGCAGCTAATAAGATCCCTGAAACAGAAAAGAGAGAGATCTATGCATAAGAAGGAAGACTGTTTACTGTCTATGACTAACATACCATCAGCAATAACACAAGCAGCTAGTCAGACATTTGCAGTATGAGAAGTAGATGTAGGACTCTCCTTACACCCACTTCTGTACAGCTGCCCAGTCCAGTCTGCGGAGAGAGATTTTTCCCCGTCCCTTTTCCGTCTTCAGTCTTAAAGGGATTATATAAGATTAGAAAACATGCCTCCACTTGCCCTTCGCAGGAAGTGACATCACATTACATGGCCATGCTACAACTCAGTCCCATTCAGCCACATAGACTAGAAGTGACAGCCATTTTTCCCACAATCATATCCCCTAGTGGCAAAAAGAGCTGCTGCAGGTAGGTAGTAGGTAGGTATCCTGATTTTTTTTTTTTTTTTATTATTATTTTTGGCCTATTCAACACAACCCCTTGAAGGACCAGACCTGTTACTTCGTGCTAAACCAGTCTCATATGTAATAACATTTTTTGATTCAATCTAATATGTCTAAACCATAAAAATTGTAAACTTTTTGAATGTTCGCACATCCAACCTGCTGAATTTCCAGCTCTCAGTGCAGCTGAGTTGACATAACCCTGCGCAGTTTATATATAGATAGCAGCTACAACTTTATATTGTTTGGTGGGAAAATACAGAATTGAACCGTACCGAGTTTAATGATGATTAATTACTGGAACGTTGCTCATTTTTTACCGTCCAGATCCGGTTTCGGAGCCCTGTACAGACATCCAGGGTCTACATTCTAACGCTGTCATTAGGAGTAATAAATCATCTCTCTGTTATCATGATTACGGACTGTCCTATGATACGTCATCTTGAAATGTCATGAAATGAATGTTTCTAAAAATATCCCAAATGATTTTAGGGTCGGTGCATGAATGGTATGAAGCGGTTATTCGCACTGGGGGAAACTTCCTTATTCTCTTGTATCCTGCCCCGTCACATTTCCTCCTTCTAGAATCAATGGAGAATAAACATTTATGATGGAGAACTCAACGTATTCGAGTTTTTTCTTAGATAACCGACCCTAACTGGCGGAACCGCAGATTTATTACGTTACAATCCATGGGAACCTTGGAATTTTAAGACCAATTTGTCATAAATGTTGTGTTGAGACAGAGAAAGCAGAGTCTGTATGGAAAGTGCGTTTGGTGAAGCAAATGACTTGAAAATACGAAAATTTTTTTATAGGTTACCGCAAGTATTCTACTTAAGACGAAAAGTAACAATGTAGACACCTTATGGTATGGTCACTTGAAAGAATTTTAAAGTTAAAGATGGGCGAAGGTCATGAGTTTTATTTGGACAAAGTTTTGGCACTCTGGTTTGTTTCGGGCCAAACTTTTCTCCATTGTGAATGGGGCTGAGCTTCAGGATTGGACACAACAGGTCAACAATTGTGGGGCTGTTTTTGGAAAAAAAATCAACCATGTTTTCCTAATCCTGTACAATAGCTTTAGAGTGACAGAAGACCTCATGGATGGACCAAGTCTGGTGAGCCTTGGAATTTGTTGAGAATTCCCTAGTGATGGTTACTGCACCTGCCTGCTTACCCCTATCATTTCCAGGCCTGTATCATCTGTGTTAAGTCTTTGGTACTCTCTGCCGCATTATGAGGAGGGTTGAGCCGAACTTGAGATTTCAGGATCATTTTTAAAATCTGGTTTTCGATCATTTTCATGCCGATCCCGATCGCGAAATTTGCTCAATCGACGATCGGGATCCGATATTTCCCTATCCTGATTGCTGAACCCTAAAAGCAATAAGTCATAGGTAGGGTTGAGCCGATCTTGAGATTTCACAATCATTTTTAAAAATCCAATTTTCGATAATTTTCCAGCCAATCCCGATCACAATCGTGAAATTTACTCGATCGCCGATCGGGATCCGATCTTTCCCGATCTCTCAACCCTAATTGAGAGTAGTTTCTGGGCCCCATAGAGACAAATTTTTACAGTCCTTTATGTTCAGTACCACTCCATGGGTGCCATTTGTTTATTTTTGATGAATATATGGGAAATGGGAAGGAGGCAAACTGAGTTCTGCTCCAATATATCACAAGTTTAGTGGGCCTGAAAACTACGACTTCTGTATATTCAAATATAGAAAATCAATAGATCCAATTAATGCACATTAAAGGGGCTGTCCGGGCAAAAATGGAGCTCCGGTGCCTCTCTTTGCGGTCTTCTTGGTCTTGGGGTGAGGTGTGGTGGAAGTCTCAGCCATACATGACTGCTGAGGCCAATCCGCATGTGATGTCATTACCTGTGACATCATGGGTCTCTTCCTGAGGCCGCCTTAGTGGCTTCAGTGGAACTCAAGAAGAGACCCATGAGAAGACACTGGAGAAGAAGTCCCGGACCACACTAGGAGGACACCGACAACCTCTTTAAGGCAGAGGCCCCACGTTGCAAATTTTGCTGTGCTTTTTTGAGCCAATACCAAGAATGGCTAGAGAAGGAATGGGACATATATAGGAATTCTTATACTTCTCCCTACTTCTCAATCCTCTCCTGGCCTTGGCACAAAAAAGCGCAGGAAATCTGCAACACAAAAAGCTGCGTTTCCGCTACGTGGGGCCTCAGGCTAAAGGGATTTTTTCGAGACTAAGATGATGATGAGTTATCCTCCGGATAGGTCATCGGTAAAAGATCGATAGTGGTCGCATCTTCGTGACCAGACAAGTATTGCCGTCTCTTCATTGTTTACTTGTTTTGGGTTTGGGTAATTGAGTCCAGAGATTCATTGTGGTCCAAACTTCATCACGAATCGGAAGTGCTATTATTATACCCAGAGGTTTCTTCAGACCCCAGAGTATAATAAGCGGAGGCCCAGGGGAGTTGGAAGAATAAAGAGTTATAGTCACCTTTAGAGATGAGCGAGTAGTACTCGATCGAATAATACAGTATTCAAAATACTCGTACTCGATCGAGTACCACTCGCTGTTCGAATGTAAAAGTTCGATGCAGAACCAGCATTGATTGGTCGAATGCTATACAGTCGGCCAATCAACGCTGGTTCTTCTCCTACCTTTAGAAGTCTTCTCCGTGCAGCTTCCCCACGGCGTCTTCCGGCTCTTCATTCACTCTGCCAGGCATCGGGCTTGGGCAGAGCCGACTGCGCATGTTCGCTTGTAGTGCGGGCATGCGCAGTCGGCTCTGCCCAGGCCCAATGCCTGGCAGAGTGAATGAAGAGCCGGAAGATGCCGCGGGGACGCTGCACGGAGAAGACTTCTCGGAGGATCCAGCCCAACCCTCACTCGTGGACTTGGTAAGTATAATTTGATCGAACGTTGCCTACCCCTGAAACGAGCATTTTCCCCCCATAGACTATAATAGGGTTCGATATTCAATTCAAGTAGTTGAATATTGAGGGGCTACTCGAAACGAATATCGAACCTCGGACATTTTACTGTTCGCTCATCTCTAGTCACCTTCTCTCCTGCCCGATGGGGTCCCGCATTTTAACGACATCCGAGTGCCTTCCATCTTCCATTAAATTCAATGGGTGGTTCCGATCAATTTTCACAGATGCTCTATAATTATTGGAACGGAGCATCGAAACCCAATTGGAATGCACACTCGGTCATATACATGAAGCCTAACTATACACAGAACTAAGTAGTGCTAAGTCCATCGGCCCAGGCTTAATGCAGAGTATTACGGTACAATACAGGCAGCAAGTTCTGCTGGGAAATTCCTGCATTTTTCTGGTGCTCCGCATGTTTACAGCTCCGGCCAGGAGTATAAATACTTTGGAAAAGTAAGTGAACAAGAACTGTGACCTTTTCACACATCTTCTGTAAACTGTTCCCTTAACCCCCTGACCTACAGAAGATGAACTATCTCCATTTACCTGCACACCCAGATTTGCACTATTTTTTTTTTGCCTTTACTGAATTGTTTCGTTGATCTCAAAAAGAATTTTACGCTGGAAATGACAAACACGGTTTTCAGTAAATGTGAACCACCGAGCGGCCTGAGCAAACAGCCCATTTCTGGAACGCAGGCACTTCAAAGAGCTTCATACGTGTTTTCATTTCAGAAGTTATAAATGACTGTTGCTCCGGAGCGGCAGATGTGTAGAGGAGGAATTCATCTCCCCAGCTTAATGCTCCATGCTTGCCACTGTTTCGTTTTCTCAAATATCCCCAACGAAAATGATAATTTAGGGGCTTTTATCCAAATATTGTTTGATGTGTGAAATAGGCATCGCAGAAAAAAAAATAGAAAAAATGTGAGAAAGTTGCACTGCAGATTAAAGGGTTAACTGAGTTCCTCTGGTGGTTTCTTCATGTTGGATCCAGGGGTTCCAATCTTTTTAGAACCAGTCGCCGAACCCCAGGTTGCTCCGACCCATCCATGCTCTCTTTCACTGGTAATTACCTGTGCAATGGTGGCCAGACTCTAGCATATCACACCAACCCTGCAGATAGATAGGTTACTGTCACCAGACCCTAGCATACCACCCTAGTCCTGCAGATAGATAGGTTAGTGTCACCAGAACCAGCATATCACCCCGGTCCTGCAGATAGATAGGTTACTGTCACCAGAACCAGCATATCACCCCAGCCCTGCAGATAGATAGGTTACTGTCACCAGACCCTAGCATACCACCCTAGTCCTGCAGATAGATAGGTTAGTGTCACCAGACCCAGCATATCACCCCAGCCCTGCAGATAGATAGGTTAGTGTCACCAGAACCAGCATATCACCCCAGCCCTGCAGATAGATAGGTTACTGTCACCAGAACCAGCATATCACCCCAGCCCTGCAGATAGATAGGTTACTGTCACCAGAACCAGCATATCACCCCAGCCCTGCAGATAGATAGGTTAGTATCACCATAACCAGCATATCATCCCAGCCCTGCAGATAGATAGGTTAGTGTCACCAGAACCAGCATATCAGCCCAGTCCTGCAGATAGATAGGTTAGTGTCACCAGACCCAGCATATCACCCCAGTCCTGCAGATAGATAGGTTAGTGTCACCAGACCCAGCATATCACTCCAGCCCTGCAGATAGATAGGTTATTGTCACCAGAACCAGCATATCACCCCAGCCCTGCAGATAGATAGGTTAGTGTCACCAGACCCAGCATATCACCCCAGCCCTGTAGATAGATAGGTTAGTGTCACCAGACCCAGCATATCACCCCAGCCCTGCAGATAGATAGGTTAGTGTCACCAGAACCAGCATATCACCCCAGCCCTGCAGATAGATAGGTTAGTGTCACCAGAACCAGCATATCACCCCAGCCCTGCAGATAGATAGGTTAGTGTCACCAGACCCAGCATATCACCCCAGCCCTGTAGATAGATAGGTTAGTGTCACGAGACCTAGCATATCACCCCAGCCCTGCAGATAGATAGGTTAGTGTCACCAGACCCAGCATATCACCCCAGCCCTGCAGATAGATAGGTTATTGTCACCAGACCCAGTATATCACCCCAGCCCTGCAGATAGATAGGTTAGTGTCACCAGAACCAGCATATCACCCCAGCCCTGCAGATAGATAGGTTATTGTCACCAGACCCAGCATATCACCCCAGCCCTGCAGATAGATAGGTTAGTGTCACCAGACCCAGCATATCACCCCAGCCCTGCAGATAGATAGGTTATTGTCACCAGACCCAGTATATCACCCCAGCCCTGCAGATAGATAGGTTAGTGTCACCAGACCTAGCATATCACCCCAGCCCTGCAGATAGATAGGTTAGTGTCACCAGACCCAGCAGATCACCCCAGCCCTGCAGATAGATAGGTTAGTGTCACCTGAAACAAAGTGTTCGATTGCTGCTGACAATAGGTAGATATATACAGTCCTATGAAAAAGTTTGGGCACCCCTATTAATCTTAATCATTTTTAGTTCTAAATATTTTGGTGTTTGCAACAGCCATTTCAGTTTGATATATCTAATAACTGATGGACACAGTAATATTTCAGGATTGAAATGAGGTTTATTGTACTAACAGAAAATGCGCAATATGCATTAAACCAAAATTTGACCGGTGCAAAAATATGGGCACCCTTATCATTTTATTGATTTGAATACTCCTAACTACTTTTTACTGACTTACTGAAGTACAAAATTGGTTTTGTAACCTCAGTGAGCTTTGAACTTCATAGCCAGGTGTATCCAATCATGAGAAAAGGTATTTAAGGTGGCCAATTGCAAGTTGTTCTACTATTTGAATCTCCTCTGAAGAGTGGCATCATGGGCTACTCAAAACAACTCTCAAATGATCTGAAAACAAAGATTGTTCAACATAGTTGTTCAGGGGAAGGATACAAAAAGTTGTCTCAGAGATTTAACCTGTCAGTTTCCACTGTGAGGAACATAGTAAGGAAATGGAAGACCACAGGGACAGTTCTTGTTAAGCCCAGAAGTGGCAGGCCAAGAAAAATATCAGAAAGGCAGAGAAGAAGAATGGTGAGAAGAGTCAAGGACAATCCACAGACCACCTCCAAAGAGCTGCAGCATCATCTTGCTGCAGATGGTGTCACTGTGCATCGGTCAACTATACAGCGCACTTTGCACAAGGAGAAGCTGTATGGGAGAGTGATGAGAAAGAAGCCGTTTCTGCACGTACGCCACAAACAGAGTTGCCTGAGGTATGAAAAAGCACATTTGGACAAGGCAGCTTCATTTTGGAAACAAAAATTGAGTTGTTTGGTTATAAAAAAAAGGCGTTATGCATGGCGTCCAAAAAGAAACAGCATTCCAAGAAAAACACATGCTACCCACTGTAAAATTTGGTGGAGGTTCCATCATGCTTTGGGGCTGTGTGGCCAATGCCGGCATCGGGAATCTTGTTAAAGTTGAGGGTCGCATGGATTCCACTCAGTATCAGCAGATTCTTGAGAATAATGTTCAAGAATCAGTGACAAAGTTGAAGTTACGCCGGGGATGGATATTTCAGCAAGACAATGATCCAAAACACCGCTCCAAATCCTCAGGCATTCATGCAGAGGAACAATTACAATGTTCTGGAATGGCCATCCCAGTCCCCAGACCTGAATATCATTGAACATCTGTGGGATGATTTGAAGCGGGCTGTCCATGCTCGGCAACCATCAAACTTAACTGAACTTGAATTGTTTGTCCAAAATACCTTTATCCAGGATCCAGGAACTGATTAAAAGCTACAGGAAGCGACTAGAGGCTGTTATCTTTGCAAAAGGAGGATGTACTAAATATTAATGTCACTTTTCTGTTAAGGTGCCCATACTTTTGCACCGGTCAAATTTTGGTTTAATGCATATTGCACATTTTCTGTTAGTACACTAAACCTCATTTCAATCCTGAAATATTACTGTGTCCATCAGTTATTAGATATATCAAACTGAAATGGCTGTTGCAAATACCAAAATATTTAGAACTAAAAATGATTAAGATTAATAGGGGTGCCCAAACTTTTTCATAGGACTGTAGATAGATAGATAGATAGATAGATAGATAGATAGATACATAGATAAATAGAATAGATAAATAATCATTTCTACTATGACTACTGGGTCCATATTCTACATAACAAAAAGTAACATTCACAACAAAGCTTTTATTGGCATTTTTCCCAGAATTTTGCCGCCATAAGATTGGACTCTACAGAGGCTCAGCCCCTCAGTAAATGCCTCCAATGCACAAAGCTGAACGTTAGTAAAGAAACTATTTAGTAATGGACAATTTCCTGCAAACACAAGTTAAATCAGTCGATCATATAGGACATAACCCTTAATGTTTTTTAAATAGTTAATTTCCTTTTTGCCGAAAATGGTTTCCTTTGTGTAATTAAAAGAGCAGGAAGCCGTCCTGTACTACACAGTGTTTATAATTTCCTATTAGCGGCCAGTGTATCCTGTTCTTACTTATACTCTTAGGCGGGGGGCACATGGACACGGCCAGTTGTGTTTTCGAGTAATTTTTGTTTGTGTCTGTTTTACTTACTCATACAGCACGATGTGTAGAAGGAGATAGTATATACATACATACAGAAGATTATAGATGATATTAAACCCACCTTCATAGGCTTGAAAGGTTTATAGACTCTTTGGACCTATTGGTAGGCTAGGAATACGTAATGTTATAATAAACATGTGGTGCTGTAATTGTAGTGTCCCACAGGACGCTGAGAGAGGGTATAACCCCGACAGAGAGAGTTTCTGGGAAGGGGCAGGAGATGAGGAGTCTCTTCTTCCTCTATGGAGTAAGTAGACTTGAGGATTACTGTATTACTTTGTAGCGTAGTCCAGCTAGACTAGTCTCGTGTCACTTCAGATGTAAGGAGATGGGAGTAATCCCTGCTCAACTTGAGATCAAGAGAGGAAGGTGCCTGATAAGAATCTGAAGATAGGTGTTGTAGGGGTCTCAACGCTTCAGGATGAATAGGACAAGCCTGCTGGTCCACTCCCTGCAGTGGGGACCTGTAGAAATTTTAAGAACTTCATTATGGAATAATAAGTAAGTGGAAGACTGGAGACACAGACAGTAGAAAGGGTATACCATCTACCTGCTGAGCCCCAGCCTCCATTGCTAATGCCATAAGTGTTATACCTATAGGAATATGATGCTGTTTTACCCTTGTGTACCTAAAGTAAATAATGTGAGCTACGCTGTTTCTGCAAATCTCTCATCTTATTCCTGCACAACCATCATGGACAGTCCAACCACCATCAGACTGAGACTGAGGGGCGACGGGGCGACACAGGCAGACGTACAAGCCACGGGAGAACAGACTGTGCCAGCACTGTGACCAGGGGGCCCTAGAAGACGAGACCCACTTCCTGCTACACTGCACCAAATACTCAGCTGTGAGGGCCGTCTACTACCAAAGACTCTCAGCCCACATCCCAGACTTCATCTGCAGACGAGAAGAGGAAACTCTACATCCTACTGGGAGAAGAAGAGGCCACTGTGGAGATTGCTGCCCAATATGTGTCCAGCTGTCACCAAACAAGAGGAAGATGAGACTCCACGGACTGTTATACCCCAAACCACCCGCCCCACCCCACCTCCGCATATAGCGGTCACCAACTAAGAGGAAGATGAGACTCCACGGACTGTTATACCCCAAACCACCCGCTCCACCCCACCTCCGCATATAGCGGTCACCAACTAAGAGTCTATAAGTTGAGTTGAGACTCCATGGACTGTTATACCCCAAATCAGCCCCCCCCCATGCTCTCCCCCTCGACTCCAACTCCCCCCCCCCCCACACTTTACTAGCTTTGGCAATGCCAAATATCCATTCGGACGTGCCAATAAAGCCGATTTGATTTGATTTGAAAGACTGACAACTAGGATGTTCCCTAGGTGAAACTCTACTACCACTGTGAGGTACCCTACAGACCTCCTTAGCACTGTACCACCAACCCAGGGGGAGAGCTGGAGGAGGAGTTGGTGAATTTTCTGGCCACAGTGACCATTGCAAGTACTACTACTTCCCGACCTTCACCAAAGAGTTGCTGCAGAATCCGCAGACAATATCAGGTATTGCAGCTGAGACATTTTGTATGGTTTGTATGAGATCAAAATAGGGCTGAGCTGCAATACCTGGACCCGCATGATCACAAGAATTGGGGTCTTGAGTCCCCTGTTTGAACGCAATGGCAGTCACTCCATTCAATGGCATCTTACAGCCAAAGACAGTCGAACTCTGTATCTGACTTCTCATTGGCTCTTCCATAGAGACTACCGTGCCATTGGAATGGATGGATTCAAGATCATACAAGTCTCTGGAGTTGGACTCCTCTAAATCCGTCACTTTTTCCCTATTGTGCATATACAGATGCCACTTTATTGAAACAGGGGGGCCTGGGCCCCCCATTCTCATGACCATTGGAGTCGAAGAAATTGGACCCCACCAATCAGACATGTATCCCCCTATTCTGTAGATACTGATCTGAAGCAATGAATAATCTGATTGACCATAAAGATATTGCCTTGAAAGACTCCAATCTGGATGGGGAATATTTCCCAATAGGTCATGGAAAGGGTATCAAGGAAGGGGGGGGGGAACAAACATCAGGCCCCATTGTATTAAGCTGTAAAAAAACCCCAGAAGACCTAGGACTATTTCTTAAAAGTTTTTCTTCCTGGATTAGGATCCCCCGCGGCCTCCGAGCACTCAGTGGGCACATGCCATCGCTGCTGATTGGACTTTGTTCTTTGGTTTGGGCTTTGCAGGGGGCTCAGACTAATTAGCCGTAGAATTTATAATCGGCCACAGAGAACATTTTTGATTCTTTTTCGTTGTTTTCTTAGGGAAGGTGAATTGAGTTACGTGTTCATTATACTGACGCGGTTATTATTTGAAAGACTAGAAATTATGCCAGAAATGAAGGGAGGTGAATGACTCACCTACCATAATGACTGCCCCCCGTAGAGACAAGCGGGCTTCGGGGAACCATGACATCACCACAGCTCATAGACAATTAGGGAGATGGTTTTCCCCTTTGCTTCATAAACTGAAAGACCGGGGTTATTCTTTAGCCTATCTATCTATCTATCTATCTATCTATCTATCTATCTATCTATCTATCTATCATCTATCTCTAGTATCTATCTATCTATCTATCTATCTATCTATCTCTCTCCTATCTATTTATCTATCTATCTATCTATCTATCTATCTCTCTCCTATCTATTTATCTATCTATCTATCTATCTATCTATCTATCTATCTATCTATCATCTATCTCTAGTATCTATCTATCTATCTCCTATCTATCTATCTATCTATCTATCTATCTATCTATCTATCTCCTATCTATTTATCTATCTATCTATCTATCTATCTATCTCCTATCTATCTATCTATCTATCTATCTATCTATCTATCTATCTATGTATCTATCTCCTATCTATCTATCTATCTATCTATCTTCTATCTATCTATCTATCTATCTATCTATCTATCTCCTATCTATCTACCTATCTCCTATCTATTTATCTATCTATCTATCTATCTATCTATCTATCTATCTATCTATCTTCTCACATATCTATCTATCTATCTATCTATCTATCTATCTATCTATCTATCTCCTATCTATCTATCTATCTATCTATCTATCTATCTCCTATCTATCTATCTATCTATCTATCTATCTATCTATCTATCTATGTATCTATCTATCTCCTATCTATCTATCTATCTATCTATCTCCTATCTATCTATCTATGTCCTCCTGTTGTCAATAGGAGGCGCTGCATCACTTACAGTATGTTGTTAGGGTGTTGTTGTATTGAGTTTATTTTTTTTTAACTTGTTTTAGTCTTTTTTATTTTTTACAGTATTTCTAGTTAAACCCTAACACACGGGCGCTCAGGACTCTTCTAGATACAGAAGGAAACCGTTTACTATAAGCCTGAAGTCTGTAACTTTTTGCTTTCCAGCTTTTGCTAAACTTTAGCTGCAGTTCACATGGTGCAGAATATTCTGCTTTGAATTTAGCATCACTGGAAAAACTGGGGAGTCAATTCCTGACACTGATGGAAATCGCAGCCGGCGGCCACGACTCTGCTCCGCCGCATTGAATCAGACTCAGTTCTTTGTGGACTTTCTTTCAAGTAAGCAGCTGATTTTTCTATATAGAAGATTAGCCATGTGAACTTGCCCTTAACAAGAATGAAGCTTTATCCTGTGCACTGGATCAGATACCAAGTGTGTCAGCATCAGACCATGTATTGTGTAATATATCCTCCTAGGCTCTTTTCCTCTTCATTGTCCCACCTCTCCTGACATTTTCTCTGAAATCTCTGTTAAATCTGCCTTGGTCTGCCCAAGACAGACTGATCAGCTCACAGCTGTCCATAGAAGTCTATAAAAAGAGGGGGATAGGAAGGAGAAGTCAAGTGAGAGAGAAGGAGATACAGGCACATTTGTAGTGCTGCAAGTAAGAGTAAGTGCCCCAGTATAGGAGACACAGACTGTAACAAGAGCGTGCCATCTACCAGCTCAGCCCCAACCTCCGGTGGTAACACCATGAGCATTGTATCTACAGAAACTGGGTGCTGGGGTTCTACCTCAAATAGAGATACCCTGTTCTGCAAACTTCACGTCTCCTTAATTATATTCTTACATGGCCATCATGGGCACTCCAACCTCCATCTGGTTTAGTAAGGCTGACAACAAGGACTTGCCCCCGGGGGAAACCCAACCACCACCAATAGGTCCCCAGTCGGCCTTCTCAGTATTGCACCAGGACAGGGGTAGAGATGGAGGAGTTGGTCGAGTTCCTAACCCTCATGTCCATTGAAAGTACTACTACCAGCGCCGCACCTCCCATGAGGCGACCTGAAGCGACCGCTTCAGGCGGCGCTATGCCAGGGACCAGGGAAGGAGGGGGGGCGGCATTTTTGCTTACCTAAGCCAGTCCAGGACAAGCTGTCCTGGACTGGCTTAGCGTCACCGTCACCGAGCAGTGGATTGGGGAGGCCCTGTGGACGCAGCGCTGCTCCACCGGCCTCCCCTGACGCTCAGGCAAAGAGCAGGTCCTCTCCCTGCCTGCTAACGCCGCTCCACCATGCCTCCTTCGCTCTGCCCCACCCCCCTTCGACTTTCTGTCGTCCGCCTCGAGCAGCAAAAAAGGTAGGTTCACCCCTGACTACTACCCCCATCCTCCTGGCCTCCCCCACCAGGTTGCTGCACTCCTCGTGTACACACACGGCAGTTTATCCAGAAAGTATAGGTACACTTTAAGTATAACGTCCAGAAGGTGAAACGCTTAGAACGAAACATCGCACTAGAAATTTAAAGTAATATTTTGGCAAGGCCGCCCTGCTAAACCCAAACCTCTCGGAAATTTGGAGAGCAATTTCTTAAAATGTACATGAAGGAACACCCAGATAGCTGCGCTGTTGTGCAGATACATGAAGTTGGACGGAAAGGGATTTTCATTTCAAAAATATTTTCACATGGCAGCGAGCGGGAGGCTGGAGCCGAGAGATGTAATTTGTGTTTTGCAAAACAATTTTTTAACTCAATCAATGAAAATGTGAGTTTGATTTTCAAGTACAACAAAGAAACATAAAGATCTAAGTAGTCGAAAGAGAAAAGTATGTGCAATGATGTATTACCATAGTACTTAGTGGTTGTAAGCCCTGGACATATTTTTGTATTTTAAGAGGTCCAACATGTCCTGATTAAAAAAAAATAAATCTTTAGAGGGGTTGTAACGCAGTTTATATATATATATATATATATATACATAGTCTCCTATCTCCTGGTTAAAGGGGTTTTCTCATACACAACATTTATTACCAACTAGCCTCTGCCTGCTACTTTGTCTGCACGTTGTTGGTGTCGATGATCCGCCTATATTCAACAAATTGCTGCTGTCGATGGTTCACCTGGCAGCTCTCAAGCTGTCCTGCCACTGAACTTGTTCCTCGCACCATGCCTGGGATTGTTCCGGCATCTCAGCATCTCACTCCATATAATGAGTGTTGTCGGCGTCGATAATCCGCCTTCTCTAGCGTTTCGGCTGCTCTAGCTTGTTCAGTCCTCCTGAGCTCCGCTTGAGGAGAACTCTGTGACTTCTGGCTACCTTCATAGCTCTCGCTGTTTTAGAATTTTGCAACAAATTACATTTTCTTTTTCCCGGCAGTTTAAAATTGGCAAACTTCCAATTTGGATTAAAGGGATTTTCCCCATGTCAGTGTCTCAGCCCTGGAGCAGATCAGATAATATGTAAATCTTTGTTCACAATGGACTCAGTGTTATCTGTGTGTTTACATAGAGAGATAACAGACCTGGCTTTATCAGCAACCACCAATTAGCTGATAGTGCTGTTGGCAAGAGTAGTGTAATATAGTATATGAACATAAATTCATAACAGTCGTGAAGCCATGTTACCAGGATAAAAAGTAGCCTATGTGTTAATTGCCAAATTTCATCCAAATCCGTTCAACCATTTTTGAGTGATCGAGTAACAAACACACAAACACCAAACTTTCACATTTATAATATGAGTAGGATAGCCAGGTCATATAGGATCATTAAGGGTCTAAGCTCTCTGACTCTATCGATTGCGAGGATCAGGATTCCTAAGTCATTTGCAAAGATGAAGCAGTAGAACACTCCATTCACTGTCCAAAACTATGCTCACACCAGCGCTGGGTCTCCGTTTGGGGTTTCCGCCCCCAAATCCACTTAAAAAATGCAGAGGGAAAAGTTCTGGAAGCCGTTTTTGGGCAGACAACAGGCAGCAACCCGGCAGAACCTTTAAAGTCTATGGAGTCAGCGGGTTTCCACGGGTAATCTTTTCTTTAAGCGGATTAAGTTTCCGTTCGTGGGGTTCCCAAGTGGACCCCACAAACAGAAACCTGAATGCAGGTGTGAACCTAGTGTATGAGACTCTAAAAGATACAGTAGCCGATGCATCCTTCCTTACCTATCTTCCTGAGTAGACACGTCCAGTAAAGATCAGCTTTTCAAAACAACATGATTTTGTGATAATCCGTCACAAGATGTCTATGCTATAGATGTCTAAGTGCAGCCACCTAATGTTGTGATTTACAACCCATCATGGGTTTTAATAGCATTTCCCACACAGTCAATATAGATTACAGAATCTAAGTGGACCCAAAAAACTGAAAACCACTCACCTAGATGGATTTGGAAGCAGATGAAACTGGTCAGCAGAGATGAATGCAGTATCCGGGGTTCACCAGAAGATGGTGGAAGCACCGTAGAATCTTTGTACTAGCCAGTCGGCACCAGGAGGTCACACAATATCCAGGGATGAGATGAGATATAGTCAGACAAGCTGGGTTATACTCAGGAGGTCACGTGGTACAGAAGGATGGAGCAAAAGGATAGTCAGGCAAGCCGGGTCAAACACAGGAGATCTCGCAGTACAAATGTGAAGGTCAAGGAGAGGTGGTATGGAAGGCAAGAAGGGTCACAACAGAAGGCAAACAAAGGTACACAATTGGTAGGCAGGAATCAAGGTCAGAGGGCAAACGGTCAGGCAAGAGAGCACAGGACAAGCGCAGAGTGGAGCGGATACCAGGAGAACTGAATAACCAGCGGCGAGCTGGAGTCAGAGTCAACTTATATAGACACCGGCCCACCGCCTGACCCCTGACCCGGAAGTCTGGGCTCCTGGACAAATAGAAGACCTACAACCCCTGCAAGCTACTAGGTTTTGGTCCTCCACTTGAACAACCCAGAAGCGCCGGAGAGGACAGTGCTAAAGGAGAGGGCCGGCAACCTCTGTGCATTGCCATGTAGGTTCCGGCCCGATTCCTGACAGAAGGCCTTCAGTTCTGTAATTTCAGGACTATTAAACCCTGCAACAGGGGACAGATCAAAGGCAGCGTGCCTATAGGACTAGACTACGGTGGTTTGTTTGTCGTCTCTTACCATGGAAACACATGGATATGCATTGAAGCAGCATAGTAAATTTTTAATGACGATTACCACTCTTCCACCATACCATTCTTCTGTTCAATTTTTCGGGGGGCAGGACTTAACAGAAGAGCCATCCAACAATCGGACAGATTTATTATACTGTACACGAGTACCCGGTATAACTTATCGCTCACTTCTGCTCCAGTTCCTAGCTGGCCTAGACTTCAGTTTCTGACACATCGAGGGCAGGAGATGCACCTAATTTATTAAGGTACCCAGGGGAACACCAGTCTTTATAAACTCCCCCCATACTACATAATAGTAATTATAGGACATTTAGGGGTGTAAATCAAACCTTAAAAAAAAAAAAAAAAAATAGCCGAAACTTTTTGGAAGTTCTACGCTAAATAAAGAAAATGGCACAAAATGTTCCCAAGACAAATTGGTAAAAATACTTGCACACCTCTACTTGGCAGCCAGGTTTTCCTTTAATGCTTCCAAATGGATTATGTTCTAAAATATTATGTGAGTTACATGGAACGGCCATACATGATTATTATTCTTTTGTGTTTTTATTATAATACTGTCCAAAAGCCCAGAAACCATTTTAGCTCGTGTCACTCGTCACCTCCGCCACTGTCTGTTATTGATGGTTTCAGTGCCCCGTTCTGTTTAGTGATCCCACTAACACATCGTCTGACGCTATCAGTCACCTGCTATCAACACCTCCGGCCTTCCTTACATTACGAATCGGGCTGTTTTCTTTACCCTTATAACATTCAGACATCATTTTACTTTAACCCTTTGCTTTGCCTACAGTATAGACAAATTTGGATTTGATAAAGTGAATCTGTCAGGGCGTTTTGGGTGACTAAACCTCCCACAAGTCCTTGTGGACCAGGGATTTAGTGTCCCAAGTCGTCCTGTTTAGAGATGAGCGAACACTAAAATGTCCGAGGTTCGAAATCTGATTCGAACAGCGCACACTGTTCGACTGTTCGAACGGATTTCGAACCCCATTATAGTCTATGGGGGGAAATACTCATTTCAGGGGTATGCAAAATTCGATAAAATTATACTTACCAAGTCCACGAGTGACGGTCGGGCTGGATTCTCCTTGAAGTCTTCTCCTGGCGCAGCGCCCCCGTGGCGTCTTCCGGCTGGAATTCATTCTGCCTAGGCATCGGGGCCTAGGCAGAGCCGACTGCACATGCGCGGTCGGCTCTGTCCGGCCCGACGCCTGAGCAGAGCCGACTGTGCATGCACGGGCTGCACGGAGAAGACTTCTGAAGGTAAGAGAAGAACCAGAGTTGATTGGCAGAATGGAACGCTGGTTCTGCATCGAACCTTAAATAATTTCCACCGCAGCCAAACCACAGTGTCTATGCCACATGGGGCTCCAGCCTTCCAGCCTTAGCTAGGTTATCTAGGGGATTAAATTTACATCCAGCCTAGGTTCTGAATATTCTGAATATAGATGGGCGATCCTCTCAAGATTTGTTTTGTTTTGGTTAAGGTGGTTCGGGTTCCCAATTCATTTTGGGTTAATCAAGTTGGGATAGAACTGGAAGTGAAATTATTATACTGTGCGGTCTCTTTATACCCCAGAGTATAATAGGTGGAGGCCCAAGGGAAGTATAAAAATAAAAAAAAACATCTTCCCTCACCTCCTCATGCTCTCTCTCAGTCTCCTTGGTATCGTCATGCACAGTAGAGTCATTTCTGAAACCTGTGATTGGGCACGCCAAGAGACATGATGTCATGATTGGGTCACGGCGGTGACCCCGGTCATATGATGTCACCATGAGAGAGCCAGACACTACAAGGAGGCCCAAAAGTGGTGAAGGAAGGTGAGTATACATGTTTTTTGTTTTATTTTGCCTCCCCTGGGCCTCCACCTATTATTCTCTGAATAGACCCAAGAGTATAATAATTTACCCCAATACATGTCTGAGAAAAATCTCCATTTGCTCAGTTTATGAGAACAATTTTTAATATTTGGGTTGACCAGGCTTGTGACGAAGCAGTTCGCCCATCGCTAGTTCTGAACCTCAGATTTCCAGGTGGTTCCACCACTAGGTCACGTGAACTGCAATAACTATCTTCCTCCTCCCTCATATCTCTGTTCCCGGATAGACATGTTCATTGACCTCGTTTCAAATCCCATAATATAAAAAACATTGGCCCATGGAACCTTAATAAGCATTTATAGTCACCTTCCCTCATCTCTACTAGGCATCTTTGTGGCAGCTGATGCCTCTTCCAACTTCTTGGGTGACTTCACAGCCTTGGGGGCCTGCTAAATCCTGCCGACTTTCAAGATGTTTGTGTTAAAGCATCATAATGTTGATTCATACTATGTGGTGTAAGATGACCCCAAAAGAACATCTCAAGGATGCCCGGGAGAAATGAGGGAAGGTGAATATCGGAGTTTATTATTTTTGGCGCCTTCATTGGGCTTCCCTTGGATTTGAAGACACCCTGGAGTTTGATTTTGCTTCCAATTCTATCACTGAACCTGAAACTTTTTGAAAATTCTGGACCAATCCAGTTTGCTCACCTTTTTTTCCATGATGATGTTTAATATTTTAAGATTTTTCCATTACTATCTGAATAAAAGAAAATAAAGTGACATATGGACATGAACATCACTCTATTTATACAGTAGATGTATCTACCCAGGACCGACACAAGTATTGTGAAACTGGATCTAGCGTAGTAAAGACAGTGAGATGTTTGGGAAATGCAAATAACATAATATCTACAAACATTGTGCCGGAGCTCTGTTTAACATTTGGCATTGATTCGTTTCCACTGAGAAGACCACACAAGGAATCGGTGGCAGCCCCAGGACGGGATCGTAAATGTCTTGTATAATAGTCTAAACATAAAATGACACTTACTTCTCTGTTTCGTCCAAGTATGTTCGAAATATGTGTGGGGGTCTCTCATTTACCAAGAAGGCATCAAGTATCCTCCAACTTGTGATTATGTCCTACTCTACGAGCTGAAGGAGCATTTGGCACCTACTCCACAATTATGATCTGGGAGATTTGTGATGTGGAAACAGTGAAGAGCACGAAGAGCCAAAACCAAGAGAAAACAAATTTGGTACAAAGTAAATACTCCCAGCTACTAGCACTGGTCTATGTATAAACTCCAACGTCCTCTGTGGAGGGCTCTCCAAGAAACTTGATGGATACAGCAAATAAATCCCCGGCATGGACTTCACTGCAAAAGCTGTCTTGATGTATGAGTTTACAGAGATAAGTTCCCGAATGTCATGTTGAAGAGTCTAGCACTTATTCTTATGATTAACTGGGATGTGAAGCTGCAGATCGTATTATAGGGTGCCGAACTAATCTTAGTAAACATAACAAACTATTTCAATTGTTTCCAGATCCTTCATGCACATGGATACTTACAGTATAGGTTGTAGGAGGTTCCATAGGTCCACCAGAAGTGAATCTAATTCTGGGGCACAACCACTAGTTCCTTTCAAATATCGGTGTCTTCTGCTGGACCATCATTGTGAGAACCTGGGCCTAGGAGGATCCTCTGGTACTCTGGTGGACCAGTCCAACATTAAATACTCAGCTTAGTGCTTTATACATTAGGCTAGGTTCACATTTGGACTGGACCCTCTGCTGTTTGACTCAAAATACAGAGAGCCATAATGCTAAAACATCAGTTACGTGGGGACATCGGTGGATCCCATTGACTATAATGGGGTTTGCCATGGGTCCACCATTTTTATACTCCATGCAGAACTTTTCTCTCTACCAGTTTCTGGTGGTCTTTGTGGTGGAATTTAGCCTCAGATAAATATTCCTCCCAACCACCTCCATGCACATGCATGCTAGGCATTCTCTATAGGGAGAGGTGAGGAAGTCACTTCAGACAAGTTTATTGTCAGTATGTTCCTAAGGATGTTCACATTGGTGTTTTGGCTTTCTTTTATAATACAAACTTCAACACAGACCATAATTGTGAAGCAACACATTTGAGGCAACCTAGAGGATGAGATTAGTAGTTGAAGAAGCACTTGTCATATAGGCTAGGAATCTCAACCAACTCTTCCAGTTCACCTCCTGGGCTGGTGCAGAGCTGAGGGGGCCTGCAGGATACCTCATGGAGGAGGCAGTGTCCTTGTGGAATTTGGAGTGCTGTTGATGGTAGTTGCAGGTAGACTTAGGGTTGTAGTTGAAACAGTTCTTAGCTTAACTAGCAATTGATGCAAATGGCTACCAACAGTTCCCACACAAAATGGATATACAGGTTTTTCCACAATATTTTCACAGTTGACATGGTGTGAGCTTGGTGATGGTTTTTCCAGCTTTTATAGTGCAGAGTTTGCTAAAGGTGCTACCAAACACCTCTTATCTTCCATGGGAACAAAGGATCAGGAATGATAAAATTCCATATACCCATTTCTTCCTTCTCTGATATCAGGGAACAGTTGGCAGTCCCCCATATACATAAGTTGTCGGGCCCGTCCCACCAAATTTGTTGACTTTTCACTTATGTGTATAGGGTCCTTATGAGTGGACCTCCACTCTTAAGGATACATCCAACTTTTGGCACACAGTGCAGTTGGCACACCAACAGTCATTGAGAAGGACACATCAGGAGGTTGGAAAGACAGACAGAGTGGAAACCAAACATTGGCTTCTGGAGATCTCTAGAAGAAGGTCCTGAGTGTGGGCAGCTTGATACCAGATGACAGCAACAATGAAGAAGAGCTGGTCACAGTAGCAGCTTCACAAATACTGTTTGAGGGCGAGGGAGACTCCCTTGCACCGGTACGCTGCCGAAAGTTCACCAATGAGAGACATTTATATTAAGTGTGAATAGATATAACAGAAATAGACAGCATCAGCATCTAATAAGACACGTAATAGTCCTTGGTTGCTCCTCAAGGTCCCGATATCTCACAACATATAAGAACTATCCGAATCTTTAAAACAAACGTATCCCGCTCCTTTAAAACTCGTTCGCTATGAAGCTAGAAGTGTTCCTGGCTCTCAGGTCCCTTACTTGTCTTGCATTTGGATGGCTTCGCAAAATATGATTATCAGCATATTCTGTACAAATACATTATCATCTGTTTGGTTTCTTCCCAAAATTTCATTTCCCGAAGGAAGTCTAATCCATAAATTGAAAGCTTAGTATTGGAGAGATGATTTAATAAATTGTACGGTGCTATATTAAAACCTCAGGCTGTTGGAACAGTTACCAGGAAACTTATCATTTATAGAAACCATATTTTATGTGACTTTTACTATTCAAAGCAATTTTTTTGTCGCCATTAACGTCACATATAGTCTGATAAATAAAGAAAATGGTGGATCCTATTGGATAGTGGAGTTATTTCATTTTATACAGAGATGTTTTTGATATCACAAGCATGAGGTTAGTGGAGTAGCATTCACTTCTCCTGCCATATCCCGTCAATATAAAATTCTAGTTGTATGTGTGGACAGGTCACTGTCCCCATCAGAACAGCACACTCTTCCTCTACTGCTGAAAATCCTATAACTAGTCCTATCACTGCCTACTCATTGTATTCTTCAGTCCAGGGTCCTGTTGGTGAGGGGTCCTGTTACAAAGTTTGCACTTGTACCCAGGAGCTTCACAACATATATACATCACTATGCTCAGTAACATAGTTCTATGATTGGGCAGTCACTGCCTCACACAAAGTCAGGACACTCTTCTACTGCTGCTGTTGTCCCATGATTTGATGACCCGCTTTATAATAATGCCCCAATTACAGGCAACTTCATCTTTATTTTCCAAACTCCCAATGTTTCCAGGATGTTTTGCAGACATTTTCGGAAAAAAAGTATGCCATACGTACACAATCACATAACTAATCAGGTCACTGCCTCCACCAATGTCATTACACTACTTTCCCGCTAAGGATCCTGGATATTGGATGTTTTAACCTCACCCACTTGTGTATAGCCCTGTCCAATATGGCATAATGATATGAGAGGACAGGTCACTGCCTGCAATAAGATCAATACACTAACCCCCTGCTGCTTACCCAAGATTTGTTAAATGGGGTTCTCACAAGCAACAATAAAGTGAAATCCATCTTTCAGGATGTGTAAAGAACTCAGTAACAAAATGATATGGACAGGTCATTGCCCCTCTACAAGGTCAACACACTAATCTTCTGCTGTTGTTTCTGTGATTTAATATAACACAGGTCACTGCCTCCAACAAATATCATTATATTCCTGTCTTGTTGAATGTCCTGGCTATGAGATGTTTTAACCCCACTTACTCATATATAACCCTGCCCATAGCAGAATGATATTAGTGGATCGGTCACTGCCCCTCAAAAGATAAACTGACTCATCTGCTGGGAATAGTCTATATCCTTCTCCTCACTAGCAAATCCCATGGGTAGCGGGTCACTGTCTCCCGAATTTAGTACATTCCTCTTCTGCTGAACATTCTGTCTAGAAGATCTACATACTCATCTTATTGAATTCTCTACATATAATCCTCTCGTAATGATAGGTCACTGCTTCCATCAAGATCACCACTCTCATCTCCCGCTGCTAAAGACTGTCCTGGCACTGGAGACATAATAACACTGCTCCACTATATTACTATTATTAATATTACCTATCAGTGCGCCGTGACTTCAGCGAAAACTGGGCTCCTCCCAAAGGCTATTGGGGTAAGCGACAGTAGTTGACTTGGAGTAGCAGGATCTAGGCAAGCTTAACTCAACCCCTGTGCCAACTGGAGAGCTACTGTTTGCTGCCCCGATGCTGTGGCTCTACTGGGTGGACCAATGTCAGCGCCTGACATGGTTCCATGGCCTAGCAACCCAAAAATGATCTTTATTATAATACCATTGTAACAATAACATTAATTGCTATTATACTTGTTACAGACAATTTTCATCCTTTTGGATTTTTTCTACTCCCGGTGTTTTTCCATTACGTAGGCTTTGATTTACTTGTTTCCTTAAAAGCAATTGAGCAAACATTCTTTTCTATTTCTCTTTGCTGCTACGTTTGCTGAACCTTTTAGCTGAGGAAGCCCAATGACCACATTACCACAGTCCTGGAATAGAATTTATGAAAAAGGAAGTGTAAAAAGCCAGAGGTGCGCACGGGAGCCTATACCGAGAGCTTCACTGGTTACCGTCAGGAGCCTACAAGTTATGTCCAAGCAGTAGACCAATACCAGGCTAGATGAACACCAGAAATCAAAGAGAACTAACAGAATTTGCTATTATATATACTTTTTACTTGGTTTATGGTGGTATATTAACACTTTTACTCTATACTTCTCAATGTCTCCATCTTCAGCCGGAAACCGAATGCTACGAGGCTTCCCGCTGTCCTTCAAAATTCTCCTTCAAAGCCTCTATAACCACAATTCAAATCAAATCAAATCGGCTTTATTGGCACGTCCGAATAGATATTTGGCATTGCCAAAGCTAGTAAAGTGTGGGGAGGGAGTTGGAGTCGGGGAGGGGGTGTGGGTGATGGGTATGGGTGAAGTGGGGTGGTTGTTTTGGGGTATAACAGACCATGGAGTCTCATCTTCCTCTTAGTTGGTGACCGCTATATGGGGAGGTGGGGTGGTTTGGGGTATAACAGTCCATGGAGTCTCATCTTCCTCTTGTTTGGTGACAGCTGGACACATATTGGGCAGCGATCTCCACAGTGGCCTCTTCTTCTCCCAGTAAGATGTAGAGTTTCCTCTTCTCGTCTGCAGATATGAAGTCTGGGATGTGGGCAGAGAGTCTTTGGAAGTAGATGGCCCTCACAGCTGAGTATTTGGTGCAGTGTAGCAGGAAGTGGGTCTCATCTTCTAGGCCCCCCTGGTCACAGTGCTGGCACAGTCTATTCTCCCGTGCCTTGTACGTCTGCCTGTGTCACCCCATCTCCAGGTTGTGGGCGCTCAGTCTATACTGCCTCAGGGTCTGTCTGTGTTTGGGGTGGCGTATTCTCTCCAGGTAGGTGGCCATGGTGTAGTCTCTTTGCAATGACTGGTACATGGTGAGTTTCTTGGAGTTATTTATTGTGCTTCTCCATTCCTCGATTCTCAGTTTTTTCTGATTCTACAATGTCTTGTCAGGATACAACAGACTAGGAATTGGTGATGTCCGGGGATTACTTCCAGTGGTGGTGGAAAACACAACCATTGTGCCATACATTGGACAAGTTAGTCGGAATGTAGGCTCCTTGGTGGAGCACCCAAGTGGAAGCCAGGAGCAAGACTGGGTCTCCCTTACCTTTAGTGAGGGTGGACTACAGTCCTCAACTCTCATATGGCCTTTTGACTTGGAGGTTTTGGGAGATTTACAGAGGCCTCCCTGTTTTTAGAGATGGTTTATGATAGCCCTTTTTGTGTGGCATCCTCACTTTGTTGTACCCGGTGATAGAAAACACACTCTTAGACTTTCACAAAATAACCCTCCAAACCAGCTGTCCAAGAATGGGTGTCTTCCTTTTGGAAGAGACTTTGGAAGAGCTTTTCTGGTTTGGCTTGTATCCCAAGTCACGTCACAAGGCTTCTTGAAAGTTGACATTGGTTTATAGGGAGCTACCTTCCAATAGACTTCTCTAGAGGTTCACTTTTTCCCCGTTTCCATTTAGGAACGCTTACTTGAATACCTTTTCCAGGAACAGATGCAGAAATTTCTGCAAACAATTTTCCGAACGTGAACTTATCCTAAGAAGTTCAACTAATTCTTATAATGAATAAGCAAATAAACTTAATTGATCTAATTTCTGTTTTCATCTCCTGAAACACTTCCTACGACTGAGTCACTGAATATTATCTAACTTAAATTATTATATAACTTGTGGGTTATTTAATAACACTTCTCTTTCTCCGCCCTCTTGTGGTTTCCATAAAATTTTATCCATCCATTAGATCCCACACAAGTCGTTCTCACATAAGACACTTGAAGAAGGAAAGAATGTCTTGTAAATAGATGGACTTAGCAACAGCACTGAGTAATGGTTACTAATGGCTTCTGTTCAATGGAGTAGACCAAGAACATAAATTATAATACCGTGAAACCACCCAAGATATAACTAGTATGGTTTGCTTTCCCAGTGTTGGATTGGAGTTCCTTGGGTGCGTCAGAAGGTATGTTTTTGAGGAACACCCTCTATCCATATAGAACCTATCCATACAGGGCCGGCTCCAGGTTTTTATGGGCCCTTGGGCGACAGAGCCTCAGTGGGCCCCCTTGTGGAGTAGGCGGGGGAGTCGGGACACTGCACGTCGCAGATGAAGTGAGTGACGTCAAGCAGGAGTGTGGCGTCACCAACGCCATTCCTCCCAACTTTTGAAGAGTAGAAAGAGGGATAAAATGTGCGCGCCGCAGCAAGTTTAGCTCTGCCCTCTTTTATGTTGACTCCACCCATTCTCATTAATTTTTCGTGTGCTCCCACACAGTATAATCCTCCTACAGTCACCCGTAAATTATATGCCCCCCTCCATCTCTCCCCCAGTTTCACATACGCCCTTCCTCTGCCCCAGTTTCATGTCCCCCCGTCTCTGCCCCAGTGTCATGCCGTTCCCCCTTCATCTGCACCAGTGTCATGCCATTCTCCCCCCCTCATCTGCCCCAGTGTCATACTGTCCCCCCCTTCATCTGCCCCAGTGTCATGCCGTTCTCCCTCCTCCTCATCTGTCCCAGTATCATGCCACTTTCCCCTCCCTTCATCTGCCCCAGTGTCATACCATTCTCCCCCCCTCATCTGCCCCAGTGTTATGCCATTCTCCCCTCCCTTCATCTGCCCCAGTGTCATGCCATTCTCCCCCCCCATCTGCCCCAGTGTCATGCCGTTCTCCCCCCCCTCATCTGCTCCAGTGTCATGACTTTCTCCCCTCCCTCCCTGTGACGTCATCACATCGCGCCTACAGCCGTTACAGCCTGTCACAGCTCCTGCTTTAATCGCCTATGTCGTCCGTCGGACGCCGATGAGCTGAAATCGGGACAGGCAAGTGCTGGGGAGGGCAAGTGCTGGGAGGCCCCTAGAGGTTCTGTGGGCCCCGGCACTTGCCCGACTACACCGTGCGCTGACGCCGGCCCTATATCCATATCCACTATTTGTTGTATTGTTATCGTTCTACACATGGTACATGTCATCAATAGTAGGTTATCTGTGACTTATTCCAGACTCTGGCGGGCAAGTGATTGGTCAGCCCATATGGGATTGTCTTTACCTGGACCTTTTAGGACCACAAAGGAATAATTGGCTCCCAATGTAATACCTACCTAGTCTTAGCCATTGAAGAGGTCCATGGAGGTCACCTTAGACATTGTTCATTCCAAGCAATGGTTCTTAAGATCTGGCCAGGAAGTTGTACAAGGAAATTCACTTTGGACACTCATGCACAGACCCTGTAAGGCTTCTCAAACAGGGCAAGTGCAACACATCTATGTCTCATCTAATGACTGTCAAAGGAGACTTGATGCAATGTTGTCGAGACAGTCTCAAATATTTTGGTCGCAGATCGCCAACTTCCCAGGTGTCTTTAATTTGGCTGTTTTTTTACAGGCAAGCAAATTTTTGGGATGTCTAAGACTTGATGTTACCCAACAGGTTTTGATGTATAACAATAGCCTTAGTCCCCTTGCACACAGGGCAATCCGGACTGGAAAATCCGATTCGTACATCAGTCAGATTTCTTAGTTTGACCCAATCGGGAGACTGAGACTCTTTGCATCATGGTGATCTACAATGCTAGGAGTCCTTGCTACTCCTTTTTCCATATTGGACAGTGAATCTGTGGGCAGGCAGGGATTTCTAATGCAAGTCCTGGGCTCTTGACTGGGTTCGGGCTGATAAATCTGGCCCTTGTACTGCCTGGATTTTCTGGTCTGGATTGCGTCATGGGCATGGGGCGCCAGGGAACTTACAGACATGCTGAAGGATCTTCCCATATGAGGAACCCTACAGATCTCCAGAATGCTGGTGAGTATAATTTGGGGATGGTTACCAAATTTTTTAAAGCCTGTGGCTAAACACAAATTTTCATTTATCTAATATAATATTGACACATGGATGCTTATACAGGAGGACTATAAGGAGTTAACAGGAGGGTCACACAGGACAGATGTTCTTTGACCACATCTGTGCCTTTTTTTTTCGTGCAACATATGAAAAACAGGCACTTACAAAATACATAAATATTCTGGTCTATGAAATCAAATGAAAATCTTGCAGTGTTCCCGGTGGAAGCGTCAGAAGCCCTATGGAGAACCACACCCATTTGGCCAAAACTCTTGGATCCCTGTGTACTGCAATGTATCAACCACCCTCCTCGCTCCAGATTGTGCATCAGTGTTAATTACCATAGGAACCGTTCCCTTATGTGCTAAATCCATCCCCTCCCAATATGTGACTGAACTCCATTATTTTCTATGAAATACAAACATTTGAGCTGGGGCCGGAGCAGCTGCCAACACATGTGCTCCGCAATGTCAGAGATCCTCCATTCAGTAAACAAGGCACAAAAGCAGCACAAGTCCTGTTTTCCTAGATGTTATTCTCCGTGCGTTCTCCTGCTTCCTGCACAATAATATTTATTCAGCGCTCTCTAATAATGGCTCCCTTTAGGCCACAGAAGTCAGAAGAGGGTTTGTGATTTTTTTTAACATGAATTAAAAAAAATATTCAAAACATGTTTATATATGGTATATAATAGAGTCTATGGTATATAGTACAGTCTATGGTATATAATAGAGTCTATGGTATAGTACAGTCTATGGTATAGTACAGTCTATGGTATATAGTGCAGTCTATGGTATATAGTACAGTCTATGGTATATAATATAGTCTATGGTATATAGAACAGTCTATGGTATATAGTACAGTCTATGGTATAGTATAGTCTATGGTATATAATATAGTCTATGGTATATAGAACAGTCTATGGTATATAGTACAGTCTATGGTATAGTATAGTCTATGGTATATAATATAGTCTATGGTATATAGAACAGTCTATGGTATATAGTACAGTCTATGGTATAGTATAGTCTATGGTATATAATATAGTCTATGGTATATAGTACAGTCTATGGTATATAGTACAGTCTATGGTATATAATATAGTCTATGGTATATAGTACAGTCTATGGTATATAGTCATACCTCCCAACTTTTGAAGAACCGAAAGAGGGACAAAATGAGCGGCGTGCGTAGCACGGCGTGGCAAATTTGGCCCCGCCCACTTTTATGTTGTCTCCACCCATTCTCATTCATTTTTCATGTGCCCGCACACAGTATAATCCTCCTACAGTCACTCGTAAATATGTCCCCCCTCCATCTCTGTCCCAGATTCATGTCCCCCATCTCTTCCTACAGTTTCATGTCCCCCCATCTCTACCCCCAGATTCATGCCCCCCATCTCTGCCCCAGTTTCATGTCCCCCTATCTCTGCCCCCAGATTCATGTCCCCTCCATCTCTGCCACCAGCTTCATGTCCCCTCCATCTCTGCCCACAGATTCATGTCCCCTCCATCTCTTCCACCAGCTTCATGTCCCCTCCATCTCTGCCCCCAGATTCATGTCCCCTCCATCTCTGCCACCAGCTTCATGTCCCCTCCATCTCTGCCCCCAGATTCATGTCCCCATCTCTGCCCCCAGATTCATGTCCCCTCCATCTCTTCCCCCAGATTCATGTCCCCACCTCTGCCCCCAGATTCATGTCGCCTCCATCTCTGCCACCAGATTCATGTCCCCTCCATCTCTGCCCCCAGATTCATGTCCCCTCCATCTCTGCCCCCAGATTCATGTCCCCTCCATCTCTTCCACCAGATTCAAGTCCCCCATCTCTGCCCCCAGATTCATGTCCCCTCCATCTCTGCCCCCAGATTCATGTCCCCCATCTCTGCCCCAGATTCATGTCCCCTCCATCTCTTCCACCAGATTCAAGTCCCCCATCTCTGCCCCCAGATTCATGTCCCCTCCATCTCTGCCCCCAGATTCATGTCCCCCATCTCTGCCCCAGATTCATGTTGCCTCCATCTCTGCCACTAGATTCATGTCCCCTCCATCTCTGCCCCCAGATTCATGTCCCCTCCATCTCTGCCCCCAGATTCATGTCCCCTCCATCTCTGCCCCCAGATTCAAGTCCCTCCATCTCTGCCCACAGATTCATGTCCCCCATCTCTGCCCCCAGATTCATGTCGCCTCCATCTCTGCCACCAGATTCATGTCCCCTCCATCTCTGCCCCCAGATTCATGTCTCCACATCTCTGCCCCCAGTGTCATGCCGTCCTCTCCTTCATCTGCCCCCAGTTTCATGTTCCACCTCAATGTGTACACATTACACTTACCTTCTCCTCGCTTCCCCGCTGCTCTCTCCACAGTCTGGCTGACACAGTTGTAGGCGCAATGTGACGTCATCACATCGCGTCTACACAGCCAGTAGCCGAAATGCAGCGGCAAAGCAAGGAGCTGAGCTCTGTCAGAGCTCAGCTCCTTGCTTTAGCCGCGTATGTGTTCGACTCAGATCTTCATCCACTGGACGCAGATCTGAGTTGAAATCAGGACATACCTCCCTCCAACCGGGACCGCGGGACATGTCACCGGAATCGTGAATGTCCCGCGGAAATCGGGATGGTTGGGAGGTATGTATAAAGTACAGTCTATGTTATATAGGACAGTCTATGGTACATAGTACAGTATATGGTATATTCCTGTACTGCCTACCCTCTACCTATACCACATACCCTGTACTGCCCTCTACCTGTACCTCATGACCTGTACTGCCCTCTACCTATACCACATGTCCTGTACCACCCTCTACCTGTACCACATGTCCTGTACTGCCCTCTACCTGTACCCCATGTGCTGTACTGCCCTCTACCTGTTCTACATGTACTGTACTGATCTCTACCTGTACTACATGTACTGTACTGCCCTCTACCTATACCACATGTCCTGTACTGCCCTCTACCTATACCACATGTCCTGTACCGTCCTCTACCTGTACCACATGCCCTGTACTGCCCTCTACCTGTACTACATGTCCTGTACCGCCCTCTACCTATGCCACATGTCCTGTACCGCCCTCTACCTGTACCACATGTCCTGTACTGCCCTCTACCTGTACCACATGCCCTGTACTGCCCTCTACCTATACCACATGTCCTGTACCGCCCTCTACCTGTACCACATGTGCTGTACTGCCCTCCACCTGTACCACATGCCCTGTACTGCCCTCTACCTGTACTACATGTCCTGTACCGCCCTCTACCTATGCCACATGTCCTGTACCGCCCTCTACCTGTACCACATGTCCTGTACTGCCCTCTACCTGTACCACATGCCCTGTACTGCCCTCTACCTATACCACATGTCCTGTACCGCCCTCTACCTGTACCACATGTGCTGTACTGCCCTCCACCTGTACCACATGCCCTGTACTGCCCTCCACCTGTACCACATGTCCTGTACTGCCCTCTACCTGTACCACATGTCCTGTACCGCCCTCTACCTGTACCACATGTCTTGTACTGCCCTCTACCCCTACCACATGTCTTGTACTGCCCTCTACCTGTACCACATGTACTGTACTGCCCTCTACCTATACCACATGTCCTGTACCGCCCTCTACCTGTACCACATGTGCTGTACTGCCCTCCACCTGTACCACATGCCCTGTACTGCCCTCCACCTGTACCACATGCCCTGTACCGCCCTCTACCTATACCACATGTCCTGTACCGCCCTCTACCTGTACCACATGTGCTGTACTGCCCTCCACCTGTACCACATGTCCTGTACCGCCCTCTACCTATACCACATGTCCTGTACCGCCCTCTACCTGTACCACATGTGCTGTACTGCCCTCCACCTGTACCACATGCCCTGTACCGCCCTCTACCTATACCACATGTCCTGTACCGCCCTCTACCTGTACCACATGTGCTGTACTGCCCTCCACCTGTACCACATGCCCTGTACCGCCCTCTACCTATACCACATGTCCTGTACCGCCCTCTACCTGTACCACATGTGCTGTACTGCCCTCCACCTGTACCACATGCCCTGTACTGCCCTCCACCTGTACCACATGCCCTGTACTGCCCTCTACCTGTACCACATGTCCTGTACTGCCCTCTACCTGTACCACATGTCTTGTACTGCCCTCTACCCCTACCACATGTCCTGTACTGCCCTCTACCTGTACCACATGTCCTGTACTGCCCTCTACCTGTACCACATGTCTTGTACTGCCCTCTACCCCTACCACATGTCCTGTACTGCCCTCTACCTGTACCACATGTCCTGTACTGCCCGCTCCCATACCACACGGTGTGTTAGCTATTTGCTCGCTCCTCCTCTTCCCTATGGCCTTCTCGGGCTGATGCACACTACTGTATCCAGGATAATACTATAGATCAGCAATAAGCAGACCCACTTTATGAATATTTTGGTGGATGCATCAAAAATGTATATGACACACTATAAGAAAAGACAAAAATAAAACCATTACATATCACATGAAGCCACAAGGTGTGAACGGCGCCATTACCTTAGTCGCATTTTCCATAGACTACTGTTCAGGCTCAGCTACACTGAAATGAGTATCAAGGCGGCTCTCGCCGGACCCCTGAGAATCGCCCACTGCTGCGTACATTTTGCTTTGAGGTTGTTGACATGAAAGTTACTTATTGGCGTTGACATTGGAGTGATCCAAGAGTTATTTGAGGTCAGAGGGTAATGGCAAAGCATGGTCTGTGATCTAAAGGCAGGAGGTCAAATGTTGAAAAGGGGCCTCATTATTATTGGAGTATTCTTCAATAGGGCTTATTCATGCCACAAGGCATTAAAATCACACTGGGCATTTGTTAGTCCAGAGCTCTCATATGCAGGTGTTTGCTATTGTGCGAAGCTGCCAATGATTAGTCAGCACCAAGCAAAGCGCGGAAGGAAAATGTACAAAATGTAAAAGGCAGAAAGAAAAGGCCTGAAAATACATTGGGGACCATTTATTAAGACCAGCACTTTGTACACTAGTCTTAAAGGGAGTCAGAACCCAACATATCACCCCAGCCCTGCAGATAGATAGGTTAGGGTCACCAGAACCAGCATATCACCCCAGCCCTGCAGATAGATAGGTTACTGTCACCAGACCCAGCATATCACCCCAGCCCTGCAGATAGATAGGTTACTGTCACCAGAACCAGCATATCACCCCAGCCCTGCAGATAGATAGGTTACTGTCACCAGAACCAGCATATCACCCCAGCCCTGCAGATAGATAGGTTACTGTCACCATACCCAGCATATCACCCCAGCCCTGCAGATAGATAGGTTACTGTCACCAGACCCAGCATATCACCCCAGCCCTGCAGATAGATAGGTTAGAGTCACTTGAATCAAATGGTGTTTTCTAGAGATGAGCGAACAGTGTTCTATCGAACTCATGTTCGATCGGATATTAGGCTGTTCGGCATGTTCGAATCGAATCGAACACCGCGTGGTAAAGTGCGCCATTACTCGATTCCCCTCCCACCTTCCCTGGCGCCTTTTTTGCTCCAATAACAGCGCAGGGTAGGTGGGACAGGAACTACGACACCGGTGACGTTGAAAAAAGTAGGCAAAACCCATTGGCTGCCGAAAACATGTGACCTCTAATTTAAAAGAACAGCGCCGCCCAGGTTCGCGTCATTCTGAGCTTGCAATTCACCGAGGACGGAGGTTTCCGTCCAGCTAGCTAGGGCTTAGATTCTGGGTAGGCAGGGACAGGCTAGGATAGGAAGGAGAAGACAACCAACAGCTCTTATAAGAGCTAAATTCCAGGGAGAAGCTTGTCAGTGTAACGTGGCACTGACGGGCTCAATCGCCGCAACCCAGCTTTCCCAGGATCCTGAATGGAATACACTGTCAGTGTATTCCCGTATACCCGATATATACCCCGATACCCGTTCCAACGGTGTGCCCCCCCACCTTCACCCCAGAAATACCCTGCAAGTCCCCTAGCAATAGAATTGGGGCTATATACACCCACTATTTTTACTACTGGTATACAGTGCCATTGTCTGACTGGGAATTCAAAGAATATATTGGGAATACAAATACCCTCATTTCTTGCTACTGCCATATAGTGCCAGTGTCTGACTGGGAATTCAAAGAATATATTGGGGTTACGTGCACCCACAATTTTTACTACTGGTATACAGTGCCATTGTCTGACTGGGAATTCAAAGAATATATTGGGAATACAAATACCCTCATTTCTTGCTACTGCCATATAGTGCCAGTGTCTGACTGGGAATTCAAAGAATATATTGGGGTTACGTGCACCCACAATTTTTACTACTGGTATACAGTGCCATTGTCTGACTGGGAATTCAAAGAATATATTGGGAATACAAATACCCTCATTTCTTGCTACTGCCATATAGTGCCAGTGTCTGACTGGGAATTCAAAGAATATATTGGGGTTACGTGCACCCACAATTTTTACTACTGGTATACAGTGCCATTGTCTGACTGGGAATTCAAAGAATATATTGGGAATACAAATACCCTCATTTCTTGCTACTGCCATATAGTGCCAGTGTCTGACTGGGAATTCAAAGAATATATTGGGGTTACGTGCACCCACAATTTTTACTACTGGTATACAGTGCCATTGTCTGACTGGGAATTCAAAGAATATATTGGGAATACAAATACCCTCATTTCTTGCTACTGCCATATAGTGCCAGTGTCTGACTGGGAATTCAAAGAATATATTGGGGTTACGTGCACCCACAATTTTTACTACTGGTATACAGTGCCATTGTCTGACTGGGAATTCAAAGAATATCTTGGGAATACAAATACCCTCATTTCTTGCTACTGCCATATAGTGCCAGTGTCTGACTGGGAATTCAAAGAATATATTGGGAATACAAATACCCTCATTTCTTGCTACTGCCATATAGTGCCAGTTTCTGACTGGTAATTCAAAGAATATATTGGGGTTACGTGCACCCACAATTTTTACTACTGGTATACAGTGCCATTGTCTGACTGGGAATTCAAAGAATATATTGGGGTTATAAATACCCTCATTTCTTGCTACTGCCATATAGTGCCAGTGTCTGACTGGGAATTCAAAGAATATATTGGGGTTACGTGCACCCACAATTTTTACTACTGGTATACAGTGCCATTGTCTGACTGGGAATTCAAAGAATATATTGGGAATACAAATACCCTCATTTCTTGCTACTGCCATATAGTGCCAGTGTCTGACTGGGAATTCAAAGAATATATTGGGAATACAAATACCCTCATTTCTTGCTACTGCCATATAGTGCCAGTTTCTGACTGGTAATTCAAAGAATATATTGGGGTTACGTGCACCCACAATTTTTACTACTGGTATACAGTGCCATTGTCTGACTGGGAATTCAAAGAATATATTGGGGTTATAAATACCCTCATTTCTTGCTACTGCCATATAGTGCCAGTGTCTGACTGGGAATTCAAAGAATATATTGGGGTTACGTGCACCCACAATTTTTACTACTGGTATACAGTGCCATTGTCTGACTGGGAATTCAAAGAATATATTGGGAATACAAATACCCTCATTTCTTGCTACTGCCATATAGTGCCAGTGTCTGACTGGGAATTCAAAGAATATATTGGGGTTACGTGCACCCACAATTTTTACTACTGGTATACAGTGCCATTGTCTGACTGGGAATTCAAAGAATATATTGGGAATACAAATACCCTCATTTCTTGCTACTGCCATATAGTGCCAGTGTCTGACTGGGAATTCAAAGAATATATTGGGGTTACGTGCACCCACAATTTTTACTACTGGTATACAGTGCCATTGTCTGACTGGGAATTCAAAGAATATATTGGGAATACAAATACCCTCATTTCTTGCTACTGCCATATAGTGCCAGTTTCTGACTGGTAATTCAAAGAATATATTGGGGTTACGTGCACCCACAATTTTTACTACTGGTATACAGTGCCATTGTCTGACTGGGAATTCAAAGAATATATTGGGGTTATAAATACCCTCATTTCTTGCTACTGCCATATAGTGCCAGTGTCTGACTGGGAATTCAAAGAATATATTGGGGTTACGTGCACCCACAATTTTTACTACTGGTATACAGTGCCAATTTCTAACTAGGAATTCAAAATGCGCAAGGCTCCCGGAAAGGGACGTGGACGAGGCCGTGGGCGAGGTCGGGGGAATGGTTCTGGGGAGCAAGATAGCAGTGAAGCCACAGGGCGTCCCGTGCCTACTCCTGTGGGGCAGCAAGCATTGCGCCACTCCACAGTGCCAGGGTTGCTTGCCACATTAACTAAACTGCAGGGTACAAACCTTAGTAGGCCCGAGAACCAGGAACAGGTCTTGCAATGGCTGTCAGAGAACGCTTACAGCACATTGTCCAGCAGCCAGTCAGACTCTGCCTCCTCTCCTCCTATTACCCAACAGTCTTGTCTTCCTTCCTCCCAAAATTCCGAAGCTTTACAGAACAATAACCCAAACTGTCCCTGCTCCCCAGAGCTGTTCTCCGCTCCTTTCATTGTCCCTCAACCTGCCTCTCCATGTCACGATTCCACGAACCTAACAGAGGAGCATCTGTGTCCAGATGCTCAAACACTAGAGTCTCCTCCATCTCCGTTCGATTTGGTGGTGGATGACCAGCAACCCACCCTCATCGACGATGATGTGACGCAGTTGCCGTCAGGGCATCCAGTTGACCGGCGCATTGTGCGGGAGGAGGAGATGAGACAGGAGTTGGAAGAGGAAGTGGTGGATGATGAGGACACTGACCCGACCTGGACAGGGGGGATGTCAAGCGGGGAAAGTAGTGTGGATGTTGAGGCAGGTGCAGCACCAAAAAGGGTAGCTAGAGGCAGAGGCAGAGGTCAGCAGCTTAGGCGAAGCCAGGCCACACCCGGAATCTCCCAAGATGTTCCAGTTCGTACCCAGCCCCGAAAAACTCCCACCTCGAGGGCACGTTTCTCGAAGGTGTGGAGTTTTTTCAAGGAATGCGCCGAGGACAGATATAGTGTTGTCTGCACAATTTGCCTCTCGAAATTGATTAGGGGCTCTGAGAAGAGCAACCTGTCCACCACTTCAATGCGCCGTCATTTGGAATCCAAGCACTGGAATCAGTGGCAGGCAGCAACGGCAGGACAAAGGCCGCCTGCCGTTCACGCCACTGCCACTGCCTCTGCCACTGCCTCTGCCTCTGCCACTGCCACTGCTGACTGTGCTGGCGATGCACTCCAGAGGACGAGCCAGGACACCACTTCATCTGCCTCCGCCACTTTGTTGACTTCTACCTCATCCTCCCCTGGTCCTGTCTTATCTCCTTCTCCTGCACCATCAAAGGCACCATCAGGCGTTTCTTTACAACAACCCACCATCTCTCAGACATTGGAGCGGCGGCAGAAATACACTGCTAACCACCCACACGCGCAAGCCTTGAACGCCAACATCGCTAAACTGCTGGCCCAGGAGATGTTGGCGTTCCGGCTTGTTGAAACTCCCGCCTTCCTGGACCTGATGGCAACTGCGGCACCTCGCTATGCCGTCCCTAGCCGTCACTACTTCTCCCGGTGTGCCGTCCCCGCCTTGCACCAGCACGTGTCACTCAACATCAGGCGGGCCCTTAGTTCCGCGCTTTGCACAAAGGTCCACTTGACCACCGATGCGTGGACAAGTGCATGCGGACAGGGACGCTACATTTCACTGACGGCACACTGGGTGAATGTAGTTGAGGCTGGGACTGCTTCCCAAACTGGCCCGGTGTACCTCGTCTCCCCGCCTAACATTACTGGCAGGGACACGAGAAGAACACCCCCCTCCTCCTCCTCCTCTACCGCCTCCTCCTCCGCCACCGCCTCCTCCTCCGCCACCGCCTCCTCCTCCGCTGTTAGATTGACCCCAGCTACGAGTTGGAAACGTTGCAGCACTGGCGTTGGTAGACGTCAGCAGGCTGTGCTGAAGCTGATCAGCTTGGGGGACAGACAGCACACTGCCTCCGAGGTGAGGGATGCCCTCCTCGATGAGACGGCAATATGGTTTGAGCCGCTGCACCTGGGCCCAGGCATGGTCGTTTGTGATAACGGCCGGAACCTGGTAGCAGCTCTGGAGCTTGCCGGACTCCAACATGTTCCATGCCTGGCCCACGTCTTCAACCTAGTGGTGCAACGTTTCCTAAAGAGCTACCCCAATGTTCCAGAGCTACTGGTGAAAGTGCGGCGCATGTGCGCCCACTTTCGCAAGTCGACAGTAGCCGCTGCTAGCTTAAAATCTCTCCAGCAACGCCTGCATGTGCCACAACACCGGCTTTTGTGCGACGTCCCCACACGCTGGAACTCAACGTTTCAGATGTTGAATAGAGTGGTTGAGCAGCAGAGACCTTTGATGGAATACCAGCTACAAAACCCTAGGGTGCCACAAAGTCAGCTGCCTCAGTTTCACATCCATGAGTGGCCATGGATGAGAGACCTTTGTGACATCCTACGGGTCTTTGAGGAGTCCACAAGGAGGGTGAGCTCTGAGGATGCGATGGTGAGCCTTACAATCCCGCTCTTGTGTGTTCTGAGAGAATCCCTGATTGACATCAGGGATAACTCAGATCACACAGAGGAGTTAGGGATAGCATCCGATCCGTCACAGCTGGAGAGTAGGTCCACACATCTGTCCGCTTCACTGCGTTTAATGGAGGAGGAGGAGGAGGAGGAGGAGGAGGAAGAAGAGTTGTCCGATGATGTGATGGTGATACAGGAGGCTTCCGGGCAACTTCGAATCGTCCCATTGTTGCAGCGCGGATGGGTAGACATGGAGGATGAGGAGGAAATGGAGATTGAACTTTCCGGTGGGGCCAGAGGAGTCATGCCAACTAACACTGTGGCAGACATGGCTGAGTTCATGTTGGGGTGCTTTACAACCGACAAGCGTATTGTCAAAATCATGGAGGACAACCAGTACTGGATCTTTGCTATCCTTGACCCCCGGTATAAAAACAACATCTCGTCTTTTATTCCGGTAGAGGGGAGGGCCAATCGCATCAATGCTTGCCACAGGCAATTGGTGCAGAATATGATGGAGATGTTTCCAGCATGTGACGTTGGCGGCAGGGAGGGCAGTTCCTCCAGTAGGCAACCAAGTTCTCACCGGTCCACACAAACGAGGGGCACACTGTCTAAGGTCTGGGACACCTTGATGGCACCCCCTCGCCAAAGTGCTGCCACGGAGGGTCCTAGTGTCACCAGGCGTGAGAAGTATAGGCGCATGTTGCGGGAATACCTTTCCGACCACAGCCCTGTCCTCTCCGACCCCTCTGCGCCCTACACGTATTGGGTGTCGAAGTTGGACCTGTGGCTTGAACTTGCCCTATATGCCTTGGAGGTGCTGTCCTGTCCTGCCGCCAGCGTCCTATCTGAGAGGGTGTTCAGTGCAGCCGGTGGCATCATCACTGACAAGCGCACCCGTCTGTCAGCTGAGAGTGCCGACCGGCTCACTTTGATAAAAATGAACCACCACTGGATAGAGCCTTCATTTTTGTGCCCACCTGTGTAAAGCACCCCAACATGAAACTCCATGTCTGTACTCAACCTCTCCAATTCCTCCGCATCCTCATACTCATCCACCATAAGCGTTGCACAATTCTGCTAATACTAGGCTCCCTCCAACATGATTTCCCCCAACTCTGCTGGTTAGAGGCTCCCTCCACCCTGATTTCCACCAACTCTGCTGGTTAGAGGCTCCCTCCACCCTGCTTTCCCACAACTCTGCTGGTTAGAGGCTCCCTCCACCATGAATTTGCCCAAACTGGGCTGTTTAGAGGCTCCCTCCACCATGAATTGGTCCAAACTGGGGTTTTTAGAGGCTCCCTCCACCATGAATTGGTCCAAACTTGGCTGTTTAGAGGCTCCCTCCACCATGAATTGGTCCAAACTGGGGTGGTTAGAGGCTCCCTCCACCATTAATTGGTCCAAACTGGGCTGGTTAGAGGCTCCCTCCACCATTAATTGGTCCAAACTGGGCTGGTTAGAGGCTCCCTCCACCATGAATTGGTCCAAACTGGGGTTTTTAGAGGCTCCCTCCACCATGAATTGGTCCAAACTTGGCTGTTTAGAGGCTCCCTCCACCATTAATTGGTCCAAACTGGGCTGGTTAGAGGCTCCCTCCACCATGAATTGGTCCAAACTGGGTTTTTTAGAGGCTCCCTCCACCATGAATTGGTCCAAACTGGGGTTTTTAGAGGCTCCCTCCACCATGAATTGGTCCAAACTGGGCTGTTTAGCGGCTCCCTCCACCATTAATTGGTCCAAACTGGGCTGGTTAGAGGCTCCCTCCACCATGAATTTGGCCAAACTGGGCTGTTTAGAGGCTCCCTCCACCATGAATTTGCCCAAACTGGGCTGGTTAGAGGCTCCCTCCACCATGAATTGGTCCAAACTGGGGTTTTTAGAGGCTCCCTCCACCATGAATTGGTCCAAACTTGGCTGTTTAGAGGCTCCCTCCACCATTAATTGGTCCAAACTGGGCTGGTTAGAGGCTCCCTCCACCATGAATTGGTCCAAACTGGGTTTTTTAGAGGCTCCCTCCACCATGAATTGGTCCAAACTGGGGTTTTTAGAGGCTCCCTCCACCATGAATTGGTCCAAACTGGGCTGTTTAGCGGCTCCCTCCACCATTAATTGGTCCAAACTGGGCTGGTTAGAGGCTCCCTCCACCATGAATTTGCCCAAACTGGGCTGTTTAGAGGCTCCCTCCACCATGAATTTGCCCAAACTGGGCTGGTTAGAGGCTCCCTCCACCATGAATTGGTCCAAACTGGGGTTTTTAGAGGCTCCCTCCACCATGAATTGGTCCAAACTTGGCTGTTTAGAGGCTCCCTCCACCATTAATTGGTCCAAACTGGGCTGGTTAGAGGCTCCCTCCACCATGAATTGGTCCAAACTGGGTTTTTTAGAGGCTCCCTCCACCATGAATTTGCCCAAACTGGGCTGTTTAGAGGCTCCCTCCACCATGAATTGGTCCAAACTGGGCTGGTTAGAGGCTCCCTCCACCATGAATTTCCCAAAACTTGGCTGTTTAGAGGCTCCCTCCACCATTAATTGGTCCAAACTGGGCTGGTTAGAGGCTCCCTCCACCATGAATTTGCCCAAACTGGGCTGTTTAGAGGCTCCCTCCACCATGAATTTGCCCAAACTGGGCTGTTTAGAGGCTCCCTCCACCATGAATTGGTCCAAACTGGGTTTTTTAGAGGCTCCCTCCACCATGAATTGGTCCAAACTGGGCTGTTTAGAGGCTCCCTCCACCATGAATTTGCCCAAACTGGGCTGTTTAGCGGCTCCCTCCACCATTAATTGGTCCAAACTGGGCTGGTTAGAGGCTCCCTCCACCATGAATTTGCCCAAACTGGGCTGGTTAGAGGCTCCCTCCACCATGAATTGGTCCAAACTGGGTTTTTTAGAGGCTCCCTCCACCATGAATTTGCCCAAACTGGGCTGTTTAGAGGCTCCCTCCACCATGAATTGGTCCAAACTGGGCTGGTTAGAGGCTCCCTCCACCATGAATTTCCCAAAACTTGGCTGTTTAGAGGCTCCCTCCACCATTAATTGGTCCAAACTGGGCTGGTTAGAGGCTCCCTCCACCATGAATTTGCCCAAACTGGGCTGTTTAGAGGCTCCCTCCACCATGAATTTGCCCAAACTGGGCTGTTTAGAGGCTCCCTCCACCATGAATTGGTCCAAACTGGGGTTTTTAGAGGCTCCCTCCACCATGAATTGGTCCAAACTGGGCTGTTTAGAGGCTCCCTCCACCATGAATTTGCCCAAACTGGGCTGTTTAGCGGCTCCCTCCACCATTAATTGGTCCAAACTGGGCTGGTTAGAGGCTCCCTCCACCATGAATTTGCCCAAACTGGGCTGGTTAGAGGCTCCCTCCACCATGAATTGGTCCAAACTGGGGTTTTTAGAGGCTCCCTCCACCATGAATTTGCCCAAACTGGGGTGTTTAGAGGCTCCCTCCACCATGAATTTGCCCATACTCTGCTGGTTAGAGGCTCAATCCACCCTGATTTTCAAAACAAATGTTGGTGCCAACCTCAACTTACTACAAGGGCCAAATTCACTGCTGGTGACAAGCTCTCCTCACTGCAAGTGCCAAATACACATGTTTCAAGGTGTTTTCCTACTGTCAGAGATGTGGTATTGAGTGTGTAAAGTGTGTAGTTGTTAGGCTGTGATGTTGGGGTAATAGAGGGTCTTTGGTGTGTTAGATGCCCCCAGACATGCTTCCCCTGCTGTCCCAGTGTCATTCCAGAGGTGTTGGCATCATTTCCTGGGGTGTCATAGTGGACTTGGTGACCCTCCAGACACGGATTTGGGTTTCCCCCTTAACGAGTATCTGTTCCCCATAGACTATAATGGGGTTCGAAACCCGTTCGAACACACGAACATTGAGCGGCTGTTCGAATCGAATTTCGAACCTCGAACATTTTAGTGTTCGCTCATCTCTAGTGTTTTCCCTTTGTGAATCATTGCTGAGATATCACTTTTAAAATGAAGCTCTTTGGAGTAATGGTGACGTCCTTGTTCCGAAAAGCTTATTTGTATATTCACAAGGGAAAAACACTGTTTGATTCAGGTAACCCTAATTGATCTATCTGAGGGGCTAGGTCAGTATGCTGGTGTCTGGTGACACACTCCCTTTAAGATTACCATCTATAATGATAGACAAAGCTGCTGATTTTACCAGGAACCACTCACCAGTTAATGTGTATGTGGCTGGGCTGGGATGATAAGTTGGGTTCTGGTGACAGACTACATTTAATACCTCTGTTCGGTGACTGTAGATGCGACAGAAGTATTAAGAGCCCCGGCCTGTCTGATAACACTATGTAACACATTTTTATTTTTATTTTGTCTTTGTTTTAGTAATGTTATTTTCTGATTATTTAGATCTGAAAAGAATATTAAACGCTAATTTCATCTCATAAACTTTGCTTTTGGTACCAAGACATCGATATTTTACAATCATAAATTTTAATGAACAAGCTTATCATAATGTATGTCTACATGTTGGTGAAATATTCTAGACTGTTCTGAAAACTTCTAACGTCTACATCATTCCAGCCATGTCTAGACATCAGCAGAATATTCTAGACGTCCGCCTGTTTATTATATAAGCACGTCTGCTGGACAGTCGTACTTATTGTAATTGCAGCTATAGTGTGATAGTGGATAGCGATATAGTGTGATAGTAGATAGCGATATAGTGTGAGAGCAAGTGCAGCAACTGAATAGGGCTGAGACATATAGTGTGTAGTTACATGCAGAGACGGAATCAAGAGGCTGGAAGCATTCTGCTGATTCGTCTTGCTACATATGTGGCAAATTCATCAAGACGCAAGCCAAGAAATATTCAATGAGAACATTGGTCAGGACGTGTGACGTCTATAAGGTATACTTCGGAGTACAGGTTGGGGACCAGGACAAACCCTGGGCACCTCACTACAGTTGTGAAAACTGCAAAAGAACATTTGAGGGGAAAGAGCCATGAAGTTGCTATTCCAAAAATTTGGCCAGAGCCTACCGACCACTCAACCAACTTCTACTTTTGCATGGTCAATTTTTCCCAATGTTGAAGTGGCAAAAATACTCCTCCAGTGGCGAATCCTGATATTCCCATCATCAATTGCTCCAGGACCACACTGCACTGAGCTCCCCATACCTGCACCTCTTGAAAGAACAAGAAGATGTAACTGATCCAGTCTATAGTGTCAGTAGGGGAGAAATGGAGAGATACTAACCTAATCAGAAGCATCTCAACGACTTGATACGAGATATGGGACTCACAAAGTCCAATGCTGAGCTACTGACTTCCAGACTGAAGCAGTGGAATCTTCTGGACAAAAGTGTTCAAAGTTGCGGACCAGCGAAAACATGATGGGAGATTACATTTGGGGGACTTGTTCAAGAAAGTGACTTACAATCGTAAACAGGGGCAGATCCAGGGCCGGGTGAGCAAGGTAACCGCTCGGACCAAGCGCCGCACCTCTAATGGGGGCGGCAGCTAGAGCAATTTTTTTCTCCTTTCTTTCCTTTTTTTTCTTTGAACCAGCGCAGGAGAGCTGACGCTCTCCGTGCGCTGGTTCAGACATCTACGTATCAGCGTAGCAGCGTCATCACGCTGCCTACACTGATACGTAGACATCTGACGTCTGACATCTGCCGAGAGAAGAGGATTTCGGAGGCAGCCGGAGCAGCAGCAGTGTGATCAGTAAGTATAATAACATTTTTTTGTTTCATAATAGGCTGCTACCTGCTGGAGTATCGCGGCCTATTTACCAACCTCGATCACTGCCGCCCCCCGCTTCCCCTTGTACTATAGGCCGCAAAGGCCAGCAGTGAATAGGCCCGGGCCACGATCCCACTGCCGCTATTATTATACTCGGGGGGTCTTTTCAGACCTCGAGTATAATAATCGGAGCCCCAGGTGAGGTGAGGGAACATAATAAACAGTGTTACTTACCTCTCCGGGATCCGATGTTAAACCTAGCTGGCTTGGGGCCTCTATGGTAAAGCCCAGACATCACGTGGTCTGATATATTACCATATAGGCCCAAAGCCTGTGCTAGCAGTACCATATAGGCCCGAAGCCTGCTAGGATTAAAGAGGACCCACATGTAGGTTTTTGCTGTACACTTGAAAAGTCGGACATCTTTGGTAACGGACAGTTAAGGACAGTCACGGACAGTAAAAGAACGCACCCGATGTCCATTTAAATCTATGCAAAATGTCACGGACACAGTTAGTTGTCCGATGCTAATGTCTGCGCAAGATTTTACACGGACATTAGCAGACACCGACGGTAGTGTGAACGCCCCCTTACTCTTACATTATTTTTCTATAACATTTTGTTATTGTATATGAAGCTAGACAGCTGAATATAGTCGTTATTTTTGCTAATATCAGACATTTTTATTGTTTTCGATGCCCTGGTCATAAAAACAAAGTTGATTAATAATAATTAGTATTTTCTGTAATGTCAACCTATGCACTGTTAGGAAATAACATCTGATGAACAAGGACAAAACCCCTGTTACATAGTGTAATAAAAGGCCCGTCAATAATTCTCAGGAGACCGTGTGTCGACCAGGGTGAATATTTTAGCTATAGCGTGCACCAATTGTCTGGCAGAAGTTATAGTAAATCGGTCACCCCATTCATCCCCACCCGGGCCCACACCGATCCCCACCCTACTCCACTGAATTGTTTTTGAAAAGTAACAAGGGAAGTAAAGTTGGGGGGTGCAAATTTATAAGGACTGACTCTGACTGGTGAAGGGGACACCTAAATTATCAAGAGGCTCCGGCACCAGAATGGAAATCTATGCCAGTCAGGAACGGTCCTATGGCCATGACTGTGCTGTAAAGCGGATCACTAAATGCTGTTAACAGTGCGAAGGAGAAGCTCAGGCAAAATGGCCGCCCCCATAATCATGTACAGAAGATAGAATAAAAAATCTACAACCAGAAAATAAGATTTCATTATCTGGTTTTAATATACAAATAGCCCAAGTGGCGGCCCGTTCCTTATAGGGTGCAATAGTATAGATTGACATTTAAGGGCAATGATTTTTAAAGCAGGTTCTCTATAGTGCCGGCCGCAGGTTCTGCTATAGATCTGCATAGAATTATACGTTTTTATGGAAAATCAGTCAATTAAGCGTAATATTTTCCCTGGTTGTTAATCGCTCTCCTTCCTGCGCTCCGGCTCTTCTGCTCCCTTTAACGCCATATCTCCAGCTCCATAGAGAATCATTAAAAGTACTTTCTGGAAAGAGTCAGCAATTAATACATACTTTATAAAAGAGAGAAACAATTGTCCTGGCTTCTAGGGGTCTGGTTTATAGTCAGCTTGTTTTGCAGGTGCTCAGCACAGTATAATAGGTTTTGCATGCTACACTGGGGCCAAGGCCTGCAAGAAAACTTCTATGCTTCCAGACCAAGAGTTGCCTGGTTTGTCTACAGACTGTCATGATGCAGGCAGGGGCAAAAAATGTCAAGTCATTGGGTGTCAAGTCCAGGAGCCGGAGCACTTGTAGCTGTCGGTAGGCAAATCTGGTAATTCAGGTCCTGCCCCTGGTGCATGTACAAACTGATTTGCATATTCATACAAATGTGATTATTTCTGCAATGGTTCATTTGTATAGTTGTAACTGGGCCCCGTGGCCAGGGGGGCCCATAGGTCCCCCTCACCACTCTAGGGCTGTATAAACTTCCCTGATCTCCCTTCTGATTTTCTTTGGCAGCCAGCAATCTATGTGTTGTAAATTTATTCCCCTTGCTTTCCAGTGCACTGGAGTGAGATTTATGCTGCACAGCCTTCCACTGTCAGAAGGGAGAAAGCTAACTCTTTAATGGCAAAATAGCATATGGTCAAGGAGGAATCGCATAGCACAAAAGGGGGCATCATTACTATTTATTGGGCACTGACAAGGGTAGTGAATGTTGGGAAGCTTGTGTGCATGTTATGCATGTTATGTTGTGGTGGTCTGGGCCAGATAGTGAAGCAAAGGGAAATGTAATGCTGTAATGTATGGCTGGATAAACTTCCCTGATCTCCCTTCTAATCACCTTTGATGGCAGTCTGTGCGTTTTAAAATTATTCCAACTGCCTTCTGGTGCACTGGAGTGAGAAGATTTATGATGCACAGCCTTCCACTGTCAGAAGAGGGAAAGATTACTCTTAGCAGTTGATCTACAGCAGGGGTGATCACACTTCTTCAGCGTGTGAGCTACTTTATTAGCTGACCAAGGCAAAAGATCTACTAAGGCGGGACCGGGGCCGGCCTGTGGGCGGGGCCGGAGTGGGCCTTTGGCGGAACTGGGCGGGTCTGTGGGTGGAGTGGGCATATCTGTGGGCGGGGCTGGGCATGTGGGCAGGGCCGGGCGGATTGTGAGAGCAGGAGACAGCGGTGTTCTGTGGCCGCCCAGGGATCCCAGGTGTCTGTTTGTTCACAGTGCAGGCTGAGAGTTATCTCTCAGGACACTGGAGTGTCCAGAGATGACTCTCAGCCTGCACTGTGAACAAACAGACACCGGGGATCCCTGCATCCCGTGATCGACCGATACGTCCTTTGTGATCTACCAGTAGATCGCGATCGACGTATTGGGCACCCCTGATCTACAGCATATAATCAGGGAGGGATTGTATGGCACAATAGGGGGCAGCATTACTATGTAGGGGGCACTGACAAGGGTAGGGACTGATGGGAAGCTTGTGAGCACAGACATGTTGTGAACAAGTCGTCATGGTGGTCTGGGCCAGATAGAGAATAAAGAGAAACATAAATGCTGTAATGTACGGCTGACGTTTGTGAACATACGTTTAGTTTTGCCCCTATTAGCGGTCCCTGTCCCTATTATTGGTCTTGGACCAGTCCACCATCTTACATATTTCCGTACATCTTAAGGCGGTCTGCATTTTAATAATCCCTAACCCTCCTGATTTATTGTCATTACCATGTATTATTAGGTACCTTTTTCCCCCCCCTTTTTTTTAAATTTTCTACTTAACTTCATTGAGTTATTTGTGGTTTCCAATTTCCAGAAAGCGAGTCTATGCCGTAATGTTATTCTAAGCTTAGCCATGTTTTATCTTGATCTCCTTCGCTCCACTTTCCCCTATATAATTCCATAAAACAAATACAGGATAAAACAAGCCATGAAATAAAGAATTAAAGTCCGTGCAATCACCCGAGCTTCTGATACCAAACCCATTTCTGTAAATATTTAAAGTGGTACTTGTTAAGTATAAGCAGGAACAGATGTCGGAGCGTATACTCGGTTTCGGTAATTTATTTAATGTTTATTGTTTCTCATTTTCTTCCCAATCTCCGTATTTTCTCCTTCGTAAACTGCTCCTTAATATCGTCATGTCAGGTGCCTTAATAGTTTTCAGATTTTTATTATTATTATTATTTATTTTTTTTGGGCTCCAAAATTAAAAAACAATTTAATAAAAAATTTACAAAAACACTTCATGCCGTGGTCGTAAAATGAAATGCTTTCATATCCGCTGTGAACGCTGACGTCCCTGTGGGCAGAGATAATAAGGGTTTAATGTGGCAGGAAAAAAAAAAAATAGGTCATCGCGGA